>NW_024103862.1:0-600000 GCF_003945595.2 Pipra filicauda | reverse complement strand
AATATCACAAAGACCATGTGTTTGTTTTTGAATAAGTATAACCTATTTTGACCTGGTTATTTTTAAACTAAGTATACATTATCTCTTTTATATTAACATCCTAATCATTGCTAACCTACATATTTGCTGCACACTCTTAACACTTGCTTTACAAAATAGTTTAAATTCTAACTGTAATGAGAAAATGGTATTTTGAATATTAGGGAATGCTTAGGTAAAAAAATCCTTCCTTAGTTATAGCATTTATAAAGCTATGGATAATTATTTTGAAAACAGTGATTAATAAGTGTCCATTTTTCTGTCATCATTGGTAATAGATGCTATCTTGCTCAGGCACCCTGCCATTCTGTTTAATACAAGTGTATCCTAGTGTAAAAGGAGCTTGTCATACTTATCTCTAATGGTGAATGATTTCTTTCCCTCTTCCTGAAGACACTTTGCACCCAATATTCTCAAATCCGATCATGCTACAGGCTGACAAATAAGCTAACAACAATGCAGGTGGCAGGCTACATTTATGTGTAGGTGTATGTTCTTTAGAAGATATGAAGAAGAGGACTGGATCTTTTTTTTTTGCTTGTAAGTTGGACAAAATACACATATGAAGAAATGTGCTTATAGAAACAGATGTGAAATGTTTACATTGTAATAAAAAATCGTGATCTGAGAGAACAATATGTTTCAAAGAATCACTGCTTTTTCAGAAAGTGAGAGAAAAATTAACCCTTTTTTCCTTGTCGTTACTGCTGGAATTCTTCAAAATGTAAAAGCAGAAAGTATCTGTGATTATACCAGTGTTGCAATGAATGCTTGTAAGTTCTGCTGGGTTTCACTTATTTCTGTACTTTCTGTGTTTAATTCTATTCTCAAGTGATTGTACTGCATGAAACAGACATCAACTTGTCCTGATTCATGGTTTAGGAGGAACAGCTGATTAATCCCATGTCAACAGTCTTGACCCTATGCAGAAAATAGAAACATTGAAGGTCTGCTTAACAATATATCAAGGGTATAGTTGCTTATGCTCTCTGCTTTATAAAATCATAAATCACATGCAAATGCAGAGTAAGTTAGGACAGTGTCGTTCAGTCATTATCACATCTATCCCTTTTATAATCTTACTCAGTAAATGTTTTTTTTTCTTTCAAATATTTTTGTGTGAAACAACCAGCATGTTACCATCATGTTTTTCTGTATGTTGTCAGGATATAAAAAGAACCGTATGGATTTGTTCCTTGGTTTAGGCTCATCCTCTCATGAACAGTGAGACCTGTACAACATAGCAATCCCATAAAGCAAAAACACCTTGATTCTTTCCATAAAATGCTTAGATGTCACTGCTCAGTCCTGTAAGTGCTGACTCATGTGAGTAGGCTTTACTCTTCTGAGAAGACCTATTAGCTTCAATCAGACCATTTATCCTAATGAGAGCTTGTAGAATTGGGTCCTTTCAGCAAGGTACTCAAATATTATTTTTTGGTTTTTTTTTTTTTTTCCAGGGTGTAATATTTACAGGATATCCTTTTGATTGTTTAATATTTGAAAGGTTTCAAATCATCCCACAAACAAAAAAAAATAAATTCTTCCCCTGATGCTTCTGCTTAAGTATGAACATACAATATCAGGTTTATATTAGCCTGTCTAAAATTGCTGGGTAAACTGGATGAAACAGAACATGCATAACAGTCTTTTAAAATGTGGTTGAGGCAAGACAGAAGATATGCATTTCCACTTTTAGTAGTGAAGCACAGTGACCCTCCCAAGCCAGTTTGAAAATACTAACGAAATTTTAAGCTCTTCTTTTCTATATGGCAGCTTCAGAAAAGAATGTGCTCTTTATTATTGTGAAGCATACACTGCTAGATTAAAAAAAAAAAGATGTACATAACATAACTAAATAAAGCCAAAATCAGTGGAAATCTTCTCATGTAAACTGCATAATAGCACTTCAAATGGCCCCTTTCTGTCATCCACTGTAACCATCACATTCCCATTTCTGCTGCAGTCAGGTGAACTGTCAAAGAGCTATTACGGTTGGCTGCATAGAATTCCGAGGAAAGACAAATCTGTGCAATTTTCTCCTTGGGCAATAAATGGTCCTTTTGGTGCATTTAGGTTTTCCTAAACAATTTTGGTAAAGAAAAAAAGGAGTTTTTAAATTTTTTTCCCTTATTTTTGAATACATACGGTAATGCAAAGGGTTTTATTTGGGCTGAAACCTTTACTATGAATGTGTAGCCCTTTGATAGATGCACATTAGCATTCCAGTATGTGGGTAAGATTTATATATTTTTTCCTTTTCTGATACATAATATAGCTTTGAGTAGATGCTTAAAATGGTATGATGATGTTATATTTTATTGTGGGTTTTTTAACTATTAAAGGAATGGATGCTCACCACGTGAAACAACGAAATATATACACAAATGCAAAAATCATACAATCTATTATTAAAAACTAATAGCAACCCCAAAATCTTAAATGCATTTAGTCTTTCATGCCTCTTTAAAATACTGTATACTCAGAAGTGAATACATTATTTTGATATGTAATAACACATCTTCTGATAAGCCTTATCTTATAAATAAAAAAGATCTATAAATGATGTGTTTCTGAACAGTTTTTCTTCAGAAGCAAATATTTTATCCATTCTGGTGGGGTATGTTGTATAAGCAAAATGAGAGTTTGATTATGTCTTTCATATAGTTAATAAATATGTGGCTGTCAGAAACTACAACGAGGTTTCTTGCTGGTTGTTTTCATCTTCTATAAAAAATTAAGGTGTTTCAGAACTGACCTTTGCTCTGTTGAGTCATTTCCTTTTCAATTCCTTTCAGTTCAATTTGCTTTGCTGATCAGAAGCATAAGCCAGAATTTTTATATACTCACAGAGAGGGTAAAAGACAACTCACTCCTTTAATTTTTTTAAGTTGGATTTTTTTGTTTCTTTTATATGTGATTTTGCTAAAATTTGAGGCTGATCAAATTTAAAAAAGCAGTCATGTATTTTAATTATAACTGTCACTTCATCAGTGAATTTCCTCAGCAATTGCCTACTTTTCTTACTCTCTAAGTAGTAATTGTTAAATAGGACATCCTTTATATTTAATTCAGAGCTATATTAAGAGTAGAAATTCAGTGGCATTCACTGTTCTTACTCTTTAAAAAAATAAGGTTTTAATTTGGTACCTTTTCTGGAAATACTTTATTTACTGTATTCCACATATATATAACTGCACCTTCCTATACAATGTTAAGGGTGTAGTCCCACAAACAAGTTTATCATACCCAGGGAATTATCCCTGCCCTGAAGTGTTTACATTTATGATAGAAACTTCCATTTTGAAGCATCGTCACAGCATTCCCGATAAATAAACCAACATAATGCAGATTAGTTAAAAAGAACCCAGCCCTTAGTCAGAGATCTTACTTCTGCTGTTTTCAATAGCCAGTGTTACAAGGGAAGAATTTTTCTGTGTGCTAATCTGATGATCCTTCCTGCTTTTATTTCCCCCATGGAGGATCCCGCAAGGATACTCATTTTTTTTTTTTTTTTTAACAGATAGTTCAGTCTGGAAAATACTGTTTGCAAACTTATACGTTTCTGTGTTTTGTTTATAAGTAGAGTATCATTCATTTCTGCATATCTGCTAGACTGGACAAATCAAGGTGACAATCCATGGTTAACTCTGTCAGGCCCTTTGTCCTGCTGCTTCTGTGGATTGAAATACAATGGAAACGAAGTGGAATATATAACCGTCCAGCTGCCTTGTTGTGACAGCGTGGCCCCGTGTTACAGTGCCTCAGCTCCTGTTTGCCTATCGATAGCCAGCCCATGAGATGACAATGCAAATCATGCGAATACTCTCCTGCAAAATAAAAAAATTGCGTCAAGAGGGGGGAAAAATAGATCAGACCTGCCTTGAAAAATAGGAACTCCTAAAAGGCTCTGGTTTTGGTACAGTTGCTACATTCAGATGTAGGGCCTCTCTTTTTAACCATGGTATGCTTCTAAGGGAGGCAGATAGGCTTGTGCATTTAAATCTATCATATGGTGTCTGCTTACAGAACTCTGCATTGATGTTACTTTTAAGGTAGTTTATATTTCATTTAAGCATGCAATTAATCATCTTTACAGTGCTGATGTGACTGGCATCAGCAGTGTTATTTAATTAAATTTGAAATTATTGTACAGTAAATACAGGCTTCCAACTAGCCAGTCCAAATTAAATGCTGAGGTCTATTTCTTACCCATGGTGTTTCCAATTTAAATGTTCATCCAAAAGGTTACACTTCACGGGTTGAAATCATTTTTATGTTCTAACTGTTGCTAAACCCAAAGATCAACTGTACGTGAGTCCTGTGCATCTATTAGCTGTAGGAATGTGTACACATTATCTATATTTCTCAAATTCCATTTCTTATTAGTGATCTTATGACTGATGCTCTTTAAGCACCATTTTTCTCCCAATGCTTTGTCTCTTCTGTCACGTCAGCCCAGAACTGCTTTTGCAAAAAAAAAAAAAAAAAGGTCTTCCAAAAAAAAAAAAAAAAAAAAAAAAAAAGTCTTTCCTCCATTTTGTTTCAGCGTGGTAATGAAGCAATTAGCCCACAAAATGGAGGTACTCCGCTTCTCATCCTGCATCTTGCTTAGGGTGGGCTTTACCTGCGTACAAGCAGCAGGCACAGCACTTTGCTGCTGAGCCTGGGAAATTGGCCCCCGAAGAGCATTCACACGATGGCCCATAAGTGGCCACTGCTTAGGGGGACTCTGGGAGGAGGGAGACCTTCCCAGTGGGATCACTGGAGAATTACGTACAGCACGTGCGCTACCTGCAAATTCTGCACCGGCTACATGAAAAAACATGTGGCTGCTCTCCTTCTCCAGCAGTACTCACTCCCTAATTTTGTAATGACCTGAAAACATACATTGAGTCAAACTTTAAATGGTGGGAACATTGTTGCTTTTCACTTTATATTGTCTTTCAAAAAAGAAAGAAAAGAAAAAGAAGAAACCAACTCAAACCAAACCAACAACACCATTTGTTTTATGTTACAGCTTTCCACATACAATTCACAACATGTCTAGCAGGGAATCAGACCAGAAATATTGTCTCACTCCTATCATATATATAATACAGCTTTTGAATACTGGAAAATCTGTCATCCGTTAAGTGCAGCTCAGGTCTTCTGTGTGAAAAGCACAAGCCTTTTTTTTTTTTTTTAATGCAGTGCTGCCGTGTCTGCACTTTTTTGAAATTGCATATTTATCAGGTTATGAATTATTTATGAGTGGGGAAGGGAGGGGGAGGGCTGGAAGGGGAAGGAACAGCAAGAAAGCATATGCTTGGGCAGAGGGAGGAATACCTTAAATGAATCCACTACCACGTCTTTTGAAGGATTACTTGTAATTATTTTTTTTCTTTTTGGTTTGTTTCTCTTATGCTTTTCTTGGTCATCTGCTATTCCTATTGTGTTTCCTTTTATGTTTATTTGCTTTTAGGGTGCACGAAGGGATTGAGGCTAGTGCTTGCTATGAGTTTGAAGATTTTGCCGCTGAAATGAATTGAGCATTTCTTTGACTTCTAAAGTACGGGATGTTTAATAAATATTAATCCTTCAACTGTCAGACTGAATTATTGTCAAAAAGAGTCTGACAGATTGAGGATTAATGACGTATTTCATAAATTAGAAATGAACTATCAACAGAATGTCCAAAGTAGAGAACAAGAACGGACCAGATTTGTACCTTAGACCAGTTGAACACGCCATCTATGTCAAACCTGAGCTCAGACTTATGCACAAAACAAAACCAATCCTCCCTCCCTCCTGCAAATACACCTTCTGCTCCTCATGCACCAGGAACTGACATCTAGATCCTGTCTTCTTTAGGATCTGCAGGTACCAAAATAGCAAGGTTGTCTCAGACATCAAATAATTTTATTAGAGTCAGATCTGCATCCTTTTTTTACAGTTTTGTTAAAGGAAAATTGGGGGAGGTGCAGTAATTTCTGTTCAAACATCTCAATGTTTTATTTTCCCACTATGAAAAATGCAACATCACAGAAAGCTGAAGACCTGGCATTATAATGGAAAATTGTAAAAATGGTATCTATCTCTTCAAAAACACACAGAATTTTCAATATAAATTATGTATTAAAGGAAATATGTTTGCATAAAACAAGTAGCCGTAATTTAATATAAGGTGACAGGATTTTTAGGAGAGGCTAATGTGTGTCAAAAAATATCGTGTACAGTCTTTAATCAAACTCATGATCCTCAGTTGAATTATTGCTTGTAAAGCTGATTTTACTGTATTTTCTAATTCACTAAAAGCAAATCTCTCTCTTTTTCCCCCTCTTTTTTTTTCTCTTGTGATTACTAGGGGAAAATAAAGTTTAATTTGTGTAAGACCATATCTTTTTGGGGTGACTGAATCAAACAAGCAGTCATTTGGGGTACCATTTTTTCTCTCTATGCAGAGGTACACAATATGAAACTGGGCTACCAGAGTGTATAAAAATGTTTAGCTTAATCACTCCCTAATGACAGCGACTTATGTCCTTAGTGCAGTCGATTTGTTTCCTGGGTTTTAAAAGTAGATTATTTCCATGGTGCAGGCTTAGTGTAAGCTGTTGAGAAACCACAAGCACTGCACTTCAGCCTGAGTTTGGGACGTTCGCCAAGGGTAATCTGATTAAAAGGGCATTTTTTACAACATTGTGGTGCTTTGAAAATTCTGTGCAGCCAGATATAGTAGGGCCAAAAAAAAATTGCTTTTTCAAAGCTAACAGTTTTGCCTGAGCAGAATTAAAAGCGTGATAAGCAGCATCACTGGAATGATTCTCTTCGACAGACTTGCAACTGGATAAACAAAGCATCCTTAGTAACACATCTGTTACAGACCCACAAGCAAATTCATGATCTGTTTAATGCAAGGTTTTTGCTTGCTTGCTCTGCCTTTAATCACATTTGCCTGCTGCATAGGTGTGAGGTTCTGAGGCCTTGCTTTATCTATAAGAACGAAAATGTTTCCCTTTTTCTACAGTTGCTTTTCTCTTCCATGACGTGACATTTATAAATGTTCTGCTGTGAAAGTGGTTATTTGTGACGGGATCTAAGAACCAATGTTGGGTACCATATTCCTGAGAAGTCTAGCAGCTGTATGTTGTTAAAAGATAATTATCCTATCTTGAATCTTGGATTTCTTATAAAAGATAGAATGTAATACTAATTAAATATGTCATGTTTGCACACATCAGAACATACTCAAAAGAACTGTTCTTGTATCATTTGCCTCGTTGAACTACTTTCATATTCTTCTGCAGCACCTAAATAAGGAAGAAAAAATAGCAGAATTCTCTTCTCTTCCTCATAGCCCTGTATTTCTCTGAATGGCAAGTTCATGCTGGTCTCCACACATGCTGATAGTACAGGACTGCTTACAGCAAGACATTTGTATACACAATATACTTCAAAGTCACTGGGTTCAGTGAGACTATACAACAGATCAGACTGGCACTAGGTTGTAGTGTGACAGGCAAAATGAAATTTGTTTTCTACAAAACAGGCTATTTTAGTTTGCTTAATAAATATTGAATGACAAGACATGGTTTCTTATGTTCTATTACATCACATGGCTCTCTGGAAGGGGAAAAATGTATAATGAATTAAACTGAATTAAATTTTCCAACTCTCTTGTCTTAATTGTAATGGTTGACTCACAAGCAAAGCAAAAGTGCAATGCATCAAATACTATATTTTTTCCCCAAAGAGGCCTCAGTGATAAAATTACCATTATATTTGCTTCAAAATGGAGATTTATATTTTGTTTATTTTTTTTCCACATAGGTCAGAACATCTGTATCTTCCTCTGTGTATGTGGCAAAGCGTGTTTTCCCTGTCTGCAGGAGTGCCTTGTCATTTTTCTATGTATCAGCATTTTAAAACTGACAACCTTATGATTACATGAGGCTTTTAGATATATCACTCAGAGTTGTAATGTGAGATATAGGCAGAACTGCATTTGCTCTTTGTTTTGCTTGTCAAGATATACATCCCATATTCACTCATCTGTACATTTATACCTACATGTATGAATACATGTAATTATACAAAAGCCATTGCTTTCAGTGATGATTTTAACGATATTCAGTGTTTCTTGCTGCACCCCTCTCAAATGTATGTGTGTCTACATTTATGAGATAAAAACACATGTGAAATGATTTTAAATCTGGTGGATGCAGAGCCACAGAGCAATTCAGCAGCAGCATTTCCAGCGTGAGGCTGCATGTCCCAGAGCCCTGATGGGCTGAGAATAGCTTTGTCAGGGCCGCTCGGCTCAGGAGCCTTTGATACTGTGCTAAGTTCAGTTTAGAGTATTTACTGATACATGTCTTCAGCAACTGTCAAAACTGCTTGGAGCTATGAGATTCAGGCTTTTTCAATCCCAGTGACCAGCCAGTCTCCTGAGGCATGAAAAACTGCTTCAGGGTAGCTGTAGTACACAAATTCACTTTGTGTGACCATAAAAAAGGGGGTGGGTGGGGGTGGGTGAAACAATTTTACTGGGAGAAAGACTGAATGAAGGTGTCTTTGTGTCACACTTTATTTGCTGTGCTGTTACCACTATTTCTCAGATATGGAAACAGAGCACATGCAGAATCAATTGAGGAACACTCGTTTACTATAACTGTTTACTCTGGATGGGTCAGCACAGCCTGGCTTTCTGGCATACTGAATGTTGCCAAGCATTTTTTTTTATTTAATCTTCAAATTCATGCATACCTTTATTTAAAATTTTCCTTTTAATACTGAATTTTGTACCCCTTAAAATGAGATATCCATGCCCAAAAGATGACCCGCTGTTCTCAGGGAGAGAAAGACAAACCATTAGAAAAGAAGGGGATTTCTTGATAAGCAAGGACACCTGTGATTTTGTGTTGCTTTCGAGAGCACAGAGACCTACAGATCTGCTCTTTCTTCCAGAGTAAAATGTCTGTGATCCATAAGAAGCTCCAATCCTTCCTTTTTCTCACCCCAAAGAGAAAAAGAGAAAGAAGGAAAATTATGCACCATCAGATCAGCTGCTCTCTGTTTCTTCTTTAAAAAGCTGAGGATGTTGCTATTTAACATAAAACCTTGTGACCTTACTACAGCGGCTGCTTTGAAACACCAAGCTATTTAACGATGCAAATTGCAAACAGAGGGAAAACATCAGAAGAACCTGTCTGGAAATTAGTGTGTTTGACTGAAAATTAGCTAGCTTAATCGAACTTGCAGGAAGTGGATTTTCTATTCAGAAACCTGGCTTAGAGATTTTGTCCACTGGGGCTATTCTCAAAGTATACAGGACCTTTGGGAGTGCAAAAATTAAAGCTTTGTGTAATACCCACAGTACTGTGCTTGTGTCTGATTTGCTTATATTTTAGACTGAAATCCTTCAACACAAGAGTCATATGTTATGCAATAATAAGCCTTAATTCAGACAGACCAACCAACTGCTGTGGTTTCAGGTACCTAGTTTCTTAGACCAAGAAAATTATGATGTTCATTCAGCAAGGGCAGTATGTATGCAGGGACGATGCTTATCCATTCATCCAAGCGTGGAGGGGACCCTCCACAAACAGACTTCTTTCTTTTGGCGAGGAAGAAAGACCTCAGCTGCCCATGTCATAGTGCTCTATAGCACCGGGATTTGCATTGAGAGGAGCTCTATGGGCAGGGTGATTAAGATGAAGGAATAGGAAGGCCAAGCAGCTGCTGGTGGAAGCAAAGTGCCTCTGTCAGCGTGTGCCCATCCTCGCAATTCTGCAAAAGCATCTTGGCCAGAGGGTTTTCACTCTATCATTTCCAAGACCTCATTGCCAGATCTGTTCAGGGACAGATCGGTTATAGTCCATTACCTTTTGCAAGAAGGAGGAAACTGAAGCAACTCTTCCAGGTCTTTCTGGCAAATGTCTATTTTTCTGAATGCATGCATACCTCTCATTTGCCACGAGTACAAACTCTGTTACAAAATTAAAGGCAGAATAAAGTAGATAAGCCATGTTCTGAGTTTGGTTCAGTTGAAAAACATTGACTGTGCCATATAGATAAAAAAGACTGTTTTAAATATGTACTTCAGTAAGTCTGTCTCCCATGTCTCCACCGGTTGTGTATGGTTAACTGTAATTTATTTGGATGAATTAGTGTTGCTACCCTGGCATTAAAAATGGGACAGTTCATTATGTGGCCACTGGAAAAATAATTTGCCAAGGTAAAGGGTATGTGTTGAGCTTGCAAAGCTGAAAGCTAAGGACCAATAAAAATGGTTAGCTAATAAAAAAAGATAAGGAAAGTTTCACACAAAAATTGTTCAAAACAATGGAAGCATTTGAAATTAGGGCTGTAAATTATCTTGAAACATAAACATCTGCAGATTCAGACTTTTGTTTTCCATTTTATCAGTAGAATTTCTGGACAGTTGCAGTATGAAATCAATCAAGTCGTTGTTAGGCACCCGTGTTTGGATTTAGTAGCCTACACAGTTACTAAACCAGCATGTTAGTTTAGATATTTAGTTTAACGGCAAGTTCTCAATGAAGAAAATGAGAGCTTTGTCTGAGTTAGGGTAGATGAAAAGCAGCATTCTGCTACTTTACTCTTTTGAAAACATGTAACTTCAGAAGTGTAAAGAGATTTTTCAAAGTCTTATAGAAAATTGCTGAAAAATAAAAGACTAAACAGTGTATTGTAGAAGTTGATTAACTTGGATAATGTTTCATATTGAAGGTATTTTCATCAATATCTTAATTTTGTCAGGTCCAGAGATTTGTACTGTTGTATCATGTAAGTGTCATTGATTTTCAAATGATATAGCAATATTTTACTCCTATTTTCATTTAATTCAGTCACCACATTGCCAACTGTGTCCAAGAACAAATATATCCATAGAAGCATTCATACTTATAATAGTGGATAGGGCCATGTTGCAGAAGACTCGTTATTAAGAAACATACCAGTAATAACTTTATCTGTTCTTCTGCACAGAGATATTTCTAACAAAGAAAGTCTAAGGAAAGAGTTGTATTGTTATAATTCTATTGTCACAGTGAATCTATCTTTCCATTGGTGTAAACACACAGATAAAATATTTTTCACAGTTACTTTTGTAGCATTGAAATTTCTGTGACTTTCAGCTCCATGAAGGCTTAGGGTAAAAATGGCTAGTCCCAAAAATATTTCCTATTCTTCATAATTCTGCTGGCTATGCTTTAGAATCATGTCCTTTATAGTATCTGTCACACTGTGATAGTGTGATATCACTTCTTTGCTCATTTTAGCGTGTCATAACTTTAACTTCCAGGAAATAAACTTGTATTGTAAAGTGCTACTTTCAGTTCCAAGCTTCATCTTGAAATGGGGTGATTCTGTTTTCCTTCATTTATAGGTAAGAAACTCAGGTTTTGTACTAGCAAGAAATGCTAACAAGAAAGGTGTAAGTGCTGAGGATATTGCCTTTACTGAATTGGTCTTATAACAATATTAAACAAACACCACAAAAACTAGCTCTCAAAGATATATATTTTGTAAAAGTTTAATTCACAAGGCAAATAACTTCTATATGTTAGTGCTCATACTAGGTTAGCAGGTTATAAATATGTCAGTTCAAAATAGGCAATTCGGTTTTCAGTGAAAAAATAGAAACACAGTGTTTTCCCTGGAAATATTTAGGAAAAAATTAAACAGTAGGGAAATAAGAAATAAGTTTCTTTCATAGAGGATAGATAACACCGGGGTTAAAGTATTTAATTTTTCTTATCTTCTTTGATTGCTCCAATCTGCAGCTTTCCCAGTAGAACCCCTACATGCATGACTTAATTCTGACTACGATTGTTAGAATGAAACAATAATCAATGTATAATTCCTATTTATAAAATAAATGCATCTAAGCATTAGTCTTTTGTAAACCAGCGAACAGTATCCATAATACATAGTTATCAAAAATCACTGTAATAAATTTTAAATCATCCAACACACAGAAATAGTGGGGACAAATAGTGTAGAAATTTAAGAAATTGATTACCACTTGGATCTAAATCTGTAGGAAGTAATGAAAATTTCTTTATGCTGTTCTATCTGCTACATGTCTTATTTGTGTTTAAAGTATAATTCACCCCACTACAATGCAGCAGTTAATAGTAATCCCTAAACCAATGGGGAGTACTAAGCTGTTTCTCTTAGGACAAGGAAAGCCTTGTGAAATATTTAAAAAGATGTGTTGTAGTTACTAAAAGAAATGGCAGATTTTAGAGGAGAAAACAAAACCAGAATATAGAAACTGCTGATCCCCTAGGTAAACTTAAGTATTGGCAGGTCTGAATTAATAGACACTGTTTTTCAAAAGGTTCAGTGTTAGCTATATGTTGCATTTACTCATTCAGTTCCCACACTACTATTAAGGGGATTGCTTGATTCCTGACCTGTGTGACAGAAAAAACTTTGCTATAGAAGAGAGAAATAATGTCTATTTCGTTCTCCAAAACAGAGTCAAATACCAAAGTTCTATCATTTCAGCATTTTAAGGGGATATACAGACAGGGGTATATTTTACTTAGTTCTTTATTTGCATCTACACTGGTCAGATACTAGTTCCTCCTAAAACTGGATTTTAGTCCTGAACCTCTAAGTATTCAGCAGGGGACAGGTTAAAAAGTGCAAATAAGCACTCATTGTGAGTTATCTCCTGGAGGATTGTGTTGGAGCAGTGTACCAAGGAGCCTTAAGACTACAGTAGCAATATACATTTTGTGTCAAAGTAGCATATCCTTTGCAGTGCCCTGAAATAAACCTACGAGGTATTCTCCTGAGACAGAGTTTAGTCTCTGGACAGATAAGGAGATGCCAAGACCTAACTGAATGCAGAAATGCTTTACTGTACCCACTGCACTCGAGTTTTATCAGACAAGCAATACAGTATTATATGCCACATATGGCCTGCTGCAATTTTATGATCAATTTGAGCTGGAAATGATATTTATTAACTAAAGTTTATTTGAAAGCCAAAAAGCGTGCCCCAAATCTTACATAAAAATTAAGAAAAACAGACTCTTCAGAAACACAGTTACTGCAAACACAATTTGTTGTCCTTCTGGTATGATTCCAGAACTGTTACAGGATGTCACAGATCAGTTAATGATTTTGGTGGCAGGACAAGTTTAGAGACTGTTCAGTTGTAATGTGTATAATATTCAGTTTGTTTGAGATGTCAGACTTTTTTTATAAAGGATGCAGTGAGCGATATTTTGATCCTCTTGCCTACCTGGGCAGTTTTAATCCATCAGATAACCATTGCATCTTTATACCATGACAAAAACTCAGATACCACATTCTTGATTGGCTTTAATTTTATTTTGGCTTTGTTTGTTTGTTTGTTTGTTTTGTTTTGTTTTGTTTTGTTGGTCGGGTTTTTTTTGTTTTGTTTTTTTTTTGTTTTTTTTTACCTGATACAACTTCTTTCAGTATTTTACTTATCTTTTTTCCAACTTATATAATTTAAATTGTAATATGATTTTAAATAATCATGGAATTAATACAGGAAAATTTTAAAATTACATTCCAAATGCTGAAATGTATAAACAAAAATAGTTCCTCATATATAAGATTTTAATTACATTTATTTCATTTCAGACTCAATTATCACTGAGACAAAAACTAGTAAGATTTTTTCTTGTTCTTTAAAAATGTATTTTAAACAGAACCCACCTGCTGTTTTTGTCACCTCCTCATAACTTTAGAAAATGTCTGAGATTAGAGCTACAAAACTAGATACTGTTAAGCGTACATCTAACATATCTATAGGTAGCTGCATTAAAAGTCAAGATGTGGTCAAATTAGTGAAGCTAAGTGGAGGTGGCATGCAAAACTTTGTTGCAATACTTGCATATGTTCTATATATCCTACATAGGAGATTCTAAGTGACATGCAAAAATAGTTTAAACAAAATAGCCCAAGATAAAGGATCTTCAGTTTAGTAATTGTTTTTCACTTTTGTATCCCTCTGGGCTTTTTTTACCCCACCCCCAGACTGGTGAAAATTCCTACATACAGACATCATAAGTGGAACAGCTAATTTTTCTCTGTGCGATTATCTCACAGTCAGTGGAACTGCTGCTGTGAGTCAGAGTTTGCAAGTTTTTTCTCATCATCTTTCTGGCAATGAGTACCAACAGTTTCACCAGGAAAGTCGAATTTCCCAAGTCATGAATCTCATCCTAATTTCGCTGACAAATTTGTGCTTTTTAAAGTATTTGAAAGCTGAAGGTTTGAGTTTCATCAGGTAAAGAAGTCTGACCCTCCAGGATTTGCCTTTTACCTGTTTTAAGTAGATGAAACAATGACTTTCAAATTCTTTGCACTATACTACTTTCTGAACCTGTAGCTTTGTTGGTTGTGCCAGACTAACCTGACACATTAACAATGTCTGCTCTCCCAGCTGCGAACAACATGAATTTTAGCCTTGCTGATGTCCTGTTCTCAATCAAGGAGTGAATGCAATTGGCTCTGAGCATCTCATCATGAGAACAAAGTTTTGCTGGTTTTGTCACTGGTGTTTCGGGACTGTTCCTACATGCACGCACATGCACACACGCCAGTTGTTGTTTCTTCACTTTCTCTAACAAAAGGAGAGCTGTTGTCAACATTTTTTTCTGCTCTCTTGGTTGTATTTGTCGGGCAAAGATCATCATGCTCTGATTTAGTGTTTTCAAATAAGTGTGCCCTCTGGTGCAGTGCTCTATTGAGAGACAACACAGCCCAGGCAGGAGAGTTCAGCATGGCCACTAATAAAACACAAGTGCTGCTTTGTCAGGCCACGAGTGATTACTTGAACAAGTGCCAACCAAGAAACCAAACATTAGAGTGCAGCTCTTCAGACCCTCAAGACAAAGGGCCAATTGACTTTCCTCATTAGTTTTTGTGCCAAACATGTAAACACAGTTTCCTCTCTATCTTTGATGCTCAAAACATGCCAGCTTGTTAACATCTTGGGTGGTATGGTGGTTTATGAGCTTGTAAAGACTATTATGTACTGGTGGGTTTTGTCCGAATTGAATAGATTGGCTTATCCTAAGAACGCCCAAAACTGGCATCTTTCTGACAATTTAAAAATTCAGTCTTTGCTCTAATGGAATGATGAAACTGCCTGAAATAAATTTAACATGCACAGGACCTTTCACTGGCACATATGCACAATATGCTTTATCAGAATTAGGATTGGTCTACAGCTCACTGAAAAATAAAAACAAAAATCCCCCACATTGATAAGAGAAGCTTTGGCTACAAAAAATGCCAGATGAAACCTGGTTTGTACTGAATTTTTTGTTTGGTATTTGTTTTGCTCTGCTTTTATTTTGGGGACCTCTGACATTTTAACTTCCTTTGCATTTTACTCCAGTCTTTCCTGTTTCTAAATGCTGTGACTATACAAGATAATGGAAATTGGAACAACTTCAAACAACCTACAATGTTTGTGAAAGGTGCTGAATTTTAGTCAATGCATGGGGAATGTTTCCTGCCTTGTAAATGACTTTCATATATGATGTGACTGCTGATGTGAAAATTTACCAAAGCAAAACACTGAGGGTGTCTTTAAGTGGTCACTTTATGAATCACTATGCATGGTGGTGAGCTCAATGAACTGGCTTCCCTTTTCAGTTTCGCAAATGATATCCACACCTTTTAGCTGAAAACTGGTGTTTACTTTTTTCCCCCTGTAACAAAAATATGATGATGTTTTAAAAAATAAAACAGATTGTTAAGAGAAAAACAACTGAAACCCTCTGTTCAGCTCATGTTTCCAACTAAAATTGAAAGAGACTAATTTGCCAGTCTCTGTCTATATTAAAATATAGAATCATATAACCTCCTATTCATGGGTCTAATGAGAATTACAATATTGTCAATGAAGAAATGGTGAGAAATAAGCACAAGTAAATTATTTTGGATTTCCTTTTAGAGCACTAAAAGACAAGAAAGGAAAAGAAGAATAATAAAGATGTTCTGGCATTTTCTTCAACTCTCTCATACACACATACACACAGACACACAGACACATACACAGATAAATCCATCTTTTAAATAAAGGATCAAGCATGTGTGGAGCTATCTGCAGACAGAGGAGTGAGCACACTGTGCTTAGTGGGAGCCCAACTATTGCTGAAACAAAATGAAAGGGCTACATTTTTGATGGAACACTGGCAGTCAGATCCTTACACTGAGATTCTCAGCACCAGAAAAATAATGTATATTAGTTGAACAGGAAAACAAATGCATGGAACCTAACGACATCTAATATGATATCTAATAATGAAACTCCAAGGATTTCCTTCTAGTCTGCCCCGCAGACAAGAGCCCTCACTGTCTGTGTCTCTGGCTCTGGAACTTCCAGCTTGCAGGGTCTTCAGCAGGTGGCTGAGCAGGCACACAAGCTCCTCACCCCTTCCCTCTTTCCACTACAGGTTTGGCTGATGAAGGTTTGGAGGTGCTGTCTGCAGTTTAAGATTTCTGCCTGGGCTCTGTGTGATTTAGGTCTCTGTCTGCAAGCTCTGGGTTTTTGAAGTTTCCCTGCATCCTCTTGAATTAACCCTAACCCAGGAGTAACCACAGAGGGCTGTTAATCATTCTCAAGTGGATGGACAAGCAAATGGTTTCCACCCAGAGCAAGCTGGTTTTCCAAGGCAGGGCTGTACTGGAATGATAAGGAAACAGACAATCTCTCAGCTACAGATATGAGCCACCTGAGGGGGTTGATGGTGGGAATCCTGTCACAGATTAAGTTTCAGATGCTTTCAAAGAGTGGTACCTATACTATTCACCTTGAGGGGAAATGAAGCAGAGAGCGACCTGCCTTCCTGAAAACAAAAACACCTCTGGTACACCACTAGGGATGGATGAGCAAAGCTGAAGGGAGTTTGGTCTGCAGAAAGTATTAAAAACACTGTGCAGAATTGTGGGTTTATGCCCAGGTACACTGTCAGATGCTGCACAGGGTCAGGATTGAGTCCCAAAGACCTTCCCTCCAGCCTGGGGAAGGGGCAGGCTTAAACCATAAAGAGGTCAATGGGGTCAGTGCTCAATTCAGGAGAGACTGTGAAACAGGAAGTTCATTTCTCAAGAAGGTTTTACTGAATTGCCTCCTTGCCCAGAATTGTACTGGGTGTCTCCAAGCCAGAGCAGCGTCTGGATGCTTCTGAGACTCTTAAGGCTTAAATTCCTCTGGGAACAGCTGCATGTGGGTCCAAACACCGCAGACTTGTGAGTGTCCAAACTGGAAGATCTCAGCAGTTTCTATGAAAGCTGGCAGCTAATGTTACAAAAAGTCCCCTGAAATTTCCTCAGGGTTTTAAAACTACAACTGCCTGCCCTTGGAATTTAAGGAGTTTTCCCTACAAGTAGAGCTTCTTCTAGGCTTCTCATTACCATGGGTAGAATTAGCGTCCCTGTGGTGCCAAAGAAGATTCTCAGTGCAAGAGGCAGTGACAGATTTGGAGGCAAAGTGCTGGGTAGTGTAGGCAGCTACTGGTGAAACAAAAGAATCAGTGAGATTAAAGGTACTTGTGATGGTTCACAGGAATATGGGTGGGGATCTCTTCTTTTGTCCCCTCCTTTCTCAAACCCACTCTTCATCTCCCTTGCCCATTTCCTTGGGTTATGGGAGTCTCAGTTCCTCCCTATAGTCCTTCCTCTACTTCTTCACAGATATCTACTTTCTCTTTTAAGCTGCTGATCTCCTTCACCTTGATCATCATCCAAGAAGTTCCTATCCCATATCTAGGTATATGATATGCTGGGAAAGCTCAGTCATTCTGGTTCTGCTGCATTCTGGATGGTGCCTTCCCTGTGGCTGTGAGGTTTCCATGGTTTAGTTAGGAAGGGATCTTCCAGATAATCTAGATTTTTGAGATAATGTGGGTCTACTCTTAGAGTAAGTAAAGCTAAATGATGTCTGAGGCAGGTGATAGCAGTTTTTGCTTAGGACTGAACTTTCATATATGACAGTCTGTGTCAGAGAGTTGCAGATATTGCAGGACAGTCTGTGTTATTCTGTATGTTGTTTTTGCCTCCTAATTTTGATTTAAAATATCATACAAACAACCTTTTTGGTAACACAATGGATTTCACCTAGAACTGAATTTGGCTTAGTACCATTTGTATCAAATGTTTGGTTTATAACTCCTCTTCGCCTTTTCACTGTTTCCCTTATAGAAATAGTAATTTCAAAATGTGTTTCCAGTAGTCATACATTTTTGATTGCCTGATGTTCAGGGTGAGTACATTAATACCGTTCAAATGTGGTTTGCAGTTTTTCGGGCATCTCAGCACTCTGGAATTTCAGCAATTGAATTTGACCTACCGAACCCTGCACGCAAATCCCTTGAATCGATCATGCCGCACAAAGCAAAGTCTGCTGCAGTGTTTCTGCTAAAGTGAAAATTGAAGAGTATGTCATTGGTGCTCTTTTGCTACCAAGTTCACCATGGCAAAATCATGAGCTCACGATAGACCATATAATGAAATTCTCAGCATTTCGATATATAAGCCAAGACCAATACCTTGACCTTTCAGGACTAGCAAAATGGATACAGGAACTGTGGAAGAGATGTCTGTTCTTATCCCAAGTCAGGCAGTGTATGTATAGATAGGGTCATTGTGTGCAAGAAACACCATTCTAGATGTGTTACAATGGTTTCCTACTGAACTTCAGCATTGTACTGAAATGGTGAATTTCAGACACAATGAATTTCAGATAGAAAATCAGTGTGACAGAATGAGCAGTGCGCGGGGACAGGGAGAGAGTCCCTATGAGAAATCACTTTATGTTAGTTTTCTCACCAGTTAATTGTACAAAACAAAATGATCATCAGTAGATCAGGAAGAAGAAGGTTAAAGTTAAAAAAAGGTATAGAAGTATATGCATCTGCCTTGCTTCCAGATTTAGTCTCTATCTGAGCACTACTCATCTGATCATCTGCAACAGAGTTTGTTGTTAGAGATTTGTAGGTTCTCAGAGGTACGGAGGTTGCTCAAGCTCTAGCAGAAACAACCAGCCACAGTACATGTTAATCATATAGGAAGTGTGTGAAAATTACTTTCTTGATTCTTCAAGTTTTTCTCCTTCTTTGTGTATAGAGCAATGTAGCACAAAATGCCAGTTATGAGGTCTACTGGTGAGAAGAACGTACATGATGGTAGATGTCAGGTTCTTTTCTTGGTAGGGTTCATCCTCTCTTCAAATCCACAGTGATTATGTAGTGAATTATTAATGGCAAGGCAAATGCAGTTATTCTGGTGGAAAAGAAAAAGATGTGTACTGTTATTATGACTGAGAAATTGTTACATGACAAAAGATAGGCTGTCATTTACAAACCATTTTTATATTTAAGGTTCTCTCATTCTCTTGTTCCTCTCTAAGTAGTTTCATACAAAAATGAGATGCAGCCAGGGAGAAGGATGAAATTTCTTATTTAAAGGTCATTCAGTGCAGTGGAGGGACTCCTGTTCGGCCCATACTTGCAGCGTTGCCTCAGAGCAGGATTGTGTCTGATCCCTTTTGGGTCAGGACAATCAGACCAGGGACTATCCAAAGATGTTTGGTAAAGGGGAACTGTCACCCTTTTTTTTGGTGGAATAAAAAGATGATGACTTTATAGAATAAACCAGTTTCAGTAAGCCTAGTCCAAGAAGTGAGAGTTTAAAAATATGATCCCCAGAGAAAGTCTATCACTACTGGTATTTAAATAATACAGGAATCAAAGAAATACCCCTTTTTTCATCAGGTGCCTCCCTAAATTTTGGGGGCATTACAGGCATTTCACGATACTGAATGAGCAATTTATTGATTTGAGAATATTTTATGTCTGATGTAAAGAAAAGATTTAAAAATTTCTATTTTTTCTTCATCAGTTAAAAAAAAAATCTTCAGAAATAAGTATTTTCCTATTTCTGAATACTTTATCATCTGTAGTTTGTGTACATTACATACTTTTGTCCAATCTCCCTCTTTAAAAGCCTTTGTATGTCATCTGCACTCAGACCAGAACAAATAGAACTATGGTGTGATCTCTTTGTTTGTAAGATTACTATTTATACTATATTGCCATCCTTTCTTCTTGAACAGCATCTGGCAAAATGGGGTCCCAATCTGCTTTCACTCTGCAAGAATACTTTCTACAATGTGACAACAACACATTTAGTTTCTAGAAGTCTGTGCACATACATGAAGTTCTGTGGGATTCAGAGTAATATGTTACTCTTCTAGAAAAATCTTATTTTTCTCTGAAGCCAAGCCTTCTAAGGATTTAGAAATATTCTCCTTGTTCTTTCTAATGCACAATTTTATTCTTCACATAGAAAATGATCCTTCTGCTTTATTAAATCCATAAAAACTTGAAAGTTACAAAACCTACTGGAGAATGTTTACACTCAACAATACCTTCTTCTAAGTAGCAATAAGGGTGGCTGCATAGTTAAGACTTCTGATCTGATCATTTATTAAAGCTATTACATGATTGAATTCTGTTCTGGTTTGTATTCAGGCAGCTTCTCCAAGTATGTTAGAGGTATCATACACTGAAAATCCAAAGTGGGTGCAGGGCTCCCTACTTTTGTTCTTCTGCACTGATAGTTTTTAAAATGAAAGCTTTAATCTGTATTATATAGGATCATTAATTTCTGCATTTTACACTTGAGCAACAGCATTCTGATTATCTGCTGCAATGAAAAATAAGCAGTGCTCCTGCAGACTTAATTACTTACTGCAGGGCCCATCCTTTCCTAGTTATGGCACGCAATCTGCAAATGGGGTCAAAAACATTATTAAAAACTGAATTACCCACTGGATGGAGAAAACAAACATACAACTGTGACCTAGAGGACCTCACCAACATAAGAGGTAAGCCTAGCTGCACGCATTACACAGCTCTACAGAATTTACTATGGAGCTCTGCTCTCAGACAACAATACAAGCGGCCAAATGAGCTCATCACATAAGATAGCCATGCATGCTGTCATGGTATAAAGTGTATTCTGGCTAAGTGTTTTATAAATGAGGGAAGTGACTGATGTATAAATACACCAATGTGCTTGGGAG
This sequence comes from Pipra filicauda, assembly GCF_003945595.2. Taxonomy (NCBI): domain Eukaryota; kingdom Metazoa; phylum Chordata; class Aves; order Passeriformes; family Pipridae; genus Pipra; species Pipra filicauda. The sequence continues at coordinate 578,870 of NW_024103862.1, read as the reverse complement.
AACATGCCTGCTGAATAGGTGCCTAGATACGGTGTGAGATTCCTAGAAAATCTGACTTTGGTAGGAAGGACCAGGAACGTGTCCCTAAAATCTTGCTGTGTGGCCCTCTTGAAAATTAGGCTCTATATACCAGATTCTCATAAAAGTGTGATTCAGTCTTGAAGAAAATTAGAAATAAACTGTCAATAAGGTAAATATATCTACTATGCTTTAAAATCATATTGGTGGCATTAAAGAGCAAGCAGTAGGAGTTATGAAGGATTTGGCAAATTTTAAAAGTTAATAAAATGCATTAATGTTTACAGAAACACATGAAAATGGAACACCAAACAGATTAAGAATGAGTCCTTGAAAAAATAGTAACCTATTTGTTGAAATATATTGTAGAAGAACACGGCATAATATTTATACAATTTCCTTAGTTGAATGGATGAAAAAATGGATCTGAAATAAAATTTTCCATGTCTTAAAGTCTAATGGGTGGTATTAGAATTGTAAACTATAAATGAAATGCTGATCCATTTATATTAACAGAGATACAGTATTTACTTGCAATATTTCTAGCAATACTATGCTGAGCTAATTTATAAGACAATGGGCTGAGGAATCTATTGTCTTGAAATCACATAAAAGCAATAAAAAAAGAACACAATAAAATATTTAAAGGGCATACAAGGAAAATAAGTCCATAAAACACACAGTTAACATTAAAAGATCATTCAGTACCATTTGGAATTTATCTGTTTGAATATGTTGTATTTAATTAATTGCAAGCACTGAAAATTGCTGAAGCTTAAAAATATTATTCAGTCCAGCACATAATAGTATAATATTTTTTTTATGAAATAAACACATTATAAATTCTAAATAATAAAGCTCCAGGAAAACAAGCAGGTTACAACAAAACAGTAGTAAGTTCTCAACATGCAAAAAAATATGACAGATGCAGACAGTTTATCTAGATATCAAGAGCAGTTCCATAGTAAAGTTTGTGCTGTAATTTAAGCTTGAAGTTGCCCTAAAATAATTTTTAAAATTTGCATTTGCCGAATTCCACCTGCAAGTTCAGCAGAATGAATCTTCATGGGGTAGCTTTTTTCCTTTTTCTTTTAATCAGCTACTAATATTTTTCTATGACTCTCTGCCGCTGAGCTGCTGCTCTGCTTTTCTGACAAGTCCATCTGGATAGATACCCATGATTCAGACTTCTTGCCCACTGAATTGAGATTTCAGCCAGAAGTCACAGGGACATTTTCCGACTGAACACAGAAGGGTTTGTCTTCTTGGTGCTGGAGGCCTTGGAGCTGTGGGCCTCCCTCTTCTTTGCTTCCTGGCCCTGCACATCTGTTCCCAAGCCCACTGGCAGCATCCAAAATGCCAGCCAATCCTGAGCGGATGGCAGTGGTGTAGAGAAGGATAGGGGTGTGAATTAAGAGCTGGTGGAGAACTGCAGTGCTCCAGCAATCCAAGGGGTGGCACAGGGAGGTTAGGGAAGGGAGCATGCACCTTAATACAGATTTTGATAAAAATGGGGATTTGTTCAAGGGTTGGGAAGACTGAAAAAACTAGCAGAACTGAGGGTGGCTTGCGGTGGAGGGGTGAGGACAGCCTTGCTGTGTTAGGTAGGAAGGGAGACCTGTCAGCAGGGAGCTGGGGCTCTGCTCAGTGAGGGGGAGGGAGGCAACAGCACAGTAAGGACACACTCCAAGATTCATCTGCTCAGTGGGTTCAGGTGGCAGCTGGGTCTCCCAAATTTTGGCTCAATATTACCATGTGCAGAGGGTCCAAGCACACCCAGCTTTAGCAGTCCAGATCTCTGAGTGGAAGTGCTGATGCCTGAGAGGCTCTTGCTTGGTCAGGGAGAGCAGGAAGCTTGGGATCCCCACCTCCTCCTGCAGCACCTCTGCGGCCTGTGCTGCTCCCTGGAGGGACTTCTTCAAGTTGACCTGAACCAAGTGTCTGCTGGTAGGAACCTGAGACCAGAGCCCTCACCCCAGCCAAGGTGCCCCCCTGCTCTGTAATGACATGGGACAGCACTCCTGGCGTGCTGGGGCAGACCTCACCTCACCCACATCTCCACCTGCTTCTGCACAGGATTCCCTGGCACCAGAATGAAAATGCAATAGCCCTGTCAAATCGCTGAATTGGGGATGAGAAGTGTTTCAGAAACACAAGATGATCAGTGCAACAACTTGAGTAATTGACAGCTATTTTTATTTGCCTGATGTGATTCATTGTTGCAGGAACAGCCTTTCAAGGAGAAAGCCTGAAGTACTGTTGCTGTTGTTACAAAGACTACTTGCTTAAATATATTTGAATATTTAAGCTCGTCAGGTTGGTGTCTGGATCTGCAGGCCAATATTTAAATTCACTTTCATATTACTAAGGCCAAGGAAAGTGCTAAGCCATGAGGTAAAAAAAAATAATGCAACCTATCACCAATACCTGGCTACACGCTCCAGGAGGAGCCCTACATCAAATCCCAGCATTTTCCTAACATTTACACAATGACAGTAGATTTTCTGTTTACCCCTCCATCTCAAAACATTCCTGGAGCAAAATACACAGCAATGGTTGCAAAGCTGGGTCCTGCAAAGACTTTTAACTCTTTGAGAGAAGAGAGAGGAGAAAAATATTTAAGTTTACATTCCTCTGGAGGACTTTCTAACTTACCTTGGTATAGAGGATTAAAGACAGCTTGAACTCCTCTGCACATTCAGTAGACACCAATTGTTCCTCTTCTTTTTTGTCCTTCAGCAGAACTGTGTGTGTCTCTGCTTTGCTCAAGTCTTCCAACTCTCTCACAGATCATCTTACTGCCATTCCCTGAGATTTTTCTGTAAGTCTCTAGGCCAGTTCAGGTCCATTTCCATTCTCTTTGCTGTGCCTTCTTTAAATACATAGAAGTTTAACTCTAAATTCCCAAGGTAGGTATTAGTGCCTTTGCTGAGAAAAAGCTGATTTTTACTGGCCAGATACCAGATAGCAACCATTCACAGTTGAGATTTTTTTTTTTAACTTTTTTTGGTATTGCTATCTGTTTGTCATTCTAGTGCATAATAAGCGTTTCAGTATCTTGCAGTGTTAAATTGTGTATTGGCATCTGTAATACAGCACTGTCTTATTTCAATTATTGGCCACAGATAAACCTCTTTAAGAGGTACACTCTTTTTCAGATAGAACTGAAATTATGTCCAGAAAACCTCCATGTTTGTGATCATGCAGCATCAAGAGATCAAATTTTTGTCATTAATCACATAAATTTTAACCTTTTTTATGAAACACCAGGTTTCATCTGAGGAGATGAAAATCTGAGATTTTGGAAACTATTAAAAGCAACCAAAACATTTTTTTATGCCACGGGAAGATAGAAATTACACTGTAAAGCCTCAAAACATAAATATTTTAACAGAAGAATCCCATGGACATGGAATGCACAAGAACACAGCAGAGAAGGTGCTAATCTTGCCATTTGTAAAGAAGTGTATTATGGCTTGTAAATACTTGGAGTCACTAAGCTCATCTCGGATATGAAATATGATGCTGAATGCACATAAACAAGGAGGAGGAAAGCTGTCTGGAAATACTGGCTGCTATGTTTTACTTCTGGTGTTCTTTGTCTTTTATTTTACACAGGAAGAAATTCTTCCTTACTTTTTTCCTTTCTCTTTTTTTCTTCTTATGGTCAGTGATGTATAGCCCAATCTGGACTCATAGAAATTGTCTTCTTGCATCACTAGCAAGCCACTTTGTAGGTACTTTGTGAGTTGTCTCTCAGCTATGCCATTTCTAGAAAGTAAGTTCAGCAAACAGCATTGAGGCACATACCATGAGACAGGAGGTCTGAACACAGCTCCAGGGAGAAAGTAGTCATGTTACATTCACAGACTGTACTTGGTCAATGGGTTTTGCAGAAAAGAGGGTACAGAGATTGCACCTCTATCCAGCATGCCCAATACAATTTTCAATGACAAAACAGCCATACCACCCCTTTCATAAATTCCTCACTAAAATATGATATCTGTCAGCTGGACTAAGTCAGGCTTGGGTTTAAAACCTGTGCAAGTAATGCAACAGACTCATGACTTCAAATTGAAAGACTGGAGGTATCAGGAAGAACTTCCTTAATGTGAGGGTGCTGAGGCACCGGCACAGGTTGCCCAGAGAAGTTATGGATGCCTCATCCCGTAAAGTGTTCAAGGCCAGGTTGGACGTGGTTCTGAGAAACCTGGTCTAGTGAAAGATGTTCCTGCCCATGGAAGAGGGGTTGAAATTAGATGATCTTCAGGGTCCCTTCCAACCCAGGCTGTTCTACGGTTCTATGATTTTATTCTGATTTGCCTTTAATTTTGCGTTGAGTGATTTCTCACCTCTGCAATGTCTATCACTTTTGTTTAAATAATCTTAATTTGAAATTATTTCCTCTCCAGTCCACTTTCTTTAGCAACCTATTCTGTGATAACTGATGAAACATACTTTCAAGAGAGAAAGAAGAGGTGAATGAATTCTGTGGGAAAACTTTGTTTAATACCAGGCTTTTAAAGAATATTTTTTATGACAAATCATTTAACTGAGATGTTTTGAAAGGATGCAAGAACAATGTCCAAGAAATTTACAAGAATTTGTTTGAGGTTTAGAAGAAAAATTATTCCTTGAAAAGTTAAATTTACTTCGTTGTAGGAATCCAGCAACACTGATCTGGTTTCAGAAACCTAGTTGGTATTTGCATTAATTTCTTCTAACAACACAGGGATTTTTTCTTTTTCCTTAGGATGTAAAGTAAAGCCAACTCAAATGAACTTGTAATCAACTTGCATAAAAGATAAATTAGGCCCATCCTAGCATTTAAGAGAATTTCTGTTATGAACATAATATTTAAAAGTAAAAACAATGATAAAAGCATTGTATATTTCAAGCTAATACTTTTAGAATATTTTTAATTTTTTCAGGCCATTAGATACATATAATATGTGAAATGGGATGATGAACCTTGCAAAGCGCCTATCTATATACTCCCATGGAATGGACCTAAATAAATTGCCATACAGAATACAAATGGAAGAAAATACTGATAAAGACAAAACCATGCATGTAAACAACACTGTTCAAACTGGTGCACTTAATTAAAAAAGTGAAGTCAATTAAAATCAAAACAACAGTGTAGCATGTACAAATGCTGAAATCATTAGGCCTTGCTGAATAATGGAGGAGTATAGAATTTTTTTTCAAGTGAAACAGCAGGGGTGATACATTACACAAAGCAATAATCTACAACAATATGACAATTGAATTACTTCAGCCCCATTAGGCAGGTGCAGAAGAAGAATTAACATGAATTCCTTCAATGGAAAAACAAAAAAGCCCACAAACTTTTGTCTAGTACAGACTGTTATTTTTTCCCTCCAAAATGATGAAAAAAATATGACAATGAGCAGACAGATTAAAATGAAACCTTTATGCTTATCCTTTATATGAGACCGTTTAATTGTGGGATAAAATATGTATGCAGTGTATTTTTTCATAGTCTGACAGTGTTAAAACAGGCCACCATAGTTTGCATCAGCCTTTTGGTCTTCTTCTAAGGTATAAGCATTCATTCTGAGACATAAGCGTTGATTGCTTATATTAAAAATAAAATACAAAAGGCAGGAGTTTTTGAATTTTTGAACTCATGTATTCAGTCAAGCCTCAGGTCCCACTCAATTTCTACTTTTCCATTTCAAACTCAAAACCAATCTGTGACCACCAAGTTGAATCCAAGCAACAGCAGTTCTGTAAAATGACAAGCAGGAGTGAACAAATTTCATAATATCTCATGAAGCGTAAGCTGTTTCTTAAACTCCAATTGCATCCAAAGTTTTTCCCTTTGGAGTTCTACTAAAATAATTCTATTTAGTTCTATTGAAAGAGAATAATATTGGAGACAGATAGCTATGCAGTTTACTGAGGGACCTTTGATTTTCTTCCCTCAAAATCAAAGAAATGGATAAACACTAGCACTGGTCATGTATGCTAAAAATATATTAATTAAGGATATGGACATAATATCTCAAGTGATGGGGTTAGCATGTCTTAAGAAGGTGCTGCTCTGCAGCGAGAGAGACTGTGGAAGGATTAATGCTCATCTTGTGGGTCAAGGTTGCATACTCTGGTAGATTTAACTAAGCCATTTTACCTTGTCTGTGAGGGGCTGAAGAGCCCTGGGTATGTCAAACATTTGTCCTGTCTACACCATGACCTACCACCCCCTTTCCCCATGGCCTTTGGGCTGCTGGTGGGCTACTAGTGCTACCCTCCATCCTGAACACGGTACTACCTACTGCTGTGTCCCTAAGTGTCTCATGTAACTGCATTAAGGCTCACCCAAGGCTGTGTACTCTTCCCATCCTCTACTACTTGACTAGATATATGACTATAATATAATTCTGCTGTGTTAGTCTAAAGATACATAAGCTTTCATTTACATGAGTCGAGTTGTTGAGAACATGTCTTGCTAAAAACAAATTTCCACTTACTTTGAATTAGGAATAAGCAACTACTACCTCTCAGTCAAATGGGATTATTTTCATTTGGGACCTGGTAGTCCCATAAATATCTGAGGCTGCTATATGAGCTGGTTACATAGATATTCTCATCTTTAGTTTGTTTGTTTTTTTTTTTTAATTAAGAACTTTCCAAATTCAATTATAATTTAAGTTTTATTTTTCTAAAATGTTAAAGACTAGAGAGCTTTAGAGAGCTGGAATGCTTCTTTTGAAAAAGGAGTCATGTTTTGGGATCAAGATAACTTCTTAAAATGGAATCAAAACATAGTAATCACCAACATGTAAGCAGATGTCTGGTAATTTTTCCAGGTTTGTGCAATTCTGCTGATCTTTGAATCAGGAGATAGTTAAAGCACTAATTTCTGGAACTGCAAATGCTAATTTTGTAACTGTAGTACATGTAGTACTCATTCCCTAAATATCCATGTTGATATACCTTTGTTCTATCACTATACATCTTACGACAGACTCATATCTGAAGTGGTCTTTCTGCCCCTAATGTTCTAAGAAACTGATGATGTAATTTTTCCATTTAAATGGTTATGCATTTTCAGATACGTCTTATTTTATCCCATACCATCAAGTTATAAAAGCTATATTGGCAGCCTGGCAGGAACTATGGAGAAACCACAGAGCATGGACTGGTTCTGCTGCAGTGACTGACATGGGAATGCCAGCATGGACAAGTGTTTGTTAAAGCAGGTGCTGCAGAGATAAAACCCTCAGGATAGTTTACAATGCTACAAAAAATACTCACTCAAAGGATCTGTAGTATTGTAAGTCCTGCTACTGCTCCATGAGGCCACTACCTCAACATAGATAGTATTAAAAGCTGTCACTCCAGAGCAGATGAAAAAGCCAGAGGGCTCTCTGCATAAACTCTGAAGCAGCCCACGTAGGACAGAAGCTGCAAACCCATGCAGCTGCCCAGCTTGTAACCAAGTTGGAGAGGGAGAGACATGGCTGATAGAATTTTGTGCTGCACTGCAAAAATAGTGGGCTATGAAAGTGTCATCCACATTTTGCTCAAGGTAGTAAATGGCTGATGATATTTTGTTCCTATGTGGTTTACTTAGTGTGTCTAAGCCTCCTTGTCTTTTATAACTGCTCCATCTTCAAATAGGATCCATGCAGCTAGAAGTCAATTTTACATGGACTGCTTTACTAAAATTAAAATTTTAGAAATTTCTATTCCTCAGCTTCTAGCCAAACCACTTTTTCCCAGCCTTTTTCCAGGCTGCTATATGACCCTTTCAGATAAATGAAGAGTATAACCCTCGGTCCCTCCGCCTTCCCCCTCACCACCTCACTAAAGGCACTCAGGTGTGCCCTACTCAGGGCTCTTAAGGAGCTGCAGTTTTTTCTCTTTCTTCCATCTCAAGTCTCCAGATCTTCAAGTTGACAGTGTTGTGATAGCTGAAGATCCAATCACACTTATTAAAGCTGATACAGAATGGAAATGTTCAATAGAAAAAATGCTTTGTTTCACAGAAAAAGAATTCCTAGCTACCTTTGCCTTTCTGCGTTCTAGGCATGATTATAGAGTATATGGCAAGTTTCTACCTCACCATCACTAACCTCTCGAGTCTGAACTCTTACTGTGATAGTAGAATTCAGTCAACAACCCAAGGCAGTAGCAGACATCTGCCTGGGCTCAAGCAGTAGGTAGTAACGCTTGCTGCTAAAGAACCCAAGACTCGTTCTGGGGGTCTTAACAGAGGGAGCTTAAGAGGAAAAACATTTACAAGCTCAGCCAAGTGTAGGGAGATATTGTGGGGTAGTTGCCATGGTGATTAGACTCACTACAGTGACCATTTCTTACATGTCTCAGCTGCTCCATCCTGTACAGATATCTAGCAGCCAGGACTATAGTATGCCTGGAGAAGTCTCTGGGCCAGGAAAAGTAAAATATTGCACTAGATAAGGGGTCATCTCTAGACGAGAGAAGAAGAGGTAGCTAAAAAAATATAATAGACATATGAACAAAAAATGATTGCAAGAGTTTACACAAAAGTACATTCTAGAGAGGGCAGTTTTATTCAAAGATCTTGCTATGCATCTCAGTTATAACCTTGTCCTGCCATGCAACCTGTTGAGAAAGATTTGGTCTGGCAGTATCATTACATTGTTCTAAGATCCTGCTATGGACTCTTCCCTTTCTACATTCCAGTCCAGTGGGAACTCACCTTTATTTTTATTAGTAAAGGCAAAAGTTCCTTCTCACAGATTCTGCCCCTTAAATCATTGATATATATTATATATAAATATGGTGTGTATGGATTTATTAGCAGACCTGAGCAGGTGGGTATGCTGTATTTTCCTAGGACTCAAGTATTCTGCTTTTTCTAGGACTCAGGTATTGTAGTATTTCCATTCAGTTCCAAGAGCAATACATTACTTTATACTGTTGGTGATGTGCCACAGAAACAGTCGATCCTGCCTTGTGTTCAGTGATGACTACAGAGTTAGTTAATGGGGAGTTACATGCTTCAAACTAAAAAAAGCAACCTGTGAGAAGAGTTTTGCTAATCCAACCTTTGAAATCCTGCCTCTTCAAAAATGTACATATCTGCCTCTGCACTTTTGGACACTTTCACAGAAAAAAGGTACAGTGGACCAAGAACACTTTTATTTAAAACCATTTTTGAAAGCAGAAGTGAAAGTTTAGAGTGTCTTGGTTTGGGGCTTCCTCCTTCCCTCCCACATCTATAATATATTCCTGGGCAATAAAAAGAACTAGCCAGTACTACTCTTTGTTTTGAGTACTCTTTGTTTGCAATGTCCATATAATCACTGAAAATTTATAGTAGCAGAGCAAGAGGCCCCTAAGGAGACAAAACTGATGGAGAAGAACTGCTTAATTCATTTTGCCCTATGACCAATTTCACATAGAATATGTGAACCTTTGGGTATGGTCCTCCCCTTCAGAGGACTGTGTCCTTTGAAGTAGATGTCTTGATCACTAGATTAGAAAGTAATACTTGATGGCTTACTTTCCAGCTTTATTTATGACTTTCTAAGGATAAAAATTATGAAAGTATCTCTCCCATGATCCTGCTCTGGTGTGCAGCTTCTGAGGTGGATGGGTTCGAGTCCCGTTTAATAAAGAGCAGAATCGAATACCGGATACAGATCTCATTTCCAACCTTTGCTAGATGAACCCTCTGAGAATAGCTTGATTATTGTGATGAAGGAGAATCAGCACCTGAGTGGGAGATAATACTTCTCTGTGGTGCTATTTCAGTTGCTTTCATTTGGGAATTCTCTGTCAGGAGCCAGAATGAAAAATGGAGCTCCATATAAATCAAATGGACAAGCACTAAGCCTACTCCAGGGTTAATGCCCCCTGTGTCAAATATTTGAATACAACTGCTATTTGTCAGACAATGTTAAACTGACACACACAGTCTGTATTTGTCTCATCAGAAATAAATTCTAACTTGTACTAAATGTGCAAACTCATAGCCATGGTAGATACTTTTTGCATTCATCATATGAGTGATCACATGATGTTATTTGTCATGATAACCTAAGCATCATACTTTGGAGATGAACTACATTCACATTCTCTATGAATACCATGTCCTTGCTTCCTCCTTTCCCACTGCCAATTTATTTGGAGAATAATAAAAAGGCTTTCTAAAACTGGTGCAGAGTGAATAATCTCCTGAATATTTATTCCCATTAAAAGTAGACGCTTTTTCCTTTCTGTGACTATTTTTCAAATAACAATGCTTTCAGCTGGTTTGTTTATAAAAAAGGCTGCAAACATTACTAAAGGAATTGGCGGCTTTTATTCACAAGAGAGTTTTCTCTGGAAGAGGAATGTTTGGTGAATCCTCTTTCTTGCTTACCCCCAGCAGTTATCACTGAATATAAAGAGGTTGGATGAGCCCTGAAGAAAGTAGGAATGTTTGTCCCTATAAGAGCATGTTAGAAATACCAAGTTAGTGTGACTAATGGATAAGACAGAAAGCAAAGCCGGTGATCTAAGATGAATAGAAGCATTAGAGGGAAAACCAGGAATGCAAATCTCACTTTGTTAGAGACACAGACCTTATGTCTGCTCCAGAGTTTTGTTTCATCAGCTCTTATAAATCATAGACTCCTTCACTGTACAGAGCAACTGTAAATTCTGCAAAAACTGGGAGATGTAGAGCCTGTAGAAGCTGATGTTTGTATTCAAAGTTGCTTGATGGAAGCTGCTAAGCAATACTGAAAATGTTGGCAGGAATCCCAGAGTTTGGAGGGAATTTCCATGTGCTGACTCAGACATGAATTTTATCTTGCCGGAATCCTACACCTGATCCTACTGAGGTTATGAAATCTGGAAGCAAGACTGAATTTGATGTGAACTACTGAAATTCTTAACAGCACATGTAGAAGACACAAAAAAGGGAGAGCTGTGGATGAAAACACACAATATATAGCTCTCTATCATATAAGATACTCTCTGAGGACAAATTAGAAAGACGCTCACTGAACACCAAGTCAAGTAACATCATCCAGGAATGGAGGCAGTAAAATTCTTGCCCCGCCACACTGACAATACAGATTAATAGGTGTTAGCCTATCAGCCACAGAGAACCAGCTATGATCAAAATGTGTTGCTGCTGGAAATACCTTAAATTCAGAAGACAATACCCATGGTCTTTAAGACTTGCCATTTCCTGAATTGTCTTCTTTATGTGTTACTTTTAGCAAAACGATCTTCTATACTTATATGTCAGTATGGGAGTTAAAAATCTTAATAAGCTTTTTAGATATATTAGGGTACAAGTTCAAAATTACTAATAATTTTTCTAACAATTCTAGTGAAAATGGAAACTCTAAATTTCAGGGTAGATGTAGAAGTTAGATGATTTTTCGGAAAGAGAAGGCCATACAGGGTCTATCCCAGCCCCTGTGAGAGCAACTTAATTGAGTTGCAGGGCAATAATAGAAAGAGGCCCTTCGCTAACTAATGCTTATGTATTCCTATAGGAAACTTGCAGAGAAATTCTCCAGATCCTGCTTTTTCTGTTTCCCTTTTCATTGTCAAGAAAGAGCTGCTTGCTGGTTATGTCTTTATTATCGTGTAATGCTTTAAAACACTTTAACATCTCTATTTATATGGGACACATCATCTCCTTCCTTCCAAAATCTTTGAAAACTTATCACCAACCACAAGATCTGTTTTTCAGACTCTGATTGGTACTGTTCATGTCTTGAGCTAATAAAACAATACAGAGAAATGCATTTGATAAACTATGTCTCTGTCTGATCTGGCTCATCAAAACTGTCATGATTATCTCGAATTTCTTGTTGATTTGAAATTTTTGTGAAAACACCCTACACAGATTTCTTAATGTCTCAATCATTTCTCAGCAGTCTTTTGCAAGCACTCAGTGTTTCAGCATCAAGCTCATGATATGATGTAAACCAAGAAGGTTGCTGAGACTGATTAGAACCTCTTCCCAGTCTAACACTTGCAATTAGAAATTGGAAATGTTTGTGGCTGTCTAAGAGATTGATTATTTTTTTTCCTCTTTCTGCTATTAAAAAAAATCAGATAAGACCAAGGAAGTTTAATAAGCAGTTGATTATGGACATGTTGGAATAAAAGGATAATGCTATTACGGACAAGATTTTCAGAAGCAAAATAAAGTTTTAATCCGTTGAGGTCAATGGCAAAATTCCATTTGGACTCAGAGGGAGTAGGATTTTAAACACTGTCAAGTACTTTCCAGAATCAAAGTTTTTATTTAGAAAGAGGAAAAATGATTTAACAAGTGGTAGCAGTTTTCAAAAAATCTTAGGAAAGTGCTACTGTATGCCCTATTTTGCACACTGAAAAAACCAAAAAAATCTATTTTTTCTGAAATGGCGCTAATTTTGCTCATAATAATAGCTAGTTTAAAAACAAAAGGAAACTGCATTGAAATATATAGCTTTTTTTGTAATTTGTTTATTTCAACTTCCATGCCCTTTAGCTTCAATGTCACTTTATTTTCATGGAGCTGCTTGAATTTTATTAAGGTTTCTTTTTTTCTTGATGCTACCATATTTGTGTTGACATAATTAGAGCTTGTGGTCATGGAATAACACTTATTTGGATGAATATTCAGCATTTATTCAGTACATGTCCTGTTTCATTAACAAATTCTAACCTACAGCTCTTCCTCTCCAGTAACATAAAGCAGAGTTCATGAAATTTGCAGTACATTTTCTGTGAATGAATTCACTTAAAACATTAGGGTTTTTGTTAGCAACTGTATTCCCTGAGGGAATTTCTGGGTGGTAGCCTTGGGTTTTTTGCATATAAGGAAGACTCTTTTTGTTTTCAGTTAAAATTCACATCAGACTTTCTTACTAGAAATAGAGATACATGGCATTATTTTCACACAAGGTTGCATTTATATAGCAGGTTCATACAATTTCTAGCAATGACATCAGACCTGTGTGTTAAACACGATATTCCATGTGATAAATAGTCCAGTGTGGCACTAGTATAAGACACGAGGTCCTGCCCCATCATGAGCAGAATGCAAAAAAACCCATTTCTGCAAAATACTTCGAAGAGTTACTCTTGTATGAAGCAGTTGCTTACTCATGAGTCACCTCCTCATGTGGTGTAGGCAACCTACTGTAACAAGCTAACTTGTACCAAGATCCTTTTTTAGTTCTCTCACCTCCTTTCAATCTGCCTATCAGCTTTCAAGACATGTCCCTGTGCATGTAAAGAAGCAAAAGCAGCAGTTCATATCACCTGGGTGGGTATTTGTGGATTTTGGAAGATAGAGAAAATACCTGTATGGATATAAGCACAGGAAAAGTTCAGTCTTCAGTGGACAACTTGTTTAAGTTCCAGTGTAGGTGTGCTCAAATTAACAGAGGTCTGTGATTTTTGGCGCAGGTCTGTAAAAGGAAGAAAGAGAAACTATAATATAGAATAAGCTTCTTATTTAACAAAGTACACATCTCAGCATGAAAATTCACTTATGTTCCTCTAAGATAAACAAAACCTTAAATTAACTGGGAAGGAAAAAAAATAGAACAGGCAACACAGCTTAACTGAGCTGTGAGATTGTGGTAGGGCATATCTACAGGGTATTTTTTCAGACAGATTTGATCTCACACTTCCCATTCCCTGAGCCAACTGCAAACCCCAAATCTCTGTATTGGCAGACATGTAGCTGTAGTCTTCACAACACTCATTCTAAACTAATAAGTCTGGCAGAGGGAGAGAGTATATTAGCTCATTCTTAGTTCCAGCAGCTACCCAGAAGGCATTACAACACACTTGAGATATATCTCATACAAACTACTGATATGCCTGCACTGCACAGAAGTGACTGCAGTGTGCTGTAGGGACAGCTCAGGCACCAGGAGTTCTGACAGCTCAAAGTGAGGTATTATACCTTACATCCCAGGCAGGCTACTGCTGAATTAAAGCTGGTTTAGCTGTGGTTGAACCTATGAAAAGAGTCCAGTTTCTTCCAAAAAAAAAAAAAAAAAAAAATCAGTATTCCCAGGGCAGTGTGCATGCTTTCTATTCATGAGCTCAACAAGCGCTATTTTAACCTCAGGTACCTCTGAACATTTCCTGGGTGTAGAGTTCATGTAATATAATTTCTTAAAATGTGCCTTGGTTACAATGGGAAAAAAAACGCTGTAGGAGTGGGATGAGCTAGGAGAAAATGTAACATATGGTCAGAGGAAAGAAATTGGCACTTTGTTGTCCCTAGCATTAAGCTAAAGAAAACTGCACACTTAAGAAGAAAATGAGCATAATATTTTCTTTTCCAGACCCCAAGTAGCATATCTGGAGCTGTCAGCTGAATTCAGGGCAGAGCTCAGTATTACTGATTCAAAAGCGGGGCCACCAGTGGCTTGTTTACTCCTTATAGAGAGAGAGGTTGAAGGTGCTCACCTGGGGGCCAACAAGGCCAACAGCACCTGAGGCTGTACCAAGGGCATCACGGTCAATGCATCAAAGGGAGTGATCAGTCCCCTTTTTTCAGCACTCCTTGGAGGGCATGTAGAGTACTGTGTCCAGTTTTGGGCCACCTGGTACAAGAAAGATATGGATCAAATGGGGTGAATTCAGTGGAGGCCCACTAAGATGGTCACGGTCTGAAGCACTTGCCTTATAGAGTAGAGGCTGAGGGACCTGGATTTGTTTGCCCTTGAGAAGGGAAAGCTCTGGGGGAACTAAGCAGGGCCTTCTAAGACCCACCAGGAGGATACCAAGCTGAGCTTCTCACAGCAGTATGTGGCAGGAGGAAAAACGACTGAGCATACATTTAAATAAGAGGAACTGGGACAGCCCACAAGTGGAAGAGGCAGTCTAGGGGCTCATGCAATCTTCGCACTTGAAGGTTTGCAGGACCCAGCTGTATAAAGTCCTGAGATATGTGATTTGATCTCATAGCTGAGCCTGCTCTGAGCAAGAGGTTGAACTAAAGACCTCTAGAGATCCCTGCCAATCTCAATTATTTTGTGAGCCTATTAATCCAACTTTTTTTTTGGAAGGTTACAGGCTACTTTGGAGGTTACAGTGCTCTCAAGCACTTCCATGGCTCAGACTGCTCATAAAGCCTCTCCTAAAGGCAGTAACTGTAAGCAAACATGTTTTGATCAAAATGCTGACTGAAAAAAATAACTGTTTCTTTCAGGCTTTACTCTGAGATGACATTAGACCTTTGCATGAGTTTCACATGCAAACTAATGCATGTGAAACTTCTTTCCACAGCAGATGTCTTTTTTTGCAGTCCTTCATCACCGCTTAGTTCCCCAACTGCATTTTCCTTCTCTTCTCAGATTTTTCCTTTGTTCCCAAGCCCTTGCTACATGTCGATATAAATTCTTTTACTGAAATTCTTTGTAGTAGAATCCGATTCAAAAATACACACGGGGGAAGGAATTGGGTGGATTACCAAACACCATCTGATCTGCAGCAACAAATTACGTACTCTCAGCCCATTGAAAACTTTGTAAGAAGCCTTTTAGGTTACGTTTCTTACATTTGTTTGTAAACTGAAGTCTTGCTTCACCCTTCCAATGAACAAGAGAGTGTGCACTGGTGTTTAGTAGATAAGCAGTAAAGCTTTAGGGCAAAATTTCTTGCTTTGGGTTTCTGGACTCTTTTTCTTTCAGGTTACTGTAGAACACCTCTAAAGAGGCCAGTATGATATATATTCAACCGAGAATCAAGGAAGACAGTTCTCCTGACCTCAGTGTCTTCCTTGGTATGAAGGACAGTTGGTAGAATCAGCCTTATTAATTGAGATATTTATATACTTACAATGTATCTAACTTCATGGCATGCTACTTTCGTGCCTAGTACTCTCATGTGTATTGTATAACATCAGAATAAGCTGTGTGTCCAATCTTTAGTATTCCATGTACAAGCTATTTTGAACATTCAGTTGTGTTAAAACTGTGAATAATTAGAGAAAGAAAACAGTAGTTTGACCTGAGGCAGCGAGGGGGAAACTGACTTGAGAAATGCTATGAGAGGCTGACCATTAAGTTATGCCCTATTTAAAAAAAGGTAAGAGTCATTAATTTCTACCAATATAACACTGGAAAAAAAAAATAGATGCTTCACATGGACATCTTGCTTACCTTAATGTACTCTAACATTTTTTCCTGTGTTATCTAAAATATAGCTAAGTACTTTCCCAGCACAGTTCTGGTTACCTGCAGTTGGCTACAAATGGCACTTGATCACACCTTTATTCAGTATAAATCAAAACTGTCTCTAGACCCTGAAATTGGTATTTTCAAATGAAATTGCAGGATTTAGGCATCCACAGCCCTTCTACTTTTATTGGGAATAACAGTATTTGGTTTGGGGTTTTTTCTTTTGAGAGTTTCAGCCTGAATTCTTCAGTTCCCTGAACATAACTGTGCTCAAAAGTAAGACATCTTTTTGTTGTTGTTACATAACAATGAGTCATTATTACATTTAATTCCTAAGAAATGGACATGCACCACAAAATGAACTTTTTCTTTGTTCTCAATTAAACCCATTTAATTGAGACATTTGTCTTTAGACCGAGATGTTGGTTTGTACTATTCCAGCTGCACAAATATATTTAGACATTTCTCATTCATCATTGGTCATTCCCATGCCTTTAGGTAACGAGTTAAATGTCAAATTATCAGTCGACTGAATGTCTTGATCTAGTGTACTGGCATAACTGAAAGGCTACATAATGCTGACTAGTTAGATGGTCAAATGGTATCATTTGTTATTTCGTGTGCTTTTATTTGGATGCAATAAACTGAATTTTATCAGCAAGAAATTAAATACGAAGACTACTCATAGGTCACTTGTAGAAGAGCTTAGCAGAAGGAGGTCGCCTGAGCTGCAACTTAATACTTGATAGCATTGCTTGCATGTAATTATGTCAATAGCTCGAATGTGCCTTTACAAGGCTGAAGTTGCAAAGTGGTGCTACTTCTGGATCACATCTTCAGTCCTTGTTTGAGCACTGTTGATATGAAGCACTCAAGAATAAAACTAAATAGATGGAATTTTCCCTAAATAAAAGGGACTACCTTAGAAAGAATTAAAGTAATCAACAGTAATTTACTTTTACTCTCAATCAGTGATAAATTTAGCCATTATGAGCTGCTGGGAGAGTTTCCTAACTGCTTACTTTTACAGACCACACTTTAGAGCAACCTATGGGCTTTTTTAGCCTGTGGCAGCCTGACTTTCTTTGGCTTCTGCTCAGCACTCCCCACTGATTATCTTAGGCAGATCTTCACTGGTCTCACAGACTTACACAGATATTATTCTAAAAGCCTAATTATTTCCACTCGCAAAAGGCTAAGGCTAAGGAATGAAACCTAGGTCATTTTCTTTGTTATGCCTGTGACTGAAAGTCTTGAGGTGTGCTTAGTTCAAACAGCCTTGCTACTCTGTTTTCAGCTGCAGGTAACCACTCTATAGCAAAGACAGATGAGTACATCCTCTGAGCACTTCTCAGTGGAGCAGTTTGCACACAGGTGGACTTCCACATGCTTTAACTACACGCCTCAGTAGGTCAGTGCTTAGAAGATCTATATCTTACCAACTTTATTTGCTGTCAGTCAGGGTTGGTCTTAATCTAAGAGTCTAGTCGTGAGATCTGAGATGTTGCGTGGACAACCCAAGAGGTAGAGATAGTAAAGGAATGGTCATCTGGCTTCTGTAGTGGAGCAAAGTAAGTCACCCTTATAAAAAACAATTAATGAGGAGGACAGGAAGACCCTTCCTGGCAGTAGACTAAAACTTGTTTGTTAGGGTATTTTAAATTAGACAAACGTAGTCAAACTGAGACTTACTTCACATCAATATTCAAAGTGAGAAACAAGATGTACTGTGCTGCCTTCAGACTGATGAAGCAATAAGGTATTCAGTGAAGTGAGTCTTAGAGTATCCAGCAAACAAGAAGGTACCTGAGAAAGCCACGGATCATAGGTTTTGATTGTTATCAGAGAATCTGTCTTTCAAGCTGCTTATCTGTGCTAAAAATTGGTTTGAGCACTTCAAATTGCAAGTGCCCAATATGCACAAAGTGGAAGTAATATGCTGACAAAGTCCTGTGCAGGTACCAATCAACATTATCCTGGATGAGCTACAATATTGCTAAGATGTTTTAAGGAGGACCTGCCAGAGAAACATTACAGTAATTAACCCTGATTGTCAGAACGCTGGGCAGACCTGAGTCTCAGGAGCTGAAGCATTCAAATAAATAAATAAAAGGTTACTTGATGGACATCACTGCTTAGGGACTGCAAGCCTGAAACTAGCATCCTGAGTCCATAAAGATAATAGTTTGCTCACAATTGATGTGAATGGAGGACAACGGGAACCTTTAAAGGTGATCTGTAAAGGCAGGGAGAAAAAAAAAGGGTTTGCACCATTTTCACTTTTTTTTTTAATGACTAAAGAAGGCTTGAAAGCCTCTGCCTCTCCTCACATTTCACATCTTATCTGATCTGCTTTCCTAGATGATTCTACAACAGACTAGAGGGAAAGTATAATTATGATACCACACCGTACCACGGAAGTAATACTGAGTTAGGAGAGAAAAAGGAAATGTTTTTTTAAAATTAAAGCCACCGAGCTCTTGGTAGGGTTTTTTAAATGCATATTTTTGTTGGCAACTAGTTAATTTTGAACTCCATTCTTAGACATTTCAGTTCCATTCCTTTCAAGATTCAATACTTCCAGTTCTACAAACAAATGCAGAAAAAATTGATAAATCCATTTCTTTGTGTACTCCGCAGATATCTCCCAGGATATAAAATGAAACCTGATATTACCAGTATGTTTAGTCAAAAAAAAAAAAAAGAGTTTAAAATAAGTGTGAAGCTGCCACTCTGTGTTGTCACACAGCAAAACAAGGAATGATAGTAAGTGGCATAATGCCATTCTCTCTGCCATCTTTGAATCTGTAAATGCTGCAACATTAAAAGATGTGTGTTTAAGCTCTTAAATGAGATATCGTGTAAATAGCATCAATATCTGACACATTAGCATGCAGAAGTTGCTACAGCAGCCTATTTAGCATGAGTAACTCAACAGGATTGAAAGAAACTTGGAGATAAAAACCATGTTCCAGAAAAAAAAGTGCACTGCACAAAAATGTATAGGGCTGGGTTTTCCTGGCAAATTACATCAAGATTGGTTTGAGGGAGCTTTTTTGTGACTAATGTTATTGCTCAGCAACAGCATTTACTGCCTGAGAGGGAGAAGGAATAATCAAAGCTGACCCAAACACTACAAATAGATATTCCACATGGGAAAAAATTTTGAATGATTTATGATAGCCAAAGTATACATTAAATCTCTCCAAAAATAAGCACAGATAGGGAAACAGTCACAGATGGCCAAAAGATCAATCAGAAAATAACCCACAGGAAGCTTAGTGCCAAAAGTAATTGACATAATCGTCAAATCAACTTCTGATGGTACAGACACTTTTGCATTCAGTCTCCTTCCTTATGCTGTAGATCATTTAGCATGTCATTCTGATCACTGGCACATGTTGCCCAATATAAGCTTGTAACATTTTTGAGAAGTCCAGGTACTTTCTGGAGTTTTCTTTCCCCATGCTCACAAAGATGCCAGGTGAGGACCAGATTATTGTTTCTGGTATGTGAGCATTTATACAATATTTACTTTTGAGATGTAGCTTCATCACCAGATATTTTCCATTTTGAGTACAAAAATAGACAACCCTAGGGCACTGTGGACCTTTGTGCAAGATGTTCCCTCACAATGATTACAGGAAGGGAAGAAGTGCACAAACCTGGTTGCTGACGAGCTTTCTGGCCAAACCTTTAGGTCATTGGTCAGAGCAGTAGCAGTGCCTTACACAGTTCAAAGATTACTGCAAAAAGTCATAATGGAGAACACTTCTCAGGAAAAAAAAAAATCTATTGTTTCATCATAACTAAAGTACTTTTCAAAATCTGAGAGGTTTAAAAGTAGAAAAGCGAGCACATTGTCGTATGTGGCAGGATAAAGCAGAGAGAAAAGAATTCTACTGGGAGATACATACACTGAGGAACTGAATCCAAAATAGAGTTTAATGCTTCTTTCAGGCAGTAGATTGCCAGCTGAGGAGCATATTTTGTTTGGTGGTGTGATCAGTAGAAATCACACAATAGTAATTTCCGACTGCCTAACTGTCCATAAAGTGCTTATCTGTGCACTACCCAGAAGTTTAAAATTGTTCAGAAGCATAATAGTTGAAAAGTGTTTGAGGTATTGATGGATATTTATGTCTGCTTATCTGAGGAAAGGAGGCCTCTGCTTATTTCAATAGGCCTGAGCACAAAACTATAATGTTTTTTGTGTGCTTGTGCAATATAAGAAACATATTGAGCGTTCTAATTTGTGGTACATCATTCAGAAATATCTTGGCAATCTAGGAATCTCCTATATTATGCAGCTGGTGGAGATTTTTGTCACTTTGGGGTTGGATTGGATTTTTTGGACAAAAGGGTAATATCTGCTTGTCACGAATGTTTGCTGCCCCTTTTGGGAATGAAAGACAGAAGAGGCAGGTGATTCTTCCGGAGGCACGCCAGGATGGGAAGAATCCTTCTACATGTAAGAAAATAGGAAGCAACACACAGACAGCTAAATACAACAGCGACAGAGGGCAGACTGTCCTAACTAAGATGATATCATTCATCCAAATACAAAGACAGCACAAAGGGCTGAGTTCCCAGCATCCCGTGGCAAGCCTGAGCGTGCTCACTACACATAATAAATCCGTAATCTCAAACCTGCGTCTCTACAGCTGCTCAACAGTAACCCAAATGTGGCCCAAGAGATAGACCCAAGTATTTCCAGACCTAAAAGCATAGGTTCCTTAGCGCTGAGCTAAAGGAAAAATGTTGCTGTGTGTTGCAACACCAAAAGTTGTAATCCCCTGAGATACACATACACATTTATACATACATGCGAACATATATATAAAATAGGCCAGAACTGTTAGCCAAGCTCCAGATATATCTATTTGCAAGCAGATAGCACAAGTAAGCAATTTCAAATCCTGTAATGTAAAGAGGAAAAATGAAACTTTTCTAAAAAATGATAAAGAATGAAATTACATTTCAAATTAGATTTTCTAAAGAGATTTTTCTTTTTAACTTGTTCATACCACAGAACGCTGAAAAACTAGCAGGAAATATGATTGAGATCCAGAGTGTGTGCTCCAAGGATGGAAATCATATTTGTACTACGTAAGTCCCAAATCGTTATGGGTTGAAATGAATCAAATTGATACATATAGAGACATCATGTGGAAAGGCCTTTTCTGTGTTGTGAATGATGATGGATTCATGGAAAAAATAGACTTTCATAAAAAATAGAGTATAATTTGGGAATGCCTAAAGGAAGAAAGCAAGAAGTATCTAAAAAGTGGGTTTTTTGGGTGTTGATTTTTCTCAAAATTCATATCCATTACCAGAATAAAGAAATACACAACGAATATGATGCATGCAGTCAAAGAAATAATGCGGTAAATAATATATAATTTTGGTCTATATTTCATTTTTGTGATTTCACTTATATTTTAAGTCCAAGACGTTCAATGATGAGTACAGATTTTGGATGGACAAGATGAAATACTGTAATTATTCAGTGTCTGAAATGCCGAATTGACATGCTTTCCTCCACGCTCAACACCCCAGCCACTTTTCAGATTTCTTTTGTAAACAAGTCAATAGTTTCTTCTCACACCTCTTCGTCTGCCTGTAAAGGCCTCCCTTTACATCCACCTTTTGCTGAGGGGATACCTCAGTTCACATCTCCTGGTGCAACAGGTCAAAACAGTTCCCTCAGAGCTACTGCAGTCTATTATTATGTGAGTATTGTTGCCTTGATGCAGTAAATATGAAACCTACATTTCTTGCAAGGAATTAGATTGTATGGTTTCTTTGCTAGACTTAGTGAATGAACTAACTCCCTCCTCTAGTAATAAATAGTAATAAAACCTTTTGCTGACATTTTAAAGAATAGTGCAGAATGCAGGTAAAACACTGCAGAATTGATTTTGCACTTATCAAACAAGAAGAAATGTAATTATATTGCATTTCCCCAAGGATTATTTTCTATTATCTAGCATCTTTCTTTTAAAAAACTTTAGTATTCAGTAGGCTTCTATGGAAGGCAGAAGGATTCCAAGCCACTTCAATTCCTGTATTTTTCTTAGAGAGGCACATGCTCCTTAGAGGGACCAGTGTGGATCTCTATTTGTGCCCTTTTATTTCAGCAAAAAAACAACTGGACCCAATTTTTCTGTGGAACTATGGGTTCTAAAGTGAAGAGAGTTTCTGCTTTGCCCTTAGATCTCCTTTTACAGCCTGCTGTTTTGCAGACCCTTATGTCACTCTGCTAAGATAGGACTAAGAAAATTTCCTCTCATTCAGCTCTTGATCAGGCAAGCTTTTTTGCTATGTTTTGGACCACATGTACACAGGAATAACCTGTGTTTTACATTCCTGTAGAAGAAAATTTTGGTCTTATTAATTTTTTTTTACTGCATTCTCTTCTTGGAATGAACGGGATGGAGCGGGGGGAAGCTCTCACTGATATGAGGTAATAAAAGAACAACAAAAAGAATTTCAGTTCCTATTACTACATGTAATTTCTCTGTCCTTCTGAATCCTGCCTCTGTCAGTTGTTGGTGTTAACAAGGCATCTTGACCCTCAAAGAAGAGGTCTGTGCCTTTGAGATAGTGTTGGACTAGAAAGCCAAGCAAAACTCATCTAAATAAAGGTGAGGATGGTTGACCTGTTGGAAGTAAAGAAGTATTACTTCCAGGCTCTTCTTAGTGGTGCCAACTAATAGAACAAGAGGTTATGGGCAGAAAAGGACGCACGGGAAATTCTACCTGAATATGAGAAAGATCTTTACTGTGAGAGTGACCGTGTACTGGAACAGGTTGCCCAGGGAGGCTGTGGAGTCTCCCTTGCTGGAGATATTCAGGAACCATCTGGGCACAGGCCTCTGTCATGTGCTCCAGGATGACCCTGCTTGAGCAGGAAGGTTGGATCATATGACCCACTGTGGTTCCTTCCAGATTTACCCATTCTGTGATTCTAAAACTGTCTGGAAAGATAACCATTGACCTCAGTGAGTGTTTGCTCTGACCTGAGGAATATCCAAATAAACTTTGATACTACTGCATTTCAAATAAAAACTCAAATACCAACCAATTCATGATTTAAAAGCATGAAAACTATTGCAAGCAGTTATCCCTTTTAGTACTACTTTGCAGTTTCTGCAGCATCACAGAAATAGTCCAATGAGTGAAGTTTGAAAATAAAAGATAATTTTAAAAGTCTTAAAAAAAAATCATTTAATTACTTTTCATTTCTCCTATTTGCACTTGATAAATGAACATATTAAACCGCGAAGACTCAGGAGCCTCTAAAAGCCTTTGATGTGTATAAGAATAATCTAATAATTAACCTCAGGATTCACCAGCATGACTCATTGAGGTGAAGTGAAACAGTGCTTATGGTGAAGGGAATTCCAGATCTGTCAGCCCCAAGGAACCAAGCTGGCTTCATTCTCTTCTGCTTTGTCATGGAGAGCTGTGAGCTCCCCTTGATCTACCGTTTTTTTGCATTTCATTCTTGATGAGAGGATCTTTTTTCAATGCAGTGATGCTGGGTGCATAATTTTTAAAATGACAACACTGAGAAGTAACATTTGGCTTACATAATACATATGCAACAGGAAGATATATTTTCTCTCTGGACTAATTTTTCCAGTGCCTGATATTAAATAACATTGTTCAGCCTGGGGTATCTATTAAATACTTTATATTGATGTGGTTACCTGAACTAAGCGTGAGCCCTCTCTTTAAAGTAAGAAAACCTATGCTCACAACTTATCCTGCTTTGGCAATTACAGCATGAATACTAGTCTTACCTCTGCTCTAGAGAAGGACAGTACTTCAGCTTCTACAAGTGCCACTGAAGAGGTGCCTGTTTTGTGTTAATAAATTGCTCCCCTTGCCTTTAACTGCAAGCATAACAATTCATAATAATGCAACTTCATATTTGTACCAGGGCCAGAAGTGGTCGCTGATTTTATGTACTCAGAATAAGTAAGTACTTTCATCCTAATTTTGTAATGTACTGAAAAGCTTCAATGCCAATTGGACTGAATTGTAAACGAGGGCATCAGCAGCTCCCTGAAAATGAACACTCAAAACCTGGAATTGATTAAGGAGTGGACATTTAAAAACCTGGGCAGCAGTTTCTGTTGTCTGTGACTATCTGAGTGCTTTTATAATACACTGTGGGAGCCGAGGTAGTCTCAGGCTCACTGAAGATGGCCACAATGATGATACAGTTCAGGAGGGAGAGGGTTGACAGAAATGTCTGCAGATTTGTGCAGCAGCAATACTAAGAACAAAATTACACAAATCAATGTTTTAATCTAGTTTGAAGATTACCTCTCTGCAAGCATACCCTGTCTTAGAGCTGCATTTCCAGAGTCCTTTTCAAAGCAAATCAAAATATGCACAAGAATGAGACTCAGCGATACTATGTACAATATGTTCCCAGTTTCACAGATTTTACCTAAGTCTTTAGAGGAATATCTAGGAGAAGTCAGGGTGAGGAAGGATTGCCCTTGTTGAACCAAGGAAGAACTAGCCAAGGAGGTAAAACTTTTGAGGTGTCCTAATACTGCCCCTTACCCTTGAACACCAAGTAGTAATTTCTCAATATTAACAGAAGTTGTCTTAAACTTATAGTTGTAATGTTGCATCAGGGAAGGGGTAATACATGTAGTAATATGTTATCACAGAATCACAGAATAGTTTGAGTTGAAAGAGTCCGTAAACATCACCTATTTCCCACTCCCCTGGGCAGGGACACCTTCCACTACACCAGTTCGCTCAAAGCCCCTTGAACACTTGCACAATTTCTGTGGATTTCCCATCCCTGCAAGTGTTCCAGTGCCTGGATTGCTCACAGACAGTTGTGTTGCTTCCCCAGCAGATATCTGGGTGGTTGAAATGTCCCATAAGGTTGAGAGCTTGCGAGCATGGTGCATCCCATATCTGAAGGAAGAAGTCCTTATCGACAGGCTCCCCCAATCAGGCACCTGTAGTAGACATCAACAACAAAGTGCCCTTTATTGGTCCTGTCCTTGATTTTTACCCACAATTTCTCAACCTGTTCATAGCTGGTTTGTGCTCTTATTCTCTCTTCTTAGTCAAGGATTCACCAACAGTGACCGACACTTTCATTTGCAAAAAACTAATGAATTTCGTTATGCCTTGAACTGAGGGTCAGAGTCTCACAAAAGCTTCTGAAAGTACCTCTCAAGAAAGCAGATAGATGCTTGCTTTCTCTCTCAGAGACACTATATTAAATACATCTCCACTGTACATCCGCTACTTCCCAGTGCACATCCAAGTCCAGATCTTCAAGATCACTGACACACCAAATTAATCCGTGTTTTTTTTCAACTTACAGGTTTCAAAGCATTTATGTCTTTCAAAAACAATGCAGTTTATCCAGATTAAAGGTAGTATGTTTCTTCTGTTGAAGTGAAGCAACAGATTTATTCAAAATATTACTTGTATTAGGGCAACCAGAGATACAACTGCCTGGGTGAAATTTCCCTCCATCTGTGATGAGTCTGACTGAGTCATACTGATACTGAATTTATAATTTATTTATTACTGTCAAAGGAGCTTCCTTTCCTTTTGTACTTGAATGCAGTGAAAAATCTTAGATGAACTGTAGTTAATAATGGTTTATGGTCAACCTGGGAGGGCACTTCAAGCAGTCATGTTTGCTTTTGACCATGTTCTGTTCAATACTGTCACTGCTGATATGGCCGATGGAGTAGGAGGAGTGCTTGCATTAGTTAAGAGGTTCAGCATTTGAAAGACTGCATAGGATTTCAAAGCCAGGTGAATATCTTCAGTTTGGAATCAGCAAAATAGGGATTTGGAAAAAATAAGTGGAACCTGGGAACTGAGGATGAGGATTTTAAATGGGTCTGGTAGCAACTGGCTGGAAAATAATTCAAAGTTTACAATGTGTGACAAATGTGTATAAGGCTGCTACAAAAGAACAAATCTCATTCTGGGATGCTTTAAGAGCACTGTTGGCTGTAAGACATAGGAATGAAATTATTCTGCTCTACTTGCCACTGGAGAAGCCTCAGTGGAAGCACTGTGTCCAATTTAGGGCATTGCACTTAAAGACAGATGTATACCAACTGGAGATAATCCAGAAGAAAGCAGTAGGAATGATCAGCCAAGGAGGAAAGGCTGAATGAACTAGCCTCATTTCATTTGATATAAAGGAAAGCAAGAAAGAAGGGTGATAACAACCTACCATTTTGTAAAAGTTTGTTCTAAAAAGAAGGTGGTCAGTTATCCCTCGAACCTGAGAGGGAGGCCTAGGAGAAATCAACTTGCTTCCAAACAAATTATATTTAAACTATATAAAAGGGAGAAAAATTGAGTCACAACACTTATGAAAGCACTAGAGCAAGATGACAAGATACAGGACAAATTTCAATTTTCAATTAATGAAGATTTTTACTTAGGCTAATTTAGGTGTGGTGGGTTAGGCATAATTGATTCTTGTTCTTTGAAGGAGTATGAAGAAGATGATCTCTTGATGTCCCTTCCACTACTGAAATTTCAGAAGTGGGAGTTCCACCCTCCCCTTTCTCTGTGCAAAGGTGTAAAATGGGAGTTCAGAGGTGGTGCTGTGATGGCAAGTAAAGAGAGTCATTTAACTTTAAAATAAATTATCTTCTACCATGTGTGCTTCGAACATGCTGCCCCATATCTTGACAGAGAATAACTAGAAATTTGGACCCAGAATAATAAATGCTGCAGAGTTAGGAGAGTTAGGAGCTGGTAGAGATCCATATCCCTAGAATTTGAGAGTCTGAATTCCTCCTGATTGCCTAATGTCCATCTGAAACACTTAGTAGAAATGTATCCCAAATTTATGTTCCCGTGATGTTGCCTTTATGGTTCTCAATGGAAAAAAAAAAAGTCAGTTCTCTGTGAGGGGACCAGGGCATGAACTGCATGAACTTTTA
This sequence comes from Pipra filicauda, assembly GCF_003945595.2. Lineage (NCBI taxonomy): Eukaryota > Metazoa > Chordata > Aves > Passeriformes > Pipridae > Pipra > Pipra filicauda. The sequence goes on along the minus strand of NW_024103862.1, from coordinate 551,737 downwards.
GACTGTCAGCTGAGACTACTTTTTTTCCCCTCATACTTCTGATGGATTTATTGCATTTGAAAATTTTGCCATGAGATTAAATCATTTTGTCATACAAAATATATCTAATCAGACAAAACCAGACAGCTAAAATTCACAGGATGACTTTCTATAGCAGGGATCTTCCACAAGAACATCTCCACCTTTCATAGTCTACAGGACCACGTGACTGTGAAAAGATAAACTTGAAAATGTTTCCCTTCTAATTATTCAGCAGACAGATATGGAATTTCTGACTCAGCACAACAAAGCCTTTTCCCAATCAACACATACTAATGATTAGGAAGGCTTGGAAAGTGTTATGTAGGATTATTCTGGAAATTGCTGTCTGAGGCTGCCTTAATCAGGATATGACTGGTTTTGAATAAGGATGTGTAAGTCACTATCAATTTTCATCAAGGTGGCCCAAGCCTGTTTATCCTTTTGCTGTATGTGATGACACGCATTGCAGCCTAGGTGAAAATGTCCTGTCCATCTCCTAGAAAAGCTTAATAATTTATTTGTAGCCCATCTCATACTAGACTAGTGCACACTGTTCATTCTCTGCACTTCACAGCTGTCTCTTAAAGCAGCAGTACTGCATGCTACAAACAGTTTTGCCTGACACCCTCCTGTTTTTCATTATGTTGTTATGTTTTCAAAACAATACAGAATGAAGAGTCAATACTGGAGATGCTTGGGAGAAATATCACAATCTTGGTTACAACTGGTACAATTCAGCAACCAAGCTGCAAAAGCAATTTCACCCCAGGACCATCGAGGTGAGGACGTAGATGAAAAAAGTTGCCTGCAACATAACTTCCCTATAGGGTGTTAGATTTAATATATATCAGATGCTGCTAAACTAGCAGCAGCTCATTAGCTTTCTTCTCTTGTGTTGTGCTGAGCCCCTCTTTGCTGTGTGGTAACGCTTTTGGCATATGAAAACGTTTCCCCTTTTTTCTCTTTCAGGGAGTTTATGGTTCTATTTTACCAGACCAGTATGATGCTGTGTTCCACCAAGAAATGGCTCATGTCACACCTGAAAACACAATGGGCTGAAGGAGGTGAAGCCATGTAGTCTCACTGCTCAGGCTTTCTGTTGTTCTCTTGCTTGCTTTTCTACCTGAGCAGAAAGTCCTACATTCAGCTTCAGGTTTATATCCAGATTTTTGAGGTCTTAGCGTACAGTTGGTCTGTGATTCAGCAGTTCTCACTGCAGTAGTTTTGCAGGATCAGTTCCCTTAACACTGTAGCTGCAACTGTCCTGTTTGTGCAGCTTCCAGTAGCAGCCAGCTGCTGTGCTGCAGGGGATCCCATCACATGTTCTGTAATTAAGTTATGTTTTCAAAACAATACAGAATGAAGCAGTGCATGTTGCACTGCTACTGGTCAGAGGTCTCCTGAAATCAGAATTTATCTAAATCTCTGCCTTTATCCCCACAATCACTTTTAAAGCATATTTTTATACAATTTCGAGAAGTACCTCTCTCACTCTCTGAGCACTGCTGAACACCCAGAAATTAGAAGCAGGTGAGAGCACCTAAACTAGGCAAGATGGTCTGGGACTGTAAAACTGAGCTGCAGGGAGTCTCACACCCAAACTTCCCCCTTGCATCAAATGAAGTTACTGAATGAAGAAAAAAACAGACCAACAGCTTCGATAACTGAAGGGTTATCCAGGGCTGGATAACAATATGCAAGTAGAAAGAGGGTTTTCCTTTTTCTTATTATTAAGTTCTCATTTTCTGACATCTGTGAGTTTGCCACTCTCTGCCTCAGCTTCTTTGCAGCAAACTACACTTCCGCAGATCATCTGGGCATTTTCCTGTTACTGCCTCCCTCCTCTTTCAGAAACCTTCAGTCATGGTAGTGTCCAGGTTCTCCCTTTCTGTGGCACACTGGGATTTTTAATGTTTTGGTCTTCTGTACTAAAGGACTGCATGTTCTCTAGTCTGCTTTGAAGGGTTTAGTGGTTTGGGACAGCTAGGGACATGTGATTAGATGTGGACATTAGATTTTGTCTGCAATATATGAGCGTGGACTAGATGGCCATTTCTAGACTCCATGAGGTTACTTCTCACCCCACACCACCCTCACTCTCCTCCTCAGTGTTTTCATAACTTAATACTTGTCAGAACCGTACACTTTTATGCCAATTTCTGGACTGATCATTGGTCTTTTCTGTAATGCAAGGTTAGAGAGCAAGCAGTATGTATGCACCATTACAGGGTAATAGGTTCTAATATTCAGAGAATCCAGGTTACTTTTTTTTCCCCATGAACTTGCCTATTCTTTCAGACCCAGTTGCCTATTCTTTTCAGTTCTTGCTGATAAAGTAAACAGGGCCAGAGCTTTTTCTCTTTCCCTGAATAGCCAGGCAAAAACATATCTATGCATTTTCTTATCCTCCAATACAGCCTCAAACTGTCACCTGCAAATGGTCTCTGGCCCATGTTAACTTCCAGCTGTACCCAGCATTGCTGGTGAGAGACCCTGACCAAAACAGGAGCATGAGTTGTGCCAGTGACTTGATCATATGGGCACCCACATGCCAGGTGGCTGTGTTCTGTGTCTGTCTGCTTTATTAGTACAAATGTAGCCTAAGGGAGCCAGAAATGGCTGATCTTGAGGTATGCAAATACCAAGAGGCTGGCAAGAGAGACAAACCCACAGATCCTGAAGAAAGGTTGCATATCTAAGTGAAAATGCAGACACACATCTATTACACATCTTGTATGAGGAATGGTAACCATGGACATACAGTGGCATGAGCACTAGCTTTACTAGAAGCCAGAGGATATATAAGGATCCTCAGCAACAACACGTTCTGATTTGCATTTTGTAGAGCCAGTGCTGCTGTGCTCTCACTGCTCTTTTTACCTATACCAGTCTTGACAACCTTTCAGAATCATAGTAGCTCATGCTCTAATTTAGCCCTCATTTTGCTGCACGGACAGCACAAATGCTGGATTGCCTGCAGTGCAAGCACAAGCCACCTCATAAATGCATATTGACTCAAACTAGAGGTCCCTTTAGCCCATTTCTGTGTCTCTCATAGTGGCCCACAGCAGATTTTCAGGGAGTAGCAGGGCATGCATCATATGTCCCAAAGAGAGCAGCTGAGCAAATCTGGGACAAAGAAGACGAATGAAATAGTGTGTTCATCATTTTTAGAGTTTGGGCTTCATCCATGTGCTCTGGCAAAGGGAAAGAGTTTTCTGTTTACATGCATCACATCACTTCTGCCATAAAAACAAATGGCTCTTTCTGGCCTGTTGTAATGAACAGTAGAAATGGTACCATCCAAAGCACACTGCTGTTCTGCCCCTCCACACAAGCCTGACATAGCACAGCTCCTCACAAGCCATTGAAACAAGAGAGAGGCCTTGTTTTTTGATTGCTTTGTTACAAGATCTATAACAGGATTCAGATCTTGTGGCACCTTTGAATCTGGGGATCATCTGGTCCAAGTCAGGCTGGATAAAGACCATTCTTCTCCAGTGTGCTTTTCCTGCAGCACAGCTGAAATAAGGAGCACTGTGTGCACACAGGCATCTCTTTGCTCTGAGTCTGGGCTCCACAAATCTCTCTGAGGCTGTGGAAAGCCTTCCAGCCCTCAACTCCTCTGCAGCAATATTGTGAGCTAGTTCTGCTACCACCCTGCAGGCCACAGTTTTCTCATTGTTCTGGGGAGCTGATGGCAGATGTCCCATCATGAGTGGAAGAGTGTACCTAGGATGGTCCATCCACTCTGAAATATTCTGGTTTTTTCTCAGAAATCAGGATTAAACAAAGCAGGTCAAATTGGCTTGCCTGAATATACAAGGTGAATATACAAGCTTTGACTACTACTGCCTGAGCCTACCCCTAAGAAGCATCTTCAATGAACAGAAGAGAAGGCAGTCCCAAAGGTGGGTGAAGAAAAGAAAAAGTAGGAAGATACTAACGTAATAAGCCAATTTTCTAGGACCTAATGACAACAGTACATTTACACAGCTAAACAGAACCTTTGTGTATCCTCCTGTAACGTCAGGCCGCCAAAACAGCCTCAGCAATTTAATAGACTTTACTCTTCGTCTCACTTTTCCTCTCCTTTCCATACCAGTGATCCTCAAGCTTTGCCAGTAACATGTTAAAAGACAGCCACAACCCACGAAGAGGTAGCTCCTGTCCATACACATATGTGCTGAGAGTGGTTTTGTCTAAATGTGTGTTTCTGCTGTGGTTGCTCACTAGAAGACATGGGCTATAATTCTGAGCTTCATCTCAGCTTTAATAAGTGGAATGCTGCAAACCTTCAAAAACATCATTGTTTTGAAGCTGCCTCTGCACGTAACCGATAGTTTCGCTATCCCCCAACACATTTACAAGAGCAGGTAGTAACAGGACAAGAGGGAATGGCTTCAAACTAAAAGACAGTGGGTTCAGATTGGATATTAGGAATAAATTATTTATTGTAATGATGGTGAAGCACTGGAACAGGCTGTCCAGAGAAGCTGTGCATGCCCCATCCCTGGAAGTGTTCAAGACCAAGTTTTACGGTACTCTGATCAACATGGTCTAGTGAAAGGTGTTCCTGCCCGTGGCTGGGAAGCTGGAACTCAATGGTCTTTAAGGCAGGCCATTCTGTGATTCTATGAGCATTCCCACAGCCCTCATCATATACATAGTCAATATTAGTTGCCTCATCATAACAAGACGGGCAAAACTAACGGAAATTACAGAAGGTAGCACTACAGCCTGCCAGCTGCACCCTTCTATTTTACTTAGCCTCTCAGAGTCCCTCTGGCTGAGAGGGTGGCCAGACTTGTGCTGGAGGCTTGCAAGTATATGCCACATCAGTTTACCCAGACTTAAAGCAGAGAGTCATAAGCAGAGGCTTGTCCTCATTGTCATTCAAAATAAGATACTTCAATACAGCCATGCTGCTGATGCTTTTGTATCAGAAGGTTCATCTTCTGTATGTGCCCTACAGCTGGTCTTATGCATGTGACTGCCACGTCTGAGCACAGGCTGAGCATGGGGGGGGGACAGCCTTTTGTGTGCCATTTCTTGCCAGTTTGGCCCTACAGCATGAAGTCATGATGCTGCAGTTGTTTTGCACCATCCCCTAGTGGGCTCAGGCTTCCTCCCCTGAAAGAAGTGCATGTCCTGGAAGACAGGGAGGATGGACACCTGCTTAATATCAGTGCTTGGTTGTGAGTACTCCTCTGAACACTGCCAGCATCACTCAGCGAGGTTTGCCCCCACACAGCCAGCATCTCTCTGCTCAGTCATTTTTGGTCTTCCCTATCTCCTGTGTTCTTTGTGCTGCCTTGACTTTCTTTTTTCTTTCCCTACCTCTCCCCATTTCTTTTTCCTTTGGGACTTTGCTCTGCCTCTCCTCTTCAGGCTTCCTGTCTCCCCTCCAAGCCAGCACTTCCGACAGCAGGAATTTCAAGATATGGCATGCTCATACATTTTGTATTAGTTCTAGGCTCTTAAGCCTTCTGACATCGTGGGGTTACACAAACTAGCAAGCACTGTAGCCCATGAATGTACCTGGAAGTAAGAGAAAAGGAGAGGGACTGGAAATTAAATGCTTAGAAACAGGAATGCCATACTTTTGAAAATTTAACTAGCTGTTCATTCAGTCTGAAAATGTTGATGCACTAAGAATTCACATTAGAATTAAGGGGGGGGCGGGGAGAAAAAACACTTGCTGGCAAAGGCTGAGGATAAACCCAGCATTTCTTTACCTGCCTAGGGTAAAGAAAAACCTTAATCACAATACTTGTCTTTGAATAATATTTCAGTCATAACAGCACATTTCTCAGATTCTGCATGATAAGTGCATTAATATTTATTCACTCTCTACAGCCTTTAGATAATTCCTGAAGGATCTTATTTTGCTAGCGTTGATGGTTCCTTACTTTTTATTCTCCTTCTGTACACTTGTCCGAAGCTTGATCACCATATATCAGCATCTTGCTTGTCTTTGGAAACCTATTCCTGTGAACATGGTGAACAAAACTTGCTGAGTTTGTTCTTAAGCCTCAAAACTAATCTTTGGGGCAGAGACCTTCTGCCATGGTAGACCCTGGTGGACCTCAGACTTAGTACAGAAACTATTCCTGTTGAAACTGGTGAGACTGGGAAAGACTTGCAGTCAACCTTTTTACACTAGTTTTCCTTTCAATCTCAAATGTTTGCTGTTCATGGATAGGTAGTTCTCTTTTACAATCCGATTCCACATCCTGTCTTCCTTACACAGGAGGGCTACTTTGGAGACTAGAAGAGTAAGATCATGTCCCTTTTGACTTTGCTATTTAAAAACATGTATCTTTGCACCTCTAACACCTTAGAAATGCTTTCCAAACTCTAAAAACTTCTTAAAAAACTTAAATACTAAACACACTTAGAATTTGTCTTCACCTACTGACATTCAAACATGAAGGAGGTTTGGTGAATTTTTATAATTTAAAAAATGGTTAGGTGAACATTTTTTAGTCAATGTTAAGGCCACCGTCTTTTCCAAATGTTTGGTTTCTATGAAAGTATTAGTACCTTCAAATTACATACATCTCTGTTGGTTTCCAGTTATAAAAACAGGATAGAGAAGACTGAGTATTCAGACGCTGGCACCTGGCCAGTTGATTTTGCAGAACTCATTTACAAATTGTATTTTGAGCAAAATTACTCATAATAAAAAGTCAGAGCTAGATAAGACCACCATCCTCCGAACAGTTTACAGGCAAAGACAAATCTGTAGTCCTTCACCAAATGTCTGTGTGCATATTTACATAAAGCCAGAGCACTCTAAATTTCTAGAAGCAAGTACATTTGAATGAGACCATGTCTCTTTCGTTCTCTTTGATACATCAAATACTAACTCCTAATCATACTGTTCAGTCTTTGGGGATAAAAATGCAATTCTGAGAAGAGTGTAAATGCCCTTTATGCAAAGAAAAGTTTCTTATCTGCAGTAATTTTGTGAATAGGCTCTGTGATGATATCTGAAGTGCTGTGCTTCACCCACAGAAACTCTGACTCCCACTTTTATTTTTTGGATCAGTAATTTCCAAAAACTGGAGTGATAGCTAGGCAGAGAGAGGCCAACATGGGACATTTATTTTTATATCAGTGGATCACAGTCTCTTTTTCAACTAAACAATTCAGAAAAACAAAAGACACTATCTTTCTGGATGGTTGTATTTCTTTCATAAACAACGTCAGTTGATAAGGGCATATTTTTGTTCTCAGCTAAGGAGCATTTTATCATGCAAAGGTATCAAACTATTATCTAGTCATGCACTTGTCCCAGTGGAAAAAAAAGCTTTTCAAAAGCTGAAAGAGAAAAATGCAATAGCTTTAGTATTCAAAAATCTCCTACTGACAATACGGGACAATAATGACATGTTAAAAGTAAATACTGGCTGTAGTTTTTTTGTAAACACAAATTATACAAATCTTTGGATCCAAATTAATTTCAGCTACATTTACAAACCAAGAAGAATCCAGACTAGTTGTGATGATTTCAATCAGGAGTATTCAATAAGGCAAAAATAAAGGCCTTTTGCTTAGAGCAGGCACTGTTTTTAAGCCTACTTTGTACTTTGTACATGTCCTTGGATTTATAATCTGATTTTCAGCTATTCTTAATATTCACAGGAGCTGGAGGATTTTCTTTAGAAACTGGAGTGGTTGCTGCTCTCACATCTTAGGCAGCATATCGATCAAACCCATTTCCAAGACAGGAGTCCCAAATCCCTCCCAGAGCTTGGAGCCCAGATGCCTCAGAGCACTGAAATGATGGATCTCTTCCTGGGAGAGATTACTAGTGCACAAACACTGTGAACACCTCTCTAGTAGCGTACCTTTCGCTGATGTCATATCTGGAAATGAATTCAATACATTTCATTTTTTCAGAGCATCTTGTTTCAAACACAAAACGCAAGATTGCTCCCTCCCATACATGAGAAACAATATTCTGGCTGACATAAATAAACATATTACACGAATCATGGGTAAAAATCTCACAATATTTGTCTCACTAGGAATAGTCATTGTCTCTTTGCTGCCAGGCAGCAATACCCTGATGAGAACTTACCTTGGTGACCAGCAAAGTATGATAAAGCATTGGGACCTAGAGCAGACATGCTTCACATGCAGTTCAGCATGCAGTACAACCTTCCTTTTAATCACGCAGAAATCTAAATGCACAGCCACCATGAACATTAATGGGAAGTGAAAATCCATCATTAACCCATGCACTGACTTTCTCCTGGCTATATTGATGAAGAATAAACACAGCAACCTTGTCTAATATTTTATTTTAATTAGAGTAAAAATAAACTGCAATAAGTACACAACACAGGGAATTAACAGAAAATTAAACAAGCTCCATGTGTAAACCTGTGAAAACACTCTGAGGCAATTTGAATTCTTCATCAGGCTGGGGACTGTACACATATTTATTTATTTATTTATTTATTTTATTGAGTGCTCATGTTTCATTCCTGAGCAGGCCTGCTTGTATTGATTCGAACTCATGTTCAGTGAAGTGTGTGTGTGCAAATGTCTAATGGGAGCAAAGACCTGAAAGATAAAATGGTCTTTTTTTGGCCAGACCCTTGGAGATTTGTCTGGCCCAAAGAGGATGTTATTGCACAAATGGCACAACCTCTTTTTGAAGCCTAGAAGGGAACTCGTGAAGCAACATTTGTGCATTGCAGCTGAGAAAAGCTCTAATTTGTACTGCTTATCTCTGATTCATGCACAACAGATCTGAGAGGAGGATTTTGCCCTTAATTTGTTCCCTGGTGTCTACACATTTTAAGCATGTTAGATCAATGAACAATGTTATATTCCATATGTGCCACAATGCATAGACCAAGCTAGGTACACTGAAGATGAAGAGGCAGTATCAACTTTGAACATCCTGTCTGTAAAACAGCTTTAAACGTTAGGCAGATGAGTTTGTAAAGTGAATTAATTAGCAATAAAGACCAAAGGCATATTCTGTGTGAATAAACAACATAGATTTAGATCTTAGTTAAAAATAGTGAATGTCAGCTAATAAGGAGGTTCATGGAGTCTATTGGGCTTTGCAAATCCTGCTTTTCTGAAAGGAGAAGTATTACTGCTCGTAGCAGAAAATGCCTATGTAAGGTTTGAATCTCCATGGTGGAGTGAGGCTTGAAGTTCCAAGACTCAGCATCTTTAGCTTTCTGTGAGAAAGGTCTTTTTATAGCTGTTTTTTGTTTAGCTAGGGTTTTCTCCAGGGAGGGCAAGAGGGCGTTAGCTCAAGAATTCACTTGATAGATTTCAGATCAGCAGCTAATCTGTCACTTCAAGGGGTGACAATGACAGGAGGGAAAGACTTCCTAATTTATTCATAAAATACTTTATCTGTCGATTCCATTTATTTAGTTCATTCTTCATAGGTAAAAATATTGAAAAAAGGAAATTAATCCTGACCTTGGAGGTGAGAAGCAGAATGCTGATAACTTCCACTCGGGGGGCATGAGTAGGCCAGGACTTTTTTCACCCATGAGTGTGAAAAACATGATAGACTGATATCTCATGCATTTTACCCCTTGAATTCTTGTTGATACCACAATACCACAGAGGCTTTACTTCCTTATTAGCAACACTTATTGGAAGCTCATATTCAGTATGTCAAGCCACGTACCTTGTTTATTATTTTGGCATAGCACAAAAATGCCTGTAGTACATTTTGTCTGCCATTGTGGACTTGCTGCCAGTGAACAGATCATTCCATGTCAGAAATGCCAGAATTTTCTGAATGAACTCCTAATAAAGTTTAAGAATTGACATATATTTTACAGTGAGCTGCAGCTTATTTGTAAGTTCATCACAGCCTTGCAAGAATTATTGTATGATTTACTGAGCAAAGACTGAGCAGCAAGAATTCATTGGCCAAACCCCAATATAATTTTCTTCTTTTATAAGTGGTGAAAAAACATTTAGAATTTAATTTCACTAGGACTCTTATGTCCTTAAATCTTAGGTGATGCAGCATATTATTTATGAAGGGCAGTATGATACCAAGCAATTACATTTTGATTTCATAATGGTAATATGGAAGAGTGTTTTGTTGCTAAAAGTCGGTTCTTCATAACAGAATAGAGTCTACTTGTTCAACCACACTGAGGTACTATAACTTTTCTTTTAATTGAAGACTTTTTCATCATCAAACTCCAGATACAATGCTTATTATATATTACAGGAACACCGAGTGTGCAAAATAAGGTGTGAAGACTCGAGAACTTGATTCTGTCTGAGCTAATGGAGTGAGCTTGATTGGGAACTGAACACCTTATTTACTGATCTACACTACCCTCTGAGGTGGTAGATGGCCCATCCTTGGAAACATCCAAGGTCAGGTTGAATGGGGCTCTGAGCAATCTGATCTAGTGATTATTGCAGGAGGAATTGGAGAGGATCTTCAAAGATCCCTTCCAAATGAAACTATCCTATGGTTCTATGACTCTGTGCTTCACTTAGGATGTTTTTTACAGACACTCCCAGTCTTTCTCTGCCGGATTTCAATCTTCAAAATTCAGATGGTTTGCAGTGAAGAAGCATATATATTTTGGATAGTATGAGGTTTTTGCAGTTACTCCAAAACTTATTGAAGGGGAAATCTTCACAAAAATGCATCTCTAAAGAAACCCTGAGGTATACTTTTCAAAGGCATATAATTTGTCCAAGTTTGAGTTTGTTTTCCTGGGTCTTTTTAGCACATTCAGTAATGCATCTTGACATGAGAATGTTTTCTTGTCAGGTGTCACAACTTTACACCAAAGAATGGAAATGTTAATATTTAATGGCTGTGCAAATAGATGCAACAGTATCTCTTTCCTTAATCTCATTCTTGGAATGGTAAATCAGTTTTTAATTAATGTATTTAAAAAAAAAAAAAAAGAAAAAGGAAGATGCTAGAGGCATGTATTTCTTGTAAAAACATAGGTTTGCTCTTTTAAATACAGCAAAAAATCATAACACCACAAGAGAGCTACTATAAAAAACAAAGGGTGTCACCATGTGAATTTCATACAAGTTCTTCAATTGTGGAGATCTTTGTCTGTACAGACATATCTCTCAAGAAATACAGAAACAGAAAACAACAGTACTTTACATGGTTGGTATATCTTGGCAGCACAAGGGACAAAGAGTTTTTTGTGAAGACTTCACATTTTTGTTGTGTGGCTTTTGGTTTTGTCCTTACAGAAGAGCAGGACAGGGAGAGTAGTGCACAAGTTAGACTCATCCCAATATGCAGTTGGGGTGCAGCTGAAGTGCAAAGTAGGACCTTCGAGCAGAGACCTGTTCCCTGATCACATTGTTCAGACAGGAAAAGAAAGTCTTTATATATTAGCCTTTATAATTAGACCTCAGAGCTCTTCAGCCTTTTGTTTCCTTTTACTTCATCCACCCCTGCTCAAAGAGAGTTTTCCAACTGTTTCCTCAATCTAGTATTTTTCCCTAATTATTTGCCTTTAGCCTGTAATATCTGAAATTGCTAGATGGTCTCCAGTATAAATATTTGTTAGGCCAGGACTCCATAGTACATAAATCACATGGGAACAAATTCACTCAATACTGCCAATGTGACTTATGTTCAACAAGTTCAGTACACACTAGCAACCAAGGTAGTGTAAGAAGATAATATTTATACCAAGGTCAAAAAAAAATATAGCTGGTTTAAAGAAGATAAAAAGAAATGTGTATTTAAATGTAAGTCATGATTTAGTTATTGATTTATCAACTCAGTTATGCATGAATATATCATTAGGAGATGTTAAACCAGAATATCAGTGAAAGTTTTATCCTTTGAACTAAGCTAATGGTCACAGTGACTTGAATATATAATATATAGGTTCATATATAGAGAGATAAACATTTCTATGCCTATGCATAAATGTATGATCTACATATACATATTTAAACATAAACATTCACATGCATAAACTCATGATCAGATATATGCATGTCAATACGTTATTGCATGTATGTACATGTATTTACAAATACATATGTGGAAAGCTAATGAAAGAGAAGCAAAACACCTGAAATTACTTCTACATCTTCATTTACAGGTCTCTATGTGTCAGAAAGGGCCACCAGTACTGGCCTCATGGCAAAAGCTACTCCCTGAGTGATCAGAGCTCCAAGGGCCCTTGTGTCACTGGAAGCTAGAATTTTGGAGGAGCTTGCTGTGACATTCATGAATCTAGTTTCCATTAATCTGTGAGACGCTTAAGCAGGTAATAACCATTGCTGTTAATGCAAGTTATGTATATAGCATCCTGTGAGACTCAGCTGGGAGAACTGTACCTTAAAGAAAAGGTATTTACAGGTATAAGGATCACACCTGAATTTAATTAAGTAATTAGATTAATAAAATGGGGCATCATAACTCTTCTGCTTGGGAAAATTAATATTAGAATCCTAAAAATGGGGAAAAACTCAGCAAATGCCTGGATAGAGAAGGGAGAAATACAAGGGATAGAGGGTGGATTTTTGCAGTAGCAAACATTGGGTTGCTTTTCCACTGGTTTTGTCCTCTGGCTTCTTCAAAACAAGTGGATGTTAGTTCCAGCTATACCACCTTTCTTCTACATCTCTTCCTTGCAAAGCATATTACAGTAGAGAGCTCCTCCATCTGAGCAATGTAGGACATCAGGCAGAGCTGTACAATGGTTATGATTTATCTATTTTGAAGCTATTCAGTAGCACCTTTTTGCATTGTATTGGGTCTGGCTGAGATGGAGTTAATTCCCCATAGCAGCCCTCACTGCTGCTGTGCTTTGCATTGTTAGCTAGAAAGATGTTGATAACACACCAGTGTTTTGGCTGCTGCTGAGCAGTGCTGGCACGACGTTGGCACTGTCTCCCCAACATTCCTCACTATCAGTAGGCTGGGGGTGGGCAAGGTCTGGGAGGGGACAAACCCCCAGGTCAGCTGACTTAAATTAACCAAAGGGATATTCCATACCATATGACGTCTCAGATACGAAAGCTTAGGAAAGAAGGAGGAAGGGGAGGGGTATTCATGATTTATTATGTTTGCCTCCCAGATCAGCTACTCTGTGTGGTGAAGCTTTGCTTCCCAGGAAGTGGCTGGACATTGCTTAATGATGTGGAGTAGAGATTAAAATTATTGGGTTTTCTCTTTGCTTGTGCACACACCAACTTTCGCTTTTGCTTTAGTAAACTGTCTTATCTCAACCTATGAGTTGTTTTCCATCTTATTCTCTCTCTCCTGTCCAGCTGAGAAGGGGGAGTGATAGACTGGCTTGGTGGGAAACTGGAGTCCACCAAAGTCAACTGACCATACATAAATAGCACACATCTGATCACAGATCTCCTTTGACTGTTGAGAGATTTTGCCAGAGAAGAGCATCTTTTTGCAGAGTGAAGTTAAAAATGGTGGCTTGTGTTTTCTCAGGATTTCTTCCTAGACACTCCTGCTCCTCTTTTGTGACTGGATCTGTGGGAAGGACTGAGAAAAGAGGAGCACAGTTCAGAAAATAAAAGCAAGGGATAATGAATATAATTTGTAATTTCAGATTTACTAAAGATGTGGATAAGTGTTAGGATGTATTTTGTCCCTACCTACAGATCTTTGGCCATAAGATAATTTGGAGAAGAAAGTTACTTGGGAGGGGGAGAACACACAGGTTGCATGCAGAAAATGGATAACCCTCAGAATGTAACATAGATCCAAAATTAGAGTGGTATCTAGGTACTCAGGAGCTCCATTAGATGTCCCACTTTGCTTTCTAAAATTCTTTGCTCCTGCTTGCAACAGAAACTTAATTTTTAAAAAGGCTAGTTAACCCAAGTCACATTTTGAGTCATAGTATAATTATAGTCAATTTTTTCTATTGAATCATCCTAAGAGTTGATTCTTTTGTGCTGGCCGAAGAATGTTACTCTTTGACCATTTTAGAAATACACTATTAACTGTGTCTGAAAAAATGCAAAATACTTGCCATGATATGGAAGTGAGTCTAAGAAACTGAATATTAAATTCTATAATGAGAGATACAAGTGAGACAGATGATTTGATTAAACACAGAAATAATGGATCATGCTGGATTTTCATTTTCCTTGTTTGGGAACTGGATGATTGTGCCAAAAATAATTGTTATTTTTAAATTAGATAAATAAAGCCCCATTCAATTTTGCTTTCAAAATAAAAGTATTTCACCACTTTTATTTATATTCATTGAATTCCAGGGTTAAATTTCAGAAACAGTAGGATACTTACTTTGATGCTGAGATCAGAAAAATGTCCACTCTTATTTTTCCCAACACTGAATTGAACACAAAATGTTTTCTGAAAATCAGTTGGGCTTTTTCAGCCAAAATTTCTTAAGTATGCCTGTTCATTGTAGAACTGAGGAAATGAGGAGAGGATAAAGACTGCTGAGGATTGTTTTTTTTTGTGTCTGCAAAGCATTTTTTATCATTTTCCTTTGAAGTCTCTGCAAGTTATCTGGTGTTTGTGTTAACTTTGTATATGAAATGAGAAACTGATTTATCCTCCTAGGAACCATTTTAAATATCAGAGTAAGTGAAGAGCAGGAATGAAATCTACCTGACTAAACATAGCCCAGCACAGAAAGCTCAGCCATTGGGAGGGTTTGTTCTAAATTCTGACTTGACTCCTGCAACTGTGCTATCCAAAAATCACCTCCTAAATAAGTGAACATTGCAGCTTCCACTACGACGCATGCAATTTCTCTCTGCATGCCTCAAGGTTCTTTTTGACTTATAACCGCTAGATTTCAGAGCAAGCATCTGCGGCAGGCACATGGAATGAAGAAAAAGTCTCAAAGATGGCGAGAGCAGTTGAAACAGACACTTGGAGAGACAGTGACGGTGGAACACCTGCCAGGAACTGAAACATTGTGACACTAGACATATAAAGACAGTTTTATGGAAAAGGGAGTTTTAATGTTGTTAGTGCATGTGTTAAAATGGTTGTACCCTGTTTTTTTCGAGTTTATTGTATTTCTTCCCCTCATGTTTAATCCCCATTTTCCTATTGGTCCAAGTTTGCTGCATTGCAGATGTTTCCCTCATTGGTCCTTACTCATCTCATGTTCCCTCCTTCCTTCCCTGGTTGGTTATCACCCCTGTCAGTCCTATGCTCCTCCCTATTTTCCAGAACCTTCCCACCATACCCTATAAATAGAGCTAGCCACCTCCAATAAAGTGTGATAGCTCTGAGCTAACTACTATTCTGCTCGAACCCTGTGAGTTTGTCGTGTCATTCTTTCCACAATCAACTGCGGCAAGCATGCATGGTGTAAAATAAAAAAAAAATGCAGAAAATACAGGTAGGAACAGTATTTATAGTAGTTCTGCACCTGTTCCTCTGTCTGGTCCTGTAAAGGAACACAATGCACAAGTTAGTTTTGCTTTCACTGGAAATTAATCCCTCTCTTATTTCAGCCTTAACAATAAGTTTATTTTAGGATCTCTAAGATTTGTTTGGCCCTAAAACTAGGGGAAAGATAATTGAGTGTATGGGATTTAGTCTCTGTAACTCAGATGTCACAGAAAGTTATAAGAGTCCCGACCTTCTGTGCTTGATTTCCTGATGATATATGACACATATGTCTGCTTAATTTAGTGCTTATTAAATGAATAATGTTAATGGTTAAGCACTATGAAGTCTTAATGAGATTTTGCAAGCAGCTAACTACTGTAGCAAAGAGTCCTTTATTCTGTATTTACCACAAGCATACCAGAATGGCACCAATATAATCTGAGAAGACTAAAGTCAATACAGAAGCTGCAACCATTGTTAAAAACTGTTGTGTTATACATAATTTTAAAAATTTGATTTTGATTCTATCCACTGGTGGAGATTTATTTTTTATTGAGTCTTGAAAATGAATAATTATGGGAGACTTTAGATGTAAAAGAACTAATTGACAAGGACACTAAGGATCAATTCAGCACTTTAGAAACCGCTCTCAATTTGAGCTGCTCTACATCTTTTAAAGAGGTTACATTAGTTTATGTGTGTACTTCAGAGTTAGAGATGTTGGAATGATGCAAGAAATACTATTGCAATATAATCACAAATTGATGACCATAGATTTATTGCTACTCTTACCACAATAGCAGAAGATATTTCCAAACATCTGTGCCACAGTATTCAAAACACTGTCTGTGATTGTAATATTGTCCAAATTTGTACCTGAAGTGCATTGTTCATTGCACACTGTTCACTATTTGTTAGTCATAACTCATTATCTTTTGTTAATGTTTCAGTCAGCTAATCAAGAAACAGAAAATATACTGTATGACCAATAACATCCCACGAATAATGATTAATCAAAATGAGCAATTCCTGAACAGCACAGTGACTAAAAATCATTCATCTGAACCAGTTATCAAAGACATAAAATACTCATGTATTGACACAAATCAAGAGTAGTTTGTGAAAGTATCATGAACCAAAACCCAATTTAATTTGGGGGTCCTAATAGCACCAAAAAATGAGTGTTTTGACATAAAATACTACTTTTGAGCATCCCATTTCCCTTTCTTTAAATAGTACCTCTGCACGCCTTATCAGAGTGAACTGGGCAATCTCAGCTGACTGTAGAATTGCCACTGTCTTTAGTGAGAGAAGGGTTAGTTCCTGTATGTGTTTTATTAAGACCACTTGCTAGTTAATGCTTCCTTATCTTGTTTTCTCTGTACCTTTGTGTTTCCATGGATCTTTTCCTGGGTTGTAATTACCTTTTGTCATTTTCTCATACTATTTTAGCAGAAACTTTATTTTTTTAATTGAATGATGCAAGCAGGCATTTCTGGGACTGCAAACGTGACCCTATATCATAGTTCTAGTCATAAATTTAAATTGACCATTTTTGTATGAATTCAAACTAAAGAATAATTTTGCTACCCTTTAACTATATTTCAGCACTCTATGCCTCAGCATTTTGAAAGATCAGAATTTCCTGAGTTAGGGTAGTCCCATTATATGATGCATATGATATAATATGTTGAATGGATTATCCACTTCAAATAAGGCTCCAGTAATTCATGACCAAATTATATACTGCATCTGAAAAGAAAGTAGTTAAATTTAAAGATGTTCTGAAAAGACTGAGGAAAATATAAAGGCACAAGGTTTACCTTGGAGCTCCCCAAGACCTTACTATCATCACTGAATTATGTGACTTCTAGTTTGTTTAGATGCAATTCCATTTATCAAAAATGACAGTGGGAAGATATGGTTTCAACCAATTATATTTACTTATTTTTCCTGAGAAAGTTGATCATGATGCATTGTGCAGTTCCCTTTCTAGAATAGCTACATTGAGATGTTCTGAGATTCCTCTTCCAATTGATAAATCCATAGATGACAATTTGCATCAGCCAGGAGGTCTAGTTAACTCAAAAGTGCTGGAGTAAGAAAAGCCAAGAGCTTTTAGCATTGCCTAAACAGATTGTGCCATTATTTACCTGGTGAGAGTATTCTTATTTTTAGGTCGTATCTAGAGATCTGTAGGTGTAAGAGGCCATAAACATAATCAAATTTAGTGTCAGAGGACAAGAACACCTGCTGTTATCTTTGCATGATGTCTACTAAGATCCTGAAGAAAAGCCTCTAGCTTCACATGTGAATATGCAGTATTATTACCATATTTTATGTGAGCATACATTTTCCACAATAATTCATTAAACGTATTTTTGCAGGAAAATACTGATATTTTTAAGTAGCTTCTTCAAAGAAAAAACAAAGACAGAATATTTATTTATTTATAGCCATAAGCCACATGTAGTATGTTACAATGCATTTGCAATGTAATAAGTGTCCTTTAAAGAAAAAGACAAGAACAGTAATACTACGTGAAAGTTTGCAAATCATGAACAATGCACCTGGTACCTAAATCTGAAGGAAAAAAAATCCTTTGCATAGATATACACTGCATTTGTCAAACCCAGTCAGAATAACAGTTCTAATGGACAGCTCTTTCCCATAGGGGTTGAAGATGTTGATTCTGCAGTGTAATTCCCTTCAATTTTTCCCTCTCTGAGCTGTACTGCGATCATGCAGAGCTATTCGCTGGAGAAATTGCCATTTTTTCCCATTAAAGGAAACTGGTTATCCTTCTAGATTCCCTAATTTCATGTAGCAGATGATACCATGCATTTAAGAGAGCTCAGAGTGACCTTTTGGGCATGATTTTGATGCTTTTATTGAGAAATGCTTCACACACATCCTTTAAAGCAGCACAAATGTTCATACATATACAAGAAAAAAAAACACTTAGAAGCTACAGCATGTTGGTGGTTATAATTCTTTAATTCATATGGCAATTAATTTTGAAGATTATCTACAAATGTTGTACTTCTGATAGTTTGGATGTCTTTTGTTTTACTAAGTGTTTTCATCCAAGTTTTCACATGAAAACAGTGGAACAAGACTAGAAAAAAACCCTGTGAAATAGGATGCATTTTTTAACGTAATATTAACAGCTTCTACTACTTAATTGTTTAACAATGCAGAGTTGAATACAAAGAGCAAGAGTGGAAATGAAAGTACACAGTGTATGATGAGAAAATCCACGATCATTGGCTTGCAGAGGAAATAAGTATCTAACCTTCATACGTGGGAACACTTCTTTATTTGTGAAAACATGAATTTTAAGGATTTATAAAAACTCTCCTTCAATTCTCTAGCCTCATATTTATGCTCCAAACAAAATTTGAAATGCTGTGACATATAGGTTAACTATGCCTGAAGGGATAAACTCAGATGTTTAGAATAAGAATTTTCCCAGTAAATAGTGGTAATATTTGGTGATTTCAGAGTTTTTGCTGGTTAACTCCAGATAAAAGAGAAACTGCTTTTAAATCAGTGATATTTTATCATTTACACATCGTATCACTGCAATCAGATCAAAGGAGTCTGCAAAGTCCTATTAAACATAAATAGGTCTATCTCATCCTTAGTTCTGTTCTTATGGTATTTTTTTCTCTGTGCTTTCTATTCACAAGGGTGAAGAGATCTCAGCGACCGGAGAGATTCTTGTATGGGTTTGTTCTTTTGCGGTTTTGTCTTATATGTTAGTGGCAATATTGGAGTGTACTGTACTGAACTATCAGTAGGTGTACATTCAGAGCAGCAGAAGGAGGTCCTAGATGATTGTCTTCTTTGTTAGCTAAATCATCATGGCTGGGCTTCGCGAACGAAGATTTGGGAAGGCTCTATCCACATTTGTTGCAGGCACGCTGGTGGCTTATGAGGCCAATACGTGACAGACATATCTGATTGCAAAAGGCTCAGCAGAAAGACTCCTTAGATGGTGTATTCTGCAATACACGGTTCTTTCTGCGTTACCTTTTCTCCTCGAGGGTGATCCTGCGTGTGTTCTCAAAGGAGACAGCTGCGTTACAGATGGTGTGTCTCCAGGCCTCCCGATTTGAGGCCAGAGCAGACCACTTATGGTGATCAATATGGCCAAGGCTGAGATGTTGTTTCAGGGAGTCCTTGTATCTTCTCTTCGGGGCTCCTCTGTTGCAGCAGCCAGTGGCAAGTTCAAGCTAAATAGTAAATATTCATTCATGCCCGCTCTGCCGCATAGTATAAACCAGTGCCTTCACTAGCTGGGCATGTTCCAGAAGGCCAAGGAAGTCTCCTGCTTGACCAATTCCGCATTTTTCCGTGTTTCTCTAAAAAGTAAGGAAAATACCTCTGATTACATACAAGTTTTACAGGTCTTAGCTAGAGGACACATGCAAATGAACTACAAAAGCATATGACAATCTTTTCTCCATAAAAACATGAACAGCTTCCATTCACAAGTACAGAAATCCCTCTTGTTTCTGAAGTGAAGTAAGACTGGTTTGAGGTCTGCTGTCAGTTCTAAAGCATATATTAAAGATTTGTCACTGTTCGATCTAACTGTGATCTCAGAGATTCACAGAAACTTGCATTGGGTGTCACTGTGTAGAAGCTGACCCCTGTGAATCTGAAGAAGTGTTGATAAAACAGATAGCTGCAAGGAATATGTTTTGGTGTTAAGATTTCCAAACATTGGTAATAAACAATAAGGCATCATTTATGGCTCAGAATTGGAGCCAGAATCTTTTCCATTTGAATGAGACTTGTGATTTTATCCCTTTGGAAGTGACTTCCTTGCCCATATATATACACACACACACATACACATATGTATATATATAAAAAGACTTTCGATGATATTACCCCAGTGCAAACTTTGCATCCAGGATAGAATTGAGCTCACAGAAAATGTATCCAGAAGCATATATACCTATAACTCATATGGATATTGAGAGCAGTAGTAAAATTGGATTTTCTCAATTTAGAAAGTAGGACCAACAGGTATATACATACAACATTTGCAGTTATGTTATAAAATATTTCTGAGGCCATTAAAGAACAAAATAACAGGAGAACTGTCCTATAGGTATTCTAGTAGTGTTAATGTCTACTCACTAGCTGGATTAATTCAGTTATTACAATAACTTTTTATATTTCTTAACGTTGGTCAGAATTTTTTGACTTGTTAGGAAAGCACATTGATATTGAGTATACTACACAGGCAGTTTGATTTTTCAGAACAGTTGATGAGAACCTATTTCCATATCTTGGACAATATGAGCAATTTGAGTATTGATGGGAAGTGATCGCAGGGAATTTTGGTATCACTGCATTAGAGGCATCTCAGAATTTACTGTATTATACAGATCAATTTGAAGCAGCAGTATGTATAATTGCTGTTGTACATTGAGCTCATAGGATAGTTGCAGCTAAATGCAGGTAAACAAAGTTTATCTATTTCTGCTTTAGATAGGTTGGAGTTCACGGATCAATCACTATTAGGCCTGTAAAACTAAACCTGTGGATTTATCCACTTAAGTGCCGTGCAAGTGAATTTACCTAGTATAATGATGTTAAGGACTGTGACTTTCATAAGATGTGTCATTTGCACATCTAACACACTAGGTGGTATTCAGACCTATAAAAGTCAAGGTCAAGAATGAAGTGTCTAAAACAAAACAAAACACAATATCTGTATCCACTTTCCTTAACTGGGGATTGATATCTGTTTTTCCTGGTCCTTTCTATAATGAAACAGTTCATTTACAGAAATGTGTATTTATAGCAATATAATCCCAAATCATTACTCTAATGAAAATCACTGGAAGTATTTTACCCTTCTATTGACACTTTGGGAGTAAAATATGAATTTCTAACTCTGCACAGAACTTTCTGGCATGGTTGTCATTGATAGACCAGGCTGTTAATATACAGAGGTTTTAGAACTTAATTTAGATATGTTTTCCATTTTGAAGTTATAATGACTAAGTACACCTCCTCACTTAAAAATTATTTGTTAGTCAGGTAGTTTTGAATAGCTTAATCATCATTTGGTTGTCTCTGTATTGTAGGCAGTTCACCTGCTCTTCATCTAAACTTAAATGTTTCCTGTTTACACATCAGAAAATATAGAAAGATGATAATATTTAGAAAACAAAGAAAAAATGAAAGCTGTGTTCAAACACATTATTTATATAATTATCCTATAATTAAAGTAATTATAGTTTGTGGTGAAAAATAGTCTTTATTTTTTTGAAACATTTGCAGGTTTCTTGAAGGGTGTTTAGTGATCATCACAGAGAAGTGACAAGAAAAACACCCAGAGATGTTCTCATTTCTGCAAAAGATTTAAGCTGCATAAGACATGTTCTTCATGAAACAACCAGGCATCTTTACAGTCCATTAATTGACAGGCCTGTATAAAAGGGAGACAGACTGATGTTCAAAGACATCTGTGAGTTTTTATAATTTTAACTACAACCACAGCTACTCTGCATATGAATTTTCAGAATAAGAGAGGATTTCTAACATACAACATTGCAAGCAGTAAAAAATGGTGTAAATCAAGGATTTCTTGCTGTGTGGTATTTTTGAATATCTAGATTTAATTTGCTTTTCTTTATAGAACCAGGAAATTTGGAAACTGATAAAGTGAAAGTTTAGGTGCCCGTGAAACTACCTGAACCTAGGAGCAGTTGTTTGAAAAAGACCCATTGACTGACAAAAATGCTGATCTGAGACTCAGAATATGAGGCTGTCACTCAGGAAGCCAACCCAAATAGTATTTTTACCTTTCACTGTTAGACAGTCTGTCACTGGCGTTAGAATGAGGGAGAACAGGGCTAGGAACCACCTCAGAGTACTTCCACCATAGAGGAGTGCCTGGGCTGCAGCAGCATTACTCGCTTAGCAGCACATCCCTTCCCCACAAAGCGCCCTGCACAGAGACACTTTGGACAACTGGGAGATGACTGAGGGTGGAGGAGGGTTCCTCATGCAATCATCCTGGGTTTCAATCCTGGATTCATTGTTTTTCACCTCACAAACCATGTTTCACTTCTTCACAGAGCTACACAAGAAAAATCATGGTCAGATTAATCATGGAAACAAGTCACATACTTCAAATAACATATACGAGGGTTATATTCAGCAAGAAATACTAGTCAACTACTACATTTGTTTGATTACATTCATGTAAATATCGATATGTGTACAATCAATATCTGCCAGGACTGTGGAAAATTAGTAAAACTATAACTCTCATAGCATGACATTTTTTATTATTGTACAGCTAAGGGGAAGCGTGTATTGACTTGATCTCCAGAGAAAAGCATCTATTTATTGTTTGAAATGAGCTATATCAAAGGACAAGATGAATATTTCTACAATTATAATAGACAAAGTAGAATTTGTTTGAGAAATTTGTTTTTTCTTTTTTAAATGTGACCTTCAGCAAAATATAATCTGGTTTTTTTTTTTCTCTATCCAGCCTCATGATCAGGATCCAAGAAACAGTGAGTATACAGGGTTTTTAAAATAAAGCCTATAAAAGTCTTCATCCATCACAGCCTCCAACAACTTTCTCTAATTTCCAGAGTATAACATGCTTGCACAAGTTGCTACCTGCTATCATCATAATCATCATACATGACCACTTTCCATGCAGGCTGCAGCATCTCAGCTTAGCACAGTTTTAGTGTGCACAAGAAAATGTCTTTTTCTCTGAGGGACATTTTGAATCTTTAAAAAAAATTTACAAGACTTCCATCTGTGTAAATTATACAACATTTACCTGAATAAATTTTTTCTTTGGAGACTTAAGAGTTCTTGACTTTGCTTTGGCCCTTTGGTCGTGGTCCACAGGCAACTCCTGCTATATCTTCCACAGTCTGTAAATGGAGACAACTGTCTGCAAGCAACCAGTGGCTCCCTATCCATCAGCTTGTAAGGCACACATAAAAAGTTTCCTATTAAGTCATGACACTAACCTTGTTAGCCTTAATATCCCAGAACAAATTACTTGGCAGTTCATGTTTGCACATATAACCAGTTCCAGGTGAATGGAGAGTAGCCGCTTTTATGCAAAATATCAGGTATCAAGACCTCTGCAACTTTGAAGAATAAAGCAGCTTTCCAAGACTGCCTGTTTAGGATCTCGGGAATAAATTAAATAAGAGAGATGTGGATCAGCTGATATTCTTAAGAAATATTGAAAGAAGTTAAGAAGTTTGGGCATACAGTGCTGAAAAGACCCTGGAGCTTAGATAGGGCTGGGTTCTTGAAAGACTCGTTGTACCTGCCCTATTAGTCCACCGTTCATAACACTCAGAAAAAAAATCCATTACCAAATATTTCTCAAATATTTGTCAATAGTTTAAATAATATGATAATAGTTAGGAGATTTCATAGTCTCATAGCAAGAGAGACTTCATGGATTTTTTTATACTCAGTGCTTCTACACGTCAAAACACTAATTTTGCTAGGCCTGTCTCTTCCTAAAAGTGCAGCCACCTTGGGCAGTCACTTCTATTTATAACTAACCCTGCTCTTGAAATATTGCCCTAGAATTTAAAATATATCTTCCTTTCAAGTTGGACTTAACAAAAAATCTACGAAATAAGCCAGAAAGCATTCTTCCAACATTTCACAAGTACACTTTTACCACCATATTAGCACTTAATAACAGTTTAAAAAAAATATATTCCTAAGGATAACATTACTTTTGGAGGAGTGCAATTTCAGAATATATAGTCCATCTTTCTTATTCCTCTGAAGAGTTATTTTTTTGGTTAAAATGATTGTTAACCAGAGTAGTTCAGACTGGCAATTGTGTTAGACTAGCAATTTACACATTCAACAGAAGCTTTGGGAAAACTACACTGTTTTGATATGTTTCTTTTACTTTGCCTTTTTATTTGACTTAATGGATTATCCCCTTTGTTTTAATTTTGATGTTCTGGAGGAGGTTTAAGATGCACTTTCTTAAAATGCTGATTTTCACAGAATCACAGAATATGCTAAGTTGGAAGGGACGCACAAGGATCACCGAATCCAACTCCTAGCCATGCATGGGACCATCCCCAAGAGTCACATCATGTGCCTGAAAGTATTGTCCAAACGCTTCTTAAACTCACAGCTTGGTGCTGTGACCACTTCCCTGGGGAGCCTGTTCCAGTGCCCAGTCACCATCTGGATGAAGAACCTTATTCTAATATCTAACCTAAATCTCCCCTGACACAACTTCATGCCATTCCCTGAGGTCCTGCCACTGGTCATCACAGAGGAGAGATGAGTGTCACCAGATGACAGCAGAAAACACAGAAAGTCTGTTTACAGATGCACTTTAATCTTTGTCTAATTTTAGTGTTAAGAGCAGTTTAATGATTTGTTTTACAGTCTGATCACTGAGCTCCTGAGTTCAGCACACAGCTGATATCTGATATCTGAGGACCTTACTTCTGAGTCAAAGCCCTTTCCAGAATTGTTTTCTATAGATATAACAGGTCTGATGTCATAACAGGTACCAATACACAAATAAAAATTGCCATGTTGGTTTGCTCTAATTATCAATAAAATGGTAAAATATTTTAATTTCAACTCTTTCTTAAGCTAATAATATAGCACATTAACATCTTAAGTGCATTTGAAATATGGTTAAGGAGATGAAAGTAGAATAATAAGAGGAGAGATGCTCTGAGGGATCTTAAAACCTAGCAGAAACTTCTGGAGAAGCTAAGCACTTCGGACAGGCAGAGAGAGTTTTCAGACTTAAGAAGATTCAGGAAGCAGTTATAGTCAGAGTATCTGCTGCTTTGGGACTTGCCCTGGTTATTGAAGTGTCCGTCACTTTCTGTTATAACGGTTCCTTATTAAGCTTATCTGCTATCTGAATAATAAAATCATCTGTCAACAATAATTGAGTCTGCTTTTTATTCAGATTGCAGCAGTGTCTGCACATTATACCATGCTTCCAAACTTTCCAACTCATGCTACTATGGTGTGTCCCAAATCACAACAGGTGCAGTGCAGCTCTTGCCCGGGTCTTTGTAGAACAACTGAGGTGTCCAGTGAAACAAGAATTATTCTATCATACCAGAGAAAATCTTCTTAGTAATTTCTTATTACTCAAGAAATAAGATCTGTAGATCTGAATCTTATAATCAAAGTGTAAAAAAGTAATTTTTAGGTCCCTCCAAAGTCTTTTGAATGAGGTATGAAAGATAACCCACATTTTAAACAGTGGTTCAAATTATATCTCCTCTGGTATATGCTGTGGATTTTGGGTGGATGATTCGTTTCTACTTTGCAGTGAGATGATTATTCAAAGACCTCAGTTCTTCAGGAAATGACTTTTTTTCTAATCATTATAATTCTTTAACTGCAGTTCAGAGGAGTTACTTGTGACCACCATAAATTTGTGCCCAAAGAGGCAGAGTTCGGCCTGAAACTTTGAAGGACTGATATCAAGGGGAACTCTGACAAGACATACAATAATAGCAGGATATCTATCTTTAAACCATGAAAGAGTCTCTGGTTATTTGTTCAAGACCTCAGAATCTAATAGAACTGATCAGAAACCTTGTATACTGTTTGAACCGATTTTTACCAACTAATTTTCTTTTCTTCTGCTCAGCCTTTGTAAGAGTTTAAATAACTCATCTTAAGTCGAAATTCATAAGAATATATCCAATAAATCTTTAACTTCTCCAAAATTCCTGTGGGTTTTTTGTTTCCTTTTAGGTAATCATCACCAACATCTGCAGCCATGTGTAATTCCAGAGCATCTTTTCAGCAGACAAAGGGGTCAAAATTATTGAATCTTTCCTTGTGTCACTGTATTTAGAGGCACAGGTTCAAGGAGTTGTTCTAAGCTGCTTGCAATCTGCTTCCTCTTCCCTTATGTATTCATCACCTCAAACCTTGGAGGAAAAAGAAGTCATAAGAATCTACGCTACCACCAACTATTCTATTTCCATGAAGAAATGAGTGAAAATATGGAGAACAATTTTCACAGCAGTCATCTTATTTCATTAATTTCCTAAGAAGATACACAGAAAGAATATCAAAGATTTTTTTTTTTCCTTTAACTTTTTTTTTTCTTAAGGAAGTTTGGTCTAGTCAGAATGAGCTAAAGGTTTGAAGATCAGGAGATCTCAAGTGATATTGCCACTGATTTGCTGAATCATTTGGAAATACTCTCTTTGTCTCAGCACAACTATTTTTCTGATGGAAAGAGTAACCTGATGTTTATCAACTTGAAAAATGGGGGCTTGTGACTAGCACACTGACTTAACCATAAGTAGTACTTCACTGCCTGAAGTACTATGGTTGCAAGTTTTATGCATGATATTATCATTACACTTTCTTGTTACTGTTATGGAATTAGGCTTTACTTCACAGTTCCTAGAAAATGTATTTTCTAAAGTGCAAGCAAAACACTTCTTACAAGAATTGCCTTTAAAATGTACACAGTGGTGCACATGAAATTATAAATATCTAATCTGAAAAAAAATTCCCTATTCTATTAAAAACGAATTAAATTAGAACAAACAAACAGCATTTTTCTCAAAAGACAAAATTATAAATATGTATAATTATGCAAATATTAAAAGAAAGATGCTGTGCTCTGCAGAAAAATAATAAGGAATTTCTGAATGTATAAACTAAACTGATTTCAACTTTAAGAGCAGGAACAATGGTCAGGTTCTGGGAAATTTTTAGTTCTCACTTGGAAAATTAAGTCCTTCATTGGGAGTTATGAAGCAAGCCTGCCTGCATATTTTTCAAGGTAAAATTGTGACTCTTTTTTTTTTTTGTATGTTCCCAGTATGTCTTTGCCATACAAAATTTTAAAACAAATGGACTGTATTTTTTTTCTCCAAAATATGAATTAGTCCATGGTAATAATTTCATAGAATCTATAGAATGGCTAAGGTTGGAAGGGACCTTAAAGATCATCTATTTCCAACCCCCATGCCTTAGGCAAGGACACCTTTCACTAGACTAGGTTGCTTAGAGCCCCATCCATCCTGGCCTTGAATGCCTTCAGGGATGGGGAATCCACAACTTCTCTGTGCAACATGTTCCAGTGCCTCACCACATTCACAGCAAAACATTTCTTCCTCATACCTGATCTAAACTTACTCTCTTTCAGTTTAAAACTCTCCCTCTTTGTCCTATCAACACATACCCTTGCAAAAAGTACCTCTCCATCTTTCTTGTAGGCTCCTTTCAGGTACTGGAAGCAATTACATTGCCTTGAAACCTTCTCTTTTCTAGGCTAACAATCCCAGTTCTCTTAGCCTGTCTTCATTGGAGAGGTGTTTCATCCATCTAACCATCTTTGTGGCCTCATCTGGACTCATTCAAAAAATCTATGTCCTTCCCTTGCTAGGAACTCTGTTCTTGATTTCATCAAGGTATTGTTGTGACGTGGTAGTTTTTCAGGAAATAAAAGAGATTCAAAATTCTTATGAAAAAGGGAATGCCAAGAATTAGAATACCAAGAGGCAGAAATATTTAAGGATGACACTGAAGACATAGATGTTAATAGTTAATTGCCTCTGCCAATATATGATTTTCTGTAGCACCTGCAGGAGTCACACAAACAGACAGATTTAGTACAGAATGAATATACCTATGGTAAACAATCAGATTAAAAAGTGCATCAGGTCTATCATGACAGGAAATATTTCAAGGGTTTGAAATCCTGTCTGTTCCTTTCTACACATTTAGTCATACTCACCTATCCCACCTAATTGGACTACCTGTATTCTTGGAGGAAAGCATGTATGTAAGTATATCCATGAAAAGCCTGAGTTTCTCTTCCTAGGGAAATTAATCAAGCTGACATGTCATGTGTCCCACTCTCTTTGAAGATGTTCATGGTGACAAGTGGACGTATCTTGTTTTCTTATGGGACAGGAATAAGAGTAGGAAATAGGAAAGGAATAGGAAACAGCACTAGATATCTGTAATATCAATTTAATAATTATGGGTTTAACCTGTCAAATACTGGTAATTTGGCAAATTCAGAAAGGTCTGTATTTATGATGCATCATCTTTGAACAAATATAGATATTGAAAATTTCAAGGCTGGGTCTCTCCGTGTGGTGCAAAAAAATCCCACTAGCTACTAACAGGATTTGTGCCCCTGTGTCTCATGTATCACTTTGAAAAGTCACTCTCAGACATCAGGAAGCAAGGTAATATGCCAGGCATTCAAGATTACATCATTCAAATACAGACAAGAAACTTAATTGGCTATTGCATACAAAATATTAGAAGCGTAAAGAATTGCTTATGGCTAAATATTTTATTTCAAGCTTGGATTTTTCCACTGGACTTATCTGTATATGAGTCTTTAACCCAAAAAATTACTGGATCTTTAGTCATTTGTCAGTCATAACTCAGCTCTACAGTTAATTAGAAATTGTTTCCAATATCAAAACCACAAAGTTATCTAGAGATCAAAGAATTCTAAAATAATTTACTAATAAAATGTGAACAGTTCAGTTACACAAAAAAACCCAAACCAAATCAAATACACATATGCATGTGCAAACAGCAAATTTACACACCCCATTCCAAAAGTATGTTATGTTAATGATAGTCCAAATAGGTCTTCACATTTTTAAATCTGTACAATTTCATTCACATAATCAGATTTTTATTGCAATGGAAATTCTTTGGCTTTTTCTTAGAGGATTTGGGATAAAAAAGTCAGTGACATACACAGTTTGCACTGTAACTTGTGTGTTTTGCTAGCTGGAGCAACAGTTCTTATTTTCTACCTCACATCAAGAAATAAAATTGGAACACGCCTAGCAGAGACCATCATACTGCATTCCATCCATGAATTCATAGCAATGACTGACTCAAGTCAAAACAATTCATGCTAGGTCTTCTACCTACATAAGCCTACATAAGTCTTTTAGTCTATAAAAATGTAAGTGGACAGCCAGGGGTACTAGCTTAATTAACTATATCAAATGCACTAAATATCTTGATTCTAAAACTGTGAAAGAAAACGACATTCAGGAGATTCCTTAGAGAACTCTTCTGTTTACCAGTGGCAAGACCTTTTCCCCAGTCTTAGAAAAAAATAAAGTGACACGTTGAGCATTCAAGAGATAAGTAGATTCTAATCATGATGCTTGAATTTATAATCGTAATCCTTCATATGGTTGAATATGAAGAGTTTATCAGTATATCTTTTAGTGAGATGAAATAGTGTATTATAGTAAATGTTATCATTTCAAATAAGATCATTACATGCATGAAGTAGCGATAAGTATAACTGAGAAAACCAAATATTTAAATGCAAAAGATACTGGTTTTGTGTTCGGACGTTTGGCAAGGCTGTTCTGGCAATCACTGCATAATCTGCCAAAATCTTGTTCATTATACTGGAAGTCCTTCTGATAAAATTGTACTGCCTTTCCTCTAAAACAGCTCCTGAAGCTGTTCCCGTGCTTTACTGTGGAGACCAGTAAAAAGCAAAATCTAATAGCCTTCCAATGGTTTACACTGTGAAAGAATATGTTTTCCAGAAGTCAGCCTTTTTAGATAGTACGTAGTTATTTTTCAGAGTTCTTTGCATTTTAAGTAAAACTTAAGCAATATCCCCAACTTCTCTATTTTTCTTAAAGTACCAACAGGCATTAAAGATCTTTAGGCAATGCATTGGAGGACACAGAGTGTTAGAACAAAACTCAAAACACCCCATGAAGCTAAGCAAAGAAGATACAATATCAGATACACGTGCAGACTGTGTAATGTGTGATGCTTGAGGTCTGCCATTTCAAAATTTTAGGCAAGAGGACACGGTTTCCAGCTATTCAGGGCTGTGCAGAGTTACTTACTTCCAACCATCCTCCTCAAGGTAGGGAGATACCTGTTTTCATTCAAGAATTGACTTTTGTAATTACAATACAACATCAGGAGGAGGCAGGGCTGTTTTTAACTCTTCTTTCACAGTCCAGCCTTATGGTTCATGCTCAAGTGAATGGAAGACAGTCAGGTTTGATCCTCTTCTTCACCTGAAGAGTCAGCCAGCAGTGTTATCAGGCTAAATAGAGCTACTGCTGGGGTAATGGTGAAGGGAGGAGAGATACTGGAATGGAACACACTCCTTCCTTTCTGTTCAACCTAATCTGCTTCACAGAAAATAAGTCATAGGCTCAGAAAGCACAGGGCCTGGGAACAGGAGTCTAACCCCTGCTTCAAAGACAGTTCCTATATATTGTATTCCATAGATAGTAAAAATGCATTAGTAATCCTGAAAGCAGTTTTCAGACTCAAGTTTTGACCTGCTGGGTTCTCTTGCAGCTCTGATATAAAGTCATGCCCCATCTTTGCAGTGCATTTGAATATTCTCTTCATAAAACTGAATATGGTTATTCCTTTACATATCAAGGCCCTTTTACAGAGCCCTGGGTAGTGCAGTCTTGGTTAAATGAAAACTGCCCTCAGCTGTTAGCCTTTCCAAAAAGTTTTGCAGACCACCTGAGGTATTTTAAGTGGAAATTATGTAGTCTGAATATTTCATATTACTAATTATCTCCCCCAAATCCTTGCTGTGTCCTCGGATAGTTAAGTCTGTTGTAATTGCTCCACTGCAATTTACAGAAGGTGAGAGAGCGAGTTCACTGTGTTTAAAAATCCTTTTCCATCACAAATTATTCTTTAATTCTAATAGCAATTTAGACCACTGATGGAGAAGTTTTCTTCCTTAACTGTTCGAAACAACCCAGTCATTAAAGGTCAGGAGCTTATGCTGAATGTATCTGTGCATATATAATCATAAAACCGGTGGACTCAAAACTAACAAATAAATGTGCTGATCATAGAATCATAGAATATATGGAGTTGGAAGGGATCTGCAAGGAGTGGGTCTACTTCATGTAGAGTACAACAGTTCCTTCCTTCTTTCTTTCTGAGTTGTGGACATAAAATTGGTTCCTCTGATATGTAGTCAATTTTAGATTTTTGTGATAGAGACTTATCCAAGTTAAACCCATTTTATCCTCTGGTCAGGATTTACAGAACGTGGAATTCATAGTAAATGACCATGTTTCTACTGTCTCATCAGTAGCTTCAATAATACAATAAACAGTTTTGTGCTGTTTTCAAGAAATATGCAGAAGACATGGCAATTCTACTTGAATTCTAATTGTTAACTGCTTGACAGTCTTCTTTTCCCATAATGTATTCATCACAAGATATATTGGTTATGCAATAAAGTATTTTTTAATTGCTAGCTTTAGAAATATTTAAGTACCCAATTATTTTTATCTAAAGGACTATTATGGAAAAAAAAAGAAAAGTTAAAAATGGATAGGGCCATGGCTAGACAAGGATTATGAGTTGCACAGCAAGAGCACTGAGCCTTTGATGAAGTGTATAAATAATTAGTAACGCACTTTAAGACATCTTTCTCTTGGTTCAAAGTACCTGTGCGTATTTAACTCCAGCTGAAAATATGCCCATTCATTCACAGTGAAGCACAGGTGGATTGTTGACCAAGTGTCATGGTTTACAAATGGCACTCCTCAGTTTAGTGCAAGGACCCCACCTGCAAGACTCTCCCAAATCACATACAGCTCACTCACTTGCCCCCCTTTTCTACCCCCCTCCATCCTGCTCCAGGGATGGAATTGAGAATTGAAAGCACAAAAAGGTGAAAGTTATGGGTTGAGATAAGAATAATTTACTGGAAACAGCGATGAGATAATAAATCAAACAGTAACAGCAACAATATTAATAACAAAAGTGTACAAAAAGAGAGAATGATTCACATACAAAAATGCTCACTGCAGAGCCTGACCTGATCCAGCTGCAGCCACATTTTCTTGAGCAGAATAAAGGGAAAGTCTTTCTTCCCAGAAGTGAGAGAAAAGAGTCCCTTTCCCCTGCCCCTGGGCAATGACCTGAGATGGTACCGAATAACATTAGAGCCTTGGTCACGCCCACTCATCACAGCACACTGCAGCCCAGAACTCCTGGGCTCCAGTGATCCAGCAGGCTGAGTCTTCCCAGCACCTGGGACTACAGGTGTGTGCCACTGTGCCCAGCTACTATAAAAAAAATTAACTCTGTTCTGGCCAGAACTAGGTCTCCAAGTCTATGAGAAAAGTGTTTCATGTTAAAGCACCTAAGGCCAAATATTTTCTGCACATATGCAGATCAGACTCTCATTGAGAGGTTAGGCACCAACACAAATTTATCCTGCTCTAGCAAAAGATCACAGGGACATGAGATAGGCATGTATGTGGCAGACTAGTGCCCATAATTAAAGGCATGTGAGTACATGTAGTAATTTTAACAGCTAGTTGTTGTGTGAATGATTTTTAGTAACATGGATTAGAGATTAATAACAATGAGTAACACTCCAAAGATGGTCTGTCTCATTTTTACTTTTTTTCAAAGTTACGTGAACACCCAAGTGTTCTTTTTTGGTTCTTTTCCCTCAAACATTGATGGGAACTCTGCCCTCTTGGTCAACTTCACTGGACTTCACTAAACTGCATCTTGAAAACCTTCACAAAAGTATTTTCACATTTGAGGAAGTACTTGGAGACCTAAAGATGCAAATGGGGTGCCCAATGTAAGTTCAGTACCTAGTGATTTACAGACGACTTCTGAAAAGTTTGTTCCCTCAAAGTTCTTCACATAACTAATACAAAATCAATTCCTCTTACTAGTGTATCCCGTTAGGACAATCGCACACGGAGTTTTTTATGTAACTCAGCATAGTCGTTAGCTCCATCTGCTATGCTTGCCTCTTAAGTGAATTACTTTAGTTGGGATGAAGTGGGTCCATTAAGAGATGTTGTATTGGGTCTGGCTAGGCTGGAGTTCATTTTCCCATAGTAGACCTCACGGCGCTGTGCTTTGCATTGGTAGCTAGAAGGGTATTGAAAACACACCGGTGTTTTGGCTACTGCTGAGCACAGCAACAGTGCTATAACATTCCTTCCTTAATCAAGGACATCCCTAATTCTGGGAGGGGACACAAGTAGGCCAGTTGACCTAAACTAACCAAAGGGATATTCCATACCATATGACATAATCTCAGATATAAAAGCTGAGGAAGGGGTACATTTGTTCTTTCCAATGGCTGCCTGCTAGGAAACCATTATGTGTCGCTGAAGCCCTGCTTCTCAGGAAGTGGCTGGACATCACTGCAGATAGGAAGTAGAGAATAAACCCAGATATTTTTCGCTTTGCATTTGCACATGCAAGCTGTTGCTTTTTTGCTTTAGTAAACCGCTTTATCTCAGCCCATGAATCATTTTCCATCTTATTCTCTCTCCCCTTTTCTGGCAGGGAAGGGGAGTGATAGAGAGGCTGGGTGGGCACTTGGTGAACAGCCAAGGTGAACCCACAACTGATGTCTGAAAGACATCACAGCATTACTTCAGTCTCAATAACATTTGGTTTTATGATAACAATTTTTCTGCATCAACACATATAATAAAAGGTATTGTGCTATGGATACTATTAAACAGGCTTACACTTTGGACCATTCCTTGTATTTCCGAGTTTATGCTATGCTCCAAGTGTTCATATAAATGTCATTACAAGACCCTTGTTAATACTTTAGGATTTTCTTTTTGAAAAGGTATAAACAGATAAGAGCAAGGAGATAGAAGGGCTGACTTCTTGATAAGAGGACTATGACTGTACTTTTTGAAGAAGATATATACCGAATTGACTGTCAGTCAACTATGCAGTGAGTTGTGTGATGACTCTCACTTTTTCACACCAAGGGGAATGAAAAAGTCGCTGAAATAACTTTCCCTTTTAAACATATGTAAAGAGGAACTTACATAAGTGTAACTAATATGCAGATGCAGTGTTTTTCACAGGAGTCTGCTTCTTTGGGAGAAACTATGATTTTTCTTTTCCTTTTCCTTTGTTGTCCAAAAACTGGTGAAAAAAACTAAAGGGAGGTTAAATTAAAATATTTAGAAAGGAAACTGATTTTTAGGAAAAATGTCCTCAGATCTAACAACTATAAACCTAAAAATTTTCAGAGAGTACATGCAGAAAATGCTATTTATCTATTCTATTAAAAACATCCTATTCCATATTTCGGATTTCAGATTTTTAATTGTTATTTATTTAAAAGATATTAAAACTAGAGGAAGTTTTTCTTATTTGATCTTTCCTCTATTTTATTAATATTTTTATTTTATCCTGAAGAAAAAAAAAAAGAAGGAATTGGGGAAAAAATATTCAGCATAAAATTTTGAGTATCCCAAATCACAAATAACTGTTACCTCAGTTTCTAAAAATAATGAATCCTCATAACTTAAATTTTGATGTGAAAGAACATATATAATTTTAAAAGGTTATTTTAATTAAGGCTGTCAGCTGTCTTTAGTTTGGCTTGTTTTTACAAATAAAGAAGACTTTACATAGTCAGTGTTTGAGGTAGACTTTATTAGGGATCAAGTTTTAGAACAGCATTGTATCATTTCACTCCTGGTTGACCCTCAGGGTAATGCCCAAAGTGGTACATATTTGACCCTTGAAGGTAGTATGGTGTGGGATGTGACTCCATTTCTTCCTTTGGTAGGACCAGAAACTCTTTGGCCAAACTGTTAATGCTTTTTGGTTAGTGATAAGCCTGGTGCTGCTGGCTTTTTCATCCCTCTGCTCCATGCAACCAGAGCAGTCCTGCGGGATATCTGCGGCTGGGTTCCCAT
Source organism: Pipra filicauda (assembly GCF_003945595.2). Lineage (NCBI taxonomy): Eukaryota > Metazoa > Chordata > Aves > Passeriformes > Pipridae > Pipra > Pipra filicauda. Next base: position 516,613 of record NW_024103862.1, on the reverse strand, counting down.
AGCTCCCCTTGCCCAGTGACCTTGCTCACCAGAGCCCAGCAGCACAATAACATACAGCCTTCCCTCCTGGACTACTGGTCAAAAAGAGAGACAAGTACCCGTGCAGCCATCAGAGAGAGGTGACACCCCATGATTCCTGCACTCAGAGGAACTCCTTGCTGGATGTGGTCCACATTTGCATCATACTCTTTCTACCTTTCCCTTACACATGTGCTTAGCAAGCAACTCACACACTAAATGTGTGTTGGTCAAGCCAACAGGTACAAGTGGTCATGTTCCTATGGTCAACACATAGCATTCCAGGCCGAGAGGTGATAATTTTGACCACAGGGTGACAGTGCAGTGCCCACCAAACTCAAGAGAGAAGCAGCAGTTCACATCTCACTCACTATCTGCAGTCTCCTCAAAGGGAGAAATGCAATTGTAACCTATTCTTGGTGGCACCTCCACACACTATTGCTACACTTTTCTCCATCCTATGGCGTGCTGTAATATGGATATGCAGTGAGATTTGTGCTTGATTTTTTTTTCTGGACTTCATTGGGCAGAAAACAATTCACAACTGTTTAATGGATTTTTTTTAATACTTCTATACTTCTATATTTGTCTCCATTTGAACGTTAACATACTTATCAGTGCTTTCCATCAGAGATCCCCACAGATTTTGGCTATACCTAATTAATAAGTTCTGATGAGACCTATGTAGCAGTTCTGAGTTCAGACAGACAAATTACCTGTGAAATGTTTCTGTAGTTGGGCCTCTGTGGCCCAAAGCTGGCTGACTTCTAAGAAGTCTCCTTGTAACATGTCAGCTCTTTAGTGGCTCTGAATTTTCCTGTGGTTTATCAATCACTAGAATGCATTCTGAGAAATCAAGTATAAATGTAAGATAATAATTGAAACCATATGCAGAGAAGCTATGGATTCTAGGTGTTTGCCCTAGTTAGAGCAGCCAGGACTAGTTCATCACTGTGTGGGTGTAACCCAAACTGTGTATTCTACACCCTCTATGTCATTTCCCAGGAACTGTTAGCAATAGACCGTTTGCAGCAGCTGCCCAGAGCACACCTGACCCCTCAGGCTATAAGCTTGGTGTTAAGAAGACTGAGATAGGAGGATGTTCCTATCCTCACACCAATGACTCAGGTGTGATGACTTCCTTCCGGGGAGTCATTAGCACCTTCACACCCAGCCTGAGGGGTCATGTCTGCTAATGGGCCACCAAGGATCCCAAAAATATCTCACAACTCACAATCACCCATTGTGGAACTCCCCGCCCTGGGGGAGGTACTGGGCATTCCCACTTGAACCTAAGCATTTATAATTTTGGGGTCTTGGGACTTTGGAGCCCACTCATCAGATCCAGAGGAGACCGGAACCTCAACCGGACTGCAACCACCACTCTCGACCAGACTGCAATCATCACCCTCGACCAGACTGCAACCAGCGCTCTCACCAACAGGTCTTCCTTTCCTCTTACTTTGGACTCAGGGGGACCACACGGGGCTCAGCACGGGGGCCAACAAACACCATTCTGTTCGTGCCCCACGGTGCTGGGTTATACATCTGGGTTTTGTGGGTTAAAACCAATTGTTTGTCCGTATAATTGTATTTATTGCATTATTTTTTTTAAATTGTAATTCTGACTTATAATCTCTTTTGAGTTGGGTTCATTTCTCCTGCCAGTTTACCTTTAAACCAGCACAGTGCTGATCTGAAATTCCTTCATTGCTGAATATTATAGTGTGTGAGGTAGCTGTTTCAGGATCTGAGGTATACTTCATTCAGATCAGGGGCAGCAAAGAGTAATTTCAATGGTTCTTACTCAGGTGGGCAAGATAAACAATGAAAGATGGGGAACCAGTATGCCCTTGGTATGGGAGGAAGATTAATATAAAGCCTGATGGGTTCTGCAGTTTTCTGAAAGCCCCAAAGTCTGAGACATCTGGGAAGAGAAGAACTACCAGCATTTCTTTTAGTTAAGTGCAAGGCTTATTGAATGAGAAAGAAAGTTAATTGAAAGTTTGAAAACATATATAATTCCCAGTACTAAGGTCTTGGAAATACAGGACACCATTCGCTTACCCAGAATATTAAAATATTGTAAGTTATGGTCTATCGGCTTATGTTTTAACAGTTTCCGAGTTTACAACCATCTCAGGAGACCCGGGTCAGAGAAAGCTGCAGAGCCCATAAAGCTATCTAAGGGGAAGCAGGGCTCTAAACCAAATATAGAGAAAGAGAGCTTCTGGCTGTGCAATAGTAGGTTAAAGTGAAGCTGGCTTGCAGCTCCTCCAGAATGTCACTCTGAGAAATACATATCAAATGCCAACATCTAATTCAAAATCCTATTCCTATCCCTTCTTGACACAAGAAAATTTTCTTTTCTGAATTGTTCATTCATTTTTAAGAGTGAGTTTTATGAGATACTTTCATCAAACAATAGATTTTGTTCTTAGCTAAAATAAGGATATATTTTTATGCATTCACTAAAAGACAAGCCTTAATGTATTCTAGTGCCCTGAACACATTGTTATGCTGAACTCACAGAAGATTTGAATTTTAAAGGTAAAAATACTATGTATCCTCATTATATATGAACCAATAAGGTCAGATACCCCTTTACCATATGTAGAGTTTAGAAAACCTCAAGTATATGCAGCTCTTGAGATTCAATAGATCCTAAGGGCAAGAAATATAGGCATAACTGTTAAAGTATAGCACCTCTTCAAATTTCTTATATTTTCTTAAATTATAATCTGGGGGAATTTAACACTATAGAGGAAAAAAAGTAAACTTTTCTTGCTGTTATCAAAAGGCATTTGTTGTATATATAGCTCCAGAAATAACTAAAGAAATTGGGTTAAAGAAATTTAGGTACTTTACACTGTATATTCATGCAGGGTTTTTTTAAAGTATTTGAAGGGAAAAAAACATCACAATGTGTTTTACTAGTTATGCACACCAAAACTCTGGCAAATTTAAAAAGACAACACCTGAAAAGCAAGTTATAGAAAAATTCTTTTGAAAGCTTACCTATAAATAATGGTGATTGCATGGATTATACAAGACAAAGGAAGATTTTTTTCTTGAATTCCATTTTTTTTGCATCTCACCTTTATAATAAAAAATTCATTTATATTTCAAGTGAAAGCAGTATTAGGCCTATGTTAGAAAAAAAGTACATTTCAGTTTGTAACTTAAGACTTTTAACTGATTTTTTCCTTTGAAAATATTTTTTTTTTTGCACAAGATAATATATAAGTGGCATAAAATTCCCCCTTGGTTTTTATTTAAAATATTTACAGTACTCCATAAATATGTCAGCTACTTTATAAGAGTTTAGTACTGAATGGATTGATTAACTAGCTAGCTGGATACATAATTAATATCTCAAGGTCCCTTTTCAAGCTTGAGTATAACAGCCAATGAGAAGTTATGTGGCTGCTTTGGGATGAGGAAAGATTTTAAATGCTACCCTTCAACCTACACAGCAGTCTCCCTTCACAGAACTGTGTTCTCCTCTATAATTTTAAGGGCCATTGTAAATGGTGTAAGCAGCAGGACCTTTGGTTCAGCAGTGGTGATTTTTTACACTTAAATGTGTAATTCTCCAAACGGAAGGACGGATGCTTTGGAGACATCATTATGCTTCACCTATCTGCCAGAAACTACAGAGAATCTAGCTGGTTTAGTGGCAGTCCTTTTATCTTCAGTCTGATTTCTACAATTTTTCAAATAGATCCACAATGTATTCATCACACCATGAGCAGGAATTTCAGCCTGAGCATCACCAGTTATATAAGTTCTGAGCTGAGTAAACTAATTTCCCCTGGTTTCAAGTCATGTGAAGCGGTGGGTGGAAAGGTCATGCTCATTAGTGGGGAGAGATGCTGCTGCCCTGGTGGCCAACTGGCTTTGCACTCTTTTAGTTATTGATCTGGGAACATATAGAAGCAGGCAATGGCTGCAGAGCAAAGTGCATCTCCCTCTTCTCGAGGCTCCTAGGAAGGCTACCAAAGGTTCCCTTCTACATCCTGGATCTGCGCTATGGGTAATTAAGGTTAGACAAGTGAAATAAGTAAAACTGAAATATTCAGATTACTAATTCCTCCTGGAAAAAAGATTTCAAGACAACAAATCCAGGGAAAATTTTCCTAGCATAGCAGAATCCCATCAGATCAAAGTGATTCAACATTTAGTTTTCAGAAAACAAAATCCTTCTGCAACCAAAGCATATGAAAATGTTTAATTTCCGCCATTTCCCTGTATGCTCCCTGTTCCTGACCTTGAATGGCTGATCCAGAGCCAATGTGGGATTGAGACTATAACGCCAATGAAACTGCAGAGGCAGTAACACCATTTCTTCTAGAGGGGTCATCCTACTCCCTGGGATCTTGCCAGTGAACATGATTGAGGTGAATCAAAAAATGAAATTGAGGAACATCTTCAGTATCCAAAGAAAAATCAGTTCATGCCAGAGACAAGAGGTAAAGCATTGTCTCAAAGCTTAAGCCACGCATGTCTAAACATTGTTTAGGAAGGGCAGGTCTTCCGATCTCCTTTTATGATCAAGTGAGTCACCTGGTGGATGAGGGGAAGGCTGTGGATGTGATCTATCTGGACTTCAGCAGAGCCTTTGACACCATCTCCCATAGCATACTCCTGAAAAAGCTGGCAGCCCATGGCTTGGACAGGTACTCTCTCTGCTGGGTTAGTAACTGGCTGGAGGGCCGGGCCCAGAGAGTGGTGGTGAACGGGGCTGCATCCAGTTGGCGGCCGGTCACCAGTGGTGTCCCCCAGGGATCAGTGTTGGGCCCAGTCCTGTTTAATACCTTTATTAATGATATGGATGAGGGTATTGAGTGTACCATTAGCAAATTTGCAGATGATACCAAGTTGGGGGGGAGTGTTGATCTGCTGGAAGGCAGGAGGGCTCTTCAGAGGGACCCGGACAAGCTGGAGAGATGGTCTGATTCCAACGGGATGAGGTTCAACAAGGCCAAGTGCCGAGTCCTGCACTTTGGCCACAGCAACCCCATGCAGCGCTACAGGCTGAGGACAGAGTGGCTGGAGAGCAGCCAGGCAGAAAGGGACCTGGGAGTTTGGATCGACAGTTATCCTCTATGGCCAGTCTGGGGCAGGCACTCTTGTTTTAAGGCTGTCTTAGAAACAAATATCCTGCTCTCAATCCAGACTCTCAGGTTAGGCTCCTGCGTGACAAAAAGTAGGGTGAAGTGGTCTGTGCCCAGTGTACATCCTGACAGCAAGAGCCACTTAAAATAAAACAATATGGCAAGTGTCCCAACCTTCCAAATATTCTGTTAGATTCAAAGCCACTCTAATTTGGGTAAAAGCACCATTAGCAGGATGCTGGGTATACACACAAGAATTAGAAGCAACAGCAGCGTGGGAATTGACCTATGAGTCCTTGCTCCCATGGGATGCCGGACCATACTCACCATGTTATAAGGTCAAATCAGTTTATTCCCTCCTTTGCTGATGGAAGAATAAGTGCTTGCAAGTTATCGTGGGAGGTAAACAGGAGCAAACTGAAGGCCAAACAGAAAGAAGCCATTGAAAACAAAGTCTGAAAAATACTTTAGTTAGTCTCTGAGAGAAATTACATGTATTTTTTCTTATATGAATATTTTTAGTTCTTTCTAATTTTTGAAGAAATCTTTATAATTTCTTTACGTTTTTCTTCTGTCAATTATTCCTTCCTTTTCTAGTCTTTTATTTTCCACATTGTTTACGGTTGTAATAGGCCAGCTTGTTGTGGGTTAGTTCAAAACGAATAAGTCAATTTTTTTCTTAAAGCTTTCCTTTCATTTATTGGTAAGCCAAATAATGATTTGCATAGATAGGTGCCTTGAGCTGATTAGCACTTTAGTTTGCTGTCACATGGTGGCAAAGTTGTGTGTTATAAAGAAGAAAGTCCACTCTCTCTTTTCCTGTCTGGCTTTCACAAAAAAAAAAAAGTAATTTTTTCTACAGGGAAACTTTAAGATATATAAATTTTGTTCCACTGAGAAATGATGATTGCTTTCAGAAGTATTTCTTAAAGGGGCTATTCTTTTTAAAGGGAAACCAATGACACAGTTCTGTGAATGAAAGAATGAGCTCTCCAAAATGATTGATGGTGCTGTCTTACTTCTCTTGATCGATTAGTACTTTGGTTCTGAAACTTTGGCCCACACACCATCTGTGTCCTGCAGAGAACTTGCTCCTACAGCCTTTAGAGAGGAGATAGATACCATGATGATAGTTTGTCTGCTTGATTCCTGCTGTTAAATCATCTTAAAAGCAGTTAAATATTCATGAATCATTTTATTAGTTGGACTTCTTCTAGGAAAGCAATACTAAGTGGGGAAAATTTTTTTGCTTCTGAAGTTATTCCCCTTTCTAATATGCATAAATAATAATTAATAACTTATTTATAAAGCCTCATTGACATGACTGAAGTGCTCGGGGTACTATGCAACATCATCAAAACAGAGTCAAAACAAAATGAACAAAAGTTCACCCTCATTAGAGTCGAGCCAAACACAAGAATAATCTCAGAAAAGAAAACAGGTCTGCTTCTCTAATCATGCAGACTCAACATTTATATTTTTTAAGTGATGCTGGGGTTTGAAATACATCAACATAAACCTCAAAGCATGTACAAATAAGGGTGAAGTCTCCTTGTTCCTCCATAAACCTATCTTCATTTCACATATCCTCATAAGTTATCCTAGCTCACCTTTTTCAAACATTATGCATAAACCACAACCTGTAAGGTATCCTGCATTGCTGAGGCTCCGCATGGTGCCCCATACAGCCTTCCCCAAATAAACTGGCAGAAAAGCAGATGTTACTGGACCTGTGCAGTAAATGTTTCAAAATGTGACTTACTTTGTACTGGGGAAACTTATAAAGCAAGGAATTTGGCCTTTCCCACCCTTGCAAATGAGGGCTGTGAAGAAAAGTTCCCTACTTCCTAGCTTTGCAGACAAGGGAAAATCATATTGGTGTAAAGATCACTTTTATAGACAGGTACAACAACATGAATTTCCGTACCATCTGCCACAAACCTAGGAAACAAGGACCCACGGATGTGTATATATTTGATCACTTGAACGTGTTTACACGAGTAATTTTTAGAGATCCATCTGAATCATAGTGCAGGGAAACATCAGTTATTTTTTTTCTGCTGTATCACCAGGTACCACGTCCACAATACAGATTTTTATATATGTAAGCTGGCTGTAAAAAACAAATGAATATGAACTCCTTCCCTGCTAGCCACCAGCCAAATTGTCACTCTTTACAAATAGGTTAAATAGGTTATGGAAGATAAATACAGGAGGAAAAAATAACTGAAAATAACCAGTGAAATTTAGGCTGTCATTAGCAGCAGCTGTTTCTGATAAGGTTCAGCTCTTAAACTATAGAAATGGGGAAAACAGATTAAAGCCATTGCTTTGATGCCTTAATACAGTATCTCTTTAATTTGAGATTACATAGTTCACAAGGAATAAATCCACAAATATTTTTGAATCCTTTAACAGCCTTCAAAAATATCACAGTGTAATTTGCAGAATTCACTCTCATGAGTTGGATTTTAGAAATACACCAATGTGTAGATGATTTGATAGAGAAAAGAGCAAAATCCTCAATTTGGACTTGTATCTCAAGGTGCAACATAGGAATAAGGAATAAGGAACTCAGCTGGAACTGAGGACAAGTATTAATGGTTGAAGTTCAAAGGCATGGGTGGGAGCAGCAAGGATGGATAGGAACATGATTCACTAATGTGCAGTGAGACTGATGAGGGGATGCATGCTCCTGTCCCTCTGTACTTTGAGAACATCTATCCCAATATATCATCTGACTAATTAAACAGTGTTTCACTCAGAGGAGTTCACACTGGATTGGACTGCAGTATAGAGGCCAGATCCAGTGTCCTTTAAAATCCCACGAGAAAGCATTGCAGAAGAATTTTGGCTTTTACACTGTGGCCATCACCATTACAGGGTACACATCACACTCAGTCCCAGCTAAATGCATGCCAGGAGACACAGACCTGAGGCAGGAGAATGCTGTTTTCCTGATCCACCTTCCTGGATTTCATTTTTGTTTGCAAGAAAAGTGATGTTGAGCATTTCACAGCATTCATCTTTTTGAAAAAAATGAAAGCCTTGTAAAAAAAGCTTTTTCACTAAGCTTTGTGTCTGGCATTTTGATGTATAGTCTGACCTCTGATGCTTGGGAATGCTGAAGTTCTGATCTATATCTGAAAAAATTTAATTGTATGGGAGGAAAATAAGAATGATTCTCTTGAATTGTCTATTAGTTTATATAACTGCTTCCCAAAAGCACTAGAAGAAAATGTAATATCCGCAGAATTCACACATAAGTAAAAAAACACCAAGTAGGAAAAGTTAGTCAACAACAGGCTAAAACTTATGGTCAAATATTTCTTTCTCTTAACCTCTACTTTTGTTTTCATCTATTGCATAAAATGTTCTCCATTAAAAAAAAAGGCACATTTGTTTACTTTGTTGTAATTTATTTTAATACCGACATGGCATGAAACATTACAACCTCAATTACTAATCACCTTTATTTTTTTCATCTGATTGTTTTTAACTTTTCAGAACCCCTTGCTGGAGTAAAAATTGTTTGTCATTAACCTCTGACAACTTTGAAAATTGTCTTTGGATTAACGCAAAACAAAGCAATTTGCTATGTCCAATCATCTACCATGAGTTCAAATCTAGGAAGTCAAAGTCCATGGTTTACTCGGAATATACTTAAACAAAGACCTAGGGGATCCACACTGTACTGTACAATCTTCGACTCTTTCTTGTGTGAAATGAGTTTATGCGAGTCTGGTTCATTGCACAAGGCTATTCAGTTTTGTTAGTCTCTTGAATTAGCTTCTAGGTCAGCAAAGCACTAAGAACATTAGAAAAACAAAACAATACAAAACAATAGTGACAAAAAAAGAATCCAAACAAACAAAAAACCCCAAACCTAAACCCTAAAAAACTACATCCTTGTTATGCAAGACTTCCTGCTCACACACTTCTAGTTGAAACACCTCCTTTGAAGAACAGAAATGGGATTGCTTAAAGTATATGAAAGAGAGGAAACAAGGCTAATGATTGTTTTGCCCAGTGGAAAACTCTCCAAGTTGTGTTATGTCAGCTCCTATAAATATCCTAATAGGATTTTCATGCTGCATTGGAAAATTCCACAGCAGCGACTCAGTCTGTTTTATGTGTAATTCATCCCCCCCCCCCCCTTTCTTTTATGGTTGGTCATTTCTTGTGTACAAACACAATATACAGTTTACAAAAATATTTGGTAATTGTCTGAGTGAATCAAACAGTTGTAAAACCTGCATCATGACAAAACTCAAAGCAGTACCAAATTTTGCACTGCTCATGATCATTTTTAAAGCTGCCTGTATGTGTGTTGCAGACACAGACAGCCCACAAGATACAGCAGACAAATGCAAAGCCATTTTTTCTTTTCACAGTATTATTGAAATCAGTGAGGTATAAGGATAAGCAAAAACAGAGAGAAAAGATAAGTCCTTCCCGATTCCGTAGTAGCATCGGGCTACAGTTGTATGTTTATTTTTGAAAAACTAAATAAGTCTGTCTGGTTACTTTGTTTATCAGTGCATTTCTTGACATTTCTAGGTTTAATACACTTTAGGAAGACCCAGAGAGATTAATGAGATGCCTTCCGCTTGAAGCACCCACAAGGTACCACAGAAAGACAAAATTTTGGAGATGGTCTCCCTATGGACTGCCTTGGTAGAGTCACCTGCATCTTCACCTTCATCCATACTCCCCCACATTCCACCAGATAGACACCTACCATCAATGAACAAACAACAGCAGACACAGGGGTACATCTGAAAGTCCTGCCTCCCATTCAAAGCTAAATCGTTTGTACCCAGATGGGACACAGAGCTTCAGTTCCCTGAGGCCAGACGTCAAAATAGGCAGAACAGATTTTTTTAAAATATCATTTCCAGAGGCATAATGATACCTGTCTTTTGAAGCTTAGGCCAGGGCTAGGGTATTTCCTAAAGAAAAGGAATTCCAAAGTCTGCAGCTCCCACTCTAGGATGAATCCATCCATTTCAATATTTGAGTATTAGCTATCTCAGTTACCTTGCAGTTAAAAGTTTGCAAGTTGTTTGCAGCTGATACTGAACTGAAAGCTGTTACTACTTCAAAAGAGCTGTCAGGCACCAGACTGGATTCAGTTGTTTTCAGATATGTCTTTGTCTCCTAAGGTGGGATCCTACACAAAGGATTTAGGAGATGTTGAGGATTAAAACTATGAAGGATTCAAACAGATCAGTGCTAAAATTCATTTTAAAAGGATTCCTTACCTGTCCTACTTCCAGCATGAAGCAAATTATAAAATTGCAATGTGTTGTTTAGTATCTCTGTGCCTTGTTTCCCTACAGCGGATGGCAGCCAAAATCTTCATCCACTGTGGTACAGCACAGATTGTGCAGCCTCTCCTTGCCAGACTTCAGGGATACTTCTCAAGGTGACTGCCCTCATCCATACATCTGGGATCCTGATTCACAATCAGGATCCTGGAATGAAAGCCAACATATTACTGTCAGTGCACTATGTTAAAATGCTGATGCTGCAGAGAAAAATAAGAGTAGAAGGTTCTGGATTCACAGACTCATTCAAAAGCAATATAAAATAAGTAGGGAAAATGACTAGGTGGTACTGAAGCACAGCAGTGCCCATACTGAGAAAAGAGAGCAACTGTTTCTTTCTGCTGATTTAGAGGGAGGCTGCCAAGGCACATCCAGTAAATCACTGTTGTTCAGAGTCATCTTAACAAGGTTCTCTAAAAGCTGAGTTTGATATACAGAAGAAACACTAAACTGATTGTTACATAATAATAATTGACTGCAGAAGAATGGAGTTTATATGGCAGCTAGGACTGTATTTTGAGTTAGGGAAAGCTTTTTATTCTGTGTATTGAAGCCTAGGGCTTTATTCTATTGGAATTTACTTTTTAAAATGGCTCAGAAGGCTGCCTGTCCTCACAGCCTGTTCTGGGGACAGTCAATGGGCAGCAGTGCTGCAGAAACACAAAACAACTCCAAAGTTTTCTAAGAAACATGGCTAGAAGGAGGAGGAGAAGCAGAGTCTACTCAAGACACAAGTCTGCAAGTAGCTACAAATGAATCTGAAGAGGGATGTTGTGCCAGTGAAAGTAAGGAGGGATAATGTGCAAAGCAGCTGAAACAATTATGTTTTTGTGCTTTGTAGGTAACGATGCTAAAATCAAACACACGGGACTATTTTTAGCTATTAGAAAACCCAAGCAAAATGCTCCAGGCAGCTGCTAGCTCTTCTGTCTTGAGTAAACACTTGTTTTTGTCAGTTTGATGCTCAATCATCAAAATTTAGAACTTCCTACTTTTCATTTTCCCCTTTTCCTTTCCCTTTCCTTTTGGCTTTCCCTTTCCCTTTTCTCATTCTTTGTCCTTGTCCTTTCACAGCTTTCTGGAGCCTGCTGTTTTTAAGAGGAGGAGCCGCCCCTGAACCATTTCTCAGTTCATAGGTATCTGAGATGTCCAAATGTTTGATGCACCTGATTATCTGTCTGAAAGCTGAGTTGGATTTTCCTTCTACAGACAAATATTCCTCACAGAAGGAAAAAGGACAGTGAGAGGAGAGGGGAGGTCATGGATGGAGTTTTAAGTTTGTTTGCCTCCTCCCCACACTGAGAACTTCTCAGTCCTAATAGCTACGTCCTTTTGAGGATACAGTACTTTATTTGCTCCTTGATGCCAAGGCAAAAAAAGAGGAAACATGACTGGTTTGTATGTTGTTCACATTCATTCTCTCCTCCTTACTGACCTACTCTAAATAGTATAAAATGAGTCAGTCAATTTGGAGTAGAGCATAGATCACAAGAGGTTGTTGAGGATGGTGTCACACATTCAGATGTCTGGGACATAGTGTTATCCATGGTCCATTCTGGATTGTTACTACAATCAAACACTGCTATGGGTCAACACTGAGGAAATTAAAGAAAGAATTTCCTTCATTGGAACTGATGAGAAACTGCTTAGAAAAGCATCTGCAAGGAATGGTGAACAGGATGCAGGTGATACATCCTATGTCCCCCTTGAGGTCAGAAATTCAGACTGTGTAACCAAGTGGACTTTAGCATAGATGACATTCTAGCATATCACCAGTTAGATAATTGATGTACAGCTAGAATTTCCATCCATTTAGTTGCATGAGGGTTGAGTTCAGGACCTAGTATGTTTCTGATATTTCTCACACCTGAGAGTTAGAAGCTTTGTTACATCTCAGGGTGTCATATCCTGAGGGCATTCAGCACATGCTCCAAATAAAAGGGGCTTTTGCAACTACTGCTTTTCCTCCTGGGGACAGGGAGAGGAGGAAGTGGACAGCATTCAAATGGTTATGGTCTGGGTAAAATTTACAATCTTTCCTCCATTTTTCAGTCTGTCAGAGCCATTCAACAGCATGTGTCTGGAACAACATGTCCAGAAAGAATTGCTGACCTCATCAGTAAGTAGCAAGTTCGTTAAGGCACACAGGCCTTCTTTTCTGGAAGGGTAAAATGTGCCGCTGACTCATATGGGCTGCACAGTCTAATCCTAAATTATTAAGAATGACCTAGATTCTGCCATTCTGGCTTCTGCTGATTAACATCGTACTCTGCAAGCAGTTTAGTCTAGCTTAAATGAGGCTGCATCTGCAAATTAATTTTCAGTATGGGAGAATCATGTCTTATAACTCTAACCATGGTTCCAATAGATCCAAACAGGAATTATAACAGGCAGCAGAAGGATGAAAATAAACTTGGTCTGGGTTCAGATTGGTCTGGTGAAAAAAGAAAAAAGACAATGAATTCACAATTCTTGCTTATATAAATAGCACCTGTTCTAACAAATTTTTTGTGCTTATATTTCCTGAATTATCATGCTTCCAAAGTGCCACTTTTTTCAGAACATAAATGACAGCACTGACAAAAAAATTAACGCAGGCTGTCACTATATATATGGTTATAATCTTTAAGCTTTGCAAGAAAAAAATTGTTGAATTCCTCTGATAATTCTTAACCTAAGCACACTTGCTCAGTCCTAGCTCGATGAGAGAACTCCTTCAGCAACAGTACAAGACAGATATCTGCTTATTGGGGCTCAAAAGATTGTGATCTGCAGTACTAGTGGTGTACTCCAGAGGTAGATAATGGTTCCAATACTTCATCAATGACTAGTCAGTGACACAGACTGAATATTCAACAAGTTTTCAGACAATACAAAACTGAGAGGAGTGGTTGATATGTCAGAGGGACCTTGACAAACTGGAGAAGTGGATTAACAGGAATCCCGTGCCATTCAATGAGGGGAAGTGCAAAGCCCTGCTTCGGGGGGAGGATGAACCCCTGCACCAGCACAGGCTGAGAGCCACCCATCTGGAAAGCAGCTTGGCAGAAAAGGCCTCAGGAGGCCTGGTAGACACCAGCTTGGACATGAATCAGCAGCGTGCCTTTACCACTAAGAAGGTGAGTGGTATCCTTGGCTGCATTAGGCAAAGGAAGGTCCGTAGGTGGAGGGTTGTGTTGTTTCCTCTCTATTCAGTGCTGTGTACTGTGCAAGAGACACACTGGAAATACTGGAAAAGAGACTAGTTAAGTGCACAAAAATTATGGGAGTGCAGTAACTTTCATACAAGGAGAGAGTGAGAGAAGTGGGACTGGTCAGCCCGGAGAAAAGAAGGCACAGGAGGTCTTACCAGCATACATAAATGGGAGGGAATGAAGAAGAGTGAGAAAGACTCTTCTTGTGAGTGCTCATTGATAGGACAAGAGACAATCAAATTGAAATACAGGAAATAGCACTGAAACATATGAAAAAAACTATTTTACTGTGGGGATGGTCAAACACTGGCACAGGTTATCCAGAGAGGATGTGGAGTTTTCATACTTGGAGATATCCAAAACCTAAGTGGACATGGTCCTGAGCAACCTGCTACAACTGACCTTGCTTGCAAAGAGGGGTTGTACTAGACAATTTTCAGAGGTCCCTTCCAACCTCAGGTCTTCTGTGATTGTGTGATACTTTTTACACTACATCAGAAATATTGCAGCACTATTTTTTCATCTTATTTGTATTTTCATTTACAACATGTCTGCAAATAACAGACATATTTTTTTTGCTCATAGCAATAAAAAATTTTGTTCTGGCTAATAATTCACTAGTGCTCTTTAGGATTTGTGTAGCTTTAACCACACTTAGGCTTCAATGGCCAAAACTCAAGATGCTATCTTCTGTTCAGGACAACACTGAAAGACATACCTGAAAAATACCTCAGCACGGTGGATTTAAACAAGCTCTTTCCCTAGTAGGACCCACACAGCAACTCACAAAGTGAAGTGATTTAGCTGATGGGTGTCTTTCCAGGATTTTCAAAGATGTTGACAAGATAGACATCACCTTTAGTCTGCCATTTTTTACAATACCCTAAGCAAGCATTGTAGGTATCTTGATTGCAAACTCTTGAAAATTAACAAGGCTGAGAACCACACCTGGCTAATGTTGAAGCATGAGGCGCAGGAGATGGGGAACACAAGTCCACTTGTGGCACCTGGTTAATTTCCCAAACACGTAAAAACATTTGCAAATGTGGTCATGATCTACTTAGAAAAGTGAACAGGCTGGGAAGAACAAGCATGAGCAACATATTTATAAAATCAGGACAAGACATACATAAGTAAAATTTGCAAAAAGTCTTTGTAAAGCTTCTTACAGCTCATTCAAAGTTTCCCTCATCCATTGAAGTCAAGACAAGAACAATACAGATTACTGTTCTATTCAACTAAACCAGATGGGATTCACCCATTATTACAATTCCAACTACCTAAAGTACATTTGTCTCTTCTCACTAATCCCTCTTTCTCTGACATTAATGCAAGAGTCATTGTAATGGGTGGGCTTGCTATGAAGAACTCAATAGTAATAAAAAAAAATACAAAAGTTGTCATTCTTGTATTCCTCTTGTTATTGAGGAATAGAATTATACTGTAAATTAAATCAGATTTTATGACATTTTGCATGCATATAGATCTTCATGTGAACTCAGGGGAGCATACTTTATTTGAGCTCTGTATTCCTTATACTTTTTAATTAATTTTTCTTTGTAATTCAGAATAAGTTTCTAATAGATTCCTGGAACAATATGGGGTCACATGGGGGTGATTTTAATACCTGCAATTCCCATGGTTATTAATCAAAGACTTTTTAGCCTTTTAGATAAATTATCTGCCTTCTGTTTAGAAGATTGAGATTAAGCATGTGAGAGAAATTGTCCCTACTGACAAAAGGAAAAAAGTCAAGAAAAACAGAATGCAACATTTTGGTTATCTCACAGAACTACAGAATATGCTGCAGATTTTCAATTTTGTTTCATCTAGATTCATAAATATAACTTGTTATGAAAATAGCAATGATTCTTAAAAGGATTGTTTTTCCTTTACTGACTATAAATCTCAGAAGGTATCAGAACCAGTACAACTTTTTTTAATTGATGATTTATAGTTTACAGGTGACAGTTTTTTCTAAGAAAAGTCACTAGGCTTTTTAAACATCTAAAAAAGAAAAAGAAGTGTTTATTCAACAAGTTTAGTTGGGAATGTAAATAAATTTGCATACTATCCCCTTAGACAGAGGTGAATCTACTGAATGCTGAATTGTATAGAGACATATTCTGTGTGATTGATTTGATACCTCTTGATTTCATGAGGTTCAATAATTAGAAAAACCTGATAGATTCTCTGTTCACTAAAGAGGCAAAAAAGTTTGTTTTCCATACTTTTTTTCACTTGATCTAGAACGGTGTAACTGTAGACTAAGGTCCTTGAGGGCTATGAAAGGGAACATGCATCTGAATTGATACATTTAATACTTTTCTATACATACAAATATATATATCCTAATATCAAATCTCACAGTTCTGCTCATCATTCAACAATGGTTAATCTGATATCAAGAAGTCTCAACAAAATAAAGTACTTAAAGTAGATGTGGACTTGACATCAACCTTTCAGATGCAATCATCCTCAAGGCATGTGGAAATTCAATGCTTGTCTGTAGCTTACCTCTATCTCTCTGTCAAAAAGAAATTAATCAAATCTCACAAAAGCACTTTAAGTATTTATAATAGCCCTATTATTAAAACGTCTAAGTATTTCACAGATTTTCTTCACCGGAGGAAGGACCTAACTTACCTGTTTGCTAACCTGAGGCACAGCTGCCCCCAGAGGACAGTAGTCTTAGCTATTCAGGTTACTCAGGGTGTATGTTGGTTGTTCGAAGTCATGCAGAAGTTTGTCACATGACCTGGACAGTGCTTTCCTAAATCTGAGGCTGTTACCCATTCTGCATCCTTTCTTCTTTCTTAGTCACCAACCACACATAAATTGGAAAATAGCAAGGAACAGGGAAGACAAAACAGCAAGTCAGCAAAAATTATCAGCAAGAAATAAAGAAACATAAGTGGGTAAACAAACCATAATACATCCTCCAAATTTATCGCCAAAACAAATTGAAACACTGAGAAACACTTTTCACTTTTATCCCTCAGAAGCAATTTTCTGAAAAGAGAAAATACCTTGATGAAAGCCACAGAGAGAGTCAGAGAAAAAAGACATGAGATGAAGAAAACTGTCCTTGAGGACAGCCCTACACAGTGATGTACAAGATTCTCCATGTCACTTCTTTCCTCTGGACAGCATTGCACATCGCTGTGTAGGCTGCATTTCATAAAATCGAAAACATCTTCAGAAAAATACATTTACGCACATTGTAGTTTATAGGGTACATACTTCATCATTGTGATATTATGTCTTTTCTTTCTCAAATATGTCTTCATAAGCCTCAATATTTGTACTGCCAACAAAGTAAAAAGATTAGTTTAAGTACAAGTTTTCCTCATGTAATGCAGAATATGTAGTACACATTTTGCATGTTCATAAAAGGAAACTGTCAAAATACATATTATATATACATGATATATTTATCTATACTATAAAATGGAGGAAGAGAAGAACACAGACTTCAGGAACGTGCATATCTCAGCAGGTCTTATTAAGGTGTAAGAGTATTACTTGCATTCAGTGCTCAGGCTCAGCATTTTGCAGAGCATTCTGAAAGTGAAGCAATTATTCACAGAATCACAGAATCAGAGAATATGCTGAGACAGAAGGGACGCACAGGGACCCTTGAGTCCAACTCTTAGCCCTGCACAGGACATCCCAAAGAGTCACACCATGTGCCATTTTCACGTGGTTTTTCACTATTCATTTGCCATGATCCTTTCATGACCTTGTGGGCAACTTTATGACATTAAACATGGCATGAGCATATTTGTCTAGTAACTGGAAAACTAAAATGGTTATTAGGCACATCATCCAAATTTTCCGTAATTCAACCATCAGCTTTGTTCAGAATCACAAGTGGCCGAGTGGCTTAGTCTCAAATGTGAAAGAGAGGGAGGCAGTGTGAGTCAAACCAGATGGCTGATGACCTTAAGGCAAGATAGAAATGGCTGGGAGAACTTTTCTCAGCCGTGTTTCTTCTAGACGCTGCTCCAGAAACTCACCTAGTCCTGGTAATGGAAAAGGTTTTACTTTTTAATATCAAATAAGTTTTACTTTCAAAATTATATATTTGTTTCTGATAATGCAGATACTTATTTTTTATTTCTTTTAAGATACATAAATTGGATGACAATTAAAAAAGCAATGGAATTTTTTTTCTTGAATCATAGCACTCCACAGTCTGAGTGAGTGCTATGAGAACATCATCCCTTCTAAAATCACATACTGCTAATAATTATTGTCACACTTCAGAGCTGACCATTGGAATAACATTCTAGAGAGAAAGAACTTATGTTTAAGCTGAAATGTATGCTTTCATTTTGAAACAACTTTGCAATTTGAAGGTTCTCATTCTGTACTATATGTAATGTGTTTTGATATGAAATTTTCAAAAGCTGAGACAACCTGAAATTATCATTATTATTTTCATTTTTGTTTGAAAGAATTAGGTATCTACTGAATTTATTCCAGGTAAAAGAAAACAGATTTCTAAATCCTCTGTAAAACGGACTTGTCACTCTCTATCAAAACAAATTTGGTGACTGATTCAACGCTTGAGTCAAAGACTTTTGAAAACAGTGGAAGCTGTTTTACTTGGAAAACTCTGGATTACGTCCACAAAGGCTAAATTTATAGACTGTGAGATAAAGTTATATAAAAGAGACAGCTCTCTGTAGCTGTATATCTTGACCAACTCTAGTGTTTTGCTCTCATAATGATCTATTCATGACCTAACAGATAAACTGGATGGAACATAATAAGAAAATCACAGATAAATCACAGAAATAAAATGTAATCACTTCTACAGTTATTTTCACAAAAAAAAAAAAAAAAAAAAAAAAAGAGGGAAAATTTAAATATTTCTATTTTCTTCTTTTGAATCCACTGGAAGCATTAATTAAACATTCTAACTTTGAACGTGGTAAGAAGATCTGCAAGGTCTTTTTTAGAGTTTTGTATTTTTCTGTGGTTTGTCTTTCTTTTCAGCAGTACCTCTAATACTACCAAGATATATTATTATTCCTGAAATTGTAGTTATATTGTGTTGTATCCTTTTGAGTGGGTCAAATAACATTTATAGCACATTTTTTAAGCATCAGTGATGCCTGAGTATTCTACAATATATGGTGTTGACTGGGAAATTATCTGTGCATTTAATTGTGCCATGCTGTGTAGAATTGAGAACATATTGCACAAAGTTGTTTTGACTGACTGTTATATACTTTCTGTTGGTGTTTTTATACACTGTCCTAATGTAGTTATCTTTGTGTTATATGGAAATGAAGGGTATAACACTGAGGGTGTTATATATTTAGAGTTTTACAACTGTGTACTTTGCTTTCCTGGTTATGCAGCATCTCTCATTCAGACAGACTATACAAGCTTGGAAAAAATCATATATACCCTGCAGAATTTGATATTTGGTAATGAAAGCCAAGTCTGTTAGCAGAGCTGAGAATGCTAGTATTTTGTATTCTCCAAAATGTGTTCGCTTGACTTCATGAAAGCCCTGTTAAGTGACATCAAATGAGAATCTGGCTTTGTGTGCACTGTCCCCTGGGAACGTCATGTGTTTGTTACATGAAACCCATAAATCACTTTGATATAATCTGGATCTCTATTATCATAGGAACCCTATAGGCTGGTAAAATCTGTTTCTAAATCATGTAGAATCCACTTATTGCTTCTGGGCATTGAGTCAGATATTAAGACTGCACCCCATTCTGCCCTGAAACACATATTACATACAGCATGGGAGCATATGCAGCCAAAAGTAGACCATTATCCATACTTTGATTACTTTTCCATTATGTCTTTAGACAGCTATACTGACAAATTTTCCTGTTTGTGTTTTAAAACATAAACAAAAGCTGGGGAGCACTTACCATGTTTTCACCCTTTGATATTTGAAGATTATATTGATTTGAGAAAGATGAGCAAATAATGAGAAATGCTGCAGTCCAGTACAGGAAGACTGAGAACTTTTAAGTGCCTGGACTAAAAGATGGCAAATACAGTTCATTGATGATAAGAGAAAAATTATGGGTTTTAAACAAACAGTAAAAGAAAGGAAATATTTTCTAATTGGTAAGAAACTGAGTCATGCTGAACACAAGAAAGATTTGTACATTGATGAAAACTAATATTTTTGTAGCCCCGAACCCATAATTCAGGCATAACAATGAGTTCCGCCAAGATGTGGAGATGCAGCCTCAGATAAACATGTTACAAATCAAAGCTAAAATCATACCTGTGCAAGAGCCAGAAGCAGAGGGTATGGCATCGCACTAGGCACAGTCTTTCAGGAAAGAGAGCAAAGAATCTGAAGTCTGGGCATCCCATAATATACACACGCACTGGAGTGCAAAATTGGACTGTGACAAGATGGAAACTAATTACCAGAGAAAAGAGTATAAACTAATTGCACTGAGAAGGAACAAAAATAGGAATTCTTAGTCACACCATTAGGTACCAAGAAGGTTGAAAACAAAAGCCTTGGTAGGAAAATTCACTTCAGGAATTGTTTTTCCTTTAAAAACTCACTGAAGTGTGAAGCACTGCTGAACTTAAGTGGCTGCATGATATTCTAAACAAAGGAGAAAGAGAGAGCTGCATGGGAACAGAAAAAGTCAGGAGCAGAAAATGAAAAGATGGAAAGCAAGGAATAACTGTAATAATATTTTAACACCTAAAGGCAGAAGCAGAAACTGGGCAGAGATAACCAGATAGTGAGCATATGCAGAACAAGAGACAGACTTTTTAGCCAAAGGCAGGCAATTTGAATCCTGCTGCAAATTTCTAAACAAGTGACTTTATGTACAAAGTTCATTGTGTCCTTAGCAAAATGAGAAGGTTCTGCTAAATGCTCGCTGCTTTGAAAACTTAGTTATGGGAGTCAGATTAAAAAGTTAACAGAGCACCAGATTTGCAGATGTATCCATGCCTCTGACTTTGAGTGTCTGGGTACGAACACCCCATCAATTTCTGTGGGTCTGCTTGCCTACTGAAAATAAAATTTGTGGTGCTGGTGCACAGATCTCTACTTCTGATTGCTGGTTTTGAAAATTGTTGTTCCTGGCCTTATTTAAAAGATGAGAACAATGATTTTTCACAAAGATCTGCCCCCTCATGCATACTTAATAAAAATTGCTGCCATGAAAACCCCTTATTTGACTCAGTGTAAGCGATTGATATTATGTTTAAATCCAGTTTCAAAGTGCGGGAGAAAGATTTTAATTCTTAGAAAAGTCCAGATGAAAGCCTTTTGTTTAACTCTTTTTTTTAGTAAGGAACAACTCAAAGTTTGATGTGATTGTGCAAACCAAATGCTTTAGGTTCTCAATTCCAGATTAAAAAAATGTAGCTTAGAGCTTTTCTTGACACAAGTCTAATTCAAAACCCATGAAAGACAATAGAAGACCTTTAAAATGCTTTGTAAACAGGCAGGGCTGCCACCCTCTGGGTCCAGCAGTTAAGTTTTTCTCAAACAATTTTTCACCTTTTGGTCACTAAGCAATTGCACTGAAATCTCTTACATATTTCTGATTTTTTCTTTTCGAACTCTTGTTTTCTAAGGCATTCTGAATTAATGAATGAGAATACCAACTTATTTTTATTTCACAGAATCTTTTTCTTAATACTTCAAAATATTTTTCCTCTTTTGGTTACAACTTTTTTTTTTTTAATGTTGTTCTTCATGGGGTTGGTTTCTACTGAAATCACAGGAGATATTAGTCAGATAACAGAACTGTTTTCCAATTTATGCTGTAAAGTATTTCTAATTCTGATGTACAATAATGACAATTATTCTTGTGTTTCAACTTTTGCTGTATTCATTACCACTAACCTTCTCCTCCACTCAAGCATTTTTCACTTTGTTAGACTTTCCTACATTAGGCAAAACTCTCTAAGACTTACAAGTGCTACAGAACTAACGCAACCTAATGTAACACAGCTTCTGGAAGAAGACTGATATTCTTAGCATGAGCTGGGGATTTCTTTGTTTGTTTGTTTGTTTGTTTTCACATAGAAAATCAAGCCTGCAAGGGCTCATCTTTCAGTGTGTATCTCAAATCATTAACTCGAATACTGCTATTCAGATAAAATGAATTTATTAGGCAGGGTTTGTTATAACCGTTGCACATTTTCTTCTGTGGATTTCATGTCTCATTGTTTATTCAGTGTCATAAAGAAAAATAACCGTGCTTTAGTTTCCAGAGTATAGAGATTTGACTTAGAAGTGGATTCCTGAAAAATATTTGCAGTAACTCTTCATTATTACTATTAAAATAGCAGGTGTCAAAAAGACTGTTCTGCTGTCTTTCCATTATGTCCTGCTTTTACTTTTGTTCTATATTCATAGAATCACAGAATGGGTTGGAAGGGACAACAATGGGTCATCTGGTCCAACCTCCCTGCTCAAGCAGGGTCATCCCAGAGCACAGTGCACAGGATCGTGTCCAGGCAGTTCTTGAACATCTCTAGTGAGGGAGACTCCACAACCTCTCTGGGCTATCTACTCCAGTGCACAGTGACCTGCACAGTAAAGAAGTTCTTCCTCTAGTTCAGGTGGAACTTCCAATGCATCAGTTTATGTCTGTTGCCTCATGTCCAGTTGGTATCCTCTTGGCATCCCCGCTTTAGATACTTGTATACATTGATGAGGTCCCATCTCTGTCATCTCAAGTCTGAACAGTCTCAGACTCCTCAGTCTTTCTTCATGAGAGAGATGCTTCAGTCCCTTGGTCAACTTAGTAGCTCTCTGCCGGACTTGTTCCAGGATCTCCATGTCTCTTCTGTACTGTGGAGCCCAGAACTGAACACAGCACTCCAGACGTGGCCTCACCAGAGCTCAGTAGAAAAGCAGAATCACCTCCTTTGAGCTTCTGGCAATGCTCTTCCTAACGCATGCCAGGATACCATTGGCCTCTTTGGCCACCAGGGCACACTGCTGGCTCATGGACAGTTTGTTGTCCATCAGGAACCCCAGGTCCTTCTTCTCAGAGCTGCTTTCCAGCAGCTTGGCCCCCAGCCTGTACCAGTGCCTGGGATTACTCCTCCCCAGGTGCCTGACCCTGCATTTGCCCTTGTTGAATT
Organism: Pipra filicauda; assembly: GCF_003945595.2. Classification (NCBI taxonomy): domain Eukaryota; kingdom Metazoa; phylum Chordata; class Aves; order Passeriformes; family Pipridae; genus Pipra; species Pipra filicauda. Next base: position 493,840 of record NW_024103862.1, on the reverse strand, counting down.
TCAGAAGGTTCTTCTCTGCCCATCTCTTCAACCTGTTATTATCAATTTGCTTAATTAATTACTATTTTAAGAGTATTACTATTATTATTATGCTTAATTATTTGTATTAATATGCTTAATTAATTACTGTTAATTTGTTTTACATGAAAACTACCTTCTCACTTACCTTTAAATTTGTACAGTGCTTACTCTTGATTAATCAAAGTTGGAAGTGTTCATACAATTGCATATGGTGAAAAGACTGGCAGGTCAGGCCTCCCCCAGTAATCTCGTGACTAATTTCAGCAAGAGTCTATTGGAGCTAAACAATAGGTTAGTCACTGGGAATGACAGGAAAGCAGCTCTACTTCTGCGCACAGGCAGGTTTGGCCCTCTATTCTGGGACCATTAGGATGTGTTCTCATTAATGTTGGTTATAAAGAGCAGAAATGTGTGTCTATTAAAATATGTAACGGAAGTATAGTGCACTTTACGTGAGTTACTAAATAGCCTTCGCTGGTGAGAAATATCAGTTATTCCTTACATGAGACAAACAAATATAAACTACATTCATATTAACAATATTTCATTCCTAAGTCCTGAAGGCATGCAAAATGCTTTCTGCCCTCTGCCCTGCCAGAAAAAAACACCCCTGCTTTCCAGAACAGTCTTTAAATTATCTAATAGTGTTCTGAAAAGAGGATATAATTAGGAAAAACAATTTCTCTTTTTCTCTGAAAAGAAAGAATTCAAAAAGAAAAGAGGATACACATAGCATTTACAATGGATTGTGTCGTTTGCCTGGTGTATCCTTGTCTTCTCACGGAGAGAATTCATGAGCGAAAGCAGCTTCTACTGGAATGTCAGTATCAATGTCAGTTCATGGGCTACGGCTTCAGCAGAATTTCCTTGTGGTGTTGCTGTAAATAGATTGTGTTGATTAGGCTTGTTGTGCTTTGAATTTTCTGTTGTCTGAGTTAATTACAGGTTGGAAGCATAGCACAAAGTAATGCATGTGAATTACTGAATTAGCTGGAGTTTTATTCTTCTTGAGCCACAAAGCCATAATCTGGTTTTCGTTTTATATGGAGAGATCCTGCAAAGAATACTTACTACATAGTAAGCTGTAGCTCCAGCTCTGCATGGAAGAGGAGATATGCCTTGATAGTTTTAAAGATGGAGCTCACCTTGAATCACAAATGCTTTGTTGGACCATGGGAGAGGGTTTATGCTGCAGATTTAAGCTGCTATGTGCAAAGTGAGACGGGAAATTGCAGAACTTCACAACTCATCCTAAAAGAAACTCATCCTTAAAGCTAACTATATTTTTAATTCATGCTATATGGCAGCTTCCTAGTATGATGGTAACATTTGTTAAAGGTACTGATTTGTTCACATATGAAAACAAGTTCTGTTACCACATAAGCACAGGGGAATTTTAGCATCAACTTGGATGGTACAGGCTGATGATCTGTAAGAATTGCTTCAGCTTAAAGATGAAACTTTGGCCAGTGGTGAGAATAAATAACTGGTATTGTCTTCATTACACAGGTGATGATACATCAGTTTGGAATATGAAATACCTCTGTATGAACTCATCCTGAACTTTAGAATTTTTTTTGTCTGAGTGACCACTTATTTCTGCTAGGAAGGAAAAAGTTAATTTAGTACAGCTCCATACTGCTGTACTAAACTCCATATTGCTGAACAGGGCAAGAACACTTTGGCAACATATTTTTCACAAATGTGAGCAATTCTACGTAAAAATGTCAGCTCTTGAAACAAGGTAGGTATACCAGTAATGTCTTTTATCATATATTTATTTTAATTTAGCACTTACAGGTTCATTAGCCTCTGCAAGCTTTCTCATAACATGAGAGTATCTCCCGTCAAAGCTCTACCCACAGAGAAAATCCAAAATACTGTGTCTAGCTAAGACCCACCACAAACAAAAGGAAACAGAAAAGACTTACAAATGAGATATGGTTACCTTTTTCTATCAGTTATTCTTCCATCAATAATTTAAATCCGGTTTATTCCTATCTTAATCTCTTTCTGAATTCTCTGTTATCCCTTTTCTGTTTGTTTGTGGTTTTGTTTCAACTATCCAGAAAAAGCTTAGTCCAACGTGCTTCTGAGAAAATTTCTTTGTTTCTGTAAACTCTATTCATAGCAACTACACCTCTGTTCTGCTAAGGCACTCACCTCTATAGTAGCCCCTTTTCCTCATGTTTTACAATTATCATCCCACAGCTTCTGGGAGGGAACTTTTCTAAACCGTGTCTGTGTCAGCTCTTGGAGCTGGTGCTTATAAATTGGGTCTTGGCTCTAAACTCTCTCCTGTGCATGCACTACTCTATTTACTCAAGCCAGTGCAGTACATGATCCCACAATTCATAGGCCTTACCATCTCTCTCCCTCTGGTTGTGTTACTGTTTACTATAAAATATTCTAAACTTTGTGTGAGGCACACCTTCCTTATTTACAAACTACAGAAGTAATTAAGATTTCTTTTTTATATAAGCCTTCTTTTATAATTTTTCTCTGCCTATATAAGTGTTTGATACAAATTTGTTTTAGAGAACCCAGAGTTTTAGGTTCTGTCTTCTGTATTACTTACTGCCTTTTTTTTTTTTTTGGCATGGGGGAGGGTTTAGTATGTTACTTAAGAATTACTTAAATTTGTTGCACGAATATCATTTCTCCCTCATAATTTTCCAGTGAAACTTAGTGGACATCTCCAAACAGTACAGAAAGGATCTGTAACAGCTCTGGATTTACCTTCTTTTGTCTGAATTGTGCTTTAGATTCTGCCTTAATTTCATGTGACCATTTTTATTCCTAAGGGCATCCTAATTATTTCTTCCATCCTTACATGACAGAGTTATGGTCTCAGAGCTTGCATCCTTGGATTTATTCTTTCTGATATAAACAGTTACCTCACATTCAAGATCTTGCAATCAAAGAAGAAACTGTTTATGAGTGTAGATATCTCCTTTTGGAATCCTTTTTTTTGGACAAGGAATGTTTTCCTTGTAAAGTTCCATTTCCCTGTATGCAGTGGGGATCAAAAAAGAAAATGTTTTTACTCTGCCAAATCTTTCCAAATTTTTTTCCAGGCAGAATATCTCTTTAGTTTTCACTCTTGTCTTTCTCTTTGTCTTATATCCCCTCTATATTATTAATGTTGGAATATTAATATAAATTTAACAAGAAAATTCAATTAACGGGAGGTGTATTTATTGGTGAATAAAAATTATTCAGCTCTTAAGAAAGAAAAAGTTCTTTTGCTTGATTTCATCAGTTAAGGTACAGGCATGCACTTGAAAAACCTATCACAAGTTATATATTATCTACTGTATCAAAATCTGATTTATACAGAATATATGTAAGGTGAAAGCATTTTCTTGGTGCTACAAATTCTTCTTGAACCACATGTTGTTGGGTTTTTTTCTTTCCTGCATGTGGTCATGAATAAAAATGAACCTACAAGCCAAACTCCATCAACTTTGCAATTGCATGTGTTATCTTTATGCAGAATGGTCACATTTAAACTAACAACAATTTTAACTAAATATAATAGCAAGTAGGATTTCAGCTTGATCATGGACTATTGTTGTAGAAATAAGAAATCGAAATGAAATCCAGCTCACATTCCAAAATATGCTGTCTCTTTAGGAAAGAAAAATTAAATTATTAAAGGCTATTCGTGCAACTGAAGAAGGTTGAGAAAAATTTCAATAATCATTGCTTTCTATTTAGCAAGAACACAATACTTCCATAAACTTAGTGTGAACAAAGACCTCTGTGTTAAATCCAGAATAAATACACTAGATGAATTAAAAAGGTTCTGCAGTAAGAGTTATTTCAATGTAATAGTTTTATGCTGGTCTCTCGGTACTCAGGGATTTAGTACTTTGTAAAAGAATTGGCATAGCAATCAGTGAAGTGAATGATGTCATTTCCCAAAAGGACAATTCAGGTTCTCCTTTTCCAGATAGATACTGTATGCTCCAATTTTGTTCTTTATTAAACAGAGATATGTAAACCTCAAGAAGATATTAATTTCAAACTTTCAAGTAGAGTTAATACTTGAATTTTATAATTCTAAGGTTAAATCTTCTCTATGAGTCTGATCTGGTTGAGCAGACAAGGTAAAAAGAACAATTAAAACCCCCCTGTAATCTCCTGCCTACTGCAACATTTTGCTTTGGCTTTATTCATTTCTCCCTTTTCATTCAAATTTTTCTTTCATTCTGTTTATGACCATTCTGGTTTTCAGGCAGATTCACAGACCTTGCATCTGTTCTTTGGTTGAAATGATACAAAAAGGTAGTTTTGAAGAATTTTCTTGGTAAATTTCATTATTTTCCCCTTCTCTGAATCATTGCCGACAAAGATGAGATTTAAGGTTTAACATTGATTGATGACTCAGTTGAGGTACCAGAACAATGAAGATACTTCAGACTGTGTTGTCCTCTATGTTGAATTAAATATTAAATGTAATATAGTATACATACATTTGTATATGTATTTACATTTATATATATATATATATATATATATATACTATAGTAAACATATAGTATATGTGTCCAGATCAGGAATTCAAAGAAGTATTTAACTATTTTATTTCTCTTTCAGAGAGTCTCAGAGCACTCTAGACAAGATCTACAGATGGATGCCAGGTTCGACAGTATTTTTGTATGATCTATACATTTAGATTCAAAATATGTGGTGAAAAGATATGAATAATTAAAAAGCTTCATCATCACCATAGTACTTGTACTTGGTTTAATTTCATTAATTTGTTTGGTGCTAATTTGATTTGCTTAAGCTTGTCCTTCTTGGCCTGGATCAATTCCACTACACATTAATCTGTGCGTCCTAAGATTTTCTTCAGTACGATGAATCATCCTTTGGAGGTAGCTGTTTTTTCCTTTAGCTATTGAGGTAGCCAAGACAACTCCCTTGAACTACGTGAAACTCCATTTGCTGCATAAAAGGACCATGGCCCAGCTTTGTAATGCTATCACCTGCTGCTGCTGCAAACAAAATTTCTATGCTGGGACCAGGTCTGTTCCTAAGGTAAACATTAATTTCTAGGAAAATTCCTTTCTAGGGTGAATGCATGCCTACGTGATAGTATCTGTATGACGTGTCCCCTGGACATAGGGTAATCACTACAGAAGCACACCTTTCCTGCCAATAAAGTAAAGGCTTTATTGAAGTCCGGTGAGGTCCTCGAAAAGACAAAAGCCTTAGCATTTTCCCATATTTTACTTTGAATTTGAAGAAACCACGGGGAGGGGGGCTCACGCAAATTTATAATTGCCCATACGTCCACTCACATGGAAGAGATGTCAGCCTTGGGTATGTTCCCACTAAATGTACACATCGAGGACCACTACACTGAGCAAAATATTTTGCAGCTGAAATTGCTTTGGTAGTTGGAGCTACATGCATTCAAATACACAAAAACAAGAATGTGACCAATGTTGATGCTCTTTAGTTATTATCTAATGCTTGCTAACACCATATGGTCATAAAATAACCACTGATTTCAGGCCTTCCCTCTCTGTTCTTTTGCTATATTATGTTATGTATTTACTATGTTAATGAATTGTTGATGTGATGGTGAGGAAAGTGTTGGTGATTAAACAACAAAGGCAAAAATTGCAACAGTGAGTATGGTAAGTGATGCAAAACTTTATTTGGATGTTCTGATAGCTTATTGTACCACTCAAATTTCAATTCTCTTTTTTCATGCAGAGCTAGCATTGGCATATTCAATTCATATATACTCAATATAAAATTCTAGTTTTTTACTATGAGATTATTTATTTCAGTGCAATAGTTTTCCTTTAATAACTTATAAAGTGGCAAATACCTACTTGTGAGGTTGAGAGTTGGCTTTTGTCTAGAGATAAAGCCAGGGAAGTAGAAGAAATTCAGAGGAATAATGCTATGCAGCAACTTAGCATTAGAGCAGGGTAGTTCTCTACTTGCCTATCTTAATTATATATTAAGCTTAGTGTACACTCTCTAACTGTGTTGCTGATTCCCAAGCAGCAGTAGATTTTGAAACACAGGGTTAGCAAACAGGGACCCACACTTGAACACACGGAGTGTGTGTTCAAGCTGCAGAGGGGTTCTTCCCCTAGATTCGACCCCATATAATTTCTCACCTGAATGTAAATTTCAAAGTTATGATGGTGCCATCTCATTGTTATTGGGAAAATGCCTGTCTGCAGTACCAGGTGAGTGTCAGACTAACATGAGGACAAAGGACCAAGCCATACAAGAATATCAGTGTTATCCATTTATATCACCATGTTCATGGAATGACATGAGGAAGATGTCATGTGGGTTCCATTTGGTACCACCTTTGGAAGGACATTACAGGGCCATGGCCCAAAAGGTGAACATATCTGGATTATAAATTACTTAGAGGGAGTTACAACTATACACAGTATTTTGCAAATGATTTGGAAAGCAAACTGCTTTCCCAAAAAGGCTTCATTTGAGCTAGTGATCTCTGTTTCTGGAAAATAAGTTATGTACTGCATACATTCTTTATAAAATTTTGAGAATTTAGTATCCATTAGAGGATGGTAAGGTGAACATAATTAGATTTAAACAGTGAAAAGAGATCTTTGCTCCTATACTTTAAGTAATTTTCAAAAGAAAGTAAAGCAAGAAATTTTTTCATTTTTATTGGAAATATAATTAATTTTTATTATTTATTCTTTCTCTATATAACCATACAATACAATTAGCAGTAAAAACTTATTTTAAATCACACTTTAAATTTTATTTTTAATGGTTGTTCTCTTTATATTTTCCTTTCAAGAAATATTACTATATAATAAAGCTCCAGATCTCAAGATAAAATTACAACTGAACTATACTTATTATAGTGAAACCACTGTAATTATTCTATAGTTTATTAAAACTATAGTAAATCATCCTAATAATAGTAAGACTACAGTAATCATATTGAATAATAGCTGCAAGTTATTATCTCTATATTTACTATACTATTATAATAATTACAGTTCAACTATATGGTTTTATTTAATACAAAGCCTAAATTTACCATGGTAATTTTATTCAAGTTCCTTTCTCTACATATTTCCTGGAATACAATAAATATAACTTCTGATTTGAACTATGAAAGCTTCATATCTATTTTTAAAAACTGTCATTAAAAGGATTAATAATTAGACAATATAGTTTAAAAGTAATGAATTTGGGTTTTTTTTGAATGAAGGAAAAACTCCATTTTCCTGTGCTACATGGAATTTTTGCAATGTGATGAAACTAATTTGTGAGCATGAAAGTAAACTGTATGTTTAAAAATATTTGATAGATGTATTTTCCTTAAAATTCTCTAAATGTTTATTAAAGTGGCAGACAAGCAAAACAGTCTCTTTTTCTATACTATTTGTGATAGTAATATAAAAGTTGTACAGTGGAACTAGATTGAAAACTGGTAGGTTCTGCATGTGTCGATGTGTACATATACAGGAGGTTGTACAATTGCACAAGAACATTGTAATTCCTGTGCTTTAATTGGGAGTAATGTCACTTATTTTGAGAGCTGTATGTGTCTCTGTGTTAGGCATTCCAGTTTCACACATTCAGAGTCTCATGACTCTCTGTAAGACCATTTGCTTTTCTCATATTTAGCTTCCATATTTTTACAGTTCTTGCCAAAAACCCACTGACACTATTTTTGTACATCCCACTTCTTCCTGGAATATTTGCTGCATGTTGCCCATTACAGGTTGTTTTTCAGAATGCATTGAAGCCATCCATAATGGCCTGCTCTCCAATCAGACCAAAAACATCTCTCAGTCTATGAGTATCTCTTGAGACTTTCAAATTGGTGATTTAGAAAATAGTTCATTGCAGTCTCGCTAAGTATGAATCATAAGAATGTCCACCCACAACCTGTCTCCCACAGGCCCAGTGGTTAAGCTGTCAGGTCTGTGTAGGTCTTCCCCACCTGAGCTTGGAGAGTTAAACTTATAGAAGCAAGAAAGCTTTTAAAATTCCTGGGCTAGAATCAGACTATTTATGATCTCTCTCTTCTGAAGATGGATGAGATAAACAAGCAAATAAAGATGGAAGAAGTTCACATAAACCCCTAAGCACAGACCATTTCATAACTCATGGGATGAAGGCAAGGCCCTTTCTCCAAGTAAGACACAAGTCAGAAATCTATCTTTCCTGAATGTTTTAGTTATGTCAGGAAGAACAGGGTATTTGTTAATGTCTTCTAAGTCTTTCACATACACAAATGTCACTATGCAGCCAGTCTATGACATATCATTTCTTAGTGTAAAGAGGGAAGTTATGCTACAATGAGAGAAAAAATGGTTTAAGCTTGCCTATCACAAGAAAATGGTATTTTGAGGTTAACCGGTCACCCTTTTAATTAAGGATTTAGCTTTTAAGCTAAGACTAACAATGAGACTATATGGTCACTTGTATGCAATCACAATTGCCATCACTTACAGAGAACCTAAATCTGGTAGAAACTAAAGTTCTCGAGTTATCTACAGTTTAGCAAAATGTTGTAAAAGTAAGTTTCAGAACATCTCCCGCAAACACCTAACATACACATCTATGTGAAAATAACTTACCCTTGAAAGAGAAAAGTCTTTTTTTATAATTTAATGGGAAAGAAAATGCATAATTTGCTGGATAGGAAAATTTTTACAGGTCTATGATTTGTGAGTGTCTGAAACTATTTGTCAACATGGGCAAATAATAAATAAAATAATATAAACTGATGCATACATTGAACAAAAAAAAAATTGAAATTTATTATGTTCATATCCTGAATTGCCTGTCATTCACGTTCTCTTACTTTAAATATTGAGTGGATTTTTTTTTTTTTACCTAACACAGAAAAAACACTTTTTTGTATATATCAAATTATGGGAAATTTAGTCAGTAGCTATCCATATGGGATAAACAGCTCCTGGTTAGAAATGCATGCACATGCAAAGGTAGTCAATGTCAACATGATGGGAAAGAACAAGAAGTGGAGCTGTAGGGAGTTCTGACTCACAAAGAAGCAAGATGAAAATATGGCTATGAACAGTCTGATTAAGACTATGAGAAAGAGTTCACTCTACCATGACAAAAGAAGTCACAGGGGAACATGACGCTTGCCAGCACAATGAAATCTAGCAACAGGCAGGAGGCGAAAGTCAAGAACTGATGTGTACGAGGGGTCTAAAATAAATTTAATTCAGAAAGCGACAGGAAACTTCCCCCATGAGGAGACCTTTGTTTTACGTTATCACAGAACAAGCAGAGACACAACTGAAGGGGTTATTGCTGTGTTTGCCAACTGGAGGCCACTCACTTGAGCAGACTTAATCATTAAACAGGATCCTCCAACCATTGGCAGGCTCTGATGGACCAAATTCTCAAAAAACACCTTGTGATTGTGTGTTCAACCAAGGATTCAGCTCTGCAAGATCAGCCAGCTGCACAGCATAATATTATGATGAAGATGACTTATTTATTAATTAGATAGCAGCAGCAACGTAAGCCTCCACATAGACAAAAACCCCTTTCTTCATCGGCCTCTAGAAGCACATGGGGTCTCAGGGTGGGCCCTGAGGAGCACACAGCATATAAGAGGCCTCGTCAGGGTGTGCTACTTCACAGGACAGATACAAAAGTACAGACACAAAAACGGAGATGGAGCTTTGTGAAAACAGATCTGTTAAAGGATGGCAATATAAACAGCTGCCCTCTGCTGTGCTAAACATAGGAGTTTGTTGCTTTCTGCATGTTTCATTCCCCTTCTACATCTGCAGCTGCACATGGGATTGGGGTTTGACACCTGGTACTCTTTGAGTACCAGTACAACCTATTATTCTTCCAGATAAGTCAAAAGTATCCAGTCCCTGCCCATGCCAGCATGTTAACTTGCCTGAACTGGAAGTTGTTCCTTATTAAAATGGCAACTCACGAGGAATGCTGAAGGCTGCAATGTATTACCTTGAAGGCCCCAGTGGCAGGCAGTGGAGTGGCTGTGCCATGGCATTGTCCTTCCAGCAGACTAAAAATATTGCTTGAATGGTATTCCTCCCTACCTGGGTTGCTGTGCCAAGGTACTCACGCTGTATTTGGTAGTCCTCCTTTCTGAACTGGGAAGATCTTGTACACAGGTAGGGTAATGTGTAGTAAGGTAGTGTCCAGTTTACAAAATACTTGATGCTCTGCACCAGCTCTCTGAAAGGCATGTTGAACTAAATGTTCAGGGCCTTAAATTGCCTCTTAGTTTACTGAATACATTTAAAAAATAACAACACTCAATGTGACATGAAGAATGTAGAGGAAAAAGACTGGGATAACTGGAAATTTCCCTTTCACAAGCATTTCTGTTAGTGCTCCCCCCCAGCCAGTGGCCATCCCCACAGACAGCGGGAGGAAGGAAGAAACTGATTTCACAGCTTCAAAATGACAGAATGTCAGCAGTAAATCACATTTCTTGTTAAAAAAAAAAAAAATAGTTGACAATAGTGCAGCTTGGGTATCATATTTTCTAGAAAGCTATTGAAAATGTTTTATCGCATCAGTGTTAGCAGCCAAGTCTTTTTACATGAGAATGTAACAACGGCTGTTCTTCGTTAGATGAAGGGTTTATCTAACCCAGGTATCTTGTTTTTAACAGTGGCCAGTACCAAATGCCTAGGGAGAAATATAAGAGCAAGACACACAGTGATGCTCCCTGGTTATGCGCTTTCAGCCACCAGAAATCCACAGCTCAGGGACATCCCGACCCAGAGGTGTTATCTCTATGTTTAGTAGCCTTTGGTAGGTTTACTTCTATGAATTTGTCTAATAGCTTTCTGAACCCTGTCAGCTTTTGACATTTTAGTAATAGAAAAGCAGTAAAGCAAAGGGAAAACCAGATGTTAACAACGTTTTGATAAAAGGCTCTTTTTAGCATAGACAAGAACCAAAAGAATGAGCCTCATGTTCAAAACCACAGTTTTGAATTTAACAGTTTGTGAGCTGCCCCAGAGTTCCAGGCCACTGCGTAGGATTCCTGAGAACCCAAATCTTTGGGACTGAATCAACAGACAACATATAACCATTATTGTAATTGAGTCACAAGCAAGAACAACAGTGAAAAAGCCACAAACACAGCAGGCCAAACTGACTCATTTTGAAAGCAGAGGGATTTATTGAGAAAAACAGTTTTCCCTGAGATTTCATAAGGAACAGAGTGCATTTAAGGTAAATGTACATCTATGTGGGCACCAGATTCAATCCTGAGATTATCATGTCTGATAATTGAGTATCTAGGTTCTTGATATTCAACAGCTGTATCACAAACAAGGGCAATTCTTGCCTTCTGAAATGAATGTTTTTAAACAACACTGGAGCAAAACTTGTCTTCTACAAAGAGACTACATCAAGCTCAATTCATCCTTCTAGTAAAACTTTGGCCTTCAAAGATAATTAGGAAATATTTAAACACAGTTAAATGCTTTTCCACGGCTTCTCTGGCATGCGCAGGAATGACAAGAAGAGTCTCCTGATCCACAATGTGTGTTCTATCACCATCAGTGCTCTATCTCAAATTTGATATACCTGTAGGTCTCTGTCATCTATGAATAGCTTTTCCTTTAAATGGAAATCTGCGCATCTAACTCTTTTTTTAACCAATGCAGAGCTACAAGCACTTATAAATGGCCCTGAAATGAATAACATAGAATTATAGTTACCTTTTTACTCAGAAATCAACTAACCACCAAAATCAGCAACATACCACAGGACACTAAAAATACAAATATTGTAACGTTGAGCAGCTGCATATGAAGTCACCAGAAATTTGTTTGCTTTAGAAGAGATAGAGTTAGAATCAGACCAGGAGCACCAGCAAGCATATTTCTTAAATGGGAGTCAAGCAAAGAGAGAAAGAAACCAGCAAGCCAAGGGGGACACAGGAAACCCAAATAGCCCTATATCATATTCAAAAAATAAATAATTCAGTTGAGTCCCACCATATTATTTTCTCAGTGGATTTAGTGATCTCCCATGCAATAATGTGCCACAGAACATTTTGATCTGCACCAAAATTAATAGTCAGCCACTTTATGAAATATTATCTTTGTTAGCTTTACCACTAACAAAAATACACTTTCAATTCTTCACATCCACATAGCACATCTATTAAAGCAATCTGGAAAATTAGTTTGAGATAAACTGTACAGCAATTTTATTCACAACCTCCCTGTATCTCACACTGTTAATCTGCATCACAGCTCACTAAATAGTGCCTAATGTTTATTGCATTTAACTGAATGTATACGATTCTGAGGGTACGCCAGGGACCGATTATCATAATTATACATGTTTCTATGGAAACCCACAAGTCTATCAGTTTTGATTCATTATATTGTTATACCTTCTAGCACTTTCTAATTATTAGGTGCCCATAAAAAAGTCTCAGTCTTGCTGTTACTATAGAAATGAGTTATAGACAGGCCTCAGTTGTTAACCCGTGCAGGGCAGGAATGAAAAAAAGGAAGAAACACAGCTCTGGAGACAGAGTAGCTGTTTCAATAGGATAAAATATAAACTATTTTAATCCACAGTCTTAACTTTCTGTAGTGGCTTCACTGAACTTCCTCATTTGTTGGGAAAAAAAAAAAAATCCAGCTAGGAAAACAGATTAAAAACATGGTTGTTTGCCACACAGTCCTGGACGTGGGATGCTATAGTCGTGTTCTGTAAATGCTCCTCAGCAAGGAATACAAGATTCCCTTGAAAGACACAAGTGTCATTAACAGACCAGGAAAAACACTGTAATGTTTGGTCATTAGAAATCTATACAAAGTTTGTTAAACTTAACAGGAATGTTTGCACTCTTCTCATTGGCATTCAGGCTAAACATGGCCTGAAGTGACACTGGTGATTGAGTTGAGGCTTGATTTTAATGCTAGAAATTCAACTGAGTTCATTGGGAAATCACAGGAAGCCAAGACTTCCTCAGGTCACTTCCAAAAAGTAAGAATAATCCAGAACAAAATGAGCAATAATGAAAATAATGAAAACACTTACTTTTGATATGGTTATTTTAGTCTAAGTTAGTGCTATTGCTTACTTTGACATATAATAAACCCATTTTCCTCCTCTTGCTGTATCTTCTATCATAGCCTCATGAAATCTGAAAGGAACTGAGTGGTTTCACTGTTTCCCTAACCCTCCTACTATTACAGTTTTCAATTAGAAGTACCTTTTAATTTATATCAGCAGAGCTCTCCCAAAGTGACAGCTTGTCCTTCACACTGCATATCTATTTATTTCGGAAATCAACACACCATTCAATAACCTGAGAACAGGCCTCATTGCTATGCTAATAGTATTCAAAAATATGTTGACACCAATTGAAACAAGTAAACTAGGACTAATTCATAAAGTCAATGATAAAAGAGAAGGGGAAACATTCCTACTTTTACTTCTTTAGCTGCAATTTTACCCTGCAAGTTTCTGTCTTCTCAGAGAAATGGCCACAACACAGTTCATACACTAAAATTAGATTTCACCTAATACCTTAGGGTTCCTATCTGGAGCTGGCTTTATAGGTAACAGTTAAAAAAAAAAGGAAAAAGAAAGAAAGCAGAGAAACAATATCACCACATATCCATGACTTTGTGTGATGGTCATGGCAGAGCACTTTTCAGCTCAAAGTTATATAATTTTTCTTCTGAGTTAGGGGAAAAAGCAGGGAATTTTAAATATATTCCCATATTTTAAAAGACCTACATTGTGTATTTAGCTGTAATCTACATATTAAGTTCTAAATCAAACTTCCACAACGTCCAGTCAATTAGAGCTAAATCACATTACATACAACAGTGAAAGAGGTGTACATTTGCATTTATAAGAACTAGCATCAAAGAAAGAGAACAGAGTGTCATTCTATATAAAGGTCTCAGATTTATACTATATTTTCCAGGACTCTTCTGTTCAGCTCTTATTTTACTATTGTCATGGAAAAACTAGATTTGCTGCTAAACAAGCTAAGCAGCTAAAGAGAAAATTTAATTTGATAATTTAAAAAGAATCCACTAATTGGTATATTAATATGCAATTTATAATATATAATATGTTCAGCTAGATTAAAATAAAAAGCAAACTGCAGAGAATATGAATATTTACACAATTTAGCTTTTCCAAATAATATGACAACTCACAGGGCCAGATCCTCAGCTAAGTTAAATGGAGCTTTGCCAATCTACACAAGCTGAAGTCTTAGCATAATATCTACTTACTCAATTCAGTTGCTCATGACTATGCTGTCTAATTGTCATGTAGTACAGGTTACAATAGCGTGACTGTGTGTCCAACAGTGTGCTGATGTGGGGAATGAACATGACTGACAGTGTGAGACACTGACACCCCCCCCCAGCAGAACCACTCACACCCCCCCAACAGTCCCACATTTGTAAGCTGAAATGATCATTCCTTTCCTGTTTGCTTTAAGGTGAGAAACAGTCCTTTTCAGCAATATAGAGAATTATAAGGATCCATTTTACCTTGCAGGTGAAATTGGACCTCCCATGGTGTTCTTGTTGACATTGCCTTTGTGACAAAGGGGCACAGTATTGTTCCCGGTATTGCTCTGGACATATAGTCAAGTCCCACTGACCTTTATTTTCAGAGATTTAGAGTGCTGGAAATGAGTCCATTAAAATTAATTCAAATGAAAGAATTAATAAATCAATCAATTAATGTATGATCTCATTAATTAGGTAGTTCATTATTCAAGAAAACATCATTTAACATCTATCATATACACAGTCTAGGACTACAGGATTATGTTATATTTGCTACCTGATATATACCTTTTTTAGTACAAGGCTAAATATCATTTCATAAGCTGATGAAAAAAGCTATACCCAGTTATTTCCATTCCCTCTAAATATCAGATTCTTCTAAGAAATATAAAAGCTGTTCTTGCATTTACATGAATGAAGAATGCCTAATAGCCAGTACATCTGTGAACCAAAAAGATGGCTCATGTCATTGCTGTTTAAAGCAGCATTTTTCTACCATCACAAATAAAAAAAGGAATTCCTAGAATCTACATAAAAATTTGTGGTTTATGAGGTTTTCTTGATTGCAAAATATTTCCTATATACTTAATTAAATAAAAACACCATAAAATCAGGTATATAAACCCACAAGAACAAAGCAAGGGGAAAAATCAAGGGTAGAGAAAAATTGGATAGATTAGTCACAAATGTTAGATTATCATGGACACTGAGAATTATACAGAACCACTTGACAGAATACTTACTCGTTTCCAAAGTTGTAGAGTTTGCAGACACAAAGTTTAAAGTTGTTTTTAGAAGTTAGCTGAGGCTAGCTAAAGCTACTTATCTGAAATTGCTTTAGCAAAGATTTTTGCTTATGAATATGTATGTTACTGTGTACAAAGTACTTTACCAACTGCAGGAATATTAGTATGAGCATACTCCCATCAATTCAAGTCTTTAGCTTCACTAGCTGGTTGAACTGGTTTTGTGCTGTAAACTCCTCAGGGCAGGAATCTTGTCTGCTTCGATGTCACTATGGACCATGATGTGACTTTCCCTCTCCTCCCTTATCAGATTCATTGAATAGAGCTTTGAAGATCATACAGAGCTGTGGTTTTTTTCCTCGTTTGTTTTTGTTTGTTTCTGACTAGTAGTAGTAGCAGCAGTAGTAGTAGTAGTAGTGATGGTGGTGGTGGTGGTTTTGTCTGGGTTGTTATTCAAAAATGGATTTAGAGAAGTTAGTGTTCAAAAATGATTTTTTCCTTAGTTACATGGATTCAGTTCAGCTGTTATTTTACAACATTCGTTATTTGAAAGGATTTCATAATCAAAGGACGGAAAAGTTTAGCTAAAGAGTGACATCCTTTCCAACAAAAAAATATTTGGTTATGAAATGATCAAAATTTAATGCTCAAAATTTCACCTCCTCCACATCTGATATGACTGATTAAGTTATTATTCTTTTTTATTTTTCTCTGGACAGCTGTTGTATTGACCTGGAGCTTCAGAATATGGAAGTTTTCTTACTATTGATCTCCTAGCGCTTGGCTGGATACCTAATTGCAGCTTCAATATATTTGTCAACAAATTCCTTAATTCTGCCAGTTTCGATAACTCTGGGCTCCTCTTCAAATGGCAATACAAAGCAAAAGAAATCCAACCATAAACTACATGGACTGTAAGTGGGACTTTTAAACCCATGAACATTGAGATTTTCCTAAATATATCAATTATCAAAATACTAGTATTTATATAAGTTTATATGAATGGTTTTCTAGGAATATGTGTAACTTTTTTACTTAAAATTACTCAGGGCATTTGTGCTGGTGATGTACAGCACTTGCATCAACATTGGTGGTTGGATAAAAGTGTGAAAATTCGCCTGTTGCTGCAGTTTTTTAATGAGATTCAATAAAAAGAGAACAAAATTAAATTCCAAGTTTTCACTGTTCTTACAGTAACTAAATAAAGACAGGCCATTTACTCATGAATCTTTCATCTCGATGTAATTGGCAATTGACTCAAGCTGTAATGGCAAGGGCCATAATTCTGCAGCAGATTTGTTTGTGTATGTGAAGACCTCTGTGCACGGTGATGTTTGCATGAGTCTAACATCATCCTCTTTTTTTGTGCAACATGTTAAAAAAAGATATTTATCTCTGAACCGTGTCTCCTGCTTCTGCTACAAGCAAAGAGCCACAGTCTGAGGACAGTCAAAGGGAAAGAAGGGTTCAGGATGCTCAAATGTCTCACCTGTCTATATGTGTATGGGGCGTTGATGGGTGTGCTTAAGAGTACTTATGTGATGAATGAAATTTTCTGTTTCAGAACTGTTGGATGTTGTTGACCCACAGACAATTGTCAAGCATAAAAAGAGGGAGATATATTTGTCATATTGACATACCACCTTTGCACTTCAGACTGGATTTCAGTTCTGAGACTCTAAAACTAAAAACATGTTAAAAGTGGAAGACAGTGTGATAATGATTTGCACAGTTGATAAGAGTTATGATCATTCTCACCCTAACTTCATGTTAAACATCCAAAGAAGATTCAAAACCAAGCCTTGAAGAAGAGACAACTACTGCAAACCTAAGAACAAGGGACAGGCACTTGAGAGGAAGATGAATAGTGCTCACCAAAAATACTAGCTCTTCTTTTAAGGGGAAGATAGAAATTCTTGCATTCTTTTGTAAGAAGACCAAAGACAGGATGTACATATCCCTAGCAGAAGCCTTTGGTACCTCTGTGTTCATGCTGTGTTTCCAATACACATTGCCCTCTTTTGCAGTGGTCACCTGCAGCTGCCCTACTGGCCCTCTGCTTGCTCCCCCACGCCTTTATCACATGCACATTTCCTTGTTTAAGTCTGTTTTTCCCTGAGTTCTTGGCACTATTTGAGGGCCAAGGGTAACTGCTCCTTTCTAAGCCCTCCATTGTCTGCCATCTACAAAACTCCTTCTCCTACAAGCCCTACAGATCTCTTTCTGCCTTTGTTTCTAGCTCTAAGTCTACTTAACTCATTCTTCCAAGTCTCTCTCCCTCTCTTGGATTTCTTTCAGGCTGTTCTTTGCTTTAGGCCTCATTCTTGCACAGTGTGGTCTCTGCCTAATCAGTCATGTGGCTCATTACATTCAGGAGCCCTTTTGTTATCTGTTTGGGTTTTTATAAAGTCTCCTGTCACCATGGTGTCTTACTGTACTCTCACAGCTGTGTCCACTTGCTATTTTTTGTATATTCATACACAAGCATATATTATAATACTTGGTACAAACAAGCACGATTTTCTTGGGATATTTGTTTTTCTAGACCCTTCTCAATTTCTTGTGGCTGTACAGATAAAGCTCTGCCATCCACGCATGCATTTGAATCTTCATTAATGTCAGTTCTTCATTTCTATTCTCCTTGTCATCAACATTCATCTGTCCTCATCCAAGAGTTAAGAGAGCATTTTAGAATGAAGGAATTGTAAAACTATTAATTATAGCAGCAGGTAGAATGACAGCATAATTAATAAAGGGGTTCAAGTGAAATATTTAAAATAATTTTTGTTGAATAATTTGGTCTTTGTTGTTTTGACAAAACACTCTACAGGAGTGCCACTTTACCTCAGATTGCTATTATTGCTTCTTACGTGGATTTACTTTTTCTGAACCCATCCCCTTGCCCTCCCCCACTTGATTCCTTCCTGTTTGCTCTGCAACCATGGCAACTCTTTGCCACTACTGAAGGTTGGACATTTGGCCACTATCATTAGCTCTGCTCCACTGAATCAGCTGTTACAGTCAGGGAGAGAGGGATACTCACATCTGGATGGCCTTCCCTTTTATGCACATGTACGTCTGCTGTACCAAATTCTGTAATCCCAGGAAGACCAAAATGGAAAAGATCTTTCTCTCTTTCCTTCACTTTTCTTCTCTTACTCTCTCCTCAGAATCTAGAGTATTTGGCTCTAGAGTATTTAGGCTGCTTCAAAATTTAATGAACAACAGACAAAAGAGAATTGCTTCTTTGGCTTATGTCATTTCTAAGGGGGGATAAAAGACAATCATTAGCTTAAAAAGGGTCATGTTTCTGAAAGTATCAGTACAACTTTTCGCTGAAGGATCTTTAAATAATTTCTATGCAATTAACTGAGTCTCACAACACTGCCCTGGAGATGATGTTATTGTACAGATGGAGAAACTAAAGGAGATTAAGTGACTTATACATTGCTATGTAAATCTGTGACAGAGCCAGTCACAGAACCCAGTAATTTTCTTTGAAGTCATGTGACATTTTATTTACATTTGTAAATTTACCATTCGTCTCCAAGACTTCATTCATAAAGTTCAATTTAAGATTTTACTGCTCTTCTTTCACTAATTGTCTTCCTATTCAACATGGCACTTAAGCACATACTCTTATTCAAGCATGGAAGTTGGCCTGGTTAAGAGATTTTTATTCTGGTTATTCCACTAAAACATTTGGTCTAAAGAAAATTATCTACCTTTCAAAAAAAAAAAAAAGCTTTGTCAAAAATTTCCCACGAAACATTGGTTTTAATAGATTAATATTCTCAAAGTGAAAAGCAAACAAATATTTCAGAATATGTATGCAGCTATATTGATCTTTTTTCTCAGCACAAGAGAGTCTATCTAGTCTATTTTTCTTACTTTGGCCTTATGAATCAATAAAGAGCAAAGAGCTCCATTCTGTGCTGGTAGCCAAAGGCCAAAACATAGCATCGTATGGCTCTACTGTGTATGAAGTAAAAAAAAAATCACTTTCAATATGCAAAATGCTAAGTCAGTAAGAACTGAGGGGCTTGAACATTTTTCAGGAAAAATGTTCAGCACCAAGCAGAATTAGAAATAAATGTGCTTGTTTGACACATTGTACTATTTGAAGTTTATCACCTAAGGTGCTTTGAATTTCATATTTAGCAAATTCTTGGATGTACAGTAATGCAGCATGATACTTCTATGCATCCTTCTAAATATTTATTAAAAATTAATTCTCTTATTCAGCTGGTTAATTATTGATTATGTTTTCCACTTAACTCTATTTGGCACTGATATTCCTATATTGTTCAACTGAATGAAAGAAATTGTTTGAGGTGCTGAGGCAATTCCAACCAGCACAGCAAGTTTCAGAGTAGGGCTACATATATATATATATATATGCACACATGTGTGCATATACATCTCTATGTACATATGTCTGAACATAGCAGTAAGAGAGAAATGTAAAAAAAATAAATTTTTTCCTTTTCATTGAGTTACAAAAGTCATCAGCGGGAGGAACAAAGGGAGAGAGGTCAGTATGGAGCTTAATCAGTAACCTGGCATAACTAGGGAATAGTTTTGGGGCTTGTGTAGCTTGCTGCTTCAGGGGGAAGTCTTTACTGCAGATTACTTTGGTAATTTCTTCAAATGGGTCTTAAATCTAGTTGAACCCATTCAATTTGCATAATTTATATGAGACTTATTTTGACATTTTTTCTAACAACCATTAAATACTTTTTCTTAACAAAATTAACAGAAATTCCTGTGTCCATGATGTTTGAAAATCTTTGGTTTTTATCTGCCAGGGTAACCTCAAGACTTTTTTTTTTTAATGGAATGACAGACGTTTTTTTGTTAAAGATCCCAGATAGTAACAGGTCTATTGCTTTTATATGAACTCTGAGTCATTTTTCATGGGACAAAACCCAAAAGGTAAAGGTAAGGTCCAAGCCCCTCTCAATCAGCTAATCTTGATCTGCAGTTTGAGATCATATCTGGAGTGCTGATCTCAGTACAAGAAAGACATGAACATATTCAAACAACCAGAGTAAAGAGCCACAAAAATGATGAAGGGACTGGAATACCCCTTGTATGAGGAAAAGATGAGGGAACTGGGATTGTTCTGCTTGGAGAAGAAAAATCTCGCAGGGAATCTTGTCGATGTGTAGGAATACTTGATGGGAGGCAGTAAAGAAAGCGAAGTCAAACTGTTCTGAGCAGTATCCAGTAAACAAACAAGAGGTCATAGGCATACTGGAATATAAGAAATTCCATTTGAACATAACAAAAAGCCTTTTTGCAGTGAGAGTAGTTAAATACTGAAAACGATTTTCTGTGAGATTATGGAGGCTCTGTCCTCAAAGGCATTCAAAACTTGATTGGACTCAGTCCTGGGCAACCTAGCTGACTTTGCATTGAGCAAGAGGCTGGACTGGATGATGTCCTTTCAACCTCAACCTTGCTGTGATTCCAACAATTTCCTTGCTGGTGAGTGGGTCCAGTAGAAAGCGAGGTTACATATCACTTCCCAGGAAGAAGTGCACTGTGTTGCACTGACAGAGTACCACATTGGGTGCCTTAACAATGAATTGCAGTAGTAGTTTTGAGTTGTCTGTGTCTAAGCTTTATTCTTGAACACACTTTAAGAATAAGGATGGCCAGAGAACTGAATGTGGACAAGTTTTCACATATTTTTCATAAGCAGCACAAGAAAATACCTATTTGCAGCTTATTCTGCTGCCATGAATGCACACCTAGAATCCTGAGTAGCTGGCACCTTGATCTACTTCACTGCCCGCAGTGCCTGCAGAATAGCAGTGCCACCCACTGCTGGAGCAGACTCATGCAATATCTGAGCTGTTCCTGCCTGTCATAACCTACCCAATCCAAGGTTGCTTCTCCCTAAAGAACCCTGCATCTTGAAATGACTACTTTGAGAAATCTTAGCCCATTTGCTGCAATAGCCTAATTCACAGCAAAACCTTCTATTGAACTCTGTACATCTCTGTCTCCAGAAAAATCAAATCTCTAAAAGCTGATAATGTCCACTCCAGGGACCAATAGGTAATAATGAGGTTAGTATACCACATTTACATCTGATTTCCTTCTAGTTTTAAAGGCTGAAAACATTAGATCTTGCTTTAGGAGGTTCTATCACAGAAAAAACAATCACACATTCCTGCATGAATCAGCAAAAGCCTACCTTTTTTCAGTCTTAATTCACTGCTTGGTGATAACAACTTTGATTTTTCTAGAACAAACACTAGAAATTTCATCTATCTTGAAAAAGTCTGGTGTCAAAAACTAAAATTCCTCCTCCACTTAACAAAAAAATGCATAAGAAAATTCACCTAACCTGTTGTGAAATTATTACACACACCCACACACCGACCCCCAATTACCTGATTTCTATGTTATGTATTAAGTTATTTCAATATTTTGGTAGGTTTTGTTTTCTAAATTTTTATTTTCTCTCCTGGAAGCACAATAACACCTAGGAGCATAACAATAAGTGTTAGTAATACTGAATAGATTAAGAGGATTATTCACTATTGTTTATACATATATTCTCATCCAGTGTTCCCTTTTTTCACTCTATCATGACATCAGTGACTCATACTCAGTTTGCGACCCATTATGTCTCCCAGCTTTTTTCTACACATCTGAAACCTGGTCTATTGTTTCCTATCTCATATTCAGTTCATCATGCCTAAGAGAAGATTTGTGTATTTCTAGTTACTGAATTGTGTTCATTTTTTTCCAGATGATTTCTCCAGTTCAACTTCTAATCCCATTCTCTGGCATGATTGCAGCCCCTCCCACGGTAGTGTTCCCTGTAAATATAATAAGCAAAAGTCTACCTAATGCATCTTCCAGATTTATAATGAAAATGTGGAGTAGTACCAAACTGCTAAGTACTCAGTATAGTTTTTTCATCAGTTTTGCATGTGTCTGGAGCCAAAGAGTTTATGAGATGCTCATGTGACACAGCATTTATTAAATCAAAAGCAGTAGTGTTTACTGTTTCTCATATCCTGTACACTGTCCAGGACTGTATCACAGGTGAACTGGTGTGACATGATTTGTCTTTGAACCATTCTGACTGCATACCTTTTTATGTTCTTTGAGGTGCCTATAAGTAATTTGTTTCATTATCTGAGACCATGTCTCACAGAGAAGTGAACCTGGTTATTGTACATTTCGTTGGCTCTCTTTTGACCTTGTTATCACAGTCTTTACATTTGCCCTTCTCTATTCTTCTGTAATATCCCCTCTGAAAATATTCCAGAGTTGCTTTAGCTACATCTATAATAGAAATTTCATTAGACCCAGGCATTTGAGAATATCTGTGTTATCTTCATACTTTCTAAACTGTTGTCTTATCCTGAGATCTCACAGCTTTGCTTGTTGTTAGTAGTACTAACTTCCTGACTCCTCATAATATTTACGGTGCAGATATAAACAGAAATGAATTAAGTGTACTAGTTTCAATTTTTCAATTTCTGTCGAGTAGTGGTCTTAATTTTCCTCGTCTTGCTCTTACTATAACTGCTTTCTTTTTACCTTTCACTTATCTTGTTAAAAGTTTCTTGGTTTGTCCCTCAGCACTTCTGAATTTGTTCCAATAGCTTCTACTATTTTTTCATATTCATCTGTAGTCACTTGAACTACTTACTACTTTCTGGATTCTTTATTTTAGATTTTCAGGTTACTACTAGCTGATGATTTTACCAGACTGGTCTCTCAATGTAGTTGCCACTCTTCCTCTGTATTGGAGTAATTAATTTCTTTATAGAAAGTTATTTCCTTACAAAATTTATTTACTTTGTTTTTTGTAAGCCTTGTCTTTCTCTAACACTATTAACAGCTCCCTATTTAAAATGCATTACATTTATATTAAAGGGTCATGTCTCTTCTTTCTTTAAAGATCTTGAACTTTTTCATTACATTGTCTCCACATTTGTATCTAGTCCTTTTTGAATGATCAGAACCAAATCTGGAACAACCAATTACTCCAGATACCGTTTTTTCCATAATTTGCAGACAAAAAGATATGTAAAAGACACCAAGGAATTTCTGAACCACATAAGAAGCTGCTTGGCTTTTAAGAATAATTATACATTTGTAGGTCACAAGTTAAGAACGTCAGCTTCTCCCAAGGAAAGTGCAACAGTCAGTTGCTACCACTGCATTGGTTCCTCAAGAATCCCACCACAATCTGAATTGATATGTTAATGAGTTTCTGAGCATCTATACTTCATGATGTAGATCATAATGGAGATTAAATCGATACTGGCATGTCTGTGGTCTATCACAGCCCCATGAAAAGCTGCAAGATATAAATATCATATGAGGCTAAATATAAATTAATGGGATTTGTGCTGATAACATAGCAAATATGATACAGATTTTTGTGCAAAATTTAAGTAAAATTAAACAACCAAATTGCACTCCAGAGACTAACTATAGTTGTGGTATGCTTGGCACTGGCTTTTACTTAGTAGATAACATTTCTCTGTGTAGAGGCAGGGAACAAAGCAAGGCTTGGATTGCTAAAAAGTGAATACCAGCAGGCTGAAAAAGACCTGTTCCTCAGTCTCCCTTTTGATGAAGACTGGGACCAGGTCAGATACCCTCAAATTCTTTTCTCTCAAGGCATTAAGTAAAGTTGATAATTTTATGGTCTCATGTGTCTGCATATTTTCCTTAGGACCTTTTCTTAAGTGCTTTGCATAACAACTTCATTTTTTCTGAATAATGGCATCTGCACAGTCACATTCTCATTACTTCTTCCTTCACCATTAGGGACCCAAAATACCACTTATTGAATGAAACATCATTTTTCTGTGCTTTCTGTGACATATTGGAGATAGAAGATTTTGCTTGTATCTGCTGCTGTATACCTCTTTTAGAAGACAAAATAATTGAACACTGCAGTAATGCTCAAACATTTTGTCAAAGTAGAGTAGACTTTTGGGGTCATTGTAGGTTCTAATGGAGACTAATACATTATTAACTTTACTTTTTGGACTTGAGAAGACTATTAAAATGCTGTGGTCCTGTAAGCCATTCTCTTATTCTTCACAGTCTCACCAACAACCTGTTAGGACCTCAGTTTGGGACACATGACTTAGATGGAAAGGGAAGACTAAGACATATGTAGCTCCTGACTGAGCTACAGATGTCTTGGAAAATCTAGTCTTAAACTAGCTAACTCTGTAGCTGACTTTCAATAGTGGGAAGGATTAATCCTGGGAAGATCTTGCTGATGCCACTATGAATAGGGGTAGTACAGAACAAATGGGATGTCAGCGCAGGAAAATTAAAGAAAATACTGATTTTGCATTGCACAGAAAGAGAGGCTACTATTCTAAATTAAAATACAATTTATCTTCCTCTCCAGAATGCCTAGCTCTTTCCAGGATCTGATTTCTCCTGTCTGTTAATTCTTGATAATTTTATACCTCCTTGACAAGAAGCAGAATAGATATCAAACTCCTATGTATTATGCATCTCAGCATTTTTATATTTTTATACTGTGTTCTGAATTTCCACTTTTGCTGTATAATTGGGTCATCAGGTTTTCCATTAAAATGCTTAACAGAACATTACAATTAAACTGTAAATCTATTACCTCTTGCCTGAGCATGTTTATAATGTTCTTCTTTAGTATCTTGGATGAAAACATTTTCTTTATAAAAGATTAATTAAAAGAATAAGATACGCTTTCTATAGTAATTCACTAAAATAATTTTTAAATGCCATGAATACCATAAAATTAATTAAATTCATCCTGCTACATTTTGAGAAATATACATTAATCCAAAATGGCTATATTTGTACCCTCCTTTGAAATTGGTACCCATATATTATTCTCAGAGTATTCAAGTTTCTTAATCTAGTTTGGAGTTGACTGACCATTACAATTAATCAGCAGTTTGCTATTTTAAAGTTAAAAACTGGTTAGAAGGCTCTTGTAGGATTTGCATTATGACTAGCAGACATTTTTTTACCTTACAGGGATGATGTGTTTGCTCCTGTTGGAAATGTAGGCTATTAAAGGTTATTATTCTTAGAAAGGGGAAATGCTTAGTTAAACAGCTTTGAAATTCACTGACAAAGTCTGTCCTTTCCCACAAGATGAATGCATGGACACCTCAGTAGGAGTCTGCCCCAGCCCCCACCAAGTGCCCCGCAGCTGTCCACAAGAAGATGCTGGAAAAGGAAGAAGCAGATGGCCAGGTACACAATTATTTCAGCCTGGAATATAGCATAATAATCAGTCCATGTAAGGACATCATTAAAGTAGATCTGTTTTGGAGGCTATGAAACTGAGGGTGCAAAACATCTTTCCATCAGTGTGGGTTCCCATCCAAAACGAGAGAGGCTTTACCAGATGACAAATGTAAACAACAAATAACGCTGGGTTGCACACAACCCCCCCAAAAATTTCAAGTCAAAGGTAAAAAACATCTAGGTCAGAAAAGGCATGTTTATGATTCTATGATGACTCTGGAAAAAGGATATATTTCACATTATCATTTGTACAACTTACAGCTGCTGTACTTTTACCTATATAAATATTGCACAAGTAGACATATATGTACATGCATACATGAGAATATATGTGTAGACTGTATGCATCTGTGTCCAGACACATGTGTGCAAGTATGTGTGAGAGAGAGGACAGTTGTAACAGAAAAAACCAGAAAGACTTCTTACTTTGAGTTGTTTATTCTCAGTAGAATAACCATAGAAACAGATGAGACGTCCATAGTTTTTGCAAGATATGAAAATTGATTTTCAAATTTGTGGTAAAGAGCTGGGGCAATATGTTACAATCAGGTTAAAAGACAGACACTCCATTGGCCCCAGTAGATTCCAAGGGAAGATGGGCACTTGTAGGCATCACCTCAAAATGTGGATATTGAAACACCATAGAGGAAGATAGAAACACCAAGCAAGACCCTCCTAGCCTGCAAGCTTTTCACATTAGGTATGCAGTTATTGTTTTATATTATATGCTATCTGAAATTATACAAAAACATTTTGCTGAAATATCAACCACTGGTTTTATGCTTAACGTGAGGATTACAAAATGTGATGTAATGAATTATTCATTTTATTTGACTTAATGCAATAATTTTCCTCCCTATGTAAAGCCCCTGTAAATAGTGTCCTATACTGCTACAGTTTTGAAGAACTTAATACTAGAGTAAAAAACACCTCGCATCAACTGACAATGAATTAGGATCATTGTCACTTAGAAAAATACTTTGGCTATTTAATTCTTGATCTTCTGGGTACCCAGTTTCAAAGAGCGTTTTTGAAGTACACAAAATGTATCAACCTTGAAAACAGGAAATAAAGATGGGTGAATTTTAGGCAGTGACATTGAATCCATCTTTCTGCTGTAAGCCCAGCTGTAATTGGAAAGCAGTTCTGGCTCTTATAAACATTCAGTCAGAGAATTCTGATAAGCTTTCATAATTTACTCAGATCAAACCTTTCTACAGAACTACAAGCCTCAGGACAATGGTCTTGTGAAAATGCATGTTTCTCAGTGTAGTGTTCTTGCCAACTTACATGCTAATTTACTTTCTTGTTAACATGTGAATGAAGAAGATAAAATAAAAAAAGATTTGTCAAACCACAGTGTTTGCTGAAGAAGATTCACTTTAATGACTCAAAGTTATCAGAACCAATGTCAGAACTATGGAGAGGAGTCAAAAGACTTTTGCTGGACCTCACAAAGAAGCTTAGTCTATGCAGTAAAAAATAGAGCTCATCATATTTAAATTGTGACCCTTGGACAATATCTACTACCTGATGCCAAATCAAAACATAGGATACATTTATGCTATTAATGGATGACTTCATTTTCCAGTAGCATAATGCCAGCACATAAACAAATGAACTACCTTTTTTTTTTTTAAACATAGTTAGAGGCTGCAGTATATATAAATGGTAATAGAATCTTGAGTCTTTTCAAAGTCTAATTGCTCTTAAGACAAGCACAACATCAAAATAACAGCAATAGAAAATACAGGTGTGACAGCAGAAAGGAGTGCTTCTATGAAACTCCTATGCTGCTTATGACAAAATCATAACTTTGTGTTTCTCTGTTCCACAATTCACTACATTACTGTAACACTCAGGAGGAGAAAGTTGGCAACTCATTCCTGTATTCAGTGTTTGCAACAGTGCACTGCAGTGTCCACTCCACAAAACTACAATAGCATTTTCAAATCAAGCTGTCCTCAGGCGGTAGCATTTGCTACATATTTTGTTTCCTGCCATTTCTCTGAAATTCCCATTCGCTCCTGCTCTGCAGCAGTCTGGGGAAGCACCAGTTCAGCCATCGTCATTATAGTGTACTTTTATTATTAATCACATTCATGATGCATTTGAGCTACATTCCAATCAAAATTGTGAACTGGCCCAGAAGATGCAGCAGTCATGTCATTTTGTATCAGCAGCTTCTCTTTTATTCCAATACCACTCTGACCTTCAGCAATAGTGTCATGTGCTTCTATAATGGTTCTCATTGCCTCCTTTCTCAAGCGCCACAGCTCCCTAGAGACTATCTGCATGGGAAGATAACTTTAGGAGCCTCAAGGGGTCTGCTTTCTGTTTGCTCCTATACTGGCTAAAAAACAGTAAAAATCCCATTTGTCCAAATCCAGGGTTTTTTCTTTTCTTTTTTTCTTTTTTTTTTTTTTTTTTTT
This sequence comes from Pipra filicauda, assembly GCF_003945595.2. Classification (NCBI taxonomy): domain Eukaryota; kingdom Metazoa; phylum Chordata; class Aves; order Passeriformes; family Pipridae; genus Pipra; species Pipra filicauda. The sequence continues at coordinate 465,784 of NW_024103862.1, read as the reverse complement.
TTTTTTTTTAATTCTAGAGCACAGAGCAACACAGCCTCTGCTTTAAGTTTCTCAGCAAAGCTACCGCCTAATTACTGCCTGCTGAGTAGCAGTTAAACACAATCAGTCAGAAAGCCTTAAAGATACAATATCCTTTTTCATGAACTGTCTGCTTGTCAATTCGAAGTCGCCCTCCTGCTTTAAATCAACCAACCACAGAGCTGTTATGAACAGCAACTGATTTTCCATGCAGTGCTGCAAAACAAAATCACACCGTATCCTATTTTTAATGGTCACAGTTTTTCAACTGCATAACAAGAGGTAGCTGGCACCGCTGAGCTGAACCATATCAAAAATGGGTTCAAGTAGAAATAGCACAGAATCCTTGAAGAATACAAGTACAGACCCAATTACACATGCATTGTGATGCTCAAAGCCAATTATGGCAAATAACAGTGAAGCATTGATTCCACCTTCATGGCTGCATTGTAGATATTGGTTGTTTTTATTTTTTGTTTCTGCAAGATGCAATGAAATAGTTTTTAAGGCTCACATCCTAAATATTATTTTATTAATGCACTATGTATTTACACATAAAGGCTTTTAAAAACAGAAATAGCGAAGGAACACCAGCCTTCGTCAAGTTTACAGCAATGTGGGCAAGGTGCAATAACTTTATACTTCTGTAGATATTTTTCAATTTGAACTTCAGACACATAGGTATTAGGAACACATACAAGGACACAGCACATAGAAGTACCACTATAACGTTTTAAAGACTTGGTAGAGTGTGCAACTTCTAGCACACTTGGGACCTTGGATAGTTACCGGTTTGCCAATTCCGACCTGTTCTCATCAAAGCAGTCAAGCTATAAACCTCTTGGTAACTGGAAATTTTCTATTAACTTGATAACAATTTTAAATACAGTGAGTCAAGAAAGTACAAAATGTACTTATATGGACAAACAAAATGCAAAAGGACATTACGCTTTCCATACTTAAGTTAATACTGTCAGTATTGCTATGATTTTCAGATGTACTCTGTCAAAGTTGGTTTTACTCCATTCTAGTGATGTTGGGCACTAATAACGTCACAAGCATCAGGACACCTTAATTTAAGTGATCTTAGAAAGAAACCCTTTTTATCTTCATGAAATATATTTCTCTAGCCATTTGCTCTCACAGCACTACCAAAAAGCAGAGCAAAGAGTTTGCCCCATGTAATGAATACTGTTTAGAACATTATTTCCACATCTGTAGTGTTGGCTGGGGCAAAGACAGGATGAAATGGAAAGGGAAAATATGGAACAGACACTCCACCATCAGACTGAATGGAATAAAATCTCCACAAGTGGCTTCAACAGGAGTTACTGAAAGTCCTCTCTTGCACCTTACTTGCTCATTATCTCACAAAAATTTGATTTTCTTTTAAGAATAATTATATTCTTAAATTTCTTAAATGTATAATGCCAGATTTAGACATAAAGATAGCATATCTTTATATTTTCTCCTGAATATGCAGATATTTTTTATTCTTATATATCTCAAATTGACTTTTTTGTTCTCAATCAATCAATCTGCAAAAAAACCCTCAAAATACTCAGTCTTGCCTCCACAGTAATATAATATTATGTTGGGAATGGCACTTGTTCAAAACTTCTTAAATATTTTATATAACAACAAACCCAAAGACACATAAAACTGTAAAAATAAAATAATATTTACAATAATTTATACTTGCAAAAATGCATTGATTACAGTTAAAATAGCTTTAACAGTACATATGCCGATATGAGGTATAAAATTCCATGAAATTAGGAGGAAGAGCGTAATGAAAAACACACAAATTTGAAGTAAATTAATATATATGTGTTAATTGATTATGGAAATTAAACTTTAGAATGGAAAATATGTAATACATTGCCACGGCCCGAGGGAAAAAGGGAAAGGGACGCGGCACCACACAAGAGGGTTCAGACGCAGCTGAAAGTCTGGGTGCAATGCCAGTTTATTAAAGGCGAACAGGGATTTATATAGGGTAAGGGTGAGAGGAGGATTCATAACTGGGGTGGAGCATGGGATTGACAACCAAGGGTGAGACAGGATTGGGAGACAGGGGAAAGGTGGGTGTAATTTATGGGTATCCAGGGGAAAGGACCAATGGGGGCTCACTCTGCACTGCGACAACTCTCAGCCAATCAGTGACAGAGGAGCAGGAAAGCAGGGAACAGGGGAGTAAACAACTTTTGGCGGGAAAATCTGAGGGACTGAGGGGAATAACATTGGGGTACATTAAACTTAACATAAAACCAATGATGAACTGGGGACTAACGGTCAGCCCAATAAGATATCAGTCCATTCAAGCTCCGTAAATGTCTCTCCATGCTTGAAATCTCTCCCATTCTGATTTTCCGTCCTACTCAATACATCATTTCATTTCCATGGATCTTGACTGAAATATTTCTGATCTACTACTAAAACTAACTAAAAAAGAAGTGAAAACTGTGGATATTATTGCCATGTAATCTGTTGAAAGAGTTGTTATCAGTGTGCAAGCACAGGACTAATATTAAAACATACATACAGAAGAAAGTATTGTTTTAGAGGAAAGGCTTAGAAAACTAATGGGGTTCCTTACACATTCACAGAAATGCACTTACAGCAGCACACTAATAAAGAGCAGCAGTAAATAGAATTGTATAAAGGACTTGTAATAATCTGATTTTGTGGTTCTGAATCAAAATAACTTTGATTGAAATATCCATTACTTTTAGAAACCATTTCAAAGCAATGAAGCATAATATTTATATTAAAGGTATACATTCTTCCATGCAAAAATATTTTCCATATATGTTTAAATTTTTCTCCCCCAAATTTCTAATTTTGCTGAGGGTATAAAGGATAAGAGGAAATAAACAAGCAACCATCACAAATATGTTTCCTAAAAATTTTGTAGGATGGTTTTGGGCATTCACAGACCTACTATAAAGGAAGGCAGGACAGCCAGAGGGCATTTCCCAACCACTCTGAGCCAACAGAGGCAACAGGCAGAATAAAGGGGACAAATGCATTGACCAATCTGTCTCTCAGTGTGCAACCAGTCTATATCAGCATGACAGAATAGTTTGGGTTGGAAGGAACTTTTAAAAGCCATGCAGTCCAACCCCCCTGAAATGAGCAGGGACATCTTCAACCAGATCAGGTTGCTCAGAGCCCTGTCCAAACTGACCTTCAATGTGTCCAGAGATGGGGCAACATGAGTTTAAGTGGTGTATTTCACAGACTAGGACAATTATGGAAGAAGAGCATAGGTTGTTCAATAGTTTGGATGACCTATGGTTTGGACCACCTAACGGTTTGGACCATCCCGTGTTTTCTGCACAGGATACCACTTTGGAGATCCTCTACACCTTTGGTCACTTTGGATACTCATGGGGCTCACACCACCACTGAAGAACAATTCTCTAGTCATATGTCTCAAGGGCCAGTTTACCTACCAGGGAGAACTCTTGAGATGTTCTTTCAGATTTTTTCAAACCACAGCTGTGGCAACTAATAAAGTCACTGTACTCAAATTCTGAAGAAAAGCTGTCCTGAATTACCCCTCTCCATTTAGAGGTTACCTAAGGATGCCTGAGGCCTATATGAGGCTGACAGCTTGATAGAACAATCATTAATTCTCTTAATTGCAAACTCTGTTCCTAAATCAAGGCCATGAAAAAAAAGTTATTTCAATTTATATAAAAACTCTCCAGATTTTGCATTATTGTATTGTCACTTGGGACAAAACCAATAAAAGGCTGACACAAATGTAAAATTTTGCAAAATACCCAATTTTAACTTGTAAAATAATGATCAGATTACTTTTGAAGTTGCACAGTACTATTTATCAAGGATGACGGATGCAATTTATGGCAATGAAACTCTCTTACCTTACTTGAATTCTAGCTTAAAGCAACAACTGCAAGTATCTTCTTGAGCCATGGAGACATGCAGAGGGACCATGTGACAGAAAAGTTTCAGGAGCACATGAAGTAATTTCTAATAAAATATTAATGAAATAACATGAAAAAAATAGGGCTATAATACTTCCATTAAAAAAAAAAGGAAATAAAACTGCATACTTTGAAACTGTACAAGAAACTACAATGATTTCCTAAAAAAAGGTATTTTGAAGTCTAGAGAGAAAAGAAGATTACCAGGCTCTTTCCTTGCCTAAAATTTACTCTTCAGTCATGCAAGACACTGAGCAATTTTTTTCTTATCTGTAAAAGCACTTAAACTGGAGCTTAACCTGAAGCATGTGAGAAATGCTACAGAAGTCAATAAGAAATGACTGTTTAAGTGCTTGAAGGTAAGCAACTATTAATGTGAATTGCTAAATAGGGCCATGGTGCTCAGATTTTTGGAGCATAAAGTTTCTATGTTATAACCAGAAAAGTCTTTCTAAAACATTATCCTGCAATTATAAAAACAATGGCTTCTGGAATCAAAACAAATGAATACTTGTCCATCAGTTATCAAAAGTCTCTGCTCTCCCTAGGTAGTGCTGTCTGGTGGGCCCATGGACAGAGATTCTGAATCCTGTCATTAGGGAGACCTTGGATAAGTTCTGAGACTCTGAAATAGGCCTGTTAAGCCATTAACCTTCAATCATGTAATTATACATCTCTAATAAGAATAATGAGTCAGGTTTACTTTTGAAATTAGTAAAAACAATAAAAGTCTAATATCTGAGTTCAAAGATTCAAAAGTATTATTTCTCCTGATCTTAATTTACAGCAGCTCCTGGAAATGAGATTTGAAAGGTAGCTGCTCATTTCCTCATTTCCTCACTCATGCTATGCTGGAGCTTGATGGTTGTTTACAACACATTTACTCATCTACACACCATATAGGAAAAATTATGTAATATGGTGGTAATAATTAGCTTTGACTGCAGGCAAACTCCAGAATAAAGGACTATATTCATGGCATTAAATAAATGAGGGGAGCTGTGACCTTTTTATAACTTAGTGGGGTAATTTTAGTCTTCACAAATAGTTATAGCTATTAAGGAAATATTTCTCATACACTCACTTCCTTTTTCTTACTGCGGGTGTTGGTGTTACTATTTAATTTCAGACAGAGCAGCACATTGATTGCTAGGCACATCAAAGAGGACAATGCATATTCAGATGAGTAAGATTACTGCCATTATCTTAACGACCTACTTACAAGATACATGGAGTTAAAATGAGAGAAATAATAAAAAAGTCAGCAATTGCATGTTTAAGCTTGTTTTAATTTTATTTCATGAACAAATGGGATTCCGGTTTGGAAAGACTGAGAAATTAATGAATATATCTGCAGACAAATATTTATTTTTCTTTGAGATTGTAAGACTGGAACTTCCTGAAAATCAGATAATTCTATTTCCTACAGCTGGGCCATTCTTCAGAAGAATTCATCAATTGCATTTAGATTTACATGTGAATTGTCATCCTGGGTCAAAGTCAGGTCCACCTTCTATCATATACTGTTTGGAAACACTTAGCACCCAGAGGGAGATTTAAAAATCCTGCAGCCGGCTCATAAAAGTTATCTGACTCATACCCTAAGTCTTTTCCAAATTAATTACAGAATCAAGACTGCTTTTATCTCAAAGTGTAAAGTTTAACACTCATTACATCACATGCTTATAGCTAATTAGCCTGACACTGGACTGCTCTACTTATAAAATTTGATTCCTTTCTTAATTTTGCTGAATTCTTGATCTTTGTAACATCAAGTGGCAATGGATTTCCCAGTATTCAAACGGTGAAAAAAATATTTTAACTTTCTTTAATTTTAATCTTATTGAATGTTCTCTTGTGTATTAGAATAGAGGCAATTAAATTGCGTTCTACCTCCTCTAACCGTTTGATATTTTATTCACTTTTTTATGTCTTACAGGGTTACAAATCCATCTGTCAACATCTTTGCTACGTCAGTGCTACAGGAAACTGTAGGTTTGAAATTGCAACATCTTCTGTGGCATTAGTTGTTATGAATGGATATGAGAGCTTGTATGTTGAGCAGAATAGTCAATATACATATGTCTCTCTAGTCTGTTTTTATAGTTTAAAGAACCCTTTGTAATTCATTTCCACAGAAGGAGTCGAGAGTTTCTTGCACAAGGAAACTTCCAACTGCTTTTGCTTTCAGTCCTAGAAACAAGAATATAGAAAAGCTATATAACAGAAGAAGAAAGAAAAATAAAACTACCAGAGCATTTAACTGTGGACTGAATTTATGCAGATAATCAAAACTGATGTGGAAGTTTCAAGGTTGAAGATAATTCATGCCCTGTTTCATGCACTACTCAGTGGCTCATATAAACAGGCCTCTTCAACTCTAATAACGTTGTCAGTTCAGAAACAATTAATAATATCGGCATCCTTTTTCTTGGTCACAACCTGACAGATTAGGGCAGATATAAACCAGAAGTGTTCACAATGTGGCTAAAGGATGTTCACAGCTGTGGTGAATCCTTGGTCTACCATTACTAACTCAAAGGTTGCATTCTTTCTAGAGGACATCAGCTTCCAGGACAATAAACACAGGCTTTCATGAGTTCAATACTCTTTAATGATTTTTTTAAAATAATGATTCGAAATTGAAAATAAAAATGGAATGTATTGAATGAATGCCATAGTTACAATAGGCTACTTTCCGAGGGGAGGACTATTATAAAAATATGAAAGATGAGCCCTTTAGATCCCTTCAGATTAGAATATATGCAGGTGAATAAATGCATTATGATACATGTAATTTCATACAAAAAGAATATAAAAAAAAATTCCACTGTAGAAAAATGTGACATTTTCTCTAAACACTTCAAGTCAAAGAATGTTACACAGGTTTTGCATATGAGCCAAAACTGGAAAGGTCTTGCCAAAAACTTTCTGGACTCTTTACTGGCACCGCAATTGCAGCTCCAAGCCTAGAATTCAGAGCAGTTACATGTCACTGAATTTTTGATGTGCTGATTTCAGACTGGCCCTATTTTGAGAAGGATGTATTTTGTGAAACTTTTGAGATAAAACATATGCAGATAAGCCCTTTAGGAAGATGTATTCAGTGGTGGAGTGATCAGTCAACATTCATTTTGTGGCTGGTTACGGTACTAATTTCTACATTAAGACCAAATTCTTGTTTAAATTCAGTGTTCCAGGCAGCATTCATACACTGACTCACTGAATGTTAAATGAAAGACTAATTTGAAAGCAAATAATAAATCTTCATAAATTTACTCTGATTCTTATTCTACATTCTCATTCCACATTTCCTACCAAATCCTTCCTGGAGCTTTACGGCTTTCTGTTTGTTTAAAAACATTTCTATACGGAATTTTACAATTTGCTGTGGAATGGAGAAGGTCTTTAGGTCTTCATTCTTGGTGATACTGGTAGCTACTATTCCCTGTATCACTAAGCGAGAATCTGACTTTAGATTTTGAATGTCTGTGAAAAATAAAATAATTAACTTTCAGTTTATGTCCTAACATGCACTGCCAGTTTATAACCTCAGCTATTTTGGTGAAGTAAAATTATCTTTCTTTAACTTCCTGAGGCTGAATATCCCCAAAACAACTGCTTAAACCTCTCTCTGAAGGATGATGCGCGCAGCTCCATTTATGAATCATTTTTATTATCTCTGTTAATAGGGTTGATGATGGTGCCTTGGACTCTCTTACATTGTTTTAAATCCCTTCCATTCTCTTTTTAGACTCAGCAGTGATAAACAACCAGAGGCAACAATTAGCTATTCAGTCCTTTCATATGCCCTTCCTAACCTGCACATTCTGTGGGCAGTCCACATGCACTGCAGATTGCAGCCAAGTGGATTCAGTCAAACTAACAGGCAGGAGGCAGGAGACATGCAGCTTCCCCAGTACCACCCTGGCAAACAAGGGCTGTTCCTCCTATTAGCAAAGAGAAGTCTCACGCAGTCTTTTCTATTTACTGTTCTTTGTTCTGTTAAAGGTCATTTCTTTTTACACATGATTTGTTATTCCCGTCTGCATCTAGTATATTTCCTTTAGAAATGACCTATTTTTAATCATAATAATGCATTTCACTTACATATTATTGTCCAATAACAGGCGTGCTTTGGGGTTTAACAGCACTGCTTCTTTCACTTCCCATCCAACAACTACTGAGGCATATCACTATATTGAACTGTAACATGTACTCCTCTTTAATACCCTGTTGTTTGACCAGCTTTAGATAAACTGCATATATTACCTGATTGCTTATACACTCAAGCATAATCTCATGAAGCCTATGCTGAGTGGAGTGCAGTACCTGCTAGGAAATGTAAACCATGGAAAAGTATTGACTTGACTACATCGAGATTTCAAGATATCATGGTTTTAAATATTTAGAATTTTCTTCTAAAGAACAACAATGCAATTTGAAAAGAATTTTGGGACTTTCAGCATTTGAAAAGATGTCAGGGAAATTGGTCTTCAAATTTTCTTCTGAAGCGGTGGAAAAATGTTATGTATCCAAAGATATCTCTGTACCTACTAGTCTGGTATTTAAAATATTGATTATTCTATGAGGTATTTGCGGAAATTAGAATATTGTGGTGTTTTTTAATTTTTCTTTCCTAAAACACTTTTCTTGTTTTTATATTTCTAGATAGGCTAGAATTGAAGCCATTGCTCTTGGCAGGGAAAGGAGGAAAAGAGAAGCGATTTAGAGGACCCTGAGGGGATATTGAGAGTTGGTAAGGCTTATAAGACTTATATTTTCAGAACACATCATTTAAACACAAGAGAGTACCAAGATTGGTCACTTGGAATGAGCTGTCATTCTTATTCCGTTTGTACCATCAGTTCAGAACAAACATTTTAAAAAGCCACAAATCTTTTCCTCTTTTCATTGATTTTTGAAGAACCAACATATTTCACGAGATTTTTCTTTTCGTATTATTGAGTTAATTGTATTATAAGTTTCAAAAAAAACCGGTATGCAAATTAAAAAGATATGTCTTTGTTCGTCATCTTATAGGCATATTTTCTCACTAGATTTATTTCTATCATTAATGAAATGGTTTTACGTACTGCAGATTTTTTTTATATCTGGTTGTTTCCATACCAGAAGCTAAAAACAAACAAACAAAAAATATAAAGGCTTTTGAGGTAAAAAGATTTTATGAAGAACCCACAGGAATAAAAGAGCCATTAAGAGATATTTTACAAGAGTACCACTGGGGAGCTAAACAGGACACTTGAGCAAAAAATAGATGCCAAATGTATTTAAGTAGAGAAGAACATGGACCCTTTAAACTCATTTACAGGAGACACTAAAGTGTTCTCTGTCCATGCTTCACGTAATATAACAAACAGATTGTGTACCCCTAAGTTCAGAATCCTCTATTCTTCTGCTCCTTAAGGGTGAATAGGCTACTAGGACTTTCATTTATAAAGTGTAAAATATTTCCCTCTTCTTGAAAGCACAAAATCCACAAATAAGATTTTTAAGGCAAACATAAAGCTCTCCCATTTGTGCATCTTGCACGTCTTGTTGGCTCATGATAAAATATTTTCTTGAAATCCCCTTGTTTTACACATGTTTATAAACATTTATATTCTATGATGATTTTCTTTGGAGTTGAAATATCCCTGCATTCCTAAATACATATTTATGTGGGTTGGGCTTGCTATCTTCTTGACTCCCAACATTTAAACCCCTTGCAGTCTCAACCATGACATTCTTAGGTTTCACAAAAAATATAAGCAATCAAGTCCATCCCCGGTTGTTGTGCATGTACAGTTGTACATATTTCAAAGCCTGGACACTTTCTGTAAGATCTAGAACCAATGTTTTGCAAATTCTGCTTCCCATTTTTACCTCCTTTACAGATTTGGGGAAAAAGGCCTGCCTGGTCTTTTAATTCTCTTGCATGGCCCAGTAGAATAAGAACTGTTTAAATTCTTGCTTCTTGATCCCCTCACAGTGAAGCCGTAGGAAGATCTGGACCTAGAACCACACTTCTTCTCTAGAAATTTTGAGGAATGACAAATGAGAACAGATCTATCCTTTTCATATTCATTCTATTTTCCTATGTCTATATTCCTATCTCTATTTCCTCTGGAGTATGTTGTCAAATCATATGCGTCCCTTTAGGAACCTGGAAAAAGACTTTCCTAGTCTGAGCTGCAGTTAAAACCTGCAGTTTTCTGAATTTCTGAGGAACACATTACTGTAAAACTTGCCTTTCTCCAAGTCATCTCCTAGCTCTTAGTTGGACTATTTAGCATCTTCCTCTCCTTTACATATATCTGCTGGGAGGTGCAAAATTTGTTGTGGTAAGTCTCCACTTTCAATCTCTCTGCATTTCTCTCTCTACTCCTACCCAGCCTATTTAGAGAACACAAACTTTTTTGAATCCAAAGACATAAGACTGAGGCCTATTTTGAAAATAAAAGTAAAAAAAGTACCTATCTCCCTCCAGAATAAGCTAGCAAGGAGTTAATACAGAATCAACAGTGGAACACCTGCTGCTTTTCAGAAGATATCCCTCATGTGACCAAAACAAGATGAAGGTAGGAAGTTCATTTCTGAAGGGAATTGCCATTTAGTGGTGTTGGGAAGAAAAGGAAGTGTTTGAAAACATTAATATCATCATTAGTGTAATTTTTGTGAATCGAGATATCTGAACACTAGTGACTTCTTAACGCAGCTACATCCCTATACGAGTTAAAAGTAAACCTCCAGCAGCAACTCACTCAAAGTCAGAAGTCACCTAGTGCATGTTTCAGAGGTAATTATGATCCATGATATACTTGTAGATCTTTATGGGACATTGGGATAAAAATTATGAGCAAAATAGAAATGAAGAAAGGAAGAAAGAAATATTTTGCTGTCACTAAGACATGACGGCCATGTATGAGGAAGCAAGACACACTGTCCTACATGCTTTTCCTAAATACCGAGGAACTCATAGAAGCACTCTGCTTCCCTCTGCTCTTGGGATAAAATATTTTGCAGTTTCAAAGTCAAGAAACAAAGGAGAAATATCTTTACAAAATTACTGAAGTGCCCCAAGCAAAATTTATTTGGTCTCTATAAGTCTTGAGTAATACAAGAAGAAATCAATAAAAAGTATGTATAATGAAAAACCAAACTAAAAATGCTACCACTTCCTACAAATCTTGTTACAACTATTATTTTACTTTAGCTTGGGAGATATACAGGTAGATTATCTGATTTTCCTCCAGAGCACTCAGATTTCACTTAAAGTTGACTTCTAACAGATTCAAAAAATTTTCCAAACAGTCACTCTTCAAAAACTCTTATTAAAAACAATGATTTTAATTACATTATTAGTCCAACTTGTCTTGCAGAAAAGGAGTGAATGTCAAACAAGTCCAATTCCTTGAAGAGAAAAGGGACTAAGGAGAAACAAAAATATGCTTATCCTTAGCTAAGGAGAAGAGAGCTAAGAGCTAATCAGGCACAGTTTGCTGGATGCATTTATTTACCTAATAATGATTTTTACTCTGTAATGTCTCAGCTCGAGAATGAAATACAAGCAACATTCTACTCATTATTCTACTAAATAAATTAAAAAAGTTCCCATATTGCCAGTCAGTCCAGAGGGAATTTCTTTTACTCTCAGAGGGAAAGAGCTCTTACTGATTCCATTGATAACGTAGGAAGGAACTTATTGCAAAACAGTTTGGAAGACTCATTTGTTTTGCAAGTAAAACCTTGCTATTTCTAGCCCTCCTCAAAGATTTTAAACATGCTACATGTAGAATATACAGTTATTGCATTGTGTAAGTACAAGATATAGTTCTACATATTAGGTGAGATTTGACACAGATGATGATGACAACTTCATACTCAACCTTCATCACAGGTCTAAATCCAATTACTCCTAGTTTTAACCGATGTTAAGTACACTCAAAGTTGATGGGAATACTTCAAAATGATCAAGAAAGTGAGGAAAGGTTCTTGTACTCTCCAAAAAATTTGTAAGACTGTACAGATAAATCAGAGCTGTAAACATAACTCCTCTGTTTGCTTTTAGTGCATTCATTATTTAACACGGCTTTGAAACAAATGCTTCTATTGCTGTCTAAACAATTAAGTAGTTTTGAAACTTTTTCAACTTCTTTGTATGATGTAGGTTTATCAGCTGCCTATCCGAGGCCCATTAGCTATTTTAAGAGCCTAATTCCCTTAGCATATTTTATGTGTTAGCAGAATGATGTATATTACATTTGTAATTAATTCTGAGCTGGCATAATAGTAAGAAGAATTCTCTCATATAAAAGAGATAATAATTTCAAGACCTTAAGTAAGGACATAAGGACCTTATGTAAGCTTTTTTAAACTTCCGAACTAAAAATGCAGCTATGCTTTTGTCCTATTATTACACTCAAATGACACTGAAAGATTTGTATTAATAAAAAGTAAGAGATTACACAGACAGACATAATATCACATGGCTGTAATTTAAGAATTAACCATTTATTATACAATACATTCCCTTTCAATTCTACATATGTACATAATTAGTTTATAGAGGGATTTACCTGAAAAGAATAGTCTTTGAAGATAAGTATTCTTTAATTGATGATACTTTTAAAGGGATGCAATGTTTTAAATTAAATTACATTAAATGCTTTTGTGTTTACTCTGCATTAAAACCTATTTTATTTATTGTCATCTTCCCAGCATGGTCTCATCATGGTTCAAGAGGACTGCTAATGCTATGTATATTATGCTGCACTGTCCTCTAATTGACCTTGTTTGTGCAACGGAATGGCTGCCTTTCTCAAGCTGCCAGCTCTTTATTGCTGCATTTTGACCATGCACTAGTGGCTCTTTGTGCTGCTTTTGAGTTCAAGAATCAATACTGCATTCCCCACAGTCAATAAAGGAAGCTGACAGCATGAATTAACTGAGTGTAGCCAGTTGCATGGAGGGCCATTGTCTTTAAGGAAAATCCGGATGATTACAAGCCTCCATTGCTTAGTGGAGATTTTAATGTGAAGCGCAAGGTTGCTGTAATTTAATTTTGGCCTGCTGCTCTGACACACTCCCCTTTGCTACTGCTTCATGGAGTCGAAGCTATTAACGGCTGTAGACCAAAACACATAGGGAGACAAAGGCAAATAGTTGCAGTCTCGCTTTAGCAGCAGTTACTTCTGATTTAACAGCAATATTTCTTTTGCATTTACTGGAATTGACAGGAACTCCTTTTTTTCTTTTTCTCCTCCCAGTCTGTTCCCTGTTGAATTCCTACATGTAAAATAAGCCATATGAGAGCAAAATATCTCAACTACAGTACCACAAGGTGTCATGTCCTGAAGTGACACCTAAAGGAAGTTTGCACATGCGACAGAACTGGAACTATATGCAATGTCTAGGGTTCTCTCCCCTCTAGTCTTACTGAATCATCTAGTAAGAGATGCTGCTTAGCCACAGCTACTGAAGTAGACTGTTGCAAAAAACTATCCACAGAAAGGGCATGTTAAGTAAATGCAAAGTTAACAGTAGGACTTCTGCTGCTAAGAGCAGAAATGAGATACTTTTTATTTAAAAAAAGAGTAATGGCTTCTATTCAAGAGGTTTTGATATTGAAATCTGTAGTTTCTTATGACAGACAGTATTGTTGATTCAAATGGATTCAAGCTCTGTTATTCAAGAGGACAATGTGTTATATACAAACCATTTAACTCAAGCTTTTAACTTGTTTTCTCTGTTGACAGTAGTATGAGAGATTGTCTAGGGGGTAATCTTTCTAAAGTAATGCCAGAAAAGTTTTATCCACTTACAACTTCCATAAAAAATCCAAAGCTCTTGATTCCTACTGCCTGTTTACCTGCTATATAAATGTCTCAGGAATTTACCTGAGAGGAAGAGCTGAGGCTAAGCTTGATTTAAAGCATATTTCTTCTAGACTACCAGCCATGGAAAATAATAGACTAGATTTATCTCTTCTGTCATTATCCATCTTGACCATCTAAGAGTTAAGCACCTAGTCTTCTTCTACAGTCAGTGAAAAGTAGGAAGCATTTCAAGAGGATGAATCACTCCATGCCAAAATAGCAGTTGGAGACAGCTGATGGACTATGATCAGAAGATATCTATTTTTTTCTCCACTGACAATAGAGGGAGCATGGGCAATTAGCTAAGTTAACTTTTAGAATGGTAAAATGAGGTGAGATAAACTCCAGACTAACATTTTTAAAATATACAGTGTTATAAAGGGAATGGAGTAAATAATAGTCAACAACTTGACTAGGTATTTCTTAACAGTTACTGGCATTCTGTCTGCTGCAAAATTGTGTGAACATCACTACATACAAATTATGTATGTAGGGGTGCACAAAAGGTGTTGGGGCTTACACAAGTATATCTTCTGTGAAAATGCAAAACCCCAGGGGACCTATTCCATCAGCAAAAACAAGCTATGAGAACTTATGACAGCTCTGAAAAGAAGGAAGTCATTCTCTTCATCCTTGAACTGGGATCCAAGAGCTGGTCTTATGATTTAATAGATACACATGAATGCTCAGAGTAATTTTCCCTGAATCCTCATATTTAATGGTCTTTTACTAACTACTCAACTCGTCCATGGGCTTCACATCTTCCACTGATGGACCATAGCTCTTCCTCTCTGAAAATACACATAAATTAGCTTTCAAGAGACCCCTCTTGATAGACCACATTTTTCCCATATTCACAAAGCAGAGTCAAGAGTAATCTTAAATTTTTCCTAGTGTAAAAAGTTGAAAAATTATCAACTTCAAACTCAATTTTTCTACAGTATAAGCATCTTATATAACTATTAGAAAGAACTAAAAAAAAAAAAAAACCCACAATCATTTAAATAATTTAGAGGGACCCACAAGTGATGATTATCCCTTGTAATGCAAAATGATGAAACTGAAAATTGATGGACCTGTGGAGGAAAGTAACAGTTAAGCACCTATAAAGGAAAGTACCAAGGTGATAACAAATATAAACTAGGCAGACAAGCTGACTCTTGGGGAGGAATTTGTTTCTGTATGTAACATGGGCTTGACCCTGCTCCAGCCAGCAGTAATTAAAATGATCTGACTGACACCAGAAGGAGCACCTGAATGAGTTTTTAAATACTGCTGTCACCACAGCACCTGAATATCACTGAAGTTGCACACTGAGAACATTTAAACATGTTGAACTAGTAGCCAAGTTTGGCACTAAGATACTCAAATACATCTCCACTGGACTACAAATACAGCTCCTTGTATGTATTATTGGAGGGCAGAGCATGGCAGAGGCTGTTGAAAAATATCATCAATCACAAATGATCAAAAGTTAACTCTATTCAGAGAAGATTATTTTTTCAGGTTAACTTTATAATAAACTTGAAAGTGCATTTCAGACCTTGCAAAAATGTTGACAGCTAGGAAGTTTGGAATTGTTAGTAAGACCCAGTTTTCAGGTAGAAAACAAGGGTAGAGTACATCTAGCTTTCCTTTGAAAATAATATATTATTAGGATTAAAAGCAGCAAATTATATGGAACTAAGGTAAACTTAATTTGCATTCTTCAGTTCAAAAGAAATGTTGCTTTGATACCACTGTGGTATATTTACAGTACATACATGTTCTCCTGGGAATAAATGTTTATTAAAATTCTATTTCTTTCTTCTTTTTGTCTTACTGTGTGCTTTTTCTCACAGTCAGGTTTTCAGTAGCAAAGCTATTCCAAGTGAACTTTATGGATAAAAACACTGTTGTGATTTAAAAGAAAAAACTAACATGGGATCTGACAAAACAGCAGTTTTATAAATGCCACTAGTCACCACTAAATTCTGTACATTTGTAACAGGACAGAGACACTTCTCTTTCTGCCACTAATGATAATCAAATCAATGATTATGTTTACATGCATCAAACAATATACAGTAACTAAAACTATGTTGATTTTTAAATCATAAGCAAATTAAAACCTGTGTTTTACAGATGTGTTGATTATTTGTTACTTCTTGAAATCTTTGAAGCTAATATTAGCTAATGAAGCCAAAAAGATTGTTTCTGTTATTATTTTACCCTTTTCCCTATCTTACAAATATTTATTTTGCTTCAATATGCTAGATACAGTACAAATATGCAAAACCAGGTCCCACCTCAGCTGCTGTGCAGTTTTGGTGAGTACGTATAATGATTAATAGAAAGTTGGAAAGCAATATTGGTACATGATTACTACACCATCACAAAATTCTTAAATTACCAAGAGTACCGAGAGCGCACAAATTGTCAAATTTCTGAGAGTCAATGCAGCTGAATTTTGTGAAACCTGAAGGGAGTGTGGTGATTTTTTGGTGCACCTGAAGGGGAACCTTTCCTCAATAAGAGACTGCCTGGAAAAAATATTTTAAAATTTTTGATTAAGCTTTTAGGTGTCTATATTCAGATCCTAGCAACTGTACATTGATATCTGATTTGATTCAGATAACCGTATTCATATTTTTAATTATTCTCTAAAATAAAAATATAATAATAATAATTAATAATAATAATAGTAGTGGTGGTTGTAGTAGTAGTACTAGTAGTACTAGTAGTACTAGCAGTGAAACTGCTGGAATCTCCTCCCAGTCAAAAGTTAGGGCTTTATTCCTATCAATGCATAGATAAAAGTTATTTCTTATTTAATGACTTCTCTGTCAAGGTAGATGGGAAGAACATATTATGCATATCAAATGGCGTATTTCCTTAAAAGAATTTATAGGCTACATAGAAAGGTTACTCACTTCATTCGCTAGCAAAATGGATATGCAAGGTAGCCATATGGTGTGAGTAATACTCTTGCAACAATTTTTAGGAATGGAAAAGAAGAATATCTTATCATATAAAAGCCATGGAGAATTTAGGAAGAGAGAATATGATCAACTCATTTAGAATTTGGAGCACATGTGAGGTTAACACCTCTAATGATAACTGCCACTTGAGCTTTCATAATCAAATGCTTCAATTTTAGGTCTCATCTGAAAGGCAGATCACATAGAGAATAGTCTGAAACTCTTTAATTGCCTTGTATAACAATACACATTTTTAAGTAAGTGAATGCATTACAGCTTTGACTTTTGTTCTGATCATTTTGTGTTACAAATAGAAGCACACCCATCATTCTTCTCATCAGTTAGAAATTTTAATGTTGGTGCATAGGATATTCAGTCTGCATAATTCCTTTTCCTCTTAATAAGAAATGTCTGGTTATGCCTTTATACACTGAGAAGAGAATTGAAGCCATTGTCCTTGAAAAGACTGCCTTTGCTTTGGGTAAAAAACTATATCAGTGTGAATTGGCATTTGTGTCCTTTGCAAACTATGAAGCACAAAGAATTTGAAAAAAATGTATCTCAATGGCCAGTGTCCACTTCTGACATTTTATGTTAATAAACTGGCCTGCACATAGCTCTTATTTATACCTTGGTGAGTTGCTTTAATTGTATTAATATCAGGAAAGTTACTAGGTATACACCTGCAAAACTGAATTTGACTTTATGTTGGGGCATATAGCTGGTACTATGTAGTCCTTTCATCACAGGTTTTAGAGCCTGTACAGAAGAAATGTTTAGAAGCAAATGAAGAGGTAGACAAGCAAAGGCTGTCTTTTTAAAAAGGTGGCAAGTCTAGCAACTTGACACCAATAGAAAAGCTTAAACACAAATACTGTTTGTTGACTTTTGCAGTGGAGTGCCACTGACCTTTTTCTGGAGGTTTCCCATGTGCTAACTGAAGATATTGCCTCCTACTTCCCTGAGATGCTGTGAGATTTAATTAATGGTGTTCTAAAGCACCGCATGAATCTTATTGCTGCTGGAATTTGTCCACTGAATACATTTGGTATTCTGAATCAGCCACAAGTATCCTGGTATCCACATTTCCAATATTAAAGGTAACAAATTACTACAGAGAAGGTACCAGGAAGTAACAGTTTTGGGAGTCTGCCACAGACTGTCACTGATTTATAGAGGTATCATGTGCCTTTCCATAGATTTACAATCTTCTCTTCCTTATACTGCTTGCATCCATCTAAATAATGATGGGGAGCATATGGCTTTATTTTTAAACACTGGCACAAATTTCAGACAAGCAGTTCACAGGTTATAAATCACAGGTTATATCAAGTTCTAGAAGACTGATGACATCAGCAAACCAAGGACATCTTTTGGAGGAACAGAGGGGGGTATGACAACCATGGTCCTAGCTGGATCTCTCCTACCAGGAGAAACTTTTCCAAAGGCAGTGCACAAGAATATATCTGAAGGAGCGAGCAATATTCAAAGTATCAGGAGACTTCAAGGGTGTTTTGGGGGAGAGAAAATGTATTAGATCTTTTTGTCTTGTAAGCCGGAAACATAAAGACCATTGTGATTTCTATCCCAAATAGCTTCATTCAGATCAGACTAAAACTTTGCAGAGATAGAAAGGTAGAGATAAATTGGGATCGGTGCTTGCCTACCAAACTTAAGAGAGAGACACACATTGCAAGACTGTAAGGTTTTACTTATGCTATTTGAAGTACATAAACAATAAGGAAATAATACATTAGAAGAAATATTAAAAATAATTCAAGCTTATAAATATAACCTTCACTTCTAAACGCTAATAAAAACTTAATTTCTTTAACAAGTTTTCCATTGTAAAAATGAAAACAAAGCTTCCATTAAAAGATTAGCTTTCCAGGCAACAGACAAAATCTGTAATCCAAAAAGCTGATATTAGCAATGTGTAGTGGTTTCTTGCCTTGTCTAGTATTCCAGAAACTATTTTCACATTTTAAAGGAGGCTATTTCTCTTAATGATAGTGATTTTGGTTTCCATTAGATCATGTAATATTGATTTGAATTTTGTCCCATGACTGTGAGCCAAATTCTGTAATCTTACCTTTTTATTAAACACTTGTGGACATCCTTCTTGAACTAAAATGTCATGCGGTCATTTGGTTTCTGTGGTTTTTAATAATACATTTTAAGCACGGAACATGTTGGAACTGGGGAATTCTTTTGTGTCACCATTTTGTTATTGCCTTTTGAAAGCAGAAAAAAAGCTATCAATATTTTATTGAATATAGGGATCCATGCATTTTTTGTCTGTGAATATGCAAGGCAATGAAGCAGGCTCTTGTCTCAGACGGACTGGTGTCAATGCTGTCAAAACCAATGCAGCACCTCCAAATATGGCAGTGAAATGAAGAGCAGAAAGCTAGCTCAAACATGTTTTTGTTGAAGAGTGTGCACTTTTCAGGCTTGCCTTAACCCCATGCTATCTGCCATGAGCACCTGGGAAAAAATGAAAGACAATTTCAAAAGCAAAAGCCTTTCTAAGAACATTGTGAAAGAAGTTTCCATGAGCTGCCAAAGTTGCAGAACAACAATAGTAAAAGCTACTGGATGGAAACAGCCCAGTGAAAGATACTGACAATATGTTTTCTGTGATGATACTTTGGAGAAAAAAAAATAAAAAGTCAAATTTTTGATTTGTTTAAGGCAAAGACAGAAAAAAAATCAGATGATGTTAAATATTGATTTAGAACCTTCACGCTTGTGATTCAGATCTGAAAATGTGAACTTTCCCTTCTTTAAGGGGAATGGAAGTTAGTAATTCAGGCTGTAATTATGACTCTATGTGTGCACATTATTGCATTATATTCAACCACAAAGAACAGATAGGATGTTTACTGTACAAATACAATACATAACAACTCTCTGCCTAGAAAGGCTGATTATTTACAGCTTCAGTCCTTATTCATGTGCTAAATTTTACAGATTTCAATAGTTCCACTATTGAAGAAATAAAGAAATACCTGCCTCCATCTTTGCCAGATAAGGGCCCAATTCTATGGATAATATTAAAGTGAGTGCTTACTCAATAAGGTTAGGAGTTAAGAAGAGAGCAGGACTCCAACAGGAAGACATTGCAGCCACAGTAGATGCATATCAAGTGTGAACCCATTAAACCCATGTGATGAAGACTCTTAAAAATCAACACGTGCCTATTACTGCATAGTCTGTGATTTTACATGTTGTGCCTGAATACCTTGTTGCATATCTGGATCAGAGAGAAGGAAGTGCAGTTTGAAGAGGAAATCATATACCAGCCGGGATTGAGATTATTTTTGACAGAAGAAAAATACATAACAGTGATGCAGAACTGCAATTCATGCAACATGACTTAATTGTTTTAAAGGAAATGCTAGCAGCATTTTAAAAGCCTGTGGATACACAACTGTTAAAATTTATTGCTGTTGTTTGCATGTATCTAAACTTATGGAAATTTGTGTGAAATTTTCACTCCTGTTTCATTCAGGTCTCCTCTGAAATAAGACTGTCACCTCAGTAGGGTTATTCAACTTAATAAAAATTTTAAATAAAATAAATAAGTAATGTCAAGTCATAGCTTATTTGCAGGACATCAGTCATGTATTTGTAACTTGTGGAATAAGATTAAATAAATCCAAGGAAATAAAAAATAGCTCAGGGCCACTAGAATTCAACATTTAACATTTCTTCTATTCATTTCTTATATGAACACATTATATTTTCTCAGTCTATAACTGAGAAATAACTTTGCACCCATCCACAGGTGCAACACAATTCAGTGCGATAAACTTTTCAGTGTCTTTTTTAATCTAACGATAGATGAGTTGAAAATGTCCAGCATATCACCTTTACTCAAGTTTTTCTCTCTCTGAGATACATTACTCCCTCAGGCACCTCTCTGCAGAGACGTGCTTCATGATTTGGTTCATCTGAAACCAACAAGAAAGTGGTGCAAAGTGCCAGCTCACCAGGCACTCTCTGACTTGTCTCTGCATGTTCTGCACAGACCTGCAGGCCCTCCCTGCCCTCTGTAGGTGACAAATTTCACTGGCTGCAGTAAAAGAGGCAGCATGTCAGAGATATCACCCTATCTGCCTTTCCCCTACCTGTAAACTCTTTGTGAGTGTAGTAGGAAGAAAACTCGGTTGCTAAAGTTATCACTGTTAGCAACATCTCATGAACAAAATCTTACTTTCATGGAAAGACCTGTACAGACACCTGGATAACTGAGAAGCTGCTCAGGCTGGCATAGCAGTGGGATTCAACAATGCCTTTCCCCTTGAGCTTTAATGGCTCCTACCCAGCAAACAGAGTTAGGAAAAGAGGGAGGGAAGGAGACCCCAGGACACCACATTATGCAGTGCTCCTATTTCAGGATGGGATAAGGGTTGTAGGGTAACTATTTTTCATTTCAACTATTTCTGTCACATTTTGAGGGCTCTGTGGAACTGGTTACTGGATTTTATGCTCTGAGATGGTTTGCTTCCATCATCCATTATCTTGCAGCCATCTGAAATGACCAGCACTCCACAGCGCTAAGACACTGTGTTGTCCATTGCCTCCACTGGTGACACCTGAACGATCACATTCTTCTCTCAATCTGAAGACAGAATGCCCTGGCAGGATGGAAATGGATGCAAGTCCTTGTGTCAAGGCACAGATCAAAGTCAGTGAAGTACCTCTGCTCTGAAAAAGAGAGCAGATAATTAGGTAGTAAATATTATTGTGATTTTCTCCTTACCCACATTAATCCAAACACTTCAGCTGGAGATCTCTTCCCAAAATTGCAACACTAATGATATGAGCTGAATATTGAACCACATACGTACAGCTCGTCACTGTGCATACTCAACTCTCCTCTGGCAGCAGAAGCAGTGAACATCATCCAAAAAGCAGTGCCATGCCAAACAATGCTACAAGATTGTATGTCCTCAGAGGTGGGAAACCACTTTCAGAGCTTCTCTTTGTCCCCACTCTTTAGTGGAAGACCTGAATTTGGCCAAAAAGTGGTAAACAAAATTGAAAAAAAATAAAAGGAACGTGAGGACCCTTCAACTCTGGCCTTACAATGACATCATTTTCTGAACTCACCTAGCAGTTTGCAATTCTGATGGATTGTACTGATCTGCGTATTTCCACTCAACATCTGCATCTTTTCCATTATTCACCCTTAGGGCTGTATTTAACTAATGTAGAGATTTTTTGTGCTCCTGACAATGAGAGACAGATACCCATGGCTGTAGTCAGTCTTGGTGTAGCAACTGTCCATGAATTCTGCCTCCAACATTCAGATCAGTTAGCATCAGCTTACAGATTTCTGAGCTTTAATTTATTTATTGAGGCCAAATGACTTCAGTAGGAGCTGCAGCTATTCAACACTTCTCAAATCAGGCAATTTTATTTAGAAGCCTAAAAAAAAGGAATCAGTATCTGGGCTTTAGGAATTGAAGTTTTTGGCTGTTGACAATGAAACTGGTAGCAGTAATTTAAAAGGCATTTTGCCCTTGGCTCCACAAGCTTCTGCTAATCATGCTCAGGTCTGACCTGTACCATACTACACAACTGACTCAGTATTTGGACTTTCTTGACTTAACATTGCCAGATTAAAGCTAATTTCTACTGGTTGTGTGAAGAATATCTTTTTCAAAGGGAACCAGATTCACTGAGACAGTGCCTTCCATTTGCAGAATGCAATGGACCATGCTGACAGTGGCTAGGGTAAGCAGAGCATTAATCGTATGGCAACCACAGGGTGTTGAATCAGTGGCATTGTTGCTTTACCAATGAATCAGCTAATGTGAGGAAAGATTGTGGCCCACATTTCCCAAAGCATAGTCTGCCTTTGGTGTTTGCAGCTCTGGAAGAATTGTTGAGTTTAGCAATTTAGTCATGATTAATCCTGCAGGCAAATAAATGCAAAGTACAATTATGGAATCATTTAGGTTGGAAAAGATGTTCAAGCTCATCAAGTGCAACCATTAATCTAACACTACCAAGTCCATCACTAAGCCATGTCCCCAAGTGCCACATCTACATGTCTTTAAATACCTCCAGGGATGATGACCACCATTTTCCTGGGCAGCCTGTTTCAATGTGTGGTAACCATTTCAATGAAGCAATTTTCCTAATATCCCGCCTAAATCTCACCTGATGCAACTTGAGGTCATTTCTTCTTGTCCTATTTCTTACTACTTGGGAGAAGAGACTGATTCCTATCTTGCTACAACCTCCTTTCAGGTAGTTGTAAAGAGAGATAAGGTCTCCTCTCGGCCTTCTTTTCTCCAGGCTAAACAACCCTAGGTCCCTCAGCTGCTCCTCATAATACTTGTGCTCCAGCTCTTTCCCCATCTTCATTGCCCTTCTCCGGACATGTTTCAGCACCTCAGTGTCTTTCTTGTACTGAGAGGCCCAGAACTGGACACGAGATTCGAGGTGAGGCCTCATCAGTGCTGAGTACAGGGGGTCGATCACTGCCCTTGTCCTGCTGGCCACACTATTTCTGATACAAGCCAGGATGCCATTGGTTGCCTTGGCCATCTGGGCACACTGATGGCTCAAGTTCAGCTGCCTGTGAACCAGAAACCCAAGGTCCTTTTTGACTGGGCAGCTTTCCAGCCACTCTGCCCAAGTTTGTAGCATTGCATGGGGTTATTGTGACTCAAGTGCAGGACCCGGCTTTAGGCCTTGTAGGATGTCATAAAATTAGCCTTGACCCATCAATCCAGCTTGTCCAGATCCTTCTGCAGAGCCTTCCTGCCCTCCAGCAGATCAACACTCCTGCCCAAATTGGTGTTATCTGCAAAATGACTAAGGGTGCACTCAATCTCATTGTCCAGATCATTGATAAAGATATTAAACAGGACTGGACCTAAGACTGAGCCCCACGGAACACCACTTGTGATTGGTTGCCAACTGAATGTAACTCCATTCACCACTACTCTCTGGGCTTGGTCATCCAGTCAAATTTTACCCAGCAAAAAGTGCATCCTTCCAAACCATGAGCAGACAGTTTCTCCAGTAGAATTCTGAAAACCCATGTGAAGGGAATCCAGAATACAAACTACAAGTTGCAAACTGTTAGTCTTCTTCACTTCATTCCCAATATTTTTCTGATCTTTCTTTTTCTGATAAAACTGTGTTGCAGGTACGTCTGTCTTTTTTTATTCTTCCTATTACGATGTGAAAACAACAGAGATGAATCAGTTTTAGCTGACTTAAGACTCATTCATCCTTTTGAAAATTTTAACGCACACTTATGCACACACACTTCAACTAGTTTAAAAATCTTTCCAAATAAAAACTGAAGAAAAAGTACTTTCCTCTTTAAACATTTAGAAACAGGCTCATTTTTCTTCCCAATTACAGCAAATACACAGAAAAGTAATAAGTCTCAGAAGATTTGTCACAAATCCTCCAAGTTCGTGACACCAGTTTCAAAGCAAACCATTGGTTCCCTTCAAAGCAGTAGTCTGCAGCTGCCTGATAAAAGGCCACAACCCAGTACAAGGTAATCATTAGGCAGACATTATTATTATTTTGCTAATTAGTCAAAAATCATTGGATTTCCTGTGGCTCCTTCCTGCTGAGCAATCATTTGATCTTGCTTGTGTTGACAAACACACGAGTCACCAATTGTGCCTCATTTATCATTTGACAAGGACAATGTTTGCTTCTTCTTGTGTGGAGAAGACTAAGAACAAGAAAACAGGCAAGAAGATTCAGAATATAACTGTGGTTTCTTTTTACTTCAACTGATACAGTGACAAACCCCACCAAAATAACAGGATCTGCAGTGAGATATTAAGCTGCTGTTCAAATCCTGGGGGGGAGTGTTAATGCAGAATTCCTACAATGAGCTTTGCGTAAAATAGACTGGAAATATTCCTGCTTCAACTGAAATGTAGAGACTTCCATGTTCCCAAAAAAGGACCCCACAGCATTCTCCCTGCAACACTGTCTAACTGCCAAAATATGGCTAAATTTAACCGGAAGATCTCGAGGAGGGGGGAATTATTTTGTAAAATATAAAGAGTGAGATAAACTTGTACAGTTCAGTTCCCCAAATTTAGTTTAAAAGACATTTCAAAACTCAGCTCTCTATATAGGGAGTATTCTTTTAAAGAATGTACAAGAAAATCTAGCATAAGGATATGTCTATGTGAGAGTTTATTTATAGTTATTGCTAGTGATGGGTATGACATTTTTTTGGTCTAGATATTTCTCTTTCAGTAAGCTGGTCTTTAGGCTCCTCATACATTGTTAAAAAACAAATCACTTCAAAGTAGACTGTTATATCAGTTCTTGAATATAAAACCGAGCACTGTACTGTTTCTAAGGGAGTTGCAGTATGTTTTTAAAAATTTTTTCTTTGTTGTTCAATATCACAGCATTATTTGTCTTAATTAATTTTATGAATTAGTATTACCATCACCCCAGGGAAGAAATAAATAGTAGAATGTTGATATGGAGAGAAAAGAATCATAGTAAGCATGAAGGAATAAAAACAAAGCATTTTAAAAGATGCAAAATAGGTAATTTTCTGTATTGATCATTTGGAGGAAGACAGACAAGTATCTTAGTTTCTATATATGACTTTAAATAGAAAAAGGAAGCTGCTGAATTTATGACATTAACATCTGTGTCATCAAGAAAGCTTCTATGTCAATCTTTAATGTCTTTATATTGAGGGGTTCTCATTACCTAAGGAAAATAAGTAAAAACAAGAACAGGTAGGGATGTGCATGAAATATAATGCATTGTGCCACTTTTATAGAAAAGGACAAATGTTTCATTATTAAAGATTGTGCAAAAAACAGATTGAAGTGCACCTTCACTATTTGCTTAAACGAAGTGCACTTTCACTATTTGCTTAAACATATATTTTTCTAGGGAAATAATAGTGATTGCTTGACTCTTTTATTTACAAGCAGTTTAAATTGCCTCTCAAAAATACAGTTTATAGACTGAATGATCTCAGCTACTTTGTGAAATTACTGATGTGTTCTTTTTATTGCGGCTTACATTTCCTGCAGCAACAGTCCTACCATCTCTTTGCAGGCTGCTGTACTGCTGCTAAGAATTTAGAAATAGACATGCTAGTTTTAAAGAGACTGTATTTTTCCTCTGCTTTAATAAATCAGTAATGTTGGCACTCCTTTAAATGGGTCAGGACAAAGTGTGTCCTTAGTTCACCTCCTGCGGCCTGATTGCTGATCACCAATAATTTGATCAGCCATGCCACAAGAAATGATTTGGTTCAATAGATGTAAACATGACTAACCACGTCCAAAACACATCAAAGTTAAGAGGACTCTTCCTGCTCTCTGACTTCCCTGGAGCCAGAGCAGCCTGTCAGAGGACTGTGCCCCCAGCTCAGGACATCCTGTTCTCTCTGCCTTCAGCAGATGATTTGTCAAATGAAAGAATCTGGGGATGAAATTTTAAAAGAAATATGACTACGCTCTGACTTTAAGCACAAATACAAAAATCTTTGCCAAACAGGATATTTAGGGCTCTGACTAGACTAACTTTAGAGAAATTATAGCCCACTAAGCCCAGCACCCAACCTGCACTGCCAGGATTTCCTCTTTGACTGTTTGTGGTTATGGGTGCTTTTAAAGAATTTGGCATTTGCAAGGACATTCCTAATAGTGCTCAAACATTCAATTCAGGGATGTAAGGATTTTTTTTCCTTCAAAATGCATTTAATTAAAGAATGATTTAAAAAGAAAAAGTGAGGAAGGCTTGCTCAGTAGCTTTGGTGTTTTCCTTTCTCAGGCAAAGCCAGGCTTGCAGAAATGATGACAGTTTCCCAGCTTCTCCACTGAGCATGTGTGAGAAAGCAGAGAAGAATGAAACATGTAGACGTTATACAGGGGTATTTATTGGCAGACTGGCTTGGTTTATTCTGTCCATCCTTCATACCTTCTGCACATTTGTTCCTTGTACAGTGGGCTGTATTGGCAAGGCTTGATAAAGCACTTAAGGTCTTTGCTGGTACAGCTGCTCAGAGAAGCTTAATTTCAGCACTTCATAGGGGACTATATATATTCTCTTAAATTTTAAATTTACTCAGGCAAGTATTTGGGTTGGAATGGTTTTGCATGCTCAACCAGGGTTACAGAAAGAGTATTGTGAGATGGAGCTGAACACCAAAAGTTAAGCAATGCATGACAGACATCAAGTGTTCACCATGACATAAGAGAATAAAAAATTCAGAATTATTTCAATTTAATAAATATTTGCAAAAGGTTAGTTTAAGGAAATAGCAGTTTGCTTGTAAAGACTTTGCTATCTAATTCTTGGAATAAATTATCCATTTCAGATTATCAGCCTAGATGGGAGCAGCGATAGAGATTATTTGTTAAAAGGAAAAAAAAAGTGTCAAAGAAAAAAGCATATAAACAAGGACAAAATATAAATAACTCTTCTGACCCAAACAAAACTAAAATTTTATAGACTGTGCCTTATCACAAGATTATTCATTTCTATTTTTTTCCTGGTAGTGCCAAAAGCTCATTGTTACAAAGACAAAGTGATGACAAAATGCTTTTATGTAGGGACTCAGGTTTGGGAAAATGTATATGAATGTCCCTCTGCTTTTCTTTGCTGTGAAATTCCACATTTCTCACTTTTGTTTTTGTTTTAGAACTTTACCAACTTTTAAAATCTTTCTTATATTTTCATGCACAGATTTTGGCAGAGGTAGCTCAGAATGTGGAGAACAGTGGAACACTAAGTTCCTAAAACAGCATAATTATGCATCTTAAATATGATTGAGTTTAAGAACGCCAGAAGGACATGAAAGCTCTGTTTCTATCTTGCCTTACAAAGAATCAAATTAATAGCTTGAATGAATGCAGTATAGCCACAAAGGACAATCAGAGTAAATCTATAATGGGCTAAAATTCAGTGAGAGCAATAAAGGGGTCACAGCGGTTTGAAGGAAATGAAAAATAATTTCAATTCCTTTTTTTGAAAAACAAAAAAATCTATAATGACCTTTTCTCTTAAAAAGATGCATGTTTACTTTTGTATTACTTTATCTGCTATCACTCTACGTGTTACACTGTCCTTCCTTACATTGCAATGACACACATTGCAAGTATATCGTTGCAAACAAAAGAAAATAATTTTATCTATTTATTCCCATCTGCAAGAACAGTTTAAACAGAAATACAGGAATTAAGGTAATGGCAAATAGTAATACCAAAGGACATGGTATTTACCATAGGTGGGTCTTTATGCTCCAGATACATTTATTTCACAGCCAGTATCAAGGCCCAGAGTATCTGGGAGGTCTCAGAGCTTCGAGTGCCACAATTAGTTCCTGAAGTGGGACAGAGTTCTCATCAGGGCCCTTGGCAGCCAGTCAACCCTTTGCAACAAGAGTCCAACGTCAAAACTGCAGCTATCAAACCCCCCAGGAAAATCCCTGCCCTGGACCCCAAGGCAGTTTTGTGAAGGACATTGCTCAACCTAATTTACCACACATATCCCCAAACTGTAACTGGGGGCTCATCTATGAGTACTTCAGCTTGTGTGTACTTTCCTCATTCTCATGGCCCTGCCTGCACATCATGGGCATTTCTGATCCTGGTTATCCTCATTGGGCCTGATCCTGACCCCCACACACAGACCAACATCCTGTCCCAGCCTCAGCCTATCCCCATGGAGGTGTCTTGTCCCCAGGGCTGGGCTTCCTGGTGCCCTCAAACTGCCCAGTTCCTGGCTGGGATGAAATAGGATGAACTGCCAGCTCTGCTGCCCTGGGGGGCCCTCACTGCTCCTGAGGGAGACCACAGTGCCCAGAGTGCCCTGGCACACTTGCATTGTAGTCAAAATAAAGTCAGGGGGGGTGATTCATGTTGAGGTTTTCAAGGGAGGTGGTTCTACCCCTTCACTCTGCTCTGGTGAGACCCCACATGGGTCTCATCCAGCTCTGCATCCAGCTCTGGGGGCCCCAACACGAGAAGGATGGGGACCTGTTGGAATGAGTCCAGAGGATGGCCCCAAAGACAATCAGAGGTCTGGCACCTCTCCTATGAGGGAAGGTTGAGATAGTTAGGGTTGTTCAGCCTGGAGAAGAGAAGGCTCTGGGGAGAACTTAGAGCAGCCTGCCAGTACCTAAAGGGGGCCTACAAGAGGGCTGGAGGGGGTCTTTTTCAATGTATGTAGTGATAGGACAAGGGGCAGTGGGTTTAAATTGAAACGGGGTAGGTTTGGATTATATATTAGGAAGAAATTCGTTCCTATGAGGGTGGTGAGACATTGGAACAAGTTGCCCAGAGAAGTTGTGGATGTCCCATCCCTGGAAGTGTTCAAAGCCATGTTGAATGACGCTCTGGGAAACTTGGCCTAATGGAAGATGTCCCTGCCCATGGCAGGGCGGTTGGAACTAAATGGTCCCTTCCAACCCAAACTATTCTGTGATTCTATGAAATGTCATCTGAAGACACTACCAGGATGCGCATGAAATGGTAACCCCTACACTGACAATGCTGTTGGGGCAGCGGGATCTACAAGTTCCTACAATATGAAATGTAGTATTCACTGAGTTGCATATGGGGCTGGCCCTCCTCTCAGGAAGAGGTTAACTATCCTCCCTCTCCATCTTGGAGATTGACAGCACAGAGGATGCCTTTTGGTGGTCTGCCTCCATTTCCCAGGCTCCCACACTGCCATACTCTTCCTCCCCACCTGTGCCGTCAAATCACGCATGGGAAGGGCAGAGTAGATCTCGAATCCAGTGAGGGTGCGTGGCCACCAGACTCCTTTCTTTCCCCAGCAGGACCTGAGCCACCGGAGCTGGGACTGAGCCTGCACCAGTGCTGTGTAATTGAGGCAGCAGACCGATGTAAATCCCGAGGAACGTGTTTTGCTTGTGCAATCATGCGTCAGAAGAACACCTGCAGTGAGGTGGTGTAGCAGAATACCAATGCTGACTGTTGGCTTTTAGTCTCTATTTAAATAAGACACTGTGCTCATACTATGCAACATATTTAAACAAGAAAAAAGTGGTTGTCAGTGACAAGAATTTACTACCTTGTAGAATTCCATGAGTTGGATGACATATAGCCTATGGCTCTTTCTCTAGTGCTTTCTCTGATGATTTTTCATCAGAAGTCCGGGATTAGAGTTTAACAGAAACATGAGACATTGTCCATTACACACCAGCTGGAAAGGACCAAAGCACTAAGCAATTGGCACACAGGCATACTCAGGCACAGTATACATAAATGCACATGTATTTATGTCTTGCATAGAAGACAGTTATTATTATTTGAAGAGCAGATGAGTTGCTAAAAATTTTATTCTTTGCTGGTTTGTTTTTATTGTCTCAAAGGGAAGTCAGCAGTGGATATGCCCTCTAAACTGTGCAGCTGACCTTTATGCAGTTCTTAAGATGGTTGTGCTGCAGTGAAACAGAAGTTGCTTCCAGTCTAAGTGAGCTGCTCTCACTGGCCCAGCTGGTCACTGCAGTCACTTCATATTGGGTAAAGGATTGGTGTTGAGGCGTATAAATGAGATAATTATCATTGGGATTTTTCCTGACATACTCTCTTTAATAACTCAAAACCAAAAATTTGAAAATGATCCTGTTTCTGTGTTAACGGTAGTATCCATCCAATTAAAACAGTCACTAGATTTCATAAGTAACTGCAGCTGACTCAGTGTTGATATGAAGTGACTTCACCAAAACTGGATCAGCTACAGACAGCAAGGTCATATCTTGCCAGTGTGAAGAGAATAGTTGTTTCCTCATAAACTTGGATTTACCCTATAATGAGCTGGGAAAAGATAAGATAATAAAAGACAAATATGGCTTAGTTCAAAGAATCTCTGGCAATTTGAATGGTGCCAGAAAAAAAAGATCAGCAGATCTATGATGTCTGGAAGATCTACAATGCCCTGAAGAAACAATAAGCCAAATTGCTACCAAGTAAAAGGTCAGAATGAAGAAAATCACTGGGAGAAAAAATCCATAAATCTCTTGGTTCCATACTTACCTGTGGATTGACTTTTAGGCATATCTTTTCAGTAGACAAAGGGGAATAAGAACAAATCTGGCTCTATATATTATAGATCTTCAACACAAAACAATATACAAAATATCTGGATAATATGAAAATGAAAGCAAATCTGCTTTGCTAATAATAATTTTCTGGTCATTCACCAATGTTAGTAAAGTGTCATCTGGGACTCAGGTAAGTCACACCCTTGGGGTTTTGTTTATATTTGTTCTTGCTTTGCAGTTGTCTGCATGACTATATAATTTCTTTCATAAACTTTCTAAAATCTATCTTAAAGGAATTTACATTTCTTGCCTGCGGTATGCTATTGGAAAGACAACTAGAATTTTTTTCCCCTCCTAATCTAAATTTATTACTGATAAATGAATGTTCAGTCTGATCATTGAACCACACTTTTCAAGCAGAAATTGGTCTTTTTGGAAACACTGAGATAAGACTATAAATTAGGCTTGTTAAAGAGAAAATCTACACTGGAAAGCTATGAGTCTGTTGCTAAAAGTAGACAGACAGGCTTTCCAAATATACCAAGAGAATTGCACAACTGTTTTCTACAGAGAAGCTATGGGATTTGAGTACTTTTTATGCTCTGAAAACTCTGAAAATTTTTTCCATCCCTCTAAGGATGTACCTTCTCTTCACCACCTCTCTGAGGAACATCATATATATAGAGAAAGGGAGAGGCAAGGAAAAATCCACAAAAGTTTTCACAAGGGAAAATGCTTTGTGAAGGAGGCTCAATTACCTGTCACCATCTCCTAGTTCTGTTTTTGAATTCTGAAAGAACTTGCTATACTCTTTTTCTATGTCATGTAAATAGGTCACAAGCCTCTTCTATCTGACTTTGGCATAAGCCGCAGAGGGAGGTCAAGCAGTTTGAGTTTTGAGGGTTGTCCCTAACTCATTAACTTGAAGGAAGTCATCTTAAAACTGGTCCCGAGTCCAACTCCTAATGGATCAAGATGTCTCATCCTGATCATTTTTGTTAACTCCAGTTTCTCAGTGGATTAATTGTATATGACTGCAAGACTACGCAATAACAACGCTTCTAAGGTCATGCCAGAAGCATAGGAGGTAGACATAGCTGCATAAGGTGATTCACATGGAGGTCATGACCAAACTCAGGCAATCAGAAAGCAGCAACCACTTCATATGACCCCTTACTGCAAAGTTGTTTTGTGAGCTACTGGTACCATCTCACCTGGCCATCCTGTTGGGAGTTTCCAAGCAGCTGACTTGAAATAAGTCTTTCTACATGGCATTCACGTATATCACGTCAGCTCAGAGGCTGACCCAGCTGAAAGGACCTTTAGTATGACACAGTCCCAAATATCCAATGACAATTGCCCTAAAATAAGAGACTGGGTCATCCCCGCAGTCCTATTTGTGTGAGCAATTGTTATGCACTGAGGTAAGTGTTGTTACAGGAATGGACTATATTCATGAGTAAGTGTTTGAAACTCCCTCCCCAGGAGAGCAGGTGCTTCTCTCTTCTTCTCCCTGCACCTCTGTTTGGTGTAACACACACGTATACTAAACTATAAAGCCCACTTTCACGTGATCTATTCAGTTTTCCAACCGACTTAAAAGAAAGGTCTTATTAAAGACGCTATAAGAGGTTTGAACTCTGTCAGGAATGCCCCGTGAGTTCAAATCATATTACTTTGCCCACTAGGCTCATTTCAAAAAGCATGTTGAGCCTAGGCTTTCTGAATTCACCTGAGAAGCCAAGATTGGACCACAATAAAGAAGGGCAGTGTGGTTCTCTTGAGAAGCCCAGGTACAGCTCCATTAACATCCTCAGGAGTTATTGTATCTATAGATAGAAGGAAGAATTCTCAAATGTCGTGCCTAAAATTCAGGTGTCTGTATGTCTGCCAACTTTAAATACTACATTAAACATAGCTTTATGTGTCATGTGTCTAAATTTATACACCCTAGTTTTAAAGATGAACTTATAAGGAGGGTAATACATACCTAAGAGAAGACAAAAATGCTCACTTAGAGTATTTTTGACTTCTTAGAAATACTTTTTAAAGGCCATGGAAGTATTCTTCCTACCTGCCTATGAATAAAAATATCTAGTAAGAATAACATTATCAGAATTTAAGGAGGTGATCTTTATTTTCTACTTTAGGCCAATTTAACAAAAGTGTGTTCTTGATTTGCATAATATCGTAAATAGCTCTTTCTGAACTGTTTTCGTTAGACAGCAGGATTACTAGCAAATGACTTCAGTTACAGTCATCACAAAATAAAACAGTGTGAAAGCAATAGTTTAAGATTCATCACAGCCTTGCACATTACATGTGCAAAGAGGCGGGAAACTGCAACCAAATCTGGACAGTGGTACCTTATACGTTTTTTATATGGTTGAAAATACCTCATAAAGTACTCAGCTAAATCACATATAATTAGGCTTTTTTGTTTTAATTCAGCATAACCAATGCTATTATATCACTTCAGCATAACTGGTCAACTGGTTTTGAATCAGTGCAGAGTCACTGCTTTAAAAATGCAAATGAGAAAGCAGTCTCATCATGTGGAGCCAATTCAGAGTATTTTGATTATTATAAGTAGAGTAGATGGAAATATTAAGAAGTGTGAGATTTATCAGGGAACAAAATCAAATCAAATAAATCAAATACAGGTCCATCCCTCTGTCTGTGGTGTGTGTCTAGAGAGGAGGGTTGAAAACTCCATTTTTAATATTTCTGTCTTGTAAAATGAAAGCATGAGCCAAGTACTGATCTCATCTGTATTCTCACATCTTACTGACTCGCTCAAACTCTTCTGCAAAGTTTGCCAACAGAAAGCTGACATGCAAGACAAAACTTTAAGAAAATCAATGCCAAATAATTGTCCAAGCTATAAGAAAGAATAAACTTGCCAGTACGTTATGTTCCACCAACACTGTGGAGAGTTGTAAACCTCAAATTGGAGGGAACTAAACAGCTCTTATTGTGCATAGTAGACTTTATATAACAGCAGGCAACACAAATCATTTCTCTACTGCAGTTCAATAGCTAGTCATTCCTTCTCTTCTATATTCAATTCTGCACCAGAGCCATGACTTAAATGCTGTGCTGCTGTCAGTTAGTTGGTTGTCCGTTCCTTGGCTGCCAAAGGGGATGCTTTAAAATGAAGCTATTGTCCCAGTAATCAGGCGTCTCCTGGTGGGACAGTATATGATAAATTTTTAAGGACATGGCTGCAGCATAAAGCATGCTGTACTTTACATCAGATATTGTCACACAAGAATGTGCTTCTTTTTCATCACTTTTAAGATTCAAGTATTGTGGGAAGACTAAAAAGTGGACACTATGTCAGAATTATAAGAGACCCAAGGTATATTTTGCAATGTAACACTGTAGGTTTATGGATAATATCAACTATAAGTTGCAAGGGATACAGAAAACCTAATTCCTTTAAAGCAAGTCTTAAGGTATACTGAATATTGATGGAGTTTGTTTATTTATTTGACTGTACTTGCCCTAAAAACATGGATTAGTTTTTATGCTATTTTAGGGAAGTTTTAAAAATGCCTTATCCAAAGCTAAAAGTCTTCCCATATTTAAGGACAAGCAAAAAGCTATGGCTTGACATGTGTGCATGGTTTAATTGGTATTTCAGGTACAAGTCTAACACTTGAGCTAACTTATTCTCAAAGAAAAATGCTGCAAACCATGAAGGATAAAACTCACTTGAAAGTCAATATCTCTTTCAAAGAATGTTTGTTGCAAACATGAAAGCAAGGCCCAGACACCTACTTTCGATCTCTGTGGCAGCCAGAGCATCATCAAGAGTGGTCTAGGTTTCACAAATATCAGTCCCTCCTCATAGTCCTAAAAGCAATTTTGCCATAATCCACCTTTTCAAAGAATGTTATTTACCAATAAAAAAACCCCTATTGTCAAGGTCGTCTCAAGCTGGGAAATAAGAGCTGGTCTACTTATTCAAGTAAAATGGATCAGGATACAGAAACACAGAGGGTAGTCAGTGCCTTATATTTAGCCAATGTTGGAAGAAACATATTATATTGGATTATGCTGCAAGAGTCCCATGGTATCAGCTCCTGCAAGTTGGAGGATATAGCATGTTTCCTCACTTTGGCTTAGAAATAAGGCAGTCCACTAGTCCTACGGTAGTGTAGGAATATTTATGAAATTTTTTTACCTGTAGAATGGTTTTCTGAATCATGAGGCACACCTACTGTGACTTTCAAACCACACCTTTAATTCCAAAGCATTTTCTTCTTAGGTCAGCTGTTATTGCAGGTATACAGTAGTGATGTTTTGATTCTTGTCTTATTGCTTTATAAAACTATATGTCAATAGATTTTTGCCAGTAAAATGCTCCTTTTTTTTTCTTCATCATCTAACTTTGGTCCTTGCAGATAGACTAGTCACTTCAGATAGTCTGATGGTTTTTTTGCTGTCTAGAAACACATGACATGACAACTGGAGGTTTCATTCACTAAGAGTGATGAATAGCCATTAGCAGGTCATGCTATAAAGCACAGAATTATCAGGAAGAGAGTAGTGCCTACAACTGAGTGCTGGTGGTCCAAACTGCTGATGAAAGGCATAGAGGGAAAGGAGAAAATTTTGTTGTGTAGGAAAAGAGCTATCAGTACTCAACAGATGCCAGCTTCCTCTTCCAAGAGACTTGGTACGAGACTCTAGGTAGGGAACAACTTAAAACATACACACATGAATATCCTAATATTCCTCAGAACATATATGCAAGCATAATTTTACATGGAGAAGCAGAAAACTGAGATCTTGCAAATTCTTACTTGAAATGGAAGCAACATTAGGAATACCTGTTCAGTGACACTAACCATGACGACATCTGGAAACTTTTAGATCTATATCTTCTAACTCAATTTCTATTCAACTTTCAGATTGACTTTATGGCTCAGTCTCTTCTGACTAATGTTTTCTCATGGTCCTTTCTTGTGGTAACTATATGGAAAGACACTGATTTCATTCTTGACTATTTTCCAATTGCTTTATGGTGCTGAAAATTATACCGATAAAAATCTCTCTCTTCTTTCTTTCCACGCTGCATGGCAAAAATTTCTTAAAAATGCCTTCAGTTAAGACTAAAGAAGCAAAGACTTTCTCTGCATCAACAAATAGAAAAATTATTTTGTGATTTTCCTCTATATATTTGCTACTCTCTGATTAAATCAATAGATGTATCTTTGAATTCTCGTGAGAATATCAAAGAGCTTCATAATGCAGCTACATGTGGGTTATAAAAGCCAAAATATTCTTTCAATAGGTGCTGAAATAAGTTTCACCACTTCTTCCAGTTACTCTTCAAACTTCTTAGCCACCACAAGTTTATAGAGAACCTGGCTTATTCATGCTAATGGTCCAGGAGAACTGTGTTGAAAGACATGTGTCCATTTGGTTAAGCATGAAGTAAGACAAAAAGAGAAGAAACTCTTTAATAGACAACCTGTCTTTAATAATGAGTCTTCAGCATCAAATAGCAGCATATGAACACTCTTACTGACATTCTAGTTCAACATCTCAAATATGACAGACCAAAGACATAATTTATTAACAGTTGGCAGTCTGGCACTGACTGGGGTCCAACTTTTACTACAATGTGCTCTGATTTTTTTCTTAACCTTATTTTGACTTCTTAGAAGAGCTTTGTCAATTGCTAGTACACCACTCTAATTTCAGATTTACTCTGGATTGCATATTAAATACACTACCTACACAATTCAGAAATATTTTTAAAATATTACTGTAACAATAGGTAGAAATAGGCAATCTTAGGCAAAGCTTAGTTCTTGTAACTTAGCTTCCTCTCTCTTACAAGGACTAGTGTTTTTGACAGACTTCTGATTGTGTCCAGATAGATTCAGTTTTGTAATTGCACTTAAATTATTTTTGGGTAATATTTCTGGTCAACTGTTTCAAGATGTTTAACCTTGAGATTATGGCAACCTATAGGTTTTTCAAAAATAACTGATAGTGGAATGCTACAATTCCTTTTTTCCCCTACTAAAATTAACATTTAAGCAGTATCTCAAATGCAACAGTAGGATTATAAAGTGAAATGAGTATACAGATTAAAATCCTGAACCAGATAAGGACTGAGACTATTTATGAATTCACTGTCCTAGCCAAGCAGAAAAGATCAGGTAAACAGCCTCTCATGGGACAGGCTGCATCGTGATATCTCAATATCTCCCCATAAGTGTGGAAGATCTAAAGGACTTCAGAATTTCAGAAGATTCTCCTTCAGACTAAGAAAACACATTTTTTTCCATTTTCACCAGGAATCAAAGGAGAAGGAGTAAAGATAAAGCTCAAACTATGCAGCAAACAGGAAACAAAAAGGATAACATTTCTTTCCCTCAGAAGCCACATTCTTTCTAAATTAGAGGGTATTGAAAATTCAGCTCCTAAGTCCTGAATTTACCTTGCCATAAATTTACTCACCGAACAGGTCTCAGAGATCCTAGTAGTGCCATGAACTTTTATACTTTAGCAGTTAAGAATAATAAAGCCAAGTGCAGATGAAATATACATGAGTGATAAATTCTGGATTTTCCACTGTGGAAGCATATTGCTTTTATGATTCAGATCCAGGTTACTTTAAGCCAGGTCATTTCAATTCAGTTTGCAGAAGAAAGACTGTGAAAAAGACTGTTAACCTATTTTTCTATACTGATAGAATTTCTCTATACTGATAGATGAAATGGCTTTGAATCAACAAGTTGAGGACACTTTGATTTGATTTCTTTTCATTTTACTGGGAGGGAGTAAAGAACATCACCGTTGACTTGGAGTGAGGTGGATCAACACAAAACAGTAGGCCAGGTCCATTAAATGTTTGAGATTCAAATACCTAAGCTTGAAATATCAAGGAGCACCACAAGAGTGAATGATACAGTGAACATATCAATTAAAATGCTCTGTTTTTATCAAGTGGTGGCAAGACATCAGTACTCTTCTCATTCACTATTTATACTTGATTTATGTTATCTTTTTTACTGGGTGTACCTTGCAATTGTTTTTTAGTGAGACATTTTAAGAAACATTCATGAAAACCAAGAAGCATGAAAACATCTCTCTGTAGTAAACAGAATGCAGGCTCAGCACCCTATGAAAATCGCCTTACAAGTCTGTTAATGAAGAAATTTTTTTGGCTGGGGGAGTAAAATTCTTGAGAAAAACATAATAGTCCAACCTGTGCACACCAAGACTATGCTATCTACTGATGTACAATGAACCTAGGGGATGTTTGGATTAGTCAGTCTTGCTGAAGCTCATGGTCTTGGTCATCAATGCTTTCTTTCAATTAAAAGTTCTAGGTCATCAAAATCCTCCTTAGTGACCTACTGCATAGTGTAACGCATTGTTCCCTTGGAGGGAACAAATGCTTTCTTACTGTAATTCATTTCCCAACTTGGGAAGCTCTAACAATTACCTGCTTTAATGCAATATATTTTCCCCATCTTCCATAAAAAATATGGTGTTCAGAAATATACTTGAATAGCAATTTATTGAATGTTACATCACTATGAATATACCACATTTAGAAAGCCATTATAGAGGGAGTTCCCAGTGTGGTGACACAGTACAACGTGAGTGATGCAAGTAAAAAAGTTTCTATTTTAGTACTCAACAAAAATCAGACATAGCTCAATGAAGTCACACTCTGCCTATCTAAGGCAATATCAAGAATGTGTATGTGTCCAAGTCTCTGTGCTCAGTCGTCCATTCATTTTTCCTTATGTACACAGTGTATTTACATCAACGGTGGTTGTACACCCTCAGGAGTAAGCTCTCCTAAAGTTTGAATAAATCACAAGACTGCAGTCAGAATTGTCATCTATGAGCTAAAAAGCAGATCTCTGTTGCTAGTGGAACACAAGCTATGCATTAGAAATCTGCACTGCAGGTAAAGGGTCTGCAGTATAGATGGAAGAAATGCTGTCTTCATTAGTTCTATATATCATTTATTTTAAAACATAAACATATTTTATACTTTCACCTGATCAAGCCTTTGAAACTGAGTTTTAAGTCTGATAAGTATACAGTTGTAAGCAAACATACTAGCAAATATGGTTTTCAGGTAGGATTTTTAACAATCATTGTCTTTTAATAGCATAGCACACAAAAAATACTGGATTTTAGATTTATCTCAAGTTTCATATCAATATTGCAAATGAAACCTGGTTTTAATACAATGGAAACATCTACTTCTTGCAGAACAGAGGGATTCAATTATGCATATATGAGTGTATATACACACACTTTTATATGGCTCCGAATCATGGGTCATTTACCGCCACCATCTGCATCTCCTAGAACGCTTCCATCAACGCTGTCTCCGTGCAATCCTAAACATCCACTGGTCAGATTATGTGACCAATACATCTGTTCTAGAACAAGCAGCAGTCACAAGCTGAGAACACAGCTGCACTGGGCAGGGCACGTCTCCAGGATGAAGGACCACCGCCTCCCTAAGATCTTGCTTTATGGTGAACTTGCCACCGGCTGTCGCAAGAGAGGAGCCCCGAAGAAAAGATACAAGGACTCCCTGAAACAACATCTCAGCCTTGGCCATATTGATCAACATAACTGGTCTACTCTGGCCTCAAACCGGGAGGTCTGGAGACACACCATCTATAACGCTGCTGTTTCTTTTGAGAAAGCACACAGGATCACTCTCAAGGAGAAAAGACAATGCAGAAAGAATTGTGTCTTGCCAATACCACCTAAGGAGTCTTTCTGCTGTGCCTTTTGCAACTGGACTTGTCTATCTCGTATTGGCCTTTTTAGCCACCAGCACGCTTGTAAAAAATGTGGGTAGAGCCCTTCCCAAATCTTCTTTTGCAAAGCCTAGCCATGAATAGACACACAAACAGGTTGGAAATTCCTCTCATATGCAAAGCTTTTTAATGTGTTTATGCTACACTGTCTTTTGACAAGTCAGTGTATACTTGCACATTTTAACAGTATAAATGCACTGCCTTAAAGTAAAGATTGTACAAGTAGCAGAGATATCAAGAGGTGGAAAAGATCTCAGCCATCCAGTCCATCTGTCAGATGATAAAAGATTATTGCCTATATCACATTTTCTCTTGTTTCTCTAAGTCCAGCTAAATATCTTTCCACCACATGCTACAGGTTATTATGCTTCCTAATGGACATCACTCAAGTTTTAACTTCGCAGCCAGACAACTTCGTCTCCCACTTTATTCTTTTGTGCTACTCAGTCTCATCCTGTCTTCAGCAACAGAGAGGCTGCGTCCTTCTTTCTTTTCTTTCTCTTTTTTTTTCTTTTCCCTCATCCCTGCACCAGTTCCCCTTTCTCTATGGCATCATTCATGACTTTCTTCAATTTCCTTTCAAGTCTTTCACAGCCTGTGCCCTGGCCACCCTGTCATTTTTCATTCAATAAAGGTGTATACACTGTTTCTTCCAATCAAGACATGGTGATGGTCTTCAGCACCAAATTAATAAATTTTTCAAAGGTTTTCATGCTTTCTCTCTTCCCTGATTCTCCCTCTTTTTAACACACTTGGAATGCGCTTCGCACAAACAGAAAATCCTCATAAATTGCCCTCCTTTAAGCACTCTTTTACTGCCACACTGAAATAAAAGGTAGCTGGGAGATGGGTTGTGCTGACTAACTGCCTAGTGTGCCACTAGTGTCTTGATTATCCTCTGTTCCCATGTCCCTCTCACTCACACCTCTTTTTGACAACTTATGGCCCATGTTACCTCTTAGCCTTTAAGGATTTCATGGCAAGGTCAAATTTTTTGCTGTTTCCCTCACTGGTTTCCTGGTGAGTAACCAAGCCTCCTAGGTACTGTGTCAATAAAAAATAGAAATACTAATTATTAATATCAATTCTCATATATTTGGAAACTTATTCATGAGTTCAAGTCATGCTTACCATGCACTATATACAAGACAAAATGTCTCATCCCATTGATATCAGCAGGATAATTCTAATCATCTTAAATTATAACTTTCATATCTAATCTAATGAGGTAAAAGCTCATTAGTTATCTTCTTTTACTTTTGTTGCCCTTATATCCACTCCTCTAGACCCTTTGAGGGAACTTGCCAATTCCTTTTTGTTCCATATTAATTACATTCAGTCTTCTAACCTTAACATCCCTTAGTTTAGTTAGAGAAAACCCAGGAGAAAAAATATTAGAAATTATGTAGTTTGTTGCAACAGGGAACCTTTCCTCCTCCCAGCCCAAAAGAAAATCTGACCAAAGGCATTAATAGCAGCACCACCGCTTCCCTCAGAGAAACTGGAAGTGACCAGTCTAGTGACAGATGTAAGAGGACAATTTTATTAGGTCAGGGAAACTTTCGCAAAAGAAAGTCTAGCTGGACTAGAGTGTGGGTGTTACTTGGACTTCCCACAACTACTACAGTTCACACCAGTTTTGAAGCTGATAGATCAAAAAAAAATCATTCAGGTTAAATATAATTAAAATTATTGCATGATCTAAGGTATCTGAACCAGAGCGAGTCATTTCCCAAGGTCATGTAGGGAATTGCATTTGAGTAGTATGCAGTAACATGGGAGTCAGATTTGAGAAAGCTTATATGGGTATGTGAAATAGAAGGAAAGCTGGAGAGATGCGCAATCATTAAAAAAAGCTTGTGTAAAATCAACAAGAGATGTTAGCCACAGCATGGCCTTGATTGGAAAGGTTTGAAAAAAACTCTGGAAGAGAGTGTTTTTGGGCAGAGCGCTGGGAAGAGCAACTCTTGAATCACAGGGAAACTATCTCCAATTGTTATTTCTCCCATGTTCAAAAACCCAAAGCTTCATACACGGTAACATGAGGCATAGAGATAATGTAAGTAGAGTGACCAAGTTGGCATGAAGCTCTATCTAGGCAATGTAACTCCCCTGAGATTAAAAGGATCTCATTGAAATGGAACTAATTTCTTTTCTTTCCTTTCCTTCTTTTCCTTTTTTTTTTTTGTTTGTTTTCTTTTCGTTTTCTTTTCTTTTAGTGAAAGACATTGCACATCACACTCAGCATTGGCCAACCCCTGAGGATGTTGTGAGTGACAATACTATGTCATATTGCATGCTTTTACAGTGCCTAGCACAATGTGGCCCTCAACCCTAAAGGAGGCTTCTAGATAATACCTAAGGACAAATAAATTATAGTAAATCAGACACATGATTATGCTTTCTCCATCTTAAAAACCTTCACTAAAAAGTATTTTGAACCATTTTCAGGTTTTTATTTCTTCCATTCCTTATAAATAATATCAAAGAGACATGCCAGGAGATGCTGCTTACAATATTGTATTTCCTATGATGCCAAGGGAATGCTTTCTTTTCCTGCCCTTCCACAGGGTGTGGCAGGGTGGCTTGTAGTGTTTAGCAGGAAGGGCAAAAAGCTCTTTGAGTATTGCTTTCCTTTTTTTAATTATACGCTGCATATTGCCTCATGCTCACTTGTCTAAGGATGCAATATGCAGAACCACTATATCATAGTTTCAATATGACACGTTGTGAACCTTCTGGCTTCTAGTCCAGGAGCCAAATGGCATTGTGTATTCCCTCCATTTGGCCTCATTTTCATCTTCCCCCTTTGCACCCAGGCTGACAAGAGGAGCATATGAAGCTTTTTCTGGCTGCTGCATCTTGACCTTGACCTTACAGCTTTATAAAAGGGTACTTGCATGTGCAGGGCTGCTGCTGTCCACAGCCAAGTCCCACTTTCTTTTGACATTAAGTGAGTAAAAGGCCACGTGATGAAGTCCCTTCACAGCCCCAACATTTTTGTTCTGCTTTCTCCTTTGCAAATGTTTTTGTGCTGACTTTTTTTTTCTCCTCAGGTCAGGCTTACAGCATCTTTTTTTTCTCTCTGTTGTTCCTATCCCCCTCTCCTTTTCCTACACACATATACACACACACACACACACACGCAGCCGCACGCGCACAGAGACCCACACCCACACACACACACACAGAGGAAAATCTATATGTGTCAGACATTCAGCAAGGGAAAGACAAAGGCACTGAGTTAATTACCCATCATTTACTGCTGCTGAGAAGAACAGATGGTAGCAGGCGATATGTAAATGGCAAGGGGCAGTGAATTATTCGATTTTTTTAGATTAATCGTCGATGACAAAGGAAGTGATTACAAGCTGTGACATTTATACAAATGTATAAAGTACATAATGCTAGAAAAAAAAAAGGGCTTAATATTACTATGAGGATGTCAGGCATGTGAACACCATTGTCATAATACAAAGCAACACATTTTGTGAGATCCAAGGATCTGCTTTTCTTTGATTTGCAAACTTTAGTAAGTCCTAGCCTCTGGAAATATACATTTCCCAAAATGAATCCATGCCTGACAATCATGAAAAAAATAGGTTTGAGTGCTTTTGCATATTTCCTACAGTGCATAAGTCTGCCTAGGCTGAAAAGTAGAGCTTACAAGGGATGAAGCTGATGTCGAATCAGTGTGGACTGTAAAACAGGAAAAGGTGCTAATAAAATACATAGACAGGAAATGGAAAATAAAAGGAAAGGTGATGTTTAAGTTGACAGGCCCTCGGTGAAGACAGGAGGGCAAACAGTGAGGTGGAAGTGAAGACAGAAGAGAGTGCTGTTTGTTTACTGCATGTCTGAAAAATAATTGTTTTAGAGACTTTGAAGGATGGAATGACAAAATTTTCAGGCCAGGCCTTGCTCTTTTTACACAAACACCCAAACTGCTCATCCTCAAGGTAGTCTACTGTATTTTCTGCTGTATAAATAATTAATAGGTACATGAGGAAAACAGATGCTTTCTTTTGCAGATCATAGAAACCACTCCATCATCAAAATGTCTTCAACCACCTAATTATTAAATCTATACTGTGCTAATAATACAGATGGGAGATGAAGCCAGTGAGCCACAAATTTTGTTCCCTTTGAAGCATCCCAACCTACTGTATTCCTTGTTTGACATTTTGTAGTGAACTACTCTCTGCAACATCAGCAAGGCAAATAGAGGGGAGAGCTTGGTGGCGAGCTTATTTATCCTCCTCAGAAATACTTTCCAATCAAGCAAGGCAAAACATCACCAAAATTACTGTGAAACACTCCACTGTTTTGCATGCTTTGTTGATTACAGAGGGGTGAGGGAGGGACAGAATTACATTATATTAGTCAGCAGCACTGGTAGTACATTTAAATCTAGCAATCCATTTCACATGGGTATTTTTTTAGGAATGAAGTGCTGGCTGTACCAATCTGCCCTGAAGAAAGAGAAGGATAAAATGCTGTAGCACACCAGTATTTCCAGTGTGGTATTATTAGAAGCCAGATATTCAAGGACCAACAGCTAAGCTATTGGTTTCTAAGCTGTTTTTCTTTTTTCTAGATAATGTTACCCTTATGAGATGCAATTAATGCAATAATATAGTTTCCACTCTCTTCATTGGTGCATATGCAAAGTGGTTAGTATATTTGTCTTCCTCTAAGCAAACATAGCTTGGACCCCAGAATAAAAAGACATATGCAGTTATTGAAAGAATAGAGCTGTATCCATTTCTCCAGACCACAGAGACTAAACTGAAAGTATCCCAAGTCAGTTCACATTGCACACAACATCATGTTATCTACTTATTTCCTTGAGCTGGGGGGATCATGAGTTAAAGTCGTAACCTGGGTAGGGTGACAGGCAACCGTTTCTCTCTTGCAAGGCTAGAAAACAGTAAAAGATTCTCCTTTTCTGAAAATTAAAAAGAAGGAAAACATCCTTCCTGTTGAGGAACAGTGAATGGGACACGACATAGTAAAAATATCTAGGTAAGTGC
Organism: Pipra filicauda; assembly: GCF_003945595.2. Lineage (NCBI taxonomy): Eukaryota > Metazoa > Chordata > Aves > Passeriformes > Pipridae > Pipra > Pipra filicauda. Next base: position 421,076 of record NW_024103862.1, on the reverse strand, counting down.
CAATGGCTGTATTTCTTAGCCCTCCCTAGACAAGATGAAATGGTTCCAGTGAGAAAATCTTCACTCCCTCCACCTCCTCCACATATTTTTTTTCTTTTTTAAACAAAGGAGGGATGATTTATGACATGGGCATGAGCTTATACAGCTTTCTTTTACCTATAGATTCATATTTATGAGATTTTTTAAAAAAACATCATAGGTAGACCATACGTTACTGCACATTTTCCATTGTTAAAGCATTAATGTATACCAAAGGACAAAAAGCAACATCAAGAGGGAAACATATGTTTTTATTTGGAGAAAATGGCTGAATCTGAATCCACACCATATCTAGCCATCTATTTATACACATTCCTGGAACACAACAAATTCATGAGGGAAGAGAAAATAAAATATCCATGCATTTCCACTGCTTTGGAGATATTTATTTATGAAAACCACAGGTAGTCGTTATTTATAGTCCTCATCTTTTTGTTCTATTTTTTTTACTAAAACAAAGATGAAATTGGAATTGATTTTTTGAGGGACATTTATACTGAAAGCAGGATCATTTTATATTTTCGCAAGTTGAAGTCTGTATTCATTACTAGGAAAAAATGTAAGAACAACACGCTAAAGAATTTTCATTTGTGACCCATTTTTATTTTATAAGAAGCTTGTCACTGCATTGTTGCATAAAAATGGAATTTAAACTATGCTTGCACAATAAAATAAACTTTAATGCACTCTCTTCATACACATTGAAATTATAGACTGGATACATATTTTTCTTATGCATGTATGTATGTAAACATACATTTATGTAGAGAGAGTTTTTTGCTTGGTTAGCTGAGAGTTTGTGTTTAGGCAAGCGCACCTAATAATCAGAGTCTTCCATTAGGAAGATATGCATATATAATATTTAGATGCAGATGTCTATGCTTGCCATCATGCATCTATAAGCATGTTTGTTAGTACTGTTCTCATTTTTTCATTTCAGTGCTGTCCATATTAAAATAACTGTGAATTTCATCTGCTGTACATTATAGAAGATATACACTGCAGCCCATCTAACCTGTGAAAGTATGAATATGCTGTGAGACTGGAATCTTTTCAGTCCTTGGGAAGTGGATAACAGTAATTAAAAAGTAGAATGTAAAGGCCTATTGTGGCAGCGAAGAGACGAGTCAGGGCATCAAGACCTTGTTTAGTGGGAGACATCAGGCACTGGGTAGCAGTTAAACACCCCAAAAAGACGCTAGGTTATTTTTCAGTTTACTGTACAGCCTCCTACAGCTGAACCAGTAATATGTGCAGTCTTAAGTGGGATATAATAAAAACTCTTGCTAGCTAGGAAAGCAAATATATACCCTTAAGTCACTTTCATGTATATTGACATGGATTTTCATTTTTTCACTAATATGAACATGTATCTTTGTGTGTTATGCTTAAAAATATACACCATAAGAGCAAATATGTCTAAAAAATATTTGGTAAAGCAGATACAGCCATATAATTTTACTTTGGTTGGCTTTAAATATTGCAGGTCATTTAAAATTATCTCGCTGCTAATATCTTCCTATTCCTAAAATACCTCACAGTGCTCTGGACTGTGCCTTTCCAAAAGCAGATAAGCAAGTCAGTCAGCATCAGTATTCCAAAATACCAAAACAAACCAACAACAGAACAGATAGAGTAACACTTAAACGATGTCCCTTTAGGCATTCCTTTCAACTCACTTCGTCTGACTCCACTTTTGTGTAGGTTATAGGATTTACTATAGCAACCTAACCTCCCACTCCAAAAAAAACCGTCTAGCTCCCCCTTCTTTGTGACTTAAATCAAACCAATAGAGCCCTCTATTGGTAAAACCTCAGGTAGCTACAAATGCTTCTGTGGAATAAGGAGACAGTACTTGTCATAGCTTATGCCATCATTTTCCAGCTGAAGTAAATAGCAGATGTTTTTGGACTTAGCATTAGCAAAATGCCCTGAGAGAAAAGGTCTGTCTTATTGCCCAGGTATGAAATTTCATTGTTTTCTCAATGCAATAGTCCTACACAAGTGCTAATTGTGAAATTTGAGCACAACATCACCACACAAACCTGTAACATGTCTAAGAGCACTTTGTTCCCATTAAAAACATTTCAGTTTCTGGAAAGGATGTAAATATATTACACCTAGACTTGATTCAATACTTCTGCTTTGCTAAGTACAGGATTTTTGACTCAACTCTCAGAAGCTATTTGGAACATTGTCTTCTGTACAGTCCTACAAATTAATTAAGGCCTTAGTTACATTATAATTAAGGATCCTAAGGCCAAGTCACCTCAGCAACCTAAAAATGCATGACTATTTTCATTAATAGACAAGAGATTGTATCAGGAATGGATGTTATTTCTCTAAAGAAATGTAAGGAGATAAACCCAGGAAGTCTTTACAGAGGAAGGACTGTTAGGGACTTCAAAGAGATCTTTCTCAGTTCAGATTGCCAATGTTGAAAATAAACATTGATTAGTCCATATGATTTGGCCCATAATTTATATCTCGCAGCCCGGTTCATGGCAAAACTACTGCTTGTAACCATGTGGATACAGGTAGCTAAGGTGTTGTTGACTTCATGGACCCTTTCTTGGGGCAGGCAGGAGGCAGGAAGAGATTTTGTAGGAAGATAGACTGTAATAAATATTTGGGGTTTTGATAAGGTAACTGTCCATATCTTGGCTTCAACCTAGTCAGATTCACAACCCCTTACCTATTTATTTATTTACATAAAATTATTAAGATTAACTTTGTGATTATAAAGTGGTTGTATTTACTGTTTTATTATTGAGGAAAAGCACTGGCCTATTCAAAGTAGAAAATTATTATTTCTTTTTTACATACGAAGAACCAAAGCAAAAAAGCAGACTTAGGCTGCCACCAATGTGACCTGTGAGTCCACAAATGTCCTCCAGTCATTGGAAATGGGACCTGGTAGGAGTACATGTTTTTTCCCAGAGCTCAAATGGAAGGATTTTGGTGCACACCAAGGACTAACCCAAATATGGAGATGAGGCCTGACCATGTCCAGCATACAAGCTAAAAATCTTGGAGTCTTCCTGGATGTCACAGCTGAGATGTAGTCTAAGGTCAAGGTCACAAGGGAAGTCTGTAGCTGATGCAGCTCCTGCAAACAGACAGTGAAGTCTGGTGCTTCCAACTGTTTGGCAGCCCACATGGCCTCTGGCTCCTTCTGCCAGTCCCACATGCCCTAGTCTTGTTCTCGCTGACTCCCAAACCTTTCTGAAAGTCAGCATCAGTTTTTCCAGCTGTCCTTGAAGCTGATCTGATTCATGGAAGTAGGGCCTGGACCCGCGCTAGGGTTGCGTAGGAAATATTAAACCAGCAGCAAACTCATCCATCTTCATGTCTCTGTGAGTCATTTCTTCCTCCTTTCATGTCACTCATGCATCAGTGAGGATATTTGCTCTACCCTTAAGGTCAAACATGGTCTCTCACCTGTTTTCACCATGTCTGTTGCTTTTACTCTGCTTTCTCTAGGCAAGAAGGGAAAAAAAAGAAAGGTTGTATGAACAATTCTAAATGCACAAATTATGTACAACCATCTCTTTGTTCAAAAGGTACAGAAGTTTCTTTTATTTATTGATTTATTTATTTTAATTTATGAAGTCTATTGAGAAGTAAAAATTAAAATAAATTGTGGAAAGAAATAAAATAAATATATTTAAATGTCCACAAATAATGCCTCCTTTCCATTTAAATTAAGGTTGTTGTATTTCCAAAGTCTTCCAATCACCTTTTTGCCTGACACAAAGATAAATTAGTTCTGGAAGGTGCGTGGGAGCCCCTGGGCCCACCAGAAAAGGTGACACTGTCAAAACATGAGAAGTCCTTCACTGAACATTTTCTGCCCTTGTTACCTAACAATTTGTGAACACCCTTGTATGTTGTGCATAACAGGTATCTCTGTAAAACTATGTGACTCAGTGGGAATTATTTAAGTCCTACTCAGAAAGACAAGGCCCTGCCATACTTCTGTCTGAGTACTTGGATAGCACTGTAAGCTTTACATGAGAAAGTGTGAGGGAAAAGGAAAAAGTCCTTGTGAACTATAAGTCAATCTGCTATAGCAAATCAATCTACTCATTTGCTTATCAGGTCTTGCAAGCACTGTTTCAGTCTGAGTAGGTTTCTGTACATTTTCCTGGGCATGGAATCTCCTCAATGTGCTTGGCTGTACAGTGGATGCGATCAAGAAGGGAAAGAGAACAGGAGCCGAACTGATAGGTCTCATTGCATTTTTCCTCTTTTTTTAGTTGCTGTTTATTGATTTTCTTTTCTACATTTCCCAGATAACATAATGGCCTTGAAAACAATAAAAGTCTTGGAGAATTTTTTTTTTTTTTAATTCATAAGCACCTCCTATTTAACTAGGTAAAGATGCATAATTTTTAATGGAGAAGCAATGACTTTCTAAAAATGATGTTACTCCATGATTTAACAGGAGAAAATGCCACTGTGTTAAAAACAGCTTGCCTCACACTGTAAAGCTCTTGATGCTATAAATAGAGGAGGCTGGCAGGCTACAGCTCGCCATCTTCCACTGTGCTGACGCGCCGTAATGCTAGCGAGGGATGCGATTGCTGCGTTCACCTGAGGAGTATTCTGGTGTCTCGTCAGTCTCTACTGAGAAAGGGCTTCCAGTTGCCTGATTTCTACCCTGTTAGGAAAATTACAGCTGTCCTTGTTAAGCCTCTTCCCTTCTTTTTTGCCCGGAGTGGCACAGGTAACAAGTTTAAACGGATAAAATGTGAGTGTGACTACTAGGCAAATGAGACAACAATGACATTAAAAGGAATATAATTTTATATCTCCAGTCTTACGGGGAAAAAATAACAGGAATAAAAATAAATTAAAGCAAGCACTACATATAACCCCAGATCTGTAATGAACAAGAAAAATAATTTTAAAAAATAATTGCAAGACATGACCTTACAGAGAAAGATACTAAAATTATTCTGAAATTTTTCGACTGTGTGTATCGCTGATAAACTTATTTTTAACCTGTGGAAAAGAAAGGCAACATGAGGCACACATTGCAAGGTTGTACTTGTCCCAGGATAAAATGAAAGAAAGGCGTTGCCAGGTCCGCCCCAACCCCCTCACCCAGGGTATTGTGGAACAAATAAAGGTTAAAACAAGTCACCTGGATGAGATATGTGCTCAGATCTCACCTCTCTCTGAGTGAAAGAAGGCTCATGCACTCCAGCAGACATAACCCTTATGCTCAGACACTGCCAGCAGGGTGCTGAGAACTGGGACTTGGATGGGGACTGGCTGGGAAGATACATCACTAACCCCCACCAGATATGGGCAGAAAGGTCCTCAGAGCAGAGCCTGCCCACACCTCCTTCTAAGGAAGCCCTGACCCCTGCCATCATTCCATTTGTTTGCAAGGGGTTACAGTGCTGCCCTGTTGCCCTTCTCTTCCACACACAACCTCCTGGCATGGGTGTGCTGGTATCTTTTCTTCTCCCAGGTCAGGGGTATAACCAGCCTCAGAAGGATTAGTCACATCAGTGTCAACAAAATCCAGGAAGAGTCAGAGCTTCAGTGAACAGTTTATTGAGAGCAAAAGAAAATTCTCCTTACTAAGTGCGGTGACAAAGAAAATTCTCTTTACTAAGTGCAGTGACAAAGCACCTCGCAGAGGCAGCAACCGAGCTGCAGGTTTCTTATTTGTGACACCGCAGCAGCAGCAGCAACGTGGCTCAGCCCCTCTGCACCTCCCTACACTGTTCCCTGTCAGGGTCATGCTGCAAAATATGGCTGCTTCCAAGAGAGGACAGGGGCAGTCAGGAAACCACAACGGAATTCCCCACGGATTCCAGGCGGTTTATAATTGCCTGTTGGTAGGTAGGTTCTTCCACGGTGTGTATGTTGTTTAAAGGACAGTGCACATTTGTGCTTTACTGCATGCTTTTCATTTCTCTTAGAAACTGGCACAGGGGCAGTAGAGCTGACTTTAGGCTCTACGAGCAGTGCATGCACCACAAATGCTTATTTTTTTTTCTCAGGCCAGATAATTTTCATTTCCAGTCTCCCCAAACTTTGGGGAACCTTCAGGTCGGCTTAAGTGACAAGATACGAAGATGGCAATTTTCCCCTGCCACTTTTACCGGTTTCGATTGAAATCAACATTGCTCTAACATGTTCATGTGGTTAATATACTGCACTGAGAAGTTGAGAAGAAAAAGTTGAGAAGGGCAATGACCAATTCACCTGCCAGCTTAATAGCCTGTTTGGATAAGGCTAAAAGCAAACTGTGGTTTTGACTGTAAGCAGCGATGTCCTCAGAACCAGAGCTGTTATTACATATTTGTGATCAATACACACTGCAAAGCAATGTCATTTTTTTCTGCTTTAACCTCTGGAAGGTGTACAGCTCCAAATCACTAAAATAAGTCACAATAATGATAATGACAGGTTCTAAATTCTTTACCTAACATGGCTATAGTATGAATGTATAAAGCCTAAAATTCAAATTACCAACAAGTATAACAATCAGAAAAAGGATAAATGAAATGAAACACAAAGGATAGCCCTGAATCAGAGCTTACAGTAAATACAAACTGAAGTTACCTTGACGCTGGGAACGTGTAGTAGCCTGTATTCCCTGTTTAAACAAAACTTTTGCATATGACTTTATGGCTCACAAAATATTTTGGACAAATGACTGAAAACTCTCACTTTCTAATTGTCCATTAAAACTATTCCTATTTAGCCACTAACACACCCAGAGCTAAGAATAATTGCAAGAAGAAATGGACATTTATATCAAAATTTTTATTTTAAATAATCTTTTTTCACTGAAGATGAGACAAAAAAATCTAGCAGAGACACAAATGGTTTCTTTGTGTTGTCATTCATGATCTCCTTCTAAACCACCTTTTTCTTTATTTCCATAAATCTGTCCTTTTTTCCTGCTTCCAGTTCTTCTTCAGAAAACACCATATATTCCAGTATTCTGTAGTTTTTCTACTTCTTCATGAGGAGCACAAACCATTTATCCCCATTAGCTGTCTGTGCAGTTCCCATCAGCAAGGTTTAGACAGACTGAAAGGCTCCAAATCCCATTGCCAATTCGTTAAATTATCCAGTGCCAACTTCTTTCTGTCTCTAACTTTGCTACTCTGTTTGGTACTAGCCTGTAATTTTATGGCCACATACAAGAACAAATAAGAAACAGTGAAAGAGTAGGTCCACAGAATATAAAGAATATTTACAAAGGTACGATGTGTCAAACTGCTTAGACTAGTTTCTGGTACATATATTGTGTTCTTTTTCTTAGACAGTGTTGTGATAAATTAAAGCTATTACTATGTTACTACATATATCACATTCTTATAAAATTCAGTTGTCACTTTCAAAGTGATATTTATCCTCTTTTGTTTTATACTGTCAAGGAGACTTAAGTAAAGGCTGCAGTGCTTTAAATTCCAGCTTTCACTTTGGGAAAATACCAGCAAAAAGACAAATAGAGTTCAGTAAGACTGCAGATATAAGTGTCTGGAGCATCCAGGTGAGCTGTGCTGCTCCATCTGCACTCTGCTCTCTGTGCCAAACTGCTTGGCAGGGGAAAGGAACGGACAGGACCCTGCTGTCCAAGCATTGCAGAAGACATGAATCTTGTCAATTTTGGATTGAATTCCCTGCCAGTTATCAAGCAAACAGCCAGTAAACTGCAGCACACTACACAGCAAAGTGTACACCAGCCTTTCTGTGCCTCACTGCCTCCCCTGGATGGCGCTTGTTAAGGCATTTCCGTGAGCTCTCTGTCTCCAGGTACTGCAGAGACTATCAACAATTCACAAGGCTGACTGTATTTACACCAGCTGAAACACAAGCCTACGTTTGCATACAGAATACCTTAGAGCAGCTTTAATATGTGACAAGAAATCTCTTTCTCTGGGCAATATTATAGGAACTGTAAGCTGGTTTCACAAACATTCGGATTCTTTGGATTCCTGTTACTTTAAGGTGCCAAACTGTAGCATTGTCAATTGTATTCTCAAGGGTTTGAATCACTTCCAAGAGATTTTATCACTGTATACTTCACATTAGGCAGAACTGCAGTCATATTCAAAGCATACTGTGGTAGTTAACGGAAAAAAACCAAACTAAAATACATATTTGTTTGTTACTAACAAAAATTTTTTTGTTGGATTAAATTCATATTTGGCAGCTAGTGAAGACACGTTATTTGCTTTTCTCTTAAAATTCTTCCTTTAAGCATCCTGATTCCCTAAAGTGTCTCCATCTCTTTTCTCCTCTAATTTTCTTATATTCTTTCTTCAGTTTTGTTCTGTTCTTCAACTTATCCACAGCAATTTCTTCCAGTCAAGATACGAATCAATAACTAGAGCCTTTCAAAATGACAGAGAAATGTATTTAAAAGGGGGAAGAAAAAACGTAAAATGTCTTACAGTTGTCGTTTACAGATTATATTAGTCCAATTTCATCAACTTGCAATCAATGGTCCACAGGTGTGAGAGTTTACACATAAGTTTATCTTAATGTGGAAAAAAACAGAGAGCTGAACTGCAGCATTTTTACTGCCTCTAAAGAAGCCTGATTAGAACAGCCAGAAACAACATGGATTCCCCGGGGGTCTCCATAAGGGGCTGTGAAAAACTTAGATTTGCTCACAGAGCTGCCCAGACAGTTGTGCTCCTCCTCTCAGACCAATTTAACCAGGTTCTGATGATCTCCAGAGCCGCTATCAAAATGGTCAGGGATTAAGGAATCCGGGTGTCAGTAGTCCTACAGTTGGTTCAGAAAGCTGCTCCCCAGAAGCTCAGAAGCAGCAACTGCTGACAACACATCACCCTTGTGCCTTGGCCTTATCCCTGGCTCCAAAGAGGACTTTATGACTCCTTCATAAAAGAAGCAGTGTCTTCAGGATCTTTTATGACAGTGACCTAGAGTACCTGAGGTCTGCAGTGCATGCCCACATTTGAGGAGTTTACCAGCCTGCTGTTTGTTGGCTGAGCTGCTGTAATCACTGGTAGATGGTTGTGGGCATACTGTTAGCCCTCCCAGGTGTAAAGTGATGCGACTTAATTGAAGCCTTTCAATTTAAAGTTAATTGAAAGAGGTTAATGCTAAACCATATTATCTCGCAACTGGAACAGACCAAGAATGGAAAATTACTATAGCTCAGCAGATGGGCAACAACTTAGTAAACCCTCTTAATTTCATTTTGTTCTCAAATCTATCTGGCCCAATGAGTATCATGACTTCACACAGCAGATATCTTCCACTAGACCAAGGAAACCTCTGCAATGGAAAAATTTTTAGTGGGTAAAGTTGAAGAATTAATGGTTTACATACCTGCAGTTTGTTCCTACGGGACTCCAGAATAGCACAACCTTATAAAAACACAGTACAACTCCAATTTCTGAAACCAAAGCTTTCTCATGTATCTCAAAACAGTCACTTAAAACAATGACAGACACTGATAAGAAAAGCGGACCCCAGACATCACTCTCAGTCCTGTTAAAAAAATTTTAGTTTGAGGCCTTGAGCATTTTTACTTTTTTTTTAGGAGACTTATTGACATGATTCAGTGAAGAAACATGAGCATTTCTGGGAAAGATCCATTTGCTGCCTTTTGGTTGGAGTCTAAAGCTATTTTGTTATGATGCTGCAATGCAAGCAATCATTTAATTCATGGGCTTTTGTCCTGTACTCACACAGAACATCAAAGCAAGCTTAATGTAATTTGCAAGATCATAATCTAAACTAGAAGATTTAAAATGAAGCCCAAGTCAACCTCATATCCCAAGAAGATAGGGACAAAGTGTGATTTAATCAGTTCGCAGATTTTTAAAATATTTGTTCAGCATCTTTTTTCTCCTAATCAAATTTAGCAGTAGCAAGGGAATTAAAATAAAAACTGTCTGTACAGATATATATCTTGCTTATCCATATTTTCATGAAAAATGACACTGATAGCAGAGATTTTGAGAAAACCCAAAAGAATGTTAGGGCATTAAAATAAAAAAAGGTCCTACTATCATCATACAGGCACTGAGGTACCAAAATGACTGTGTGAGTCAAATGGTTTTGTTGGCACATAGCCATGCCAGAGCTCCTCCCAGAGGAGAAGGCATTCTGACTCAGGGAGCAGTTCAGGGAGAGTCAGGCTTGTTTACGCTGCTCCTGTCTTCCTCTGAGAGAAGCTGTGATGCACCATTAGGACCATCAGCATGGGATGGGCTGCGAGCCTTCTTCCTACCAGCAGTAGACAGATGTGGCTGTTTTTATTCAATCAGTTTCCTCAGTCTGTCATTTTTCCCAGGGACCATGACCATTTGCAGTAGCCTGACTCAAAGGTCACACAAGGAAATAGAGCTGTGCATTTGAATTTTGTTTTTAATTGGGTCTCTTTAGGAACTGCAGAGAGTTTTTTTGCCTGTTAAGTTCAGCTGAGTGAAATCATCCCAGATGAAGCTACATACACAAAACTTGAGTTTGATACTAAAAGCAGGCACTGGGGAAGCCTTCAGCTCTACTGTGCTGCTGGAAAAGTCATGTGCAAGCTGGGAAACACTACTGCTTCTCAACTCCTAGCTACCTTTTCAGTCCTGGGATAAACACAGGAGGGAAGAAACACAAAGACTTCTCACTGCATTCTTAAAATCCAGATATGTGCTGTATGATAATGGAGTGAGGGGGCAAGATTGACAAGCATGCAAGCATGTTTTCAGACAGGAAGCAATGCAGGCTTCAAAGAGCCTACAATATTTTTTAATTAATAAGGGATCAGTAGGAGCCAATTAAATCGTGGTCATTGAAAATAGAGAAGATTGCTTTGCTCTTTTTCCTGTGCTGTTGCAGAGTAGAGTCTTGAATTCACCAGTTCCTCAAAAAAAAAAAAAACAAAAAAAACTCCTCTGAGCCTTTTCAAATTACTTTGCTTTTAACAGTCACAATTAAGTGACAGTTAAGAAGGAAAGAAAACATTTTATTTTTCAAAATTTAAACTTTAGTTATCTGGGAAAAGTTTTCATCACTGGGCTTTATAAGGATACAGGAAGCTAACACTTCAAAACATATTTTGCTCACTACCTCGAAATATGTAGTCTAGCTTATTGATACTCAAATAACTTGATGCCTTTCTCATGTCATATTCAGACAACAGGCAGCTTAGGAAAAAATAACCTGTGTAGTTCCAGTTATGTAGTCTGCTCCAGCATATCAACACTCTTAAAACAGTAATCTATAATATATTCTATCACTCAAATCAAACCCTCCACCTTTCCCAGGCAGAGGTAAGCTTTACCTGAATTCCTAAAAAGGAGAGCTTTCACTCATGCTACCTTTAAATAAAAAAATTCAGCCAATTCATTTTAATTGCCTTGGAGAGATCAGCTGTGCATCTCAATACTGAAGCTTTTCTTCATCACTGGAGGTGCATTTTGGAGCCACTCTCATTCTGTGAGGGAAGGGCTGTAACAGAGACTGCCTCTGACCCTGTCTTTCACCCTGGGAGCTTAGGAGCTACTCTTCTTTCCTGTACACTTTCTTTTTGCCACTCCTGCACCACTTCTGCCTTCCTATCATGTTCTCCCATTCTCTGGAGAAAGTAATGCCTTTGCACTTCAATTCTTGCTAATATTTAATAGCAGGAAAGTCAGGCTACTTTCCCAAGCTTTTGTTGGCATACTGCTGGGTTCAATACTCCTCCTGGTCAGACAAAAAAATCTGTGTGTTGCCAGGCTTGTGTTCTTACTTTTAATTCAGGAGTCTTTCATTTTAAAATATGGGTCACACGGGAGTGCTGTCTGTCTCTTAAGCATTTTGTAAAGTCATGAGCTCCTCTGCATTAGCAAAGTGACTGTAGAAACAAAAAATTTACAAGTTTAATCTGCAATGTGCATTAGAAAGGGGTTTATAAAAAATGGGGACTTTTAAATTCTGTGCTCATTTTGCTTTGCATTGCCTCAGAAAATGCCATCTGAGAAAATCAGCAGAGATGGTTGTTGACTTCATTACATGTCTGTTAATTTCAGAGATACTTGCTGAGAATATCCCTGGTTTTAATTGCCGTCTTTTCTTATATAATTTTGCTCCTTTACCACTTTTACGTATACTAATTAGAAGCTTTGGCCTACCCATTTTATTTCACTGATCTTTTTAGGAAGGTGGACATACTACTTGGTAACAAATATTTTTTCTGGTGTCCCATTGCCCTAGGGCACAGGGCATAGTCATATGTGTGGGCACAGTAGAAAGCTGACTCACATGCTGCATCATTTCTATTCCTCATTTATTTTCCCTCAGGAAGCCCCAGTAAATTCACATGACTTCTTATGTTCTATTCTTAGGATTCTTTCTGTGAGTAAAAACATGAGTATCAAGGAGCAGGTATCTCCTGAATTACCTAATAACCACAACTGTCCCATTTCTTTGCTGATTCAGTAAGAGAAAACTGGTAGAGAGAAAAGGGAACTGTGCCAACTTGAGTAATATTCACAGTAAATGTCTTTTAAAAAAAGTACTAAAGTCTGCTGACTGCGGAATTTTTTTAAAAGCCTGCTGTCAGGCTGGCAGTGGAAAAAGTCCTTCTCATGCTCTCAGATGCACACTCACAGCCCCAAAGGATGAGGTGACTAAGCTTCGCCACTTTAGGCCTCCGCTCTTGGATCTGACCTTTACCAGAATCATTTACAGATGGAAAATTAGTCATTTTACTTCTAAAAACAAATAATATCAATGAAATTTAAAAGGGGCAGCAGAGTGAAGAGACTAAATCTCCTGAAAAGACCCATGAACATTCTTAGGGGTAGCTTTTGTACATTGCTTTCCTTATACTCCTGAAGTGATTAGAATTTTCCGTGTGAGTTTTTCCATGTCTTTCCATTGGGAAACACTAGAAAAAATATTTTTTGCTGACTCTCATTTTTCCTTCTTAATCTGGAACATACTCGATTACATGACCTCTGCAACAAGTGGCCTGGCTGCTGAAATGTCACCACCACTTTGATTCTGGTGACAAGGACTCGGTAAAGAGTTTTAATAATTGTAATACAAAATGTCATAAAGCAACCAGTGCAATTTCCCACTGTAATTTTTGTACTACGCTTTTTGAGGCTAGTTCTTCGGAAAATAAAAAAGCTCTTTGTGATAGGGATTATCTCCATAATAAGGCTTAGCAGTGAAGTAGTTAACCATGTTGATTTCTACAGTGCTATATTTAAGTTTCAGAGTTAACATCCTTCTGAAGCAAGTAGAGCTGATTATTCTTTTTAGAGCAAATTTTTCTTGTTCTGCAGACTGAGGTATTGTCTACATTAAGAACATTTGCACCATTATAACTACCCTAATTTTAGTCACATCAATCCCACTCCTTGATGTAGACGAAGTGTACCTAACCGCATCAGATAAAGCATTATTTTATGGTTGTGCAGTCTGCTCATACTAGGCATTTTCAAAAAAGAACAATCAAGTTCCATTAGTGCAAAGTTTCCCAAATGAGGAAAGATGATATTACATCACTTTGCACTAGCTTTACACACACATATAAAAAAAGATACTTTTTTTTTTTCCTAAGGAAAGGGAAGTAATAATACTTAAAAAAAAAAAAAAAAAACCCACACATAAAACTCTGCACTTGCCTGGGGCAGCCCCAGTCCAAGACTCTGAGGAATGTAAGTTCCTGCTGCAAAGGGCTTTCTGTTTAATAGATGTGGGTGTATGGTCAGAGGCTGAGGATACCTACTTTCAGAGCAAACTACTGATACATCTGACAATGCAAACCACTGCCTTCCACATCACCAACCTCATGCTAAAGAGGCTTATGTTCCCTTGAGAAGGAACAGATATTTTCTGTTTGCATACTACCTAACACAGGAGGGTCAGCTCCCACAATATAAATATTTAATCCTAATAACTAGGGAGGTAATATCAAGGGGATGTGTTAACATGATGCCTCTCCAAAGTTCATAGTGAATAAGCAATCACTCTGTTTTCTTTTTTAAGAGGTAACAGAATAGGAGTCAGACTTTCAAAATAAATATAGAATCAGAAGGTGGCCAAAGCCTGAATTTCCATGTCTGTTTATGCTGTAGCCAAAGAGCCCAGATGTTTAACATAAGGCATAACATGCAGCAATTTCACCAGTGTAAGGACTCACACAATGAAAAAGGGGCTGGCAGCGGCAGAAATGGGGTTTTGCCTCTCTCTTCCTCCCCTCCCCCTCCCTGGAACACAACATATTTCTATCAGGAACAAAAATAAATAAATCCTCAGTTGTCTTGCTGTGCCCAATTAGTATTCCATCCATGAACCGTCCCATCAGGGAAAAATGCTTTCCTCACACACGTGTTCAGGATAACACTGATGGATCTGAGGGCCTCTCCAAACACAGTGACCATCTGCTAGGCAAAACATAGGGGTCTGACAAGCAGGAGCCATTCAGCCCTGTTGTTGGGCCACATTATTACATATTTGACAAGGGTAATGAGAGGCTGTCATTAACCTTACATGACAGTCTCCACAATGACACACACTAAAGCACGAACAAAGAGCAGAACTCAGTAAAAAGGCACCTACTTCTCATTTAACCCCGAAATTGTCAGACACCATTATTGCTAATGGAGGCTGGCGGTCCTGGGGTTAATTTCCATCTCAGTGCTCTGCTTGTTCTCTTTTTGAAATGTACTCCTCATATGGTTAAGGAAGCAGTTTTATCAAGGCTATTGGGAAGGCAATGCATTATTTATCATAACACACTGAGATGTAAGAACAGAGAGGATCTCCTGGAGGAATGAACAAACAGACATATTTCATGAACCCTTCTGATGGTCTGAAAAAAAAGCTTTTCTGAGCTCAGGCTCTGATATTTAAGATTATCATTGCCTAAGTGTGACATTTCTCCCATCTGCATTTCCTGCCAGGTTTCTGTCAAGCTGAAAATCACAAGACTGTTTTTCCTGGTGACCTTGTCACAGTCACCTGGCTTTATAATCACAGGGAAATCCCACAGAGAAAGTTAATCGGTCGCCTGACTTTTAGTTGAACAGCAGATGTAGGGTGAGACAGCATTTACAATTTCAGGAAATAAAAGGTCATCTGAATATAAAATCTCTGTCTCAGGTGCAATGATATGAGCTACAGTTCTCCAGCAAGTTATGGAGATCTCGTAATAGAGCTGATTGCCACCTCAGCAAGCTGAGGAATACGTCTATTTCCATGGTGACCTACAGGCTTAACCTAGGACAGGGGGCTCTGGGAATAAATGCGAGCGCTTGTTCAGATGCTTTAGCATATTAAGGACAAATGATAGAAGTGAAAGTGAAGATTATATCTCACTGCAGGAGACTCAGAGCCGGTACATCTGGGCGTGAGCTCACAGGAGTCACAAGGTTTGGGAACAGCCCGAGCCAATGAGAAAATAGGACATCAGGTGGTGGGTAGCTGCAGTACGAGGATGCTCAGAGCCACTGGGGGGAGGGGATGCCATCTCTGTGGAGAAGCTCTCTATAAATAGCATACAAAAAGCAAATCATTTTCTTTCCACACAAAAAAGCAAATGCAGCAGCACAAAGCCAGCCTTCCAGAGACACTGACTGGGACGGTGAAAAAGAAGGTGTATGAACAAAAGATTAATACTTCCGTGGAAAAAGTTGAAGACAAAAACTGCCGTTAGGAGACAAACTATCCAAGAAGTGAGCCCAAGCCAGACTGTATTTTTTCTTCTGATGGTGAATCAACAATCATTGAATGCTTACAAGGCTGTTCACTACTAGAAAAAGTAGAATATGTTATACATGCACATTTCAGCTTATTGATTGCTTTTCCAAATTTATTGTGGTAGTCCTTTACAGAGTTGGATGCCAGTCTCATGTGCTGTCTTTTCTGCTCTCTCACTGGAGAGTGTTATCTTCCTGAGCCACCCACAGGGGAGTGTGGTGTACAATTAAATGTCTTGTTGCCATTGAATAAAACCTCTTTTGCTATCTAGCCATCCAGAATTCATTTTCCATTAACAGCTGCATGATCAAACCATTGTTTTACAACTATTCTAAAAGAGCTACTGAAAGGAAGACAAAACACATGTGAAAATGAGTTCTGCTTTGAAATAATAAAAATGCCAGTGAAGTGTTTTTCCTTCTTTACCCACCCTGTCATACAGCTACAGCTATTAGCATTCGGAGAGTAGTGGAAATACAGAACCCACTTGGCCCATCTCTTTACCATGGATTAAGGCTAACCAGCTAGTGCTCCTCCCCAAGAGATCTTCTTTCTCTGTTAGCACAGGACTCCATTCATTAATTTCCTCAGTAATTGTGCATGTCAAACTACTAAGGATGACTGAAGCATTTGTCCTGCAGTACCATCAATATATGGATTGTACACTGCTCTCTGGCTTTCCATCTCCCTCTTTCTCTGCCACCAGGCCTTACTCACCTCCATCTTGTTGTTTACTTAATCCTTAGTCTAAAAAATTCTTGGCTTTAGCTCAAGACAGAGTAATAGGGAACTCTGCCTTCATCATCTGAGTTTTAATAGACTAGTATGATCTCTAATAATGATTGTAAAACTATATGTTTTAGGACCTACTGATGGAGCCTTAATAAGTACGACTACTTCTCTCTAGCACATACAATGAGAATGAAGCCAAATTACCCCTGCTTAGGATTTGCTAGGCTAAGACTGGTGGAGATGCTCACCTCTGCTTAATTCAGACTGTGGCCATATGCCTATGAACAATGGGAGATGGCTGTGGTTTGAAAGACAGTAATTTCTTGCTAGTTTTTCTGAATATTTTATACATTAACCTTATGGTAGACAAAAATTATTTGTGAATGTAGAAATGTCAGTGCTCCTACAGAAATCTTGAAATGGAGGATATGCATAATATTCCAGTGACTTTTATTTCTGTGGAGAATTTGAAGAGTCTGTGTTATCAAGGTCCCTCAGGACAACAAAAAAAGATTTGATATATCTTTCCTTAAAGGGAATTTTAAAAGGGTTCTTTAACTCTAATTAGCGAATCTACTTGGGAATTCTCAGAAATAGTATTCTCTACTCCAAAATGAAGAATATAGAATAATTTTCAAACAATACAAAGTTGATTTCCTGTTTTAAGTGCAAAATTCAGACTCTGTTAAAGACCAGATCTGTGTTAACATACAGTGAGTTCCCTCAACACATCCAACCTTTAACCTTTCATAACAGGTCATCATATTTACCCGTAAGAAATATTTCCTTAAAAATTCAATTATTTATGGGACCACTGTCCTTGTGAGGTTATATGAATCTATACAATTTCATTTAATATTATATTTGGCAATTAAATGCTCATACTATTAACTGCCAAAATTGCTCTTCATTTTCTTTTTCTGAAGCTGAGACTAGTTGCTTGTTCACTCCACTATTTTGTCAGCTACCCTATTTGTATAACTTTTCAAGAGATACATATACTGGGTAAGATTCCTCCTGTATTATGATATTAAGGAAAGATCACCGTTATATAAATGGTGAAACTGTACTGCACTGCAGTCATTTAACATTTTCTAAATCTACAGCCCACTTGCTACAAAGCCAGGAAGATAATAATAGAGTGGTTTGGGTTGGAAGGGACCTTAAAGATCATCTGGTTGCAACTCCCCTGACATGGGCAGGGACTCATCACACTAGACCAGGTTGCTCAGTAATATCTAATACTGTCCTCTAACTGGAAAACAAATGAGGAATACTAATAGAATGTTGTATTATGCATAACATTCAAGAACAGAGAATTATTTTTATCACCTCCCCAAGTCACCTTTACATGCCCAGTCTTGGACCCACAGATCTATTATGTAGATCACTGCATATAAAATAGATGTGAATGAAAGATTTACAGTATAACTGTATTGCTGCTCTCAAAGAAAGAAAAAAAGTAAAAAGGAGGGAAAAGAAGAAACAATCATCAATGTGAATTGATGAAATATCTGCTATCCCAGAAAAAAGGAATTTGCAATCTTTGGAGTATAGAACCATATAAAACGGTTCATATTTTAATCAGGAGAGAGTTCATTCTACATCCTTGTCATATACTGGCAAGTTGTGCAAATCTAATGTTCTGCCTTTAAATTAGCTGCAAACACTATCACAGTCAGACTAAACTACATTTAATCAGATGCCTGATGAATTATGAATGGGTCTACCAAGCAACTGGACCATTAAGCATTGGATGAGTGCAAAACTGCCCCAGATGCTTCACCTAGGGTAAACTCAAGTATTTGTATTCGAACTTTCTAAAAGTTGAACAACTTAAAAACTAAAATTTATTGATAGCTTGAGAGATTCCAGGACTGGAAATTTTCTTGCATAAAGCTAAGGCAGGAATTGAAGGCTTGCAACGTGGAAAAAAAAAAAGGCAATATATGAAAAAATACACATCATCTCTGACAGAAATAACTTCACTATAATCTGAGTAACAGAGTTCCAATGAAATAAGGGAAGCAGGTAGCCACCTGAGCAAGAAGTTTCCTTACTGAAGTAATGATGGACAGCTTTGGCTTAGACCGTATTTCCATATAAAACCATGAAAAATAGCATCAATTTTGAGCCAGAAATTCTAAGACAAGGCAATAAAACAGCACGGAGATCCTGCCAGGCACTATTAAAAGATTATTAAAATAACTGTCACTAAAATTATGCGATTTTTGCTATCAAAAGAGCTGGTAGGATTCCGTATTTTCAAAGTCAGAGGTAAAATGCCTGATTGACAACGGAAAACTCTGACCTACCACTGTGGTGAACAATGACTGCAATGGGAAGAAACTGATCTCACCATCTCAGTGTCAGGACACCGTTTCATCAAAGGGTAGTGTAAGCACTCTAGCATTTAAGCTGTATTTCTGTCATTACTCTCACAGCCCACAAAGGACTATTAGCTTCTTATAGCAAGTAGGTACCAGCAGTATTTCTGCTGCACCCAGTTTCTCAATCTATGTTGATGGAGGGAAAACAGCCCTGCTGTTTTCTTCACACAGTGAGGCAAGTCAGTATGGCAGAACTTCTTGCCTATTATGGTCCTAATACACAAGATTCAGACATGCAAACACAAAATAACTAGATGCTGTAGGAGTGTCTGAATTCAAGGCTGTGAAGAGGGGAAAACAGGCAGGAGCCCCAGCAATTGACTGGAGAGGAGCTGTGCCTTACTATTCATGAATTCTTTATACTACTGCTGGACATTTGCCCTGGAGGAGGAACTTACTGGAGACTTCTTTTTTGTATCACATAACTGCAACTGTCCTGGTTCCCACAAGCTATGCTGAAAGCCCTAGAGGAAGGCATCACATCCCCCCTTCACTCTCTCTGTGTCTCATCATTTGTCCTCTTGTTAGCCCACAGTGACTTGTTTCCTTCTCACCCAGAGGTCTACAACACTATACTCCATTTCCAAACACTCGCTGTATTTGCAACAGCTTTTTGCAGTTTCTCTCAGCATAGGCAAGTGTGTTCTGACTCTTCTGATTCTCAGGAAAGCTCCCTCCAGCTGCACCTTCTCACCATACATCAAGGTGGAGGAAACTTTTCATGCCAGCGGCATCTCAGTCAGCAGGACTTGCTGACAATTCTTGGCTCACTGCTATGCTAAGGTCAAGAGTAACAAATTGTTTCTCTTGAGGAGCTATGCCTCTAGCCCAGTAGCAGCCTACAAGGACATTGATACTCCCTGCTCTTTGTGTTGGGAACGCTGTGGGGTGCAGGAATGCCTGCAGCAACACAAGCCTGCATGAAATTCTCCTGCTCTAGGAAAAAAATCAACAAGCTTATTGAGCTCTGTGGACATTTCATAGGAAATATGCTTTCTGGTGTTGCCTGCTGGATAAAGGTTTTAGAGCACTGTGATCTTTTAGTTACCAAAAACAGTGGTCTCCATCACAACTGAAGTATATAACTGGAAACTATCACAAAGTGTCACAAAGTGATCAAGAATCAGATGAAGGCTAATAAAATGTTCTATGAATTTCTACATTGCACATACAGAAAACAAATGTGTTTGAATCATCAGGGCTCAAAAGGGGCCCACAGCCTCTTCCTCTGGGGTACCACAGAACTAGATAGCTTATTTGTCCCCAGAGTTTTTTTCCTTTCTAAGAACAATAAAATGCTACAAGGAATCACTCAGTTTCCCATAAATGATGGGACTTCCAAAGGCACGTAAGCATCATTTTCTGCTCATGCTCATGTTTCTGATGCAAGTCACTGTCCTCTGCATTTGGACAACTCTGAAGTCCTTTGTGGAGTCACAGGCTGTGCTGGGATAGATGTCTTTCATCATGAAATGAAGAGAAATACAAAACATGCCTTACCCTTTTTAGAAATCAAGACCAAATCATTGCAGTGGTCAGAGGAAGAACCTCTCTCTCCCACTTGTTTTGATAACTGTCTTTCAGTCACTGACGTTTCCTTTCACTGACAGATATCCCATTTCTGTCCTGGACACCTACTCATACTGTACTTTCATAACTAAAGTACTGGTTCTTTATTGATGGTATTTACATATCTTCCTACTCAGGACCATCTCCTGAGAGACTACTAGGGCCCATCGAAGTAGTGACACACTGTGCTAGTTGAACAAATTTGTGGCTTTGCCAGTGAAGTACTGTCCACAATTATTCATATCCTGAGGAAGGCATGAATGGTTGTGTTGTATTTCCTGTCCAGTCACAAAAAGCAAAGTAAGCCTGTACCATCTCAGATCATAGGTATGAGCTGCTATTCTCTTAAACCTAATGCCAACTCACATGTTGAAATAGTGAGTTATCAGCGGTTCTGTTGCTTTGAAGAAGAGAGCCGGTGTGCTACTCCTACTCTTCCATAATTTTATAAACAACTGTAACAATTAGGCAAACAAAGCCTGATCTCTTCACCAGAAGCCATCTACTACTGCAAAATAAATGCTGAGACTACAAAGGACCATCAGAGTTTTCAGGAATTTATTTTGCCTCAGGTTTCTTATAGCAATCTTCTCAATTCAGTACTCTTCCTTCCCTCTTCACCTGACCAGAAAAATCATTCAGGAGATGAGTGTTCAATGTAATACAGGAACATAGACACCAAAACCAGAACTGGAGGGAGACTGAGTGTTGACACTAAATAATTGCTCTCCAGAAACACTCTGCTCGGTTTCACCTTCCCTCGTGGGAAAGAGGTTTGACTTTGACATTGACTGCATCAGATCTGCCTCTGTGCGTCCTCCACAGCCTTCACAGCCTCCACAGACCTGAAAGGCTGAGCCCTGGAAGAGTCAGAAAGCTGACATACTGCTCCCCAGACTACCCTTCACAGGGGCTCAATCCAGCACCTGCTTTCAGAGTTCAGCTAATTTACTCACATTGGGTTTCATACAGCAAAGAGTTACCTCTGGGTTCTTTTAAGAAGTGGTACAAGAATGGTGCACACACACCTGTCTGTGTGAAAAGCCCAGGGGCTAGAATGCTGACTAATCACAGGCAAAAGCTGGTCCAAGGGGACAGAACCCATTTCTCAGTTCTCCTAAACTTTGCAGCAGTGAAAGGCAAGAAAGCATTTACCAAAATCATCTTGTTTAAGCTCTGTCATCATTCAGCAGTGAATGCAAAGTGCACTGTGCTACTCTCTGGCAAGACAAACTCCCTGAGTTCTACTCATATAATTGTTTTTGCTTCAGACTGGCTTCTTGGATTGCAGGTAGGAATTCTTGCTCATGGAAAAAGGCAATGGCAATCTTTCTTTTTAGTAGCTAAACAAATTCTTAGCACACAGAAAAAGGTCTGGTACCTTCATTCCTCCACTTTTATTGTATGTTTGTATGTTCCTTTCTGCCAGTAAAGCACTGTAAAGAGAAGATGGTTGTAATCAGATCATTGGCTAAAACAACTGATCAATAGCAACTGCATATGCTGCAAAGAGCCTTTAATGGCACTTAATCCCCATTAGGCTGAGCTGGAGGAAGTTGAAGGGGAAACTGCATCACATTTCAACCATTTATAGCAGCATCCTGGTACTTGAGCAGCTTTCAGGGAATGGGAGCATTTGTTCTGAGGTGCTCTGGGACAATCATCAATAGGATAGGAAACTATTGCATCATTATTATCCAGGAAATGCTTTGGGGACTCTCCAGGGAATTGACTCCAAGGGTTATAATTTTTTAACAGGAATTTATGTTGGGTCAACCAGTAAAGAAGTACCATGTGAAGATTTTCTACCATTGGTAATTAAACATGTCTTGGGATATATTTGACACTATTTATAAAATCAAAAAGGCCAGTTTTAATAATGTAAGCCACCATACTATCTTTAGGAACATCTCCTACCAAATAAACATTATTCATCTTCCTAACATGTTATAATGCAACCACATGATAGAAGTTTCAACATATTCTTGGTTTGCTTCCTCACAAAACCAAACAAAAAATCCACACCAAGTTTTACAGTATACCTATAGGTGGCTAGAGAACATATTCTTGTGTGTCCAATGCCACTCCTCTGTGCTGAAACAACTCTACATGCACACCTTTTCAGCCTACACATTTTGTTTTGCAAAGAGAAAAAAACAACACTAAGGATAAGGACCTAAAATCTGTACCACCCATTCCACAGATACTAGGTGTTATCACAGGATTCAACACAAACTTGTAATGAACCCAGTATTTAGCTTACCTGGTGATATATCTCACTGACTCTGAGAAACATAAAGCCTTTAAAAACCAAATTAAGTTGCAAGTCCCTTAACCTGAACTGTGTGCTGTGGGCAGTAGCCCCCAGGAATGATCAGTTTTGGCTCCAGTTGCATTTAATACCGTAAGTGGGAGAAGCTAGATAGTCAGGGCTGTCACTGAGATAAAAGGTTAAAGAAACTCTGCTCCACAGGTCAGGGGTCTGTGCATCTCTTCCCCCTGTGTATACTTGGTATGTATTGACAGAAACTCAGCAAAGCCTATTTCACTGATGAGATCTAGAGCTGTACTAATTGCAGTTTCTCTTTACTGAGAGAATTTTTAGGAGCAAGTGGACTCTGGGAACCTCTGTGAGTCTTTTGGTGGCTGAGGTAAGTCTAGTGTTAAATGATATCTTTCCTAAAATGGCACCTCTGATGCAGGAATGTTGAGTATTGCTTAGAAGTGACAGTATTGAAATAGTAGCTGACCCTCTTGTTTTCAGAGGTCTGGGTTTTGCCCATCTTCAGTGTCTAGAAGGGTGCAGGATATAAAGAGGCAGCTCTGCATCCATGCAACTCAGTTGGCACTACAGTCAGGAAAACACAGCTCATTGAGCTTACCTTAACTATCATCTAGCCTCAAGAGGCCCCACCACTTTCTTGTGAATTGATTTAGCAGCTGGAAGGATATTTCACTTCATAACTCCAATCAGCTTAGAGATATCATCAGACAAGTATCAACTTTGAGAACATACATACTTCTGGTTTCCTTAACAGTTTATAGGAAAGGGCCTAAGACCAGAAACAGGCAGTTCTGTGCTTACTTTTTAGGCATAAAGATGTTAAGTCAGCCTGTAGTATCAAGGGATTATATTGTCTCTTGGTGAAATTTGGCCATTTTATCATGTTTTTCAGAGCAATTACACAAATGTAATGCTTAAAAAAAAGGGACTCCAGAGCAACTCTTGTGAAGTCATCCAATTATTCTTCTGCACTTTCCATTCCTGTCAAAATCTTATAAAGTCAAGGAAAATACTTTCCGGTGGGCACTCACTACAATACAGATGAGAGGCACGTCCTTTAATGAGCACACTGGGTTTCTTTGCCTTCATCCTGCAAAATCATAGATTCAGAAACTAAAGATCTCAGTGCTTCTAATGCTTATACTGGCAGTTTTACCAGTAAGACTAAATATAGAATTCTGTTGAACTGAGCCTTATTCTTAAGGCTTCTTGTGCATCATTTAAGCTTCTGATGGCTAAATAAAAGCTGCAGTAATAAAAAGAGATTACAAAAAAGCACCAGTCAGTGGAACCAAAGAGGTTATCCCATGGTGCTGTTTTGCAATTTGCTTCATAGCTGCCTCATGAAGTCCTCTGCCTTCCTAAAATAATATGTAATTTGTATTCAAGACACATGCTTTCTACTAGCAAATGGGAATATAGCATAGCAGAATTCTTCAAGAATGATGATTTTTTTTTTAGTGTTTTTCTATTTTGATCTTCAAAATGACATCTGCTTTGTGAGAGACTTAGGAATCTGGAAGGAGGTTTGCAGAGGAGAATGAAATCGTATCTGATCCTTCTGTATTCTATCCTCTTCAAAATAAGTACTTGAGCTTGCCTTCCTGCAAAAATCAGTACAATGCCAACTCACTTTTTGACAGTTTTATATAACATCCTGCATTGTGGAAATATTTTGAAAAGTTTATTTTGGTGTTGTATTTCTATTAGGCTAATCAAAACAGTTAAGCATTTTAATAAACACGACTGAGTAAAACCACACATCTGTCAGAAAACAGAAAACAGAAACCAGTGATTCACAATATTGTCTGCAGTTTCACATGTCAGGAGTTGAAAACGGCTGATAGACTGATCCTCCAAAGATAAAAAAAAAGAAAAACCTTTTTAGATAATTTACATATTCCCAATTATTCATGCTTCTCATGTTAGGGGCTTTATTTGTTTAAATGACATCCTCTGTAGTGTGTGTAGAAGAGATGACTGGGGTCTGTAACAGTGTAAGGATGTATGAAGACACAAACTTCAGTCTTCTAGGCTCAGCTTGAGCTCCTGAGAGTAAGAAATGGCTCTCAAAGCTGGGCTGCAAAGTTGCCTGGGGCTCTTGCAGAGACTGAGACCAGGGAGATAAGCTACCTACCCACAGGTGGTAGGCACTATTGAGGGTCTGTGTGTCATCAGAGGTGAGGAAAGAGGTCTCCTGGATCTTTTTAGAGTTGTCACAGAGACAAAGCCCCAACGCTACCTCAGTGGTATGACCAGAGCTGGTGATGCATGGCATCACATGGCAGCACTGAGGGAAGTGCCAGGGGTGGCAATGGGGAAAAAAGGTCCCTTTGCTGGCCTGATCAGAAGTCCATGAAGTTTTGAGACTCACTGGGGGCTTGGACGTGGGACACTGTGGAAGTTTATCTGGCCCTCATGCTAGAAGCCCCACTGCTCTTCTACACAGGCACCTACTGCACTGTCAGATGAGATCTGGATCACACCAGGAGGGACTGTGTGGCTCTGGGGAGAGGGTCAAAGATATGGAGATCCTTTTGTGTGCCCTTGGACCTGCTGGAGAAGGAGAACTCAGGGAGTAGCGGGTGGATTCCACAATTCTGTGCATCAGCAAATGTTTGCACAGCTGGGGTTGAAAATAGGGATTTGAATCTTAGGACCCTGGGATCATCTTTGAAGATCAAGAACTGACAGGAGAAGACAGGATCGACCTGACCAAGTGGAGAATCTTTGCCAACAAGCTGGTCAACTTGGTGAAGAGATCTGTAAAGTGGGAGTGAAGAGGGTTTTGATGATGTCATCCCCTGGAAGAGGTGGACTGGTTTGGTAAGCAAAGGTTGCAGAGCGATGTGGAGGGAGTCCACCCTAAGTATATGCACAGAGAGAAGGAAGTACCTACAGGATATGGAGGAAAGTCTCATACCTTTTTTTGGGAGATCAGCATGGCTAGGTGTCTCTCTGGAGTGCAGGTACACTAACACATGCAGGATGAGGAACAAACAGGGAGATTTAGAGGTCTGTGAGCAATTGTAGGACTATACAGGACTATATAGATCTCATTGGAATCATGGAGAGGTGGTGAGACAGCTCGCATTATTGGAACAATGCAGTGACTGAATAAAGGCCTTTTGGAAAGGATATGCCAGGATGGTGAGGGGTGGAGTTGCCTTGTACATGAGAGAGGAACGGGAAATCATTAAAATCTGCCTTGGGATGGATGAGGAGCCAGCTGAGAGCTTATGGATTTAGATTAGCAGCCAAAACAACATGGGCAACATTCTCATGGCTGTTTGTTACAGAGCCATGATCAAGAAGGAGTATGATGTGAGTGTTTCTTCAGAAAAGTGCTTCACATCTGCAGGCCCTGGTCCTCATGGGAGACTAACCAATTCAGTATCTGCTAAACATATAACACAGCAGGGTATAACCAATACAGAAGGTTTCTGGAGTGTGTTGATGGTAACTTCTTGACACAGGTGATCAAGAAGCCAATGATGACGTGTGATCTGCTGAACCTCATAATTACAAGCAGGGAAGAGCTGGTGGGTGATGTGAAGGTCAGAGACAACTTTGGTTGCAGTGACCATGAGATGATGGAGTTCAGGATACTGCAAGAACAATCGGAGGGAGGTACCAGAGCACAATGGGAGCCTACTGTCTGGAATGTAGGTCTCCAAAGAAAGGCCTTGGGATCCTGGTGGACAACAAGCTGACCATGAGCCAGCAAGACATCCACATAGAAGAGGCAGTCAACAGCATCCTGGGCTGCATTAGGGAGAGTTTTGCCAGCATGGTAAGAGAAGTGATTCTTCCTTTCTGCTCAGCAATGTGATGAAACCACATCTAGCATGCTGGGTCCGGTTCTGGGCTCCCCAGCACAAAAGGGACACGGATATAACGAAGAGACTTCAAACAAGGGCTACAGAAGGAACTGCAGCATCTGATACACAAGGAGAGCCTGAAGAAGGGAAGTCTCAGCAGGGGGATCCTAACAATGTGTAAAGGACTGATGAAAGGAGTGAAGAAGACGAAGCCAAACTCTTCTCACTGGTACACACTGAAGAGAAAAGAGAGAACAAGCCAAATTTAAAAAATTAAAAACAAGCTTTTTTTTTTTGGCTACAAGAGTGGACAAACAGTAGTACAGGTTACCCAGACAAGTTGTAGAGTCTTCATCTGTGGAGATACCCAAAACGCATCTTTGCCATGTTGTAAGAAACCTGGTATAGCTGACCCTGCTTTGAGAAGCGGGGCTGGACTCTAAAGTCTCCACAGGTGCCATCCAACCTCATTGATAGTGTGATTCTATGAGTCATTAGTGTGAGGGTCAGTAGTCACTTTTTGTCTTTTGGGAGGAAATGTCACAGGGACTGGAGCTGTACTGTAGTTACACCTAAACTGACAGACCCAGGAATTCTTCTAGGATCCCAGTTCTGTTTGCATGTCCTGGCAATGGCTTGGGTAAAGGAATGCTCCTGCATCCTCTGCCTTGATTTCTGCTGGGAGGGAGCCACACTGCAGTACAGCCTGGTTTCTGCGAAGTAAATTTTCCCTTGTGCACTGATGATCTAATTTTTCTTCTAAATGAAGAAGCTTTTTAGGGGGTCTTGGTTTTCTTCCCCAGTCCAATATAATCGCCTTGAAAGCCCCAGGTGGAGGGGCAGAAAGAGAAAATTCCAATGTAGCTCTTGTTTCACCCCACAGAGAAATTGACAAGGCTGAGATTCTAAGATGAGTCCAACACAGACAGAAGAGCACCAGACTGAAGTACACACAGCAAACAGAAAGCTGACAAGCTGTTGCATTTTGTAGCAGATGCAACTCTAACAGCGTATGTGGCTTCATTCCTAGATATAATGAGTTGCAAACACACACTGGGAATGCTGTTTTTGTTCAAAAAATAACTTGTCAGTTAATATACAATATGTGCACTGGATGAATGTGTGCTTCTATTCCCATAATGCGGTGAGAGATCACAGAGAGGAGCTGTCACACTTTACTGGACTGATACTGATTATTTTGGCTGTTCGTATCATTGCTTTCTATTTGTCTTCTGAACAATACGGTTAAAAAGCTAATGCTCAGAAATCATATTAAAAGATGTCTCTTCTACCTCAAGAAGTACAGTTGCAGGCTGTTTAAAGGGATGGATATATTCTTCCTGAGTTCGAGCTGGTGGGATGTACTCACATTTTCTGTGCAACAGTCTGGAGATGAAGTCATGTATGCACCAAAATGCAGATAAGTTGTTGAACTTCTGTGTACTCAAGCAAGGAAGCAGAAAGAAGAGGGAACAGTGACCACTCATACTGGGAGCTCCAGAATGGATTAAATGTCACCAAGAGGGTGTATAGACAGAAAAATTCTTCCTTCAAGACAATCCAAAAACCTCACAAGCTTTGGGGACAAGATGTTCCAACTAAATTTAGTTTCTAATACAGAATACAATGAACTATGAGGGAAGAATTGCTATCAGAAAAAATGTCGGTGAGAAGAATGTCTGAGATATTAAGTATGTATACGCTAGAATCAATATCAAAGAGGTAAGAAAATAGTAGAATAGTAAATTAAGAAAAGTGACTTCTTTTTTTCTTCCTTCAGTTTGAGGGTCCAGGAAGATCACAGGCTGAGCAGCAAGGCCCACTATGCTACAAGCATGTCCTCAGCTGCAGTCTCTATCTCAATGAATAAGAAAATTATTTGAGGCACTAATAGTAAAGGGAGACAAGGCTGTGATCATAAACTTGTTTTCAGTGTTGCCATTAGTGTTCAGATATTGAATTTTTTATTAGCTTTCGTAAGCTAATAATGACAGAATGAGGCTTGCAGTCTTTGACATAGGATGCCGTATTTCTGCTGCCACAACAAATTGCAGAATCATGTGCCTGTTCAAGGTGCTGAAAGGATCAAAGTGGGTGCAACTTCCTTGTCAGAATCAACTTTTAAAATCAGCTTCTTAAGCTCATACCTCCTACTGAGCCCTTTATTTCAACTATATTTTGCATTTAATTCTGCCAGCTATCCCATTTTGGACCTTGCTAGTGGACTCCGAATCAGATTAAGAGGTCTAAGCAGTACAGATGAGAAAGATGGAAAAGGAAGAAACTAGGTAAACATTTAAATTCCTGATCTAGGGCTACTAAAAGACACTGATAGGTCAATGGATGAAGACAATTGTGTTTTGCTACCTAAAGTCTCTGCTGATTCTGAGAGAGGGAAAGGAATAATGGGCTTGACGTGATTGCAGAAGAGAACTTTTTTTTTTAAACTTGGAAAACTGTTGTTAAGAAGGAAAAAAAAAAACCCACCACACTTTTGGGAAGTTTACAAGGTGAAGAACTCGAAATTATGAAATGCCTCAAACCATGTCTATGGATAACCTACAACCTGCACAGACACATGTACGTTATCAGAGTGTATTTAATTGTACAACTTTATGTGATAAACACAGCATATCATGTTCATCTGCAGTACTCCTGCCTCACGCAATTTACTGGACAGATCATGTCCTAAGGATGTATCAAACTGAAGGGGACAGTTATGTGAAGGACTCCCATCTCTGGCTGGTTTCTGAGACAGGGACACACGAGGTGAAACAGGATGAAAATTTCCAGAAGGAAAACTGTCTTCCTGATTAAGTCCCTTGACTATCAACTTGATCTCTGATTTTTTTCTCTGTCTAGATCATAGTTTTTCTGTGTGATACTGATCATAGCATTTGTGCAAACTCTTTCTCTGTGATCACTCCTGATTCATTTTCTGAGTGCCCAATCTGAAACAGCTGGAGTATTGAACTCTAATAATTGCAAAAGTTTGATATGAACTGTGCTCTGAACACATAAAAGGCAGCAGAATCCACTGAAGAAAACTAGGTTCTAGTCTTGAAAATTAGCCTCTAAAAATGAATTGATATAGGGCAATTTTGGCTTTAGTCTCAGTGCCTCTGTTTCCAATTTGTAAAACTGAGACACCATCCTATTACCTGGCTGGTGTGTTGTATAAACAATTTGTTAATATCTACAAAAAAAGACACAGATATCAGAATCAGATAAAAGACCCTGAAAAAGGAATATGTTCGTGCTCAGTGCAGCCTTTGGACATTAAGCATTAAATGACATATGGGACCACTCACCAGAAGAGGATGAAGAAAAATTGTTGTGGATTATGTGGATTAAAGACTTTATCATAGTACATGCACACAGTTTGCAGACACAAGACTGTAAGGTACTTTAGCTCAGGAATTTCCTGGCTGTCAAGCTTCACCAATTTTTTGAAGATTTTCTATTTTGTTTATAGATATTTATATATCTATAAATTTCTGAAGTTTCTACACAGACAGTTAAGAGCCAACTATATAAATCCCCATTACATGAATAAGGAATTGAATCTAAGCCATTTGGATCTAGAAAGAGAAAAAAAATCTAAATAATTTAGGAAATTCTATTTTTTTTTTTTTTTGCGGTAAATCAAATCCCCAAATTACCAAGGTTAGGGGGACATTTAGAGGAGAATTTTTTTTAGATTCTCAAATGTCAGCTACAGAAAACATGCCCTGGACACACACAATCTTTTAAAAGATTATGATCTTTATCATGGTACCCTTATCAGGTCTTCCATATCAGAAGAAGTGCTAGTCATGATACAAGAGTTTGAACTACTGTATAGTTCAAACATATTTCCAAGAAGACAAGGAGTCCAGATAATAACACACATTTGCTCTGCTCTATTTGCTTCTCCCTGAAGTCAGGTCAGAGCTTATTTTCAAAGCCTTCAATAGACTACACCAAAATTTATTCTTAAAATAAGTCTTATTTTTAGGTGCCCTTGGCCACTTCTGAATTTTCTTGCAAGGAATGACGTGTTCATATGCATGGGAACAGCATATGTCTCAACAGATGCAGATCAGAAGTTCATGTCCCTTCAGAAGGCACGCAAAATTCTCTTCTTTTAAATACAACTACCTAAACTTGGTGTGTCTGCATGTCCGCTGTATCATTACCATTTCTGTTAAAAGCAAATGTATTTGAGAATGTGTAGCTAAACTGCACCACGAGATAAAATGTGGACTTTGGGAATAGCATGACAATTACACAGCAACAAAGTGATGAGCACTCTTTCACTACATCAGGACTGAAGAGATCAGACAAAAACAAGAGGGGCTACCACATCCTACCTGAGACCACTCAGAATAGATTTCCTTATATTTGGGCCTCAGGTAACATCACAGTAGCTAGGGAAAGCTTCCAGAGCTGTGATATAAATAAATAAACAGTGAACAAGACCCATTTTTCCCCAACTGAAAAGTAATTCTCCTCAAAAGGGCAACAAATCCTTGCCATTACATCAAAACCCATATCTGATTAATAGAAAATAAATAAACAAACCAGTATTCTTGATTTGAGTGTTATTTTTCTCTTTTTTTTTTTTTGACTCACTTTTATATTTACACCTGACTCTTTTCTTTACAGAGCTTTTTACTTGATGTTCTGTTTTCTCTGCTGAAGTTCAGGCATATACAGTACCTGTTTTATTAGTGTCACTTGGCTTTTCATTAGACAAGGAAAATGAGCCTCTACAGCATTCAAGGAAGAGACCAATAAAGATATATTACTGCCACTTCACTCAATAAGAGCAGATGGGTCATAATAGTATGGCTGATACCAGAGCATTTGTAGAGTAATTCTTTCTTATCAGGCAGTTAATGAAATGAATTTCTATCATAACATCTTTAAAATATAATACTCTCACAACTGTCTTTAAAGACCTATTTTGAAGCAAATATGTTATCTATCAAAATATTCATTAAAATTAGGTGCAGGCCTACAGGATGAGACAGATTAAATCATTGAGGCATCTGGGCCTCTTATTCCTCTAATGTGACCTCATTATATCATAATTTGTTATTGTAGAAATTTAATTTTCTGATGCCATGGAATTATTGAGGTTCTTCCCTTTTCCAGCATTTTTACTCTACCTAATTGTAAACTTCAAGATCATTTGGTATTTGATACTGGTTGGCTCCAAGATTGGATAGGAAACTGATAGCCTGTAAATGAGGAAGTACTTAATGAGGAAAACGTGATGACATCTATTGACTATATCCTGAGATAAGATAAATAAATAACACTTTCACTTGAAATGTCCTCAACTTCTCCTCCACACATTTGTTAACTCTGTTCAGAGCAGATGCTTCTTTGCTTCAATATCAAGTAAAGAGGGAAATTCAAGACTAACCATGGCCACAAGCCTACTGGTGCTACCGCTGAGCATCACTGATCCAGGAGTTATGGAGGAGAAACTCCCTTACATGTAAGCTTGGCAGCTGGACTTTAAATATCACAGGACCGACATGACAAACACTCCAGTTAAGATACGCTCCCTTAAGAATTCTTCATGCACTTCCAGGGTTCTTCACTTGAACACTCTTCCCTCGCACTGAAATATACTGGAAAAACAAATTACTTTCATGGCACTCTGAGGCATGACATTGGAAGATTTCAAATTTTCCAGGAATGCATAACAAAAGTTCTATGACCTACCAGTTCTTTTATGTCAGAAAATCTCGGGTAAACAATGCGATGATATTGCCCTACAGAGAAGGTTCTATAAATTTTGGATACTGCACAGTTGTTGTATATGGGACGCAAAAACAAAACACCTGTTAATACACACAGCTCCACATTCAAAGCTGTTGCAAACTGGGGTAGAATAATAAAAAGCACATACCTTCCGTGAACAGTATTCCAGTGTTCCTATAGGTTCCCACACCAATCATGAAATGCACTTCAAAGGCTTGATCACCATGGCATAGCTTCTCCTGCTGCTCTGAAGTTTGAAAAAATCTTGTGCAAGATGAAGTATTAAAGAACTTCCCCTTCAGATTTAAAACAAAATAGCCTTAACTAAGCAATTTAAGAAAAAAAATCAGATATGAGCAACTGAACTGAGTTCTCTACAAGTACAGCAATATGAAGAATGCATCCAAATTGCATGCAGCTTTGTCATGTACTAATTTACACATATACTTGTGAAGGCTAAAATTAAAAACATTAAGACAGTTCTAAATCAACACAGAGGAGGCATCAATATTCATATGCAAAATTTGGCCAAGGTATTCAGCTTCATTTTCTATGGATACATCAACTTTTAATTCTTTAGTGGGTAAATGAAAATACCTTTGCAATAGTGTTCCAGATTACAAAAGATTGTACAATACAGAGGTTATCACTTCAAGACCTCAACATATAGAATAATAATTTGGAATGTTCAATTTTTTTAATGAAAACAAAAAATCTTTTGTTTTCTAGTCTGCAAGTGGATACAAGAACTCCAGATATTAAAAAGAAAAAACCCAAAAGACATCATATGCATGTAAACTCCTTGATGTTTAAGTGTGTTTAAGTAAAACCACTTTTCTTAATTATCTTGTAGCTCAATAATCTAATAATAATTAATTTCCAGTGAACCCATAAATATCACTTAAAACACAAACTCCATTTTTAATCAGTGAAAACTGCCATTTGTTGAAAAGGTTTGCATTCTTACTAGTAATGTGGATTTATAGGAAAATCAAAACTATATTAATTATACCATATCCACATCATATATTAATAGACTCAGAAATCAAGCATTTTGTGCCTTGCAGACTGAGGTGTAATATTTATATGAGGTTTCACAGTAGCAGCCAATGTGGCACTTAGTTCTAATGCACCTACTTTAGAGTATTGACTTGGTGCCTCTGGGACACATGAGTTCAAATCCCAGCCGGGAATGCAGATACACTGCACTGAGCCTCCAGAACAGTGTCTTGGGGGTTTTCACTTCTCATAAGGGGATGAATTTTGTTAATGGATGCAGTTTGTGTTTTGAGACATCAGCTTCTGAATGCACGTGTATCTTGTGTCTGTTCCAAGCAAGGCTATGGAATTCTCATGCTTCAATGGCAGAGAGGCCTGAGAAGATGCAGCATCTCAAGATCAGCAATATGCAGCTCTATAAGCATAGGCACACACAACCCTCACACAAAGCTATGAGCTGAAGTAATATCTCATCCTCAGAGCACAGTAACAGGAATGCTGTTTCTTGCACTGCACACAATGCATTTGCCCTGCTGGAAAGCCTGGCTGCTTTGGCAACCAGTGGGATCCAGCGTTTGGGTTATTTTTTCCAAGTATAAGCTGAAAGCAGAACGACTGATCGATTGCATCTCCATGACAGCAGCTCTTGTAGAGCAACTGCTTAAGTCAGATGTCAGACTTGTGACACTACTTGATTATCAATGGTTTCTGTAACTTAACTGAGTTTGCTGGTTTTTGATCTAGTTGTTTCACGGTCCAGATTGTTTATTTTGAAGACTGCTAAAGATGACTGAAGCTGCCAGACAGATATTGAACTCCATTAACATCTATATGAATCTTAACTATACTGATCTACCCTGCCAAGGATTTCTGTACTCACCCCAGCCCCAGGGTGCTCCTTTGAGAGAGACGTTGCTCAAAAGGGCCTTTACATGAAACCACTTTCCCTTGAGCATTGATCTGTTGACTGATGTGGAGGAATGTAGAGAGCTCCTAACAGAAGCATTTGCATGTAGTTTGCCACATCACTACCCCGTCATACAAGGGGATGGGCACCCATCATATCACTGGTTCTCCCTGCCATATACTTTCCATATCTGGGGGTGCTGTCACTTGCCTGGGCCATGGTGGTCTTGTGAGATCTCAAAAGAAAGAGAAGTCAAGGATATGACCCAGTCCTTCTCCTGAACCCAGGAGACTTAAGGAAAAGCAGTGACATTGCTGGAGTGAATTGCTCTGTGGGGCATGAGCCCACAGGAAACTTCCTTCCACCAGTGACCTTGTGGGCCCGTTAGCCTCATTTACAGGCAAAGCCTAACAAACCATGCTCAGGTGGAGACTTCAGCTCTCTCCCTTACAAAGTCCTAACCCATTAGCAAAGCAGGGAGTGATGTTCCTGTATAGAGAGTTAATTCCTCCCTTCTACAAAGGAAATGGTAGACATGCCTGGTGACTGTTCTTCGTCTCTTTTTAGCTTTTCTAAGTTCATTTTATTGACTTCACCATCCTCGTAAGTGTTTGCAGCTCAAGCTGTGTCATCTGAATATGTCATTAGTCACTGAATAGCCAAGTGAGGAACAGTCAGCTGGGGAGGATTTAGGACTATATAATACTGATCTCTGCCCTCTGTGGATTATAAGCATTTTTCTAAGTGCCTCTAATTTTAATCTCCCAAGCTGTGACTTGTACAAAAATATATTCAATGGCCTCCTCTCTAGTGTAATATCTTTATATTAAGGATTTTCTCTTTCACCTCAGGAAGTCAGCTTTGTGACAGGCCATCTCATTTGAAACGTAGTGTAACAACAGTGGCATTTTTCTGTGGAAAACTGGCAGTACCACAGGTGATAGATTCAACTTTTGCCTCTGTCCTGTTACAAGTGTTGGAGATGGAAAAAATAATTTTGAAACACATTGCTGAAAGTTCACATCTTTTCAGTTAGTGAAAATAAGTAATTTACTTCTGTCTGCAAGTAATAATTATCTGTATAGAAACCACAGTGATGGAGAAAGACAGCCCAGCAGGGTATAAGATGAATAAGAAAATTTTGGATTTTCTGAAAGCCTTCAAAAGGATCACTAAGCAAACTCTCTGTACCTCCTTCCTGCCACTGTGCAAACAGGATAGGAACACAAAAGGAAAATTAATAAAAAATTCAATAAAATAAAGCAGACACCTAACAAGCAGACGCCTAACTCTCTTGTGATCCAGATGAGACCCATGGTTAGAGACGGGATTCAGCTGCAAGGAATGGGAAACAGGTAAGGGGACAGAGTCAATGTGGGTTTAATCCTGCTTTCAGAAGAGTCAGACCGTTCGGGGCTTTCTCTGGGCTTATGCCCACATGAAAACATCAAAGCAGGTGTGATTGAGTCAGACCAAAGTTTCAGAAGTATGGATCAACTTCTTCTGCCTAAGTCTTGGTCGAACTTCTGTCCTGATTTGTTCATTTCTGCACTTCCCACTCTTTGTACATCACAAAGGGAAGTAGCTTTTTTATAGGCTTCCCTGTGCTTGCTGACCTGCAGGTTGAGGAAGTCCAATGGCTTCTAGTGACCGTCGGGACTATTTTCAGTTCTCTGCTTTGTTGTGTGCTAAGGTAGATCACTACTGTGCAATTTCAACCAGGTCCATGGATGGCTTTAAGGGAGCTTATTTTTAGTGGATGACCGTCACAGCCTTGTTTTTTTTCCTTTTTTTGTCACTCTCTGCACTAGTTTCATTATTCAGCAACATACTCCTTTCAGACTGGGCAGGGACTGTAGTTTGAGAGATTGGGAAGCCAGTAGAGAAGCCAGATATAAGCAGAAGCTTATGGAAAGACCTTTAGAAACAGAGCAAGCATATCAGCACTTCTCAACTAAATTATCTGATTATCTGATACTTCTCCCAGTGCTTTCTCACAAGTGTGTTTTTTCTTATTGTGCTGTGAGCAATTTTTTCTTCATTAGACACTCCTATTTTTTAATAAATCATTAAATTTGTCTGCATTTACCCATCCTTAGAGCTTTCTGTTCAGTGCCTTAACCAAAACATCTTTCATACTGCCAGGGTTTCCTCCATGAATTGCTTCTGATCCGCAGTACAGCTTCATCTGCAGTCAGTGCCCTGAGCACTGTGCCTCCCCTATCAACCGTTTCAGGCAGGAGCGAAAACACACCCTATCCGCCTATGATATCCTCTTTATTTCCTTGTTGCAGCCCTTTTCATTTTTCCCTGGCTGTTCTCTGACAGCTGCAGCCCAGGCTCCAATCTGCTGCAGGTGGCTCTTTTTGCCCTTCAGGCTTTCTTCACCATTGTGATGCATTAATGAAGTAGAGCTCCCTGTCAGACTTCATCAGCAGTCTTGTGAAGGCAGAATGAAATCACTTCTATTGACCCACTGGCATATTTATAGGCTCCTTCTTTTTGCTGAGTATGGCAGTTATCACCTTTCCATCCCCATGTTGTGTTTATTCAGCAGAAAGCTAAATCACATCTGTGCACAAGTGGAACATTAATCAGTAAACGTAAGCCACTCATAAAGACTGCTGAACCTATCTAATTACCAGTGCTGGGACAGCTCACAACACCTACCCCTCAAAGGGGTTCACAACCCCATCAATCCCTAAACAGAGCCCAGCAAGCTCAGAGAATTTTTCAGCTCTCCTCTTGCTTGACTGTCCCCAGAAAGCAGCATTTTAAAGTTTTCCTGGACTTGTTCCTCATGCTTCTCTTTTTTCCTACAGAAACAACAACAAACCCACTTCAGAGCAATTTTGTTTAATTTCATTATTGAATTATTTTTTTTTACTTTATCACTGTTCTCCCCTTTCTTAAATTACTAAATATCAAAATCAAACAGCCTTTGTGTCATTTAGGTTGGAGTTTATTGTATCAGTTCATACTATATTACTAGATGAAGTTCATACTATATTACTAGATACTATATCAGTATGGTAATATTTTCAGTAATGATACATAAATAGCAAAAGCGTTTAATAAACTTTGTGTGAAAAGAAGTTCTATGCTGTATGCCTATATACAATGGAAAAAAAGATGCTGTCAGACAAAGTTTTTATTATTTTCTAATGAGACTACAAATTTGGCTGTCCAAGACAGCTCTATGGATAGTATACATTAGCTTCTAAAAGGCTTCTGACTCAGCCTTGATTCATTCTGACAGAATTAGTAGTTCTCCATCTGAGTCTTAGCTAACCTCTTTATTTTCTGAAATTTTTATCACCTTCATCTACAACAGATTAAATGAATTAAAAAGTGTTAAATCTACAAATCTTTAAATAGGGAAGCATCATCTCCTGGGAATATTTCCCACAGTAATTTTTTCTTAGTCCAGTGCTATATTCAACAGTCAAGAGGAAAATCTTGGAGGTAGATTTTACCAATGGCTTATTTCAGCTATATGTATTTTAATAACACTGAATCTAAAAATCAGGATTATGGATGATGTTTATGAGAGAGGAAAGCAGTTCAGAAAAGGACTTTGGGGTCAGGACAATCAACATAGTGTTTCATGGAAGCAAAGGAAGTAAATATGGCCCTTGACTGAGGGATCAAGGGAACATCAGTTAGAGACTGAGAGCAGTTTACACTACAGTGACATAATTAGCAAAATCCTCTAACTGGCAACGGCCTTTAAGTTTATCATATGTGAGAATGTAAAAAGAGAGCTCCAAGAATGATTTCAGTAACTAGAAAATCTGATTACTGTGAGAAGTTAAAGATACTCCGTTTAGAGTATACTATTCAGTAGGAAATATGATAAATAATTACTCAAGGAGGATGTAGATTTCAGATCTAGTAAAGTTATTTAGCTAAGGAGATAAAAATACAGAAAGAGGCTGAGTTTGGTCTCGTCTGCTGAATCAATGCAGTGTTAAAATAAGATCTAAGATAAATTTAAAATAAAGAAAAACAAAAATAGAGAAAAGTTACTTAGATCTGCATTGGTTCCTCTGTCACTAATTTAAACCAAGAAAATAAATCCTCCAAAAATAGATGCTGTATTTCAGCCAGAAGTTATTGTATTTGATAGAGAAATCATTTTGTATAATTTCAGGTTAGATGATTTTATACACAAGTGGGTAATAACTGGCATCCTTTGGGGGTGGTCTTTTCATACTGAACAATGATCTGTCTTCATGTCCACTAATAGGCCTCACTTGAACTCTTGAAAATTTGACTGATGGCAAAATGGATAACTAAAATTTTAGGGGCTTGCCTAAGCTATTAAAGAAGATTATAAGGCCCGGTAGGAGATGGCTGAGAAATTCATATTCACATCACTAGAATTCAGGTCAGAAGGGATCAGTTGCAAGAATCACATAAATTGTACACAGTCAGAAATCCAACAAACTCAAATGTAGATTATTCAAATAATTGTTCAATGGATGTGCACTCTCTTTTAATTTACCTGACAGTAGTTTTAAGGAAACCCACGGTTCTAATTGAAGAACTAGAAATACAGAGAAATTCTGTTCAGCAACTTTATTATCTATGTATTGAGATGAACTTTTGGCTCTTTTCATCAGAAGGAAGTCATGACACCTAGTCCTCATGAATTCTTTCTGATTAATATTTCGTTTTAGTCACACAAACATAGTTTGTTGTCTTTGCTGGGAAGTTTCACTGAACTGTAGTCAGAAAACATCAGATGACCATGTCCCTCCCAAATAATCACTGCTGGTAATTTAACGTCGATAGATTATAAGGGTTTCTCACCACTAGTGTTTATTTAACAGGTCCTATTTTTTTTATCCACAGGAAAAAAGAGTGGTCTTGCCCTTGAATGACACTAGTTCAAGTGATTGTCAAGCTTCAGCTCTGTAAAAAGCTTTAGATATTTCCTTAGAAAGGTAAGCTAGAAATCCAAGATAAGCCTTTATTTATAGCATCTGAAATCTTTCAAATACAACAGCCTAGTAAGAATGAATTAACCAGACTTTATTGTGAGAAATATGGTTTTTCCAAGAAAAGCCAAAGGAAACTTCCTCTGGGACCTGAGTACTTAAAAGAAGCTCATCATGTATGAGGAATTGATTATACTATGTTGAAACAAAATGAAAGAATCAAACAATGCATGTGTTTTCTGGGGGCAAAAGAACAGCAGTTTGCAAGACACCTGTGATCTCAACATCCATGTCCTCTATATATGTAAGATACCTTGGCTGCCTGCTCCCACTAGTGAGGGTCTACTGCACAGTGGAATAGGTACAACCTAGGATTATTTACGGTTCCTTTCCTAGCAGATAATAGAAGGGAGACTACATGAATGTGTATAAATACAACCATAGAATCAGAATCCTGGAAATGTCTTTGCCGTCATATTACTACACAACAGAGTCACAACAAAACCAACAAAGACTTTCCCAGAGGTGATGCCAATTAATTCAGCTTTCAAAAAGTGAGGATGTCAGGGAGGCAAAGAAGGCTCCAAAAGAAGACATTTTTTAGGATTTCTCATTTCCCATAGGTCTAAAAATCATAGAACCATAAAATCATTAAGCTTGAAAAAAAAACCTCTCTAAGATCAGTAAGTCCAACTGTTAACCCAGCACCACCATGTTCACCTCTAAACCGTATCCCTAAGTGCCACACCCATGCATTTTTGAACACTTCCAGTGATGGTGGTTTCACCATTTCCCTGCACAGCCTGTTCCAATGCCTGACCCCCCCTCCCTTTCAGTAAAGAATTTTTTCCTAATATCAAATCTAAACCTCTCCTGGCCCTATATGATGTCATTTACTCTTGTCCTGTCACTTGTTTACATCTCATTACAGTCTCCTTCCAGGTAGTTCTCGAGAGAGATAAGGTCCCCCCAGAGCTTCCTTTTTTGCAGGCTAAACAATCCCAACTCCCTCAGCTGCTCCCCATAAGACTTGTGCTCCAGACCCTTCACCAGCTCTATTGCCCTTCTCTGGACATGCTCCAGCACATCAGTATCTTTCCTGCAGCAAAGTGCCCAAAACTAAACACAGGATTCGAGGTGCAGACTCACCAGTGCTGAGTGCAGGTCTGACTACAGTCCATGTATCCAGCTATGCTACAGCTTTGGTATTGGAAGTAATCCTTCCACTGAATGCTTTCAGAAGACCACTGAAGAGTTGCTGAGACCAGGCACTATTTCCTGGACTCACAATTCCCAACTACCAAGACAAGAGTGAATGTACATATGCATATGCACACATGAGCTCGAGTACTGTTTTGCCCTGCTGCCTCACACTTTCCAGCATGCACTGGAGCAATGAATTCAACAGCTCCCCTCCTCCCTACGTGATTCAAGAGAATTAGAGACTCAAAGCGTGTTTTCTTTGTCCTCATTTAATTGTTTTGTCTCTAACTTCCATCTTTGAAAAATATGTCAGAAAAAAACGTTTAGTGAGGGCTTGTACTTCTCGAGATTAGGTGACCAGATTTATCTTGTCAACACTCATTTTACCTTCAGCAAGACAAATATGCCTTCAGCCATACCCTGCAGATAGTTTGCATAGCCTCAGCTCAGAAGATCTGGTATTCCTGTTGCCCCAGTGACTGCTCAGCCCAATATATCCCAGCTGATCTCATAAGATGCAGCACCTTATTATAGCTCTGTGTCTTTCACAGACTCTTCCAAAGCCTACAAATCTTAACACTTCTATTATTGATACACATACTCCTCATAACATAGGCTATTCAAGGGTCAGCTTTTCTTCGATGTCTTGTTGACTCATATACAGCTGTCATACAGAAGTCAAACTGCTGCTGAGGCAGTGAGGGTTAATGGCATACCACGTATTTTGACTAAAAGGAGAAATACGATGGAGGTAGAAGGGATGGGAAGAAGAGAGAAGAATAGCAAAATTTGACAAATGCTTTTCTCAGCATTATGTCAAACGTTTACAGAATTGCACAATTAATAAAAAAACCTGCACTAGAGTCCCTAATTACTATTCTACACAGGGCAGAACACTTCTTCATTATCCCTTTTTGAATTGATTGTGTACATCAAACAAGCAAGACATAAATAAAATATGCCTGCATGCATAATACCCTCACATTAAAGCAGAAGGCAATTAACCTATGATTTTTCATTAATTAAATTAAAATAGCCCTCTGAAAATATCTCAAATCAAAACAAGTTCCTTACAGAGTATTTTTTTCTTGCCATGATGCACACAACCTGCTTGTAAGATCGTTGGTCCAGTGCAATTAAAATAACCCCCCCCCAATGTTACCAAAGTCTAATAATTTGCTTCTGTGGCTCTATTGATCAAAGTGTTAATCCCAAATACAATATTGGTTTTACTTTTCCATCTTTAAAATAATATTTACTGGTGCTTGTCCACTATTTAACATATTGTTTACATTTTATTTCTGCTAATTATATTGATGTGCTTTCTAAAATTATAGTGCATACTGATCTGATCAGAAATTTGTCAGATAAGACATTAGTCTATGAGTGGGTCACTTTTCTCCTCTTAAATTTATATAGACAATAATAAACTTGATTAGTGTAAGGCTTTATTAGCACTTAGTGGTTATCTCCAGTTGACTGAGATTAGTTTATGTTGCCAGAGAGAGGTAAGAGTCAGCCAGCTTCTTGCCCCATACACAAACATATTCCTTTTCAATCATTCTATTCAGATAAAATGAGTTGTACTAAAGACACCTTCAGGTGTCTTTTTGCTTTGTGGATTGTGAGGATACATGACCGTAAAACAAAGGGAAGACATACTTCAGCTAAGAATGCTCACTGGATGATAAAAAATGTCTAATGCAAAATTGCTGCTTCTAAAACACATACAT
This sequence comes from Pipra filicauda, assembly GCF_003945595.2. NCBI lineage: Eukaryota > Metazoa > Chordata > Aves > Passeriformes > Pipridae > Pipra > Pipra filicauda. The sequence continues at coordinate 378,997 of NW_024103862.1, read as the reverse complement.
TTCCATTCCTCAGATTTAAGGGACACCTGCCCATAGAGGCTATCAAGGTCACAGATCTGGATGAAAAACATGATTGAGTTTGGGTTTGTTGGTTTTTTTGGTGGTTTTTTTGTGACACCTGAGGTTAGAAAACTTCAGATATAGTTATTTATAAACCCTTGATAATAACAAACTACCTGTTTGTTTCCCCCTAAAATTAAATCATCACACTCTAGATATGTTGAACTAATTGATTAATGTCTGTCTTAAAAGAGGCAAAAGACATTTTTAACTACAGAATATATGAACAGTGGTGCTACAGCAGCAGTGTTTTTCCTTTAACTCAAATTCACTTACCTTTTTAAGAACTCTGTAAATTTTGAATTTACAAGATTTTGGCTGTTTAATAATCATAATAATGACTTGTCATGTCAGCAACATTTAAAAACGGCCTTTGGAATGCCAGCATAATTTCTTTGGTACAGATAATACATACCAAGGTAGCAGAAGGTGGAAAAGGCCATGTTCCCTTTCCCAAATATTGCTGAGAGCCTGGAGGCTGTGGACAAAAAAAGAGAGCAGAGAGCACTTACTCTGGGGAGGGAACATGCTCTAACATTCAAGCAGAATCCAGCACACATGTATTTACAGCACATGTGTAGAAAGTGATATACTGAATTATAAGAACAGATATTTTGTTATTTCTGCAGTTTCAGATGTCACAAAAGTGGAATGTTTTGCCTGAGGGAAGGGAATCATCTTGGTCCTTTTTTCTTTTACCATAAAATGGGGACAATATTGACCTCATACAAGTGCTGTGAAAAGACACATATTGGAATCAAATGTCTGTTTTTTCCAAATATATGACTTGCTGTAATAAAAGATCTTACTTCTCGCATGTATCTTGCCTTGTATTTATTACTGTAGTTGAGTACAATTGACATATGGTTTTCTATTCAAAACCATTTCCTTCCCAGAGCAAAAAATAAATACAAACTCTCACCAGATTACAGCAGAGGTCCATTCAGAAAATAATTATACTACCCACATGTCTAAAAAAGCTAGCCTATTTTAAGGCTTGAATTCTTGCACCATTTTTAAAATTAAATTGAAAAAAATCAATGTTTTAGGAAGCATTAGGTGTTAGAATTTGGCCAGAAAACTATTGAGCACTGCCTTTCCTGTCTAGTTATCAGATATTTTGTTTAATTAATTTAATTCATTCTCCCTTTGCAAAAGTCCTACAAGATATTAATTCATCTTTCTCATGGAATACAGTTTTCAGCTCCAGAAAATTATGTCTTCATAATTTTATTCCTAACAAGTAAATTGAGTTATTTTCTTCATCCTAATGTTCTCTAGTTTTGCTTTTTAGAAGTATGAGCCCACAGTGCCAGAGAAGAGCTACAGACCTGTTTCAGGTCCTTGGCTGATGCTTTCATGGATGGTAACTGGCCATTCCTACAGAATATTAAAAATGGTTACATATCTCCATTCCTCAGTCAAAATACATGTAGGAGTCAGAGTAGATTACATTACAGATTCTACCATTTGTGGGGGGGAGGGGAAAGCAGATTGCAGAGTATTTTTTTTTTTCTTCGCCACCTAGAATCATCTTACAGCCTCAGCTTCATCTCTGCACCTGTGTTATAAATATCATTAGGCCTGGAAAACATCCACTGTGAACTGAAGGGCTGTGCTTATCACAATTCTGAGAGATTTGGGAAGAAAAATCTTTTTGTGTTTATAAACTCTAGGAATTATTTTTTTAACCTAGACAGGAAAGATTCAAGGGAGGGCAAAAATGGTAAGACACATATTTACACAACAGATCATCCTTAAAAAAACCCAAACCAAACAAGAAGTACAAAACCCCCAAAAACTGGAACAGTAACTCACAAGCAGGACATGGACCGAGTTAGCATTTTTCTTTTTTACCTGGAATTTGCATTTCGCTTCCTGTAACACTTTTCTCCTCCCAGCACTTGTTTTTCTTCTCTTCAACTACTCATTTCCTTGAAGAAATCAACTTGAGAAATTGTATTTTTTACAAGTTTGTGATATGTAAGTATCTTTAAGCAGTGAGGTAAAGAAGTTGAAGGCAAGTGCCTCAGACACCATAGGTAATAATGAAAGAGTGTATCATTCTTGTTCAAAGAGAAATGGAGACTTTTGGATTTACTCCAAGCATGTGAACACTTTTGTGTTTTTCATGGAATATTAGTAAAAAAACCTCTATAAATTACCCCCAAAATAGAGGGATTTTCCCCACTCTTATCCCCATTCTTCCAAGAATAAAAGAACTTTTAAAAATATATAAAAAACGGCACACTGCAAACCAAATTCACATAGGGTAACTCTTTTTGGCTTCAAAATGCTCCCTCACCAAAATCTCAGAGGAGTTGCATAAACACAGGAAGTGGAATTGCAAACAGCTGTGGTGTCATGGGCTATCACATGCAGTCCTATGATTATCACCTAAACAGATAAACAAAAGAGAAAAGGACACTGTTGTCAAATTCAGAAGGGGGGGCAGTGGGGACTCTGCCTAACGTTTTTCCTTAAAAGAGAACCATCACAGCAGCTTCACCCAGAGAAACTCCAGTGCATGGAACAGCCAGAGTAAGCAGACAAATTGTATTCCAGGGCACTAGCCTGAGATTTTCTTTTTTATATCACAACTTTGGATACTTCAAGATGAACTAAACATTTTAGCAAGTTTATAAATTACGGATAGCTAGCTGCACTGCATTTCAAACATTCCTTTTTTATAGACTGGAAAGAAACAAGGAACATAAAGCAGACTGAGGACACCAGTTACACAGAATTTACTTGGGCGGGATTCTGAAGATTTGCCGTAAAACTCTCGCTGTTTTTCCAAGGCCAGTAGGAGCCAGAAGAATACACCTTAAATAACTGCCACCATAAATCATTTCTATAAGCATGGTGGTAGGGGAAAGCAAGATCATAAACACTACTATCTAAATAATTTTAAAAATAGTAAATGTATGTAAAAATTACATGAAACAATGTTCTGGATTATCATGAAGGCATGCCCAAGAGTTCCCTGGATCAAAAGTTGACCACAGCATCTGAGAAAGCTGTGCACAACTTCCACTCAATGACAAATTGCTCCTGGCTGGACAGTTATTCCTGAATAGCCTGAACACAAGCTTCTGTCATCCTGCTACCTGTCATGAGAGAAGGAAAGAAGTAAACACTAATTTAAGTTAGTCTAAACTGCTTAAATAAAGAAATAAATAGATATGATTTCAACAAACTGTGCATTTATTAGATCTGTCATCTGAAATCAATGCATTATACGCCTCTACAGTTTGAGAAAAGCAGAAGTGTAGGATTACAAATTACAAATTCAACTCACGTAACAAAACAAATTTATTGTGTCTTTTCCACAATGAAGGATCATGATGGAATTCAAAGCTGTTAAATGAGCTTAATTCTCGTCTCAAGCTCTAAGGATGAACCCCATAGTCTGAGCTGAGAGCAGATCTCTTGGATAATTTGAATGCTAACTTTCATAACCTGAGTAGTTTGTAGCCTATTCCAGCCCCTGTTAGAGTGCAGTCAGATGATGTTCAATGTATTTACACTGAAATGTGGGAGGTCCAAGCTGCAGGTATATATCAAGCGGTGTTTTATGCAGCAATGCACCCAGTGTTATCACTCCAGAGTACATAAATGAGAATTAAGACACACAGTGAAGTGTTGACAGTGGTGGAGTATCCCACCGTGGAAAGCTTTGCAGCTTATCCTAAACATACAACTTGCATGTAAATAATATGGGAATTAAACTAGCCTGCTCTCAGAAGTCAGGCTTGACCCAGTCATCTTAGCAGTATGGATACATGCTAAAAGGCACAGAGCTGAACATGTACTCCAAGGAGAAAGGAAATTACTCATCCCTTAAACTGCTGCCATGACTTTCAAATCCAGAACTTCACTGGGCATCTCTAAAATAATTTAGATTACTCTGAGGGTGTAATGTATTTTACAGCAAGTAGATTCTCAGTAGGCAAGTAGAGCTTCTGTAGCAGGGAACTGCCACTGAGCTCAAAGGGAGCAGGCAGCTGACAGCACACAGTCCTCTTTGGGTAAAGCAAGGGACTGGGAAGGGAGGAACAAACAGCTGAAGGGGAAGAGACTGTGGAGCTGGAAAGCAAACATACTAGAAACTTTCTTTGTTGTGACAGATCTGCTGTAGGACATTTCTAATTTCTGTCCCCAGCTACTCCTTACTGCCTCTGTTACCACTAGAAATTTCTAGCTCTTTGCTGTGCTGCTACAGGACTTTGGGCAACTGTAGCCTAACCTACCACCCTGGTGGGTTTGGGTGGAGGACAGACACTTGTTTTTAACAATCATGCTTGGTTTAACATCAGCTGTACATAAGGGACAAGATTACAAGCCTCAGTACTGAGGTGCACACAGGCAGATTCAGGTCCCAGGCCCTGTTCATGACACATGCTTTATGACCTGAGCCTAAATACATTCATAGAGCAGAATCTGCAAGAACTATTTCACTCTATAAGTAAGAACTGGGGCAGCTTTCATGAAAACACTTTTGGCAGATAACAGCCCTCCCCCACTCCTTGGCTTTTTTGCGTTGTTCGTTACTTTGCCTCACATGTAAATTTAATAAATCGTAATCCAAGGCTCTGAAAATGTAAATGCCTAAAGGCATTTAAAGTGTACAGTCATTGCTTGTGCCATGGAGGCAGCATAAGCAGACTGTACTCCCCACAGAACCCACCAGCACCTACGTGCTGATTCCCACAGGCTGTACGGTGGAGGAGGGGGGGGGGCATTCAGGGCTTCATTCCTCCAGTTCAGACAGGCACAATCAGTAACTTTGTGTTCTCAGAATACCTGCTCCACTCTGCTCTCTGATAAAGGAGCACGGAGTCTTCCAAGGAAGAGAATTGACATGTTCTCTCTGCAGTGGAAAGGTCCTTGGACAGGAAGGCTGCCCCAGGCTCCTTTTTATAACACATTTCAGCTCAGGGTTATTGTTGGGTGAGAATGAACATGTTCTGTCTCCATGTGCCCCATGGAAATCAGCTTCTCAGCTGACTGTACTTGACATGTTTAACCACAGCAAAGCATTATGTTCCAGTGGGGTCTCCTTGATTCAGGGCTTTTTTGGTTTGTTTGTTTAGCTGAATTTTCAGAAAACATACTACTTATCTGCAAATGTATGTATGTGTGAGTGTTCCCCCTACACCTTGAGGTATTCTTCTTTACCTTTGCAGCAGGATTCTAAAACGACATGGGAGGGCCAAGCTGGCTGCTGCCAGTACTGAGGGGGAAAGATTTTGTAGTAATTACCATGTAATGGTCTGAACAAGAGTACAGACTGTGCCCATGTGCAATGGACAAGAAAAGATGTAGCTTGAAGATGCTCTGCAGAAACGACCTTTACAATACAGCTGTAGGGTTGGACTAGATCAATCTGTAGACAGGCTCAGCTCAAAACCAAACCTACAAAATGGAAAGGACCTTGATATTTTCCACAGTGACAGGAGTAGGAAGGGATGTACCTGTGCGAGTGTAAGCAGGAGTAATAACTTGGGGAAGACACTAACAAAATAGGGATAACTGAGGCACAGAAAACAGAGGTCTGTGAGTCACTGACACAGAGACAGTTGTTGTAATAGTGCTTGTAGGAGATAGATACAGAGTGAAATAACGGCAATCGGAAACACAAAATTAAGGAATCCTTAAAAAAAAACCACAAAACCCAAAAACAAAACAACAACAAAACAAACCATGAGAAGACATGCACTATATCATAGGGCAATCACAGTCTGTAAAGAATCCTCACAAACCTGAGAACTACTGAATAAACATATTATAAGAACAGCCAAATTGTTAAGTTTTGATTTTTTTTTTGGGGAGGGGGAGAGAGAAATCCTATTTTCTCCATAGGTATTAGTTCTATTACACAAATATAAGCCTGCTGACCAAGATCTTTTTTTCCCAATGAAACAGAATTTCCCAGAGAACAAAACATCATTTTCTGACTGGATCTTAATAATAGCTTCAGGATATTTCCCATGCTTATGTAGGTGTTTCTACAGCAACAACAAAAAAATGCAATATATAACTTCAGGTCTGTGTTATAAATAATAAGTGTGAATCATACACATTTAATTCCACACTACTGCAATTGTTTAGGGCTTTTGAAAAAAACAAACAAAAAACACCAAACCAAACCAACAACAAAACTGCAGTAACAAATGGCAATAACTATCACTCGAGATAAAAGCAACGTAAGTTTAAGAATTTTCTCGCCACCCCATGAAAATGTCACAAGCTCCAGGTGAAACCAGCCTATGTACAGTAGATGTAAATTGCACTGCAGCCCAAGCTTAGGCAGAGAAGTAATGACCAGCATGAAATAGGAAATAATACTGAGAAATGCATTGCTATCACAGAGGAAAATATCCAGGTAACTGGACATAAGAATGGCTTAAATGTAAGCAAGAAATAAACTAACTTTATCTAGTGTTCAAAGCACCCAGTTAATGAAATTAAAGAATTGCTTGCTAACCTCTCACAGTCCATTCAAAAATTAAGAGTTTGGCAGAATTAAATCCATCAATCTCTCTCTCTCTCTCTCTCTCACACACACACACACACACAGAGTTCCTTACCCCTTTTCCATTTAGTTCCTTAAACAAGGTCAAATGTAAAATGATTAGATTGCTTAGACTCAGTCAACAATGATTACTTTACTCTTGGTTACCATTCTTTGAAATTTATCCCTTATCTGGCATGTTGTCTTCATGAAGTCCTTTGTGCCATTTGTTGAAATGAATGGAAGTATTTTCCAAGGACACATATTATGTAGAAGCAACAGTTACAGCGTTAAGATCCTAAATATCTGTAAAAAAGAGAAAGGCCCAGGAATGTGTGTATTAACTGGTGTGATATCAGGTCTGATTCAACCTGGAAAAGGAGATTCACAGGTGACAAGGGAGCATGGTAGCAGGAAATCAGTAAGGTAGACAGCCAAGGCTACATCTCCATTATGGCAGAGTTCATGTACTACAAGGAGTGAGGAACAAACAATGCCCACTTTGCAACATGGACAAGCCTCTATCAAAACAACCTGCGAATTATTCTATATTTTTCCTATATCTCATTGCTCATTCTTCTGTCCAGAAAAAGGAAACAACTCAGGGTTCACATGCTGTATGCTTTTTGGAAAATATTTTGTGTTTTATGACATTTAAAAGTATTTTATGATTCATCATGTTGAATATACAAAATGATTTTTCAGCTACAACTCTCCTTCCTGCAGTTTTTTGAATAAGCTGACTTACCTACCTCTCAAATGAACTAAGCGAAAATTTATACTTTCTTAACAGATTCTTAGAAAGACAGCAAATTCAGAATGAAATCAGTGTCAGCCAGTCACACATTCTCATACTTGAAATTTATGCTCAACTAAGCAACTAACAGTGTTAAATTTCTTCCAAATAGTTGGACATATTTAGCTGCTTCTTTTGTTTGAAAATAATTCACTGAAAGATTCAAAGCTTTGCAGATTTACTTGTCAATAAACATTAATCTGCAAATGGTTCATGGAAGCATCCTGCAGCCAATGGGCGGCTCACAATCTGTTTATTGCTCCTATTGCCTGGTAGCTGTTATCACTGCAACTGCTTTCTTATACAATGACTCCCAAAGAGCTTCAAAAGGCCACCAAACACTTTAATTCAGATATACATGCAAAGCCACATATCATGTTTCCTTCCCGCTAACACCCTTCTGAACACAGATTCACTCAGCAAATATTGATGGAGACAGGAGAGTTGTTTTCGAAGCATTTGCCTAAGGCCAAAAATTTCAGAAATGACTAATTATTTTGGGTACTACATTTTCAGTGCTTCCCAGAGAGACATCTGCAAGGGATCGGTGTACAGAGTGATGGAAATCCACAATAACTCTGGATCAGACCCTTTGAGAACATCTCCAGGTGGACAGCCACGAATTAAGGTGTTTAACATCCTTAGGCAGTTTTGAAAATTCTAGTGCATTGTGGAAGTATTTTGTTATTTTTGTTGGGTTTTTTGGTTTGGGGGTTTTTTTGTTGGGGTTGGGGTTTTTCCCTAGCAGAACTTGAATGTTTTTTCCACAGAGGTCTTCTCTTGGCTTATAGGATTTCCATAACATAAGATTTTGGGTTATCAACTTTCAGTTGCAATTAAATTCAGATAACTTGTATCTGATTTTTTTTCCTTGGGGATAGAAAATTTATGGTAAAAGGAAAAACGAAAGAGGAGGAAGAAGGGGACTGTGCATATTTAATGACAGGGCAAACTTTCAAATTGCCATAGATATAACATTTACATTTTTCAAGGTCATGTGTCAAATACAAATGAAATAGTGAACCTTTGCTGCTCTGTGGTATCCCATGTCAGGCAACTTAGGCATCAGCATCAACACAACAACTTTGATGAACTGCACTCCTGCACCCTGCTGCTCTAACCTGGAAGTTAAAGAGGTAGCAATTAAGTTTCCTAAAAAGGCACAAGAAAACCGAAAAAAAAAATGGGGCTAAGACCCACCAATATTTAATACAAAACCAAAACAACTCAAAATGTGCAGGCAGAAGGTAAATGGCACAGAACAGGGATGTTAATGAAAAGGTTGAATAAGCTGCAGCTATGAGCTTCACATCTGACCCATGAGATGCTTCAAGAAAACGAGGTGGGAGTGGAGACTGGGGGGAAACAGCAGAGGTGGAGGAACTGTTATTTACCCCCCTATGATGGAGTACACAGACAAAAAAGTGCATCAAAGCTATTCTTTCAAAAGGCACGCGACAGCATGAAGAAACTCTCGCCAACTTGGATGATTATTTATTTTATTCTAAAGTATGTAACTGCAGTGAAATCACATGGTGGCTTCCAGAAAGGCAACTTATATTTAACTATATACTGCAAAAGACGGTGTATATTATAATGCAATTTAGGATATGTTATATTGTATCATTAAAGAACAATTTTCACTTGGTACAGCACAAAATGTCTTAATGGGTTTAAAACACATGCCTCTTTTCTTTTTCTCTTCTCCTCTCTTAACATAATATAAAATGAAGCTATGGGTAATATTTCTGTTCCATGTGCCTTCCTGGGAAGTATATGTTACTGAAAATGTAATGGGTGACTCCAGAGTTGTATATGTTACAGTCATATCTTGAAACCAGTCATTTCAGGAAATGATTGAAATTTTCAGCCATTTCACAAAACAGCTGTTTCATTCAGTCATTCAGTGAAATAAGATAAAATTTCACACTTTTAATGAAGTTTGGGAAACTAGTAGGGGGGCACCATCTAAAATTCTTGATACCTTATTACTTGAATTGACCTAAAAAGACAATCTATGAGATTATTTTTATCATTTATTTACTTCTAAAGCCATATGGACTTCTATATTTATTTCTGAAATCTTACAGTCTCATACACCACCTGCCAGAACCAAACATCTTCATGACTAAGGGAACTGCAAGATCAGTATTATCTCTGTTTTGCTTTTCAGTGTTTTCATCCATCTGAAGAGCATACTTTACTAAGAGCCCTGCCTGCAAAGCTGGCACTGCCTAGGCTCCTTCCCACTGGCCAGGACACCTGACCAGGACAGAGGGCAGCACATCGGGCAGGATTTTGCAGGCGGTGGTTGGAAAGTGCCTTAAAAGGGGAGCACCAATTAGCTCATGGGTACTGATGGGCAGAGAATTTGGTGGATCTGGATGAACCCTTTCTGACAGAGCTTGAGTTACAGGAACAAGTCTAATCTTTCATTTAGCTGTGCTCCCGTTTCACCGCCTAGCTGTGTCAGAGGTGGGGAGCAGCGTGACTGCCGGGTACATGGATGCACCAGAGTCATCAGAACGAGCACTGATTGCAGATTGTGCTGACTCTGGAGGTGGTTGATGATCCCTGGTAGTAGAGAAGTTGAGCTATGCTCACATTTGGGATTGGTACTGAACCAGGCTGCAGGCAGTGTGCAATTTATTACAGATTGGTGGGTGGTGCTTTTGAGAATGGGACAAAGTGAGTCCCCACAGTACAGTCCCATGAATTATTGCCTGCCATCCATGCTAAGACCATATGCTTAATATCCCCTTTGGGAGACACCTGGATTTGTGGATATCTTACTTTTCCATGCACCAGGCTAAGTGGAGGCCATAGCAGCTTCAGTTCTAGGATGCCTTCAGCAGCAATTTCAGTTCCTTTATCCCTCTGCCACACAACACAGATACCAAGTAGGAGAAAAATAGTGAAAAATCTTGATGGCCCTTTCTGGTGTTCCCTCTGAAATAAGGGCTCAGAGAACACAAACTCTGAGAAGGTGGTCTTGGTACAGCATTATACTGTTGAAATTTTCTTAAGATCAAGCTTGCAGACCAATAAAGTTGGTTTGTCCTCTTGATGAGTATTCATTGCTTATGGTCAGTTTTATACCAACACCATTAGACAAGGATTTTGGCACACGAAGCAGAAAAATCTAAGAGCTCAGTAGCCTGTCTTGTGAAGTTTGCATATTTAGATGATAGAATCATAGAATCAGCTGGGTTGGAAGGCACCTCCGAGATCATCAAGTCCAACCTTTGATCCACTACCGCTGTGGATCACTAAGTGCCATGCTTTATAACAAGAATATGTAATAATACTTGCTTTTCTGACAATATCATACTTTTCTCTAATGTTCACATAGTATATGAGAGATACTTCTTTAGTCCAATGTTATTTATTAGCTTCTTGTCACCACACTATATAATTTCACACCTATGAGCAGCGGAAGAAGTATAAAAAGACTAAGTAGCAATTCCATAACCAAAGAAGAGACAAATGATGATGAGAGGAAAAAAAAAAAAAAAAAGGAAAGAAAAAAAAAGACTGTTCTTTAAAACTTATGCTACAAACAGGTAGTGTTTAAGTGGTAGTGTTTAAGTCCTGAGTTGAGATTTGGACTCTTGTCTTGCCTTTTTGATCTCAGTAATAGCTGCACTGTATCCTTCCCTTGGTATCAAGCATTTTGGGCACTTCTCATACTTGTTGTAAAGTTCTTTTCTGAAGCTACTTTCAAATCCAGAGTCATCTCTAGCAGTCACTGCAGAACAAGCAAAGGATCCTTATCCAATAACATCTCTTCACACAATATGCCTGTTACTGGGTGAAACAAACAGTCAAATAGTCTAGCAGAATACGCAGCACGTCAGTCATTGCTTAGAACGCATGAAACCTTTAGTCATTTTACCAAATGAGTTACTGAAGGAGTCATTTTGCAAAATGACTGAAAATTTCAGTCATTTCAGGAAATCACTGGTTTCATGATACTACTAACATACCATGTGCTAAAGGGAAAACTTAGGCTGAAGTGGGAAGCAGATAGTGTTCTTCAAACCCCCTCTTGTGGCTGCGGGGAATAGCGCCGTGAAATACCGCATTTTACTGTAATCTTTTGTTTAAAGACTGCGGTGATTGTTGAGGAAGGAAGGATATAGGGAGTCCTTGTTTTGCAGTGGAGTACATTCTGATGCTTCATATTCTTCCTTGAAAATCTCTGACAAAGGAGTTTTTTAGGGTTTTTTTTTCTTACATTCTTAAGCAATAGTACATGGTGTTTGAGCTGGATGCCTCTGCAGAGATCCAGGACAAAGGAGCTGCCAAAAAGGTTCCATAGAGGTGAATGCACTGGCTATTTTATGTCAGTTGAGACTATTTAGTTTTAGTATAGCTGTATAGGTCTTATATAAAAATACAACCATCATTTTTTTTCTGAAAAGCATTTTAAATCTGCATAGCCTTCAGGCTGAGCTGAAACAAAATGAATGTGTCCAGAGAATACTTTCTTAGCAGCTAGCTAGCAACGAAGAAGCCTTCACAAATGCGGATGAGCAGCTATTTAAATCCAAGCAACTTTGGACAAAAGCTGCAAAACTCCTTGTTTTCCTAAGAAGAAACCGAATAATTGATCCTCTGGTAACATTTGTTGGGACTGAAACAATGAGCAGACCTCGTAATTTAAGTCCCATTGTAAGGGGACACCAGGGTAAGGAAAGAGGTGTGAATGTGATTTACTGTAAAAAATCTTGTTTAATTCCTAAAGTACTTTAAAAATAGTGATGTAAATGATGGCAGAAATTTTGATCAATTCCATATGCCTGTGGTGCTGCCTTCCTGTGGAAGGAAATTTGGACCTTGTCTTTGGGAAATTGGATGTTGAGGACCCATTTGCAGAAATGGTACCACCCCTTGAGTCCCTATCAAAAAGATAATGCCAGAAGGAGAGTTAAATCCATGAGATCATTACCTGGTTTGGAGCCACTCCAAACAAGATCAGCAAAGGTATCCTCTTCATCACAAAAGTCTTTGGACACCATCCAGGTCTGTGATACCTCATTTTGCCAGCGTTCCCCTCTTCCCAAATCCCATATACTTCCTCTTTCTTCCACTATTGTTTCGGGGAATTATTTTTAAATAAATTTTCAATCTAATTTAAGTAAACATTTTTTTCAGTATAACTACAGCTACTCATTTCTGTTTTTTCTTTTTTTGATTTATTTTAATTTTGTATTGACAGTGGTATTGAGGGTCAATGGACATATAGCTACTAAAACAGTAGCCTGAAAGAATCTGGTAGAAGTCTATTTTATTGTGCATTATATTCTGGCACACTGAAAGACTACACAGATCAACTACAAAAGTACTTCATACCAAAATTTAGAGGAAGTATGTCTGATCTAATGCAAAAGAAAATGGAACTGCATAATTTAATATGGGCTTACATATAGTGTGAAACACCCTAAGCAGATCATAGTTTTAAAACACAATATGGAAAAACATTACTTAATCAATAGAAAAGAAATAAAACAATTGTTTGTGCTCTCCTTGGGTTTTTTGCCCCCCTATATAAGGCATCTAAAATGCTGACCATTGTTAAATTCAATATACTTCATTTAATGCATTAGGAAAACAGCTCACTGAGTTTGTGTTACATAGGTCTGTAAAAACTAAACAGAAATGCCTTTTCCCATGAAAAAATAACCTTTTTAGGGAAACATTTAAATATTTCATTTTGGAAATACAATTGTAAAATCGGCTGGAAAACATTATTTTTCCCTAGCCAAAACTGTCATACTTCATAAAAAACACAGCATGAACACTGGCTATGCATTCTTTTGACAACAGATACTTCAGCAGAGTGATTTTGCCCATATCTCTATATATTGAAAGGCCTCAAGGTTTGGTTCCTGGCTCCGGCACAGTTTTCGCAAGAGCATTAGGTCAAAGCGAGGACTTGTAACAGTGACTCTGAATCTGCTTGAGTATGTATGAGTTTGAAACCAGTGAAATTCCACTGTGCTCCACTTCAGTATGTCCTGATGTGCCTCAGCTCCCTAAAAATATCCTTCTGGAAGGCAAAATTTATTGGCTTTGTGAAGCACCCTTATGCTGTGACAACAGGGAACAGACAGGAGAACAAGGGCAAATCAGGACTGGCCCAAAACTCCTCAGCAGGGCAGGACAAATTGAGGTTTTTGCATTCTTTAACTTGTGTCATACTCACAGGTAGTAGAAACAACTTCTCCGTGTAGCATCTTTCCTAAATGACCTATGGCATATGCTGGCCCAGGGAAAGACCAGGCAGTTTTCCTGGGAGACAGTAGCAGGCAGAGTGGGAGCCTGCCACCGCCCCAGATACTTGGGGCTCAGCAGCCTCTGTCCTGGTCGTATCACAGCCCCCTGCAGTCCCTGCTTTCCTCTATGGCTGCAGGAGGCTTTGGCCTCACAGAGGGTTATGTGAGTCCTTGAAACATTGACTTAAACCTTGTCTTGACTGGTGGCATGGGTTTCAGGGCTTTATAATGACAAGGCACAAACCTTCATGGAACCTGCTATAAGCCTGAATAAAACATTACACAGCATTAAGTTTTTCCATCCCAACAGTTTTAATTAAGCCAGCCAGTTCATACTACACATTTATCACCATTAAATCCAGTATTATTTGCTGAAGACATGCAGAGGAGTCAGGTATTAATAATTACTCTTAAAGCGTACTATACATACACAGCTAGTCTATTGATTTCCAATATTTAATATTCCACAGTGACCAGCACAGAGCTAGCTACGCTAATGAAAATAGTAGTATATTATTCTCAGTCCCTTAGCCAACATTTGAGACATTTATTTTTATTTACCTAATACTGAAGAAAAGCTCTATCCCTAACAAATTTATCCAAGTGAGAAACTACTTTCAAAGACCAAAATACTTTGCAGATATATGATGCAAAAAGCAATGTTTTAAATGTTATTTGTCTACTTTGTTCATGTGATACTTAAAAAATATATTTTAAGTATTTTGTACCTGTGCTGTGTATTTAGTGTTTTTGCACTATCAGCTTGCAGAGTGGACAGTTTCACTGTCAGGCTGAAAAATTTTGGGCTGTTTAGCCTAAACAAGAAAAGGTTTCTTGAAAACCTCATAGTAACCTTCCAGTATCTGAAGGGGGCCTACAAGGAAGCCTGAGAGGGAATCTTCATCAGGAACTGTAGTGACAAGACAAGTGGGAATGGCTTCAAACTGAAAGTTTAGTTTAGATATTAGGAAAAAGTTATTTATTATGAGGGTGGCAAGGCACTAGAACAGGTTGCTCAGAAAAGTCATGGATGCCCTAAACCTGACAGTGTTCAAGGCCAGGTAAGGCCAGGTTGGCCAAGGCTTGGAGCAACCTGGTCTAACGGGAGGTGTCCCTGCCCGAGGCAGGGATGGGTGGAACTAGATGACCTTTAAGGTCCCTTCCAACAAAAACTATTCTATGATTCTGTTGTGTGGTTGTGTTGTGCTGAGACACACCGTTGTGATCACTCTTTTGCAACAGAAGCGTGACAAGTTCGCAATTCTTTCCTTTTCTTCTGCTTGCTCCATGAATATGTTTCTACTAAGTTAAATTAATTTTATTTCATTTCTCCAAGGTATAACTGGTGGACTTCTAAATCTCTTGACTTATCAGCTGTGTGCTTCTGAAAATAGTTTGCTAGGGAAGGGACCACACCTTCCCTGTGCTCTTGTTTTCAAGTTTTATTGTTATGGGATTGGACTTCAGGAAGAAAGATTTTTAAAGAGCACTTAATTTGAGTTGGTCCTACAGATACCAACTTTTCCTGTGAATTCCACCATTGGCTTCCACATGAGCAGCTTCTGGTGAAGGTTGAATACCTTTGAAACTCGTCCTTCAACTCGGATGTTTTTCAAGTGTTATCTGTGACCAGAGGGAGCCAAGCTGTGGGTTAAAGACCTGTAACCACTGTTCACTTGGTCAAAGACTCCAGCATTGGTAGCAATTAGATAATAGACAACAAAAACTGCAATATGGAACAGATTGTTGGAAGCAGAAAAACACCATTTTGGTATGTTCAAATACAATTGTGAATGTGTAAAACCATTCTTGGGCAAGTTATTGTTTCACTAGAAGATACAGTACCTGGTTTTCTTAAACTTTCCATAGCAACAGACAGCTGAGAGTTTTTTCATCAGAACAGATTTAGTGAGTTGAGATTTCCCAGTTCTAGGTCTTCTAAAAATTGTATCAAACTGACATTATTTGTCTATCACATCCACTTACCAAGTAAGATCATCTCAGCATTTTTCTATAGCAACTTACAAAAGTATCCAGTCCAGTTATCACATCTATTTCTTCTCTTTTAAGTTTTGTTTCTGTCATTTCCGTGGCTTTAAGATGTGACACTCAAGACCCACACTTCCTCAGAAAAATAATGCTTCAAGGTACAAACTGCTTCTTGAAGATCAGTTGTGTTTCAAGCTCTGATGTCACTCCCAGTTGCACCAGCCTTCTGTCCTGCCTCCTGCATCTTCAGTAATAAAAAACACAGGGAGACTTTGCAAAACATTAGGAAACTAATCATCATTAACAGGATTTGTCTGACCATAAGAAAAATTCTGGAGAGCTTCTTGTTTGGCTTCTCAACAGAAAAGCTGACAAGCTAAAGATGTCTTAAAGAGATCTACTTTTTAAACCTTAGTATGTTTAAAATTCACATTAAAATTAATGAGAATCACTTTGTTCTTACTGTCGATAATTAAGGAATCCAATGCTTTCGAGCGAAAACAATCAAGTCTCAAGCAAAAAGTGACCTTTTGCAGCAAAATGAAGACTGGAGACTTTAAAATAATCTCAGTCTTTGTTCCTGGCAAAGATCGTGTGCTACCACATGGGGGTCAATTAAAGAAGTGTGAAAAAGCTGACAATTTGGCTTCCTACCTAAATTTAAAATGTAAAAATTAGTTGTTTTGGATCCTGCCAAGATGATTAAGTTTTCTTGGGAGGTGGAAAGCTATGGAAAAAACTTTTGAAATTTTTTTTTTTAAATTTCTCTCTTGACTTTTCTGTCAAGAAAATTTAACAAACTTATCACAGACTTACAAATGGTTTCATCTGACCTGCACTTACATTTACAGCAAAGAAATCACTCAAGCAAAAGGCATTCATAACCTCTGGGAACAACGCGCATCTTTTTTTTCCATGCAGCTTTCCTGAACAGTAGTAAGCCATTAACCATATTTGCTGCTTCCTGCATTCAGTTCCTGCAAACACGATGCGTTTGCCAGACCAGATTTTCCACATGAAAGTATTCAACATACAGGGTTTTTTTGCAATTCTTGTCCTATTCTAACAAATAGTTTTCTTTTCACCTGAGCAAGGAGTGGGGTTCGTGATCAAGCATGAGAAATTCTATTTCTACATGCTAAATGCAAAAAGCTTGAAGGACCCAAGACCTGTATCCAAATTATAGCACTCAGACTGATTCTCAGGAGTGCTGAAGTGCAGTTTCTTTCTGTATTTTTAATTTAAAAACAATATCCATATTGTATAATTGTACTCTTGTTTTTTTTCAGAGCTACTGTTTCAACAGTAGATGCACTCCAGCAATGACAAATACTTTAAAAAACAACAGGAAAGGTACTTTAATTAATTAATGCACTGTTAGAAGCAGTTTTGGATGCAGAACCTATAGGGGAAGTTTATGAATATTTTGTCTGAACAGTTCTTCTGTTTCCCAACAATTCTGTAAATATTTTAATAGTGTAGCAAAAATGATGCATCCCTGATGAAAAGTTAAGAGATGGGCAAAGGAAAAAAAAAGTGTTTACAACCTTTGTACTATTTCTGCCCCAAAATAGGAGATGTAGCCTGGGGCCAGGCAACTTCAACCTTGTTAACTGAGCCATGAGCATTCTCTTAGGAATGACTAGAATTCATTGCAGGCTCACCAGAGCCCTGTAATGGATTCAGCATTAGGCTTCAAATGTAAGGGCTGAACTCGAATGGGCCGCAAAAGGCCTGGGCTGCAAAGCAGGAAAGAACAAAAGCTCTGGGTGTAAACTTCTTCCACTACCTTTAGAAAGCATTTTCTGTTGATTTTTTTTCCTTTCTGCCGGAAAACCACATCTTTCAGGATACATTGCCTTCCTAATTCTATTCAAATGTGAAAAATTCTTCTGGGGGAAGGGACATATGACAGGGTTCAATATATAGCTGTGAAATAGCGGTAACGCTACTGCTTTTGCACTTTGGTGTGATTGGTTTTTTGTAGGTTTGTTGTGCTGTTGATGCTGATTTTTTTTTTTTTAAACCTTTCATTCCCATTTCCTTTTTCCTTCCCTGAAAAAGTTTTCCATTTTTCAGTCCCTGGTTTGCTGAAATCCAGAGAGGAGGAATTCTGAGTAATTTTTTTATGATATCTGAGTTTTCTGGAAGGCAACAGAATATTCTCTATTAACCTATATTGTGTCCATGGTAAAAAACTTTATGGTAGCTTTCCTGTTTTCATTTTCAATCTGCTCTTGCTGGAAGGGATAATCTGCTTAGTCTCTGATGGGAGCCTGGGAGTTTCCATATTGCTTCTTGTCCTGCAGGATCTTCGTGTTTTCCCCCCTGACATTTTGCAGGGTCCTGCTGAGAGGATTGCGGAACCCTTACCAAAATCCCCAGTTTTCACCTGCTATGACACAGCACTAAATCATCGCATTTACAATCGCATCTATTCTCTGGCACTATTCAGGGACTGCCCTCCTCTCAGTCTGGCACTACCTGAAGCACTTGCTTTTCCTTCTTGCCCTAAACCATTGTGAGAAACTACAGACAACCGAGAGCTTTCTTTAGGAGGCAAGTTATTAAACATGAATGCTGTAAATATGGGATTCCTAAATCCCTCCTCGTTTTTTTAAACACACACAGACACCCTTCCCCCATATTTAAAAGCATGCGAGAGGCTGCAGGTCAGCTGTCTTTCAAGGTTATTTGGAAGGTCTTCACTTTCCCTAGTGTCAGCAACCAGACATGAATCACAGCCTTCAATGAAGGAAGGGCTGCCTGTTGGCTAAAGCATTACAGAACGCTCCTTTCAGACTCATCCAAAGCACCAGCAATGTCTAATATTAAATCCCAGTGATAAGCAATAGTTGAAATTAAACAACGTGGATGTCAAAATCAGTTGGATCCTTACAAAGGCAAACCCAGTGCACTTCGAGAAACACTGAAACAGTAATACCAGGGGAAATCAGTGTGTAAGCTCTCTGACCTCTTTTTTTCCCCCCTCCATTCCTCCTCACTCTCTTTCTCCTCCATCCCCAAAGGAAGTTAAAGATGCTTTTATAATGTGGATGATAGAGACGACTGATCTGCATAATGAAGCTGAAAACAGACTGCTTGTGTTGAAGCTCCTCCTCTGCATGTTACATGCCAGCAGAGATTTGCTGCGAAACAGAAGGAGAGCTGCAATGCAGCATTTTCCTCTGGAACTTTGCAGCTGTATTACAGTTTCAAGCACACCACAAAAAGACTTTTGTTTACAGTATTTAAATTCAATTTAAATGGTAGCTGTTAAAAGTAGGCAGATGAATCACTTCACATCCACTAACACTTTAGTACTCACCCACCCTAAGGCTATTATGCTTAACTGAATTACTTCATGTTCTTCATAATTACAATTAATTTTCCTATTGTTTTATGGTACTGCCTGCCTCTAATAATCAGTGGTCCTTAATACTTGGCTATTAGCAGTCCTTAATACTCATCTAGAAATAAGATGCCTGGGTGAAAAAGCAGACTCATAAAGCAGCTCAAAATACACGAAACCACTAAGTAGGGACGATAAAGGCAGTAACATCAGAAGGCGGAGAAACTTCAAGGAAAACTTCATATTGAAATCATCTCTTATTTTCCTCAAGCACAGCAATATTAGTTACTAATAAACTTCACAGTTCCACTCCCCAAACTGCACAATGTCATTAGAAGGTCAGTTGGGATGGCAGTATCTTGCCTCCAAAAGTCAAAGACGCAAACATTCCATAGCTCCCATCCCAGGAGGTGAAGTAGCTGCCTTTTCTCCTTCAAGTCCATATTGCTTTAACATTATCTGAGCTTAGCAAGGCAGGCTGTTGCGAGGTCATTTCCAATATGCTATCCTTCATCCCAAGCCCCAAACCACTATTCCAATTTACTCATGAATCTGAACTCCAAATAACCTGGAAAAAGTTAATGTCTTTGTCCAGCTTCTCCCCTCTTAGCTCCTAATGCACCAACATTTCCTTTACAGGTTCAAAATATACTGCAGTTGCAAGTGAGAAGAATAACAGTGCTGTTAGATTAGTTCCCCCTGGAAATAGTCACCAAACCAGTCAGCATAATTATCAGACTCCAGTGAAGAAAAATCCTGGATATCAGTGACAATGATAAAATTCAGCTGATGAAAAACTCTGACAGAGCTCTGGGGGGAAACTATTCCAATACTCTCTTGCTTTTGACATGATATGAATATAATTCATATAGAAGAATTATATTTGCACAAGGTTAGTAATAAGAAATCCGAAACTGGATTTCTGCTCTGTTTTTTTTTTTTATTTTATTTTAAATAACAACTTCCTACATGCTGGATTTAACCACCGATTTCAATAAAGCCAGGATTCAACTCTCATTGACTGCAATGCAGCCATTTCTCCCTGAGCCTGAAAAATACTTAGCTTCCCACACATGTACACGCAAACGGAACAAAAGAGCAAAAACTATATACCCACGTGTCTCCTGTAACATCTTACATCAATTGCACCTTACAGAATGACAGCTGCAAGTGTGTTTTGCACCAAGCTTTCACTGTGCGTTTGAGGCTATAGCATACAGCATTAAAGCAATTGCAAACAGCTATGACTGTCACAAATGATAGAAGCATCTCCCCCCTTCATCTTTCTCCTGCCATTTCGCTAGTGGAGGCAGTTCTATGATGGATCCTTATTTGAATGGTCATACCCTGATTTTCTGCATCTTCTGTTGCAATTGACTGAAGATCGATCAGTTGTTGATAAGGATGTTGATAAGAATGTTAAAATATGTCACTCAGAAAGAGGGATAGATTTTTCTATTAGCTGTGTACACACAGCCCAAAATAGCAGACCCCCTCTCCTTTGAAGTACCTACACATTTCTGTACTGCAAATATCAAACAGCAATGAGTTATTTATTGTCAAGTCCTCTTACTTCTGAACACCATAAACTCTATTGCTTTGCCTGAACTGACCTCTGATGAAACAAAATTAGTCACTGTTTCCATGAAGACTGTACAGATATCCAGAGTATGGGCTCTTCCTTGATATTTTATTCTTGTGCTGAGTAGAGCACTGAACTGGATAGTCCCTAAATTACTGAGTGCTGAGAGGGTTTAGCAGGGGAAGGATCACCCTTTATGTTCCTATACAGTTCCCTAAGCATGTGCTCTCACTTACTGCTAGAGACAGAATATTAGGCTAGAAAGACCTGTAGCCCAACCTGTCTTATGATTATAATCACAGTTTAAATTCACAGTACAGGTTTCATACCAGAATTTGCAGCTATTTATGCTGGTCCATGGCGGGAACAGAAGGTACTAGAAGTCCCACTCTCCCCTCACAGACCCTTCAACCCTGAATTCACACCGCCAGCATCAGGTAGGGCCTGATGGTAGGGGCACATGTAACCCTTCTAAACTTCCTTCAGCGCAACAAACCACATCGCAATTAGGGTCAGGTGAGACAACAAATTTCAGATGTATGGAAAATTACTCTGGACTTGAGTGTAACCACTTGAACCTAGCTGAACTAATATAGCCGCTGCTCAAATGCTGAGCAACTTTGATTCTCACAAGACTGCTCCTTAATTGAAACTATTCAACAAATGTTTTCTGCAACTGTAATTCGGCCAACTGATTGTTTATAATCTTTGCTTGTGACTGCTGCGTTCAGTACAGGAAGAGTTCTCTCTTCCTGAACTAATTTACATAGAATCATAGAATCATGGAATCAGCCAGGTTGGAAAATACCTCTGAGATCATCAAGTCCAACCCTTGATCCACTACCACCGTGGTTACTAGACCATGGCACTAAGTGCCACATCCAGTCTCATCTTAAAAACCTCCTGGGATGGAGAATCCACCACTTCCCTGGGCAGCCCATTCCAATGCTTGATTACCCTCTCTGTAAAGAATTTCTTCCTAATATCTAACCTAAACCTCCCCTGGCAGAGTTTGTCCTCTTGTCTTACTGATAGTTGCCTGGGAGAAGAGACCAACCCCTACATGGCTACAACCTCCTTTCAGGTTGTTGTAGAGAGTGATGAGGTCTCCCCTGAGCCTCCTCTTCTCCAGGCTGAACAACCCCAGCTCCCTCAGCCTCTCCTCAAAGGACTTGTGTTCAAGTCCCTTCACCAGCCCTGTTGCTCTTCTCTGGACCTGCTCCAGCCCCTCAATGTCCTTCCTGAACTGAGGGGCCCAGAACTGGACACGGTACTCCAGGAGCGGCCTAACCAGTGCTGAGTACAGGGGAAGACTCACTTCCCTGATCCTGTTGGCCACACTGTTCCTGATACAGGCCAGGATGCCACTGATCTTCTTGGCCAGCTGGGAACACTGCTGGCTCATGTTCAGCTTCCTGTCAATCTGAGTAACAGCCTTGCAAACAAGGCTGGTTTGGTTATCAGAACATTCAGAAGAAAATGTTAGAGCAACAAATCCATACTTCCCAACAACTTGAACAACATATCCTCGAAATCACCTGTGACCACTGATTTTACACAACCAAGTGTTTAAACTCAACCTAGAACTTTGGCAACTACAGGGATACGCGGGGCAGAGCAGCTGGGAAATATTACCGCCTTGCGATAACTATAATGTCAGTGATGAGCTATCATTAGTGAAAAATGAAAATTCCCACACGAAAAAAATCCTTACTTTTCACTGCTTTGGAACTACTTAATATGTACTGCCTCAATATGAGACTCAGCACAGGCATTAATGAACTCCAACCTTGCTGGATACTACGGCCATAAGTTACAGTATTGGGCTTTTATTACAGAGGCCTCTATAGTAGCTCCACTGATATAGTATGACCCCAGTGGCAACAAATCATTAAAGAAACCTTCTTTTTCACCTGTTTAACCAACTTTGAACCCACAAAGTATGTAGGTTAGTGAAGAATGCCAGAAAAACAAGGACATGTGCAATCAAAGTGTTGGACAGTTTTATTAGCATGATCACGAGACCAAAAAAAAACCCCCACAAACCAAATACTTATTTCATACTCAAATGCTACTTTGCCTTTATTACTTTATGTTGTTGCAATTAAACTGCAGATTACTATTTAATTTCCTTAAATGGGACAGTATTTCACTGAAAATTATTGTCCTCCTGGATCTCTGAACTCTTCAAGGTGTAAGTTATTCAAAGAGTATTAAATTACCATGCAGTAATAATTACTGCCGTAAATGGCAATAAGGGAAGATTCCACCAACAACAACCCCACCACCCAATATTAGTCCCTAGTTTTAATATCTGCATCACTGATTAGATGCAGATGATTTAGTTTTTTGCTGGCTTGGTACTACTAGTAATTTGAGTGAATAGAATATGATCAAGAATAGGAAGGATGAGGAATACAAGGGGAGAACATGTCCTGATCAAGCAAGAGGCCAATTTAAAAAGTCTTTATTCTATTTGCAGAAAGTTCTGCCAGTTAAACCATATAAAATCAAATTTTAATCAAGTCAGTGTAACCTTCTATACAGGTATAAAGTCCAGCTGTATAATTTAAGGAAGCAGCTTTCTCTGATTAAATGGTCAACTACCTGGAAAAATATTGACATTGTCAGTAAAATTCTTTGACATGAGATAAGAGAAAGATGCCTGTTTTTCTGAAATGAAAATAAATAACAACCCCTAAACACATGCAAACATTGTGTAATAGAAAGATAACGTCAATGGAACTGGATGTTCTGACAGGACAATGATACTCTTCTGACAACTTGAGTTTCTTTGTTTCCCTGTGAATTTCTAATGCTTAGTTAAACCAAAGATACCACTGTAAAACTCTTGTGACTGCCTTAAAATTGTATGTTTTATTTATCTATGTTAAGGCACAGATGTGCCAGACCTTTAATTCTTCACTCAGAAGGAATAAAGATATTCCTTGCTCAGGGCTACTCCATCACTTAGCCAGAAACAGACAATTCTACAGTACAGTGCAGGCCAAATAATAATAAAAATTCATGCTTCTAACCCTTCAACAGTCACAAATTTCAGGATGTAAAAATAACACACTTGAGATGCATTAAATGCTCATTAAAATTAATGAGAATGAAGTGATTCTTACAAAAAGTACAGCATTGTCTAGTGAAGGAACTGTTTAGTCTCACAAGTGAACTGAGAGTGTTAAGAAGCCTGGTTGTACCAGATAAAATACATGACAAAGCTGTATAGAAAAATTCACGTGGCCACCTGGAAAAAGAAAATCACATTTCTGTCAGCTCTATTTTATCCCGGATTTTGTTACTGTTTCCACATATATTTAGAGGAGTTTTCACCTAGTACTTTGTGATTTTTTTTTTCATTTTTTCTTCTCTTTTCATGCAGCACAGTCTCTCCTCTGTGTTTCATGACCTAATTTTACCTCTTTGCCCTTGAAAGTCTGTATTCATTACCAGGCAAAGTAATGGCAAGGAGTAACAAAAGTACCATGCTACAGTTCTCATGATTGGATGTAGATATTGATAATTTTTGCTCTGCTCCAATTTTGAATAGCATTTAAAGCTCCCAGACCTAAGATCTTGTAAAGAATAGTGCAAGTCAGTTAATTTTTCAAGGGAAAAATTTAAGATCAAAAATGGGGGTTCCAGGACTGTAGGAAGCATCTAGAAGGCATAAAAGAGAGTTGAATTAATATTAATGATATTGACTATATCCAGAGATCCTTAGAAATTGTCTGCAGAATTAATTTTATCTCATAGTTTGGCTAAAGTGAACACATTGTAAACACATAGGAACTCTACACAGTCATTCAGGCACCCGGTTCCACACTTACATCTCTGCTACAGTTTGAAAAACTACTGCACTAAAACAGCAGGGCAGAGGGTGCAGTTTGGGGTAAAGAGTAGGAGACAGAATCTGTGTGCTGGTATCAGTGAGGTGCTCTCAGTGTGTCTGCTATCTTTCCCACTGCTTGTCTGGTCCCTCCAGCCTGGGCACTCACCAAGGCAAGGACCCTCCCTCGCCAGCAGTACACAGATTGCTTAGTTCAAATGATGCCATCTCAGACAAGACCTCAAAGTACTAATTAGTATAAAAAGCACTAAATGGACAAGGACAGATTCCATTCAAGTTAGTCAGTGCTTAACAGGATGAGGATTTATCACAGAGAGTTGTCTCCTAATAAACCATGCCAATATGAGAGAGTCTGGTTGTTTACTGCAGTTCCTTAATGGCAACAAAGCAATATTAATACAGAGTCAAGTCCTGCTAATTTGTGGTGCAGTGAGAACGTTAACAATTATTGCAAAAGATGTAAAAGAACAACAATTAATATGGAAAAGAAAAACATTTTCTGTAGAAAGGATTGAAATGTTTTAAGCATTGCAGTGACATAGCCTGTATGTTTTACCTAGGGCAGGTCTGCAGTAATTGTAAAATCTCAGACCAAACTGCAGCCAGATTAATCTTCTCTCTCCTCTGAGTCACTGAAGTGTACTAGAGATTTGTATCCTAAAATGACGCCTTGGGACAGTCCCACCATATAGCTGGTGTCAAGTTACCTGAGAGCCCAGCAAGAAAGGACCGTCAATAATCAGATCCCTGAAAGAGAAGCAAAGCATTGAAATAATGAAGCACAAAAGAGCTTCAGTAACAACCATTCAGAACATCAGAAAGCCTGAGGAAAATGAGCAGAAAAAAACCCCAACAACAACAAAAATACAACAGCAGCAAGTAAGGCTTGTGCAAAGCTAAATGGAAAATTACTAGATTCAGCAGTTGTCTTACTAGGATATTAAATCTTATATTAAATTTCAAAAGCTGTATTATCATTCATGTCTGGATAAAATTAGGAAAAATCCAAATGTAAATAAAATAATACTTTTTTATTACAATCCATATGGGAAGAAAGACTGATATACACTGCTTATTTTCAGTCTTCCTGATATTTCAGTTCCCACTCTCTAGTACTCAGTTATCTTAACCCAATGCAAAAAATCAGCTACTTTAAAATGCTAAAGTAGAATATACTAGCTAAATTCTGTGTAGGAAAACAAGTCACAGAATGCAATCCCAGCCCACTAAATCTGCTTAATGCAGACACGCTCCTTTCCCACTTTGAATCAATACCATGATTTTCAGGAGATATGCAATGTTCTGCTGCTAAATAAATGTCCTTGTATCAGTAATGCTGAGATCCTATTGCTTCAAGAAAGTCATGAAAGATATAGAAGATATGACTTTGCAGGACTAGGGCCAAACTGCCTGAATGGATATAAAACATTAAGTCATGTTATATACATAATGAAGACAAATGCATACAATGAAAAATCCTGAAAGAAGAAAAATCAATTATTTTCTCTAAGCCCTGCATTTTTACTATAGATATTCCTATCTTCCCAGAAGAATGCAAATGACAGTGCTTTTTTACCTTGACAGCTTTTCTTAAAATACCTTTTGTTTTGTTTCATATTCTAAGGATGAAGGAGAAAAAGGATTGTTTTATGCTTCAGTTTGATTTTTTTAATATTTCTTACTTGATAATTAACTTTTAAATGAGGAGTTTGTGGCAACAGAGTGAAATCCAAATCATCACAGGGGTATTATATACATTTTTAAAACCAATATTTTGAAATATGTGTTATTACCACACAATAACAAAAAATTCTCCTTTTTATCAAGGAGCCTATATACTCCTGTATAGTATACTCACACAGGGATGTAAACATCACCATGGTTAACAGTTACATTGCCTAGAAATTATGGTCACAGCTCTAGAACTGGGATTGACCAAAGTCAGAATGCAGAGCAGAACACTGGAATGGGAAATAAAAAATGCTGCAGGGCAGAGATGGGCTAAATCCTGAGAGCTCTCCTGCAGCCCTGAAATACTCAGTTGTGTGAGATATGGATGCCCAGCCCGCAGCTTCTCTCTGCAGCCCTTGCAACCAGGTAGAGGAGGCTCTCCAATGTGAACACATCTTGAGAAACCACCCCTGGATACATGACTAGAACCCAAGGCCCCAGGCTGATAAGTCAGGCTGCCTCTTGCCCATTCATATGTGGAGATACCTTCACCTGTCAGTTCTGTAATTTTGGCTTCCTTGACTGTACAGTGGCCTGCTGTCAATAAAAAGAATAGAGAAAAAACACAAGCTAGGACAGTTAATAATACAGGTTAAAATATTTATTTGGAAAGAGTCTCCATTAAGCAATGGAGAAATTTGTATATGTGCCTTCTATTTTAACCAGGAGGCTTCTATATATGCCTTATCACCTTCTTCACACCCAGCTACTGCAATCCTGATTTTAGTAATCAATGGCTTATTAGAAGAGACTCATGACAATTCTGCATATGCTTCTCCTCGAGTTATCTGAATCCCCAACTTCAAGATATGGCAACAAGGATGCTCTTGAAGAAGTAGGTTCTGATACTTCAGCTGTATGAACACAGTACATGCAGTGGGTACCATTATTCTTAAAAGGCCATAAAGGATCCAACCACTTAAAGAAATTAGGTGACATAGCCTGGGTTTTGTTCAAGCACTAAATGAGGAGCCTGTGGTCTTGCATTTTGTATCTCTCCTGCAGAAATAGTGGAGAAGGTCAGAAATGTTGGACTAGGTTCAATGAAGAAATTAATATTTGCCTTTATGGTGCCAACAGAAAGAGAAATACAGCAAAACCACCTCCGGTTCTAACATCTTTTTAGGACCACAAATAAAATGAAATACAATGAACACTCTAAGTGTTTCTATGGCACACAGATTTTATTTCTGATTTCATCAAGCTTTTAATTTCCAGTAGTCAGTCTGTTGATAAAATTGCTTAACCTATGAATACCACTATACTATGAACAAGGTAATGTAAAGTCAGTCTTTGCCAATTATTTCTTAGTCACTGATTGAGAATGTGCATCCTTTACCATGTGGCCAATGAGAGGTAACTTACCCACAATGAAAGAGGCACTAAACAATTCATAGACAGGTATTAACCACACAGGAGCTGACCTACAGGGAGACGATGCACTATCGCAGCTCACAGTAACTTGCTGTCTGACCATGATTTAAAAACTGAGCATCAGAGAGAAAGCACCGCTCTGTAGCATTTCCTGGTCATACTGTTAAATGGAAGAAAGGCAATAACCATTCAGGATGTGTATGCCTCTTCCTATTTTCTCCAAATTGCTTCACAGAAGTTAAGCACAAGACCTGCGCTACAGGAGCAAGTGAATGTGAGGGCAAGAAATGCACAGTCTAAATACATAATAATATGTCCTACTGGTGCTGAGAAACAAACAATAGTTTGATTTGCTGAACATTGCCTGTGGGGAAACACTTCTAGTGACCATCTCAGTACTGCTGCAGCATGCTTGGCACTTTGTAAAACCAGAAACAAAAAAATCATTCTCATCCCACCTTCCCTTTCCAGTCTCTGAAGGGATCAAATGCAGATGAGGACAGGAGAAATCAAATGCACAAGCGAAATGCTTACTAAGCATTTATAAAAGGGAAAGCAGAGCACATTTAACATCACCAGTCCAAACTTTTTTATCTGTTGGAAAAAAAACCCCTATCTACATAGGTGTCATAGTTTCACCCCAGCCGGCAACCAAGCCCCACCTGCAGGATCGGAGAGAGAATTGGAAGGGTAAAAGCTACAAAATTCGTCGGTTGAGATAAAGACTAATAGGGAAGTTTAATAGGGAAAGCAAAAGCCATGCACACAAGCAAAGAAAAAAACAAAGAATTAGTTCATTGCTTCCCATGGTCAGTCAGGTGTTCAGCCATCTCCAGGACAGCAGGGCCCCACCATGCATAACAGTTACTTGGGAAGACAATTGCCATCACTCCAAATGTCCTTCCCTTCCTCCCTTTATATACTGAGCATGATGTCATATGGTATGGAATATCCTTTTGTTCACTTGGAGGCAGCTGTCCCAGCTGTATTTCCTCTCAAGCTCCCCTGCACCTCCAACTTCCTTACTAGTGTTGTAGTATGAGAAGCAGAAAAGGCCTTGGCTCAGTGTAAGCCCTACTCAGCAGTAACAACATCTCTATATTACCAACCCTGTGTTCAGCACAAATCCAAAACATAGTCCTGTAATAGCCACTGTGAAGACAATCAATTCTACTCCAGCCCAAACCAGCACAATAGGAACAGATTGAAGGCAGGATACCGACTTTCAGTACGATCATCCCTAAAAATAACAGTTGGCACAACCTTCCCCTATTCTGAAGGGAAGATACTTATATCTCACCCAGGTAAGATACCTATTCTTACAGGTATCTAAAACCCCAAATTAGGAGCCCTCTGTCACAAAAGCAGCAACACAGAAGAAAAGTGAGAGACTGGGTTGTGATATGACATACAGCATGCAGATTCACTTTAATTATCTTTCTACAAATTAGTACCTCTGTCTCTCAGAACTCCCCAACATAACCACTGTCACTGGACTGTAATTTAAGATGTGTGGTTGCTGTTCTGCATGACATTTCCTCCAGATACGAAAAAGGTTGTGGAAAGGAGTCATATCAGACTGCAGCAAAAAAAGAAAAAAAAAGGTATTTTTTATACTACTTTCTGTGAGTAGTGGTATTATTAATAACAATAATAATGGTAATCATAATACAAGGTATGTGTACCTTTATTTATTTAATCTGAATAGTCTACTATGGTTTTCTCAAACCTGCCAATGTAACATTCAATGAGCCAGTTTAATTACTGAAGTACTTTCTATTAAACTAGAAGCAATGTACTTCTCAAAGAAATCATCTATTATTTTAAATAAAAGGCAAAGAAACGTCTAACCCACAATGTCTTCACAAAATCTTACAGCTGAACTGTTACGCTGTAAACAGAGCCATGTTAATGGACTCATTCTACAACAAAATACTTAAGATAGCACAGCAACAACAATGATAGATGCTAAACTGTTTTAACAAAAACACAAATCCAAGTCATTCATGAGAAAATGTTAGGTATACAAGTGAAATTCCTGTGCTTGTAAGCATCACAAAAATATCTTGTGTGGGATTCAAGTATAGTTTATAACCTCCCTCCCCCAAAATCTTACTATGGGGAGGAGAAGGTCTGATATTTATTGACTCCTGCTATAATATACTACATATTTAACAGACAACAATCAGTACTTGTCTCACAGTGAAGGGAGAGGAACTTCAGTCCTGTTTTATAGGAAGAAAAAAAAAAGTAGACATCTATAAATCTTTTCAGCACCTAAGGCCCAGTGTGAAAGGTTTTGCTACTGGTATTAGCCTAAGTTTAGGCCCATTCTAATATATTGTGCTGAATAAAAACCCAAGGTTAAGGGGGTTTACTGAAACTGTTAATTTTCATTTAGAAGAAGAAACTGAGCCAATTCCTTGGAGTCTGACCAAATAAGATGACTGTAAGACGGTTCCTGGAAAATGCCTGGGTATAGCAGTATATTGTGGGAGGGAAGACCTGCCCCTAAGACTCTCATTTGTCTCTGAACACTTAATCTTTTCAAACAGCAAATATGAAAACTTAGAAAGGAAAGCTGGAAGAGCCCTCCAGTTTTCATCTGGTTCATCCCTTAGCCTGATACTCCCGTACTGCTTCAGACAGATGCTTCCCAATCTCTTACAACCTTTTTACAACAAGTTCTTACAGTTTTTCAAGAAAGATGCTTCCCAGGCTTGGCTATTCTTACTATTTTCCCTTGACTCCTAATTGAAATATCTCTTGTAGCAATTTAAAGTCATTACTTTTTTATTTTACCCATATAAGAAAAACCAATTGGAACACTAACCCATCTCAAGCAGCTTTTATTAGTATTATTATTATCATCATCATCTTATTTGAAGACACAAACGATAGCAAAATTATTCCCTGGAGAGCATTTTTTTTACTTCAGTATAGTCATTTTTTAGAGAACATTTTCTCTTCTCTCCTTTATCTTGTCAGGCAACACCTTTTCCAAACACAGTGACCGAAACTAAAAACAGACTGTTCACGTTGCAAGACCACATCTAGCAGACAAGATTTATACATCCCAGCATATTTACATTTTTTTTACAACAGTGGCTTGACTCATACAATTTCCATCCACTACAACCTGTGGATCCTTTTCTATAGATGAGCTTGTTCTTCCCCTTTTATTTATGTAGCTAAAAGTACATGACTAAAAGTAGAGTTTGAAGAATTTAATTGTATCTTACTTTTTCCCTTACCTCATTTCAAATTCTAATTCTCTCCTCCAGAACATTTATAGGTCTTCCCATCTCAGTGTCATCTATAGATTTAATAAACATACTTTTCATTCCATTAGCCATATAATGAATTAAAATGTTCAGCAAGTTGAAACTCAAGACAGGAACCAAAGGAGCACCAAAACCAATGCAAAAAACCCAATGTTCTATCTTGAAAACAAACTACTCTCAGCACAATTTTTCAGTGTTTACACCTGCATTAGAGCAGTTTTGTTCAGAATGTAAACCTGCAGCTTACTTTTAAATGTCTTGAAAGTCAACATCAGAAGCCTGAATCCTGAAAGCTAGAATATCTATGGTTTTCTCTCTCCCCAGAATATCTGTCACTTTAACAGAAAGATATTGGACTGATTTGATGCACTTTGTTGCCAACACCTTTTCTTGATTCCATTGTATCTCATTAATTTCTAGGTACTTGCAAATAGCTATATTATAATTTTCTGTTTGTTTGCTTGTTTACTTTTCCAGGAATTGAAATTACATTGGATTCTAATTCACAAAATACTTCTTCCTGCCTTTTGAAAACAGAAATCTAATTTGTCCTTTTCCAGACTTCTAAAACCTCAAATAATAGTCATGAGATTTCAAGGGTAACCTTTCACTCTTCAAAATTTGCTTCATCTTGCTTTTTAAGGAGCTTTGGATAAATGTTATATATTTTCAAATTGTATGAATCTGTATTCTGAATACTCTCTAACCTGTACTTTCTTTAGGTCTGTCAAGTATTTCTGGTTTATCATTCTTGTTTTGTTAACTGTATTAATAATCTGAGCACTGTTGTTTTTTGGTGAGAACTAAAACAAGGAACTTCAGAATTTCAGACTCCATCACATTTGGTGGCTTTGCCCCTGTTTTGAGCAGTGACAATTTTTTCCTTGACTCTCTTCTTACTAATAACATAATTTCTTGTTATCCTTTACAGCCTATGTAACATGCATCTTTATTTATTGATCTTGCCCTTTTGTCTTTGTCCTTCCAGGCAAATCTGACTGTTTTATACTTATATTTAGCAACTTGATCTGTTTTCTGAATCCACACAAGTCCTTCTTCTGCTCAAGGTCATTTAAGTACTGAGGAGTTGGCCATACTTGCTCTTTTACTCTCTAGCCTCCCTCTACTTTCACTTGTAGCCTTGGAGTAACTTCTTTAAAGGTCTTCTGTCTCTCTCGAGCAACATTTTCTCGAGACTTATTTTATATGAAAGCAGTAAGTTTTCTGAGGTGACTCTGTTCTTGCCTTACTTCTCTAAGTTTCTCCAGGTTGTTTGTACAGGAGTGCATCATAAATCACCAAGAAATACTGACTTACGATTTTGTAAGACTTCGTTATAATGTTCTGCCAGTGATGAATGTGGCTTTTTTTTCCCCATATCTTTCCTGGTGTTGTTTTTTGTTTTTTGTTTTTTTTTTTTTGGGGGGGGGTGGTTTTGTGGTTTTGGGGGTTTTTTTAGTCTATTCTTTATGCTATATAAAAAAAACCAGAAATGGTTATGGGCAAGTAAACAGCAGCATAAAGGATCATTTTGGTGAGTAGAAACAAGAACCCTCACTCTCTCTCTTTGCCCACCTTCACAGGCAGGATGCCTTTTAGAAGACTAAGGAACAGATACTGAAAGGCATAAAAGTAAGTTGTAAACATACCAAGGAAAAGGTATCACATTAGCAGTCGCAGCTAGAAATGGACTCATGCAATCAAATATATTCCCTTAGACAACTCATGAATACAGACAGCTCTCAGGCAGTCTGCAACAGTCCCTTTCACGGTGTCATCTATACAGCTACATAACAGAGGAAGCAAACACCTGAACCAACTCAGGCTTTCGGTACAAGCACAGAGAAATCCACCCCAGGAATTCTGCAGCATTTCAAGGTCAGTCTCCATGGCAAGGGCAAGAGATTTCCGCAGCAAACGTTCGTCAATCCTGCGGCTGTAATAACGCGGTGCCATCTGCAGCCCCACACCCCCCGAATCCCCTGTCAGCTGCTGCCGAGTCGGAGGAGCCAGGGCTTTTCGTAATTCCGCGGTCACACACGCGCTGCCCAATTTATTTAACTCTTTCTCAGCACTTTGGTATTGAAACAGCAACAAAACAACCTAAACAGAGCTCAAGAGGACATGTAAAGAGAGCTGAGCAGCAGAGGTGAGTTCTCACTAGTCCAGGTACAGCTGAACACTGGAAGGATGGACTAGGGAGCGGGAGGGGAGCCGTGCCATACGCTCACAGCACAGAGCGAGTACCTATTGACGTGGGAGAGGCTGCTGGGTCCCGGGGCCTGCTGAAGCCAACAGCTGACACCAGTCTGCGAGTCGCTACCCAGACAAGCCCATGCTGCCAGGTTCAGGCTCCAGTGGCATATCACAACTGAGGAGAGAAAAGAATACTAGCACGACAACCACGTTGTTGACTTTGACTCTCTTTCCAATTTCTAGCATTTCTCTAAAAAAAAAAAAAAAAAAAGGGCATTTTGTTCTGCTCAAATCTTCTGGCTTGCGTTTCTAAGCCCTTGAGCAGGCAGAGGCTATCTCACGTTTATTTCCAGCACACGTGCCATCCTGAAGCCTGGAGCTGGGAAGTTTGCCCGCTTCTCTGCAGACCCTACAGAGCGTAAGAAGCACCATGTAGGTTTTACATAACCTTAGCCCAGAGCACATCCACTCCAGGTTCACAAAGGTGACAGCTATTCCACAGCTTGCCACAAGCTGGTAGTGTGAAAATTAGAGATGGAGGTACAAGGCTGGCATTCAAAGCCACAGCCTAGCTCAAGTTTCCTTAAAATTTGTATGGATGCAGAGAGGGATGTGGATGAGGGGTGGGACGTTTGTCACACAGACAGTTACGAGACACAAAGAAATGGTTCACATCTGGCTTGAGCCAGCAAAAGCCTCAAATTTTCCTGTTCTCAGGACATCATCCAAAGGCAGCAAATCTGTCCAGCTGGCTGGGAGCAGTTCACTACATCATTCATCGTTCATTGCAATTTCAATGCTTTTGCATTTGCATCAGCCTGGCAAAATTCAAAAACCTCTGAACTGACATCAGTGAAAGCATGGAAGTGCAGAAGGATAAGTGAGGGAGAGCAGGAAGCCTTGTTGCTTCACAGTAAGTACTTCTGTCTTCAAAGCATTGCCTTAGGCTTGGCTGGGGCTTTAAATTTCCAGTCTGACTGCATGGCCAGTTCATTTCAGCTTGGCCACTAAATACATGAAATTTAACAGCATTATTCCACTCTCCAGCCCAAGCATCTCTGCCTTAAAACCACTTGGTTTGTCAGTGCTATACCAAAAGAAAACAAGGAAAAGTTTCTTTTAATAAGTCGTCTTAAATATCACAAATTGCATGCCATTCAGGACAAAACTTTAAAAAAAATCAGCTCTGATATAAGACAAAACCTAGCTAAATGGACACATTTTCATATACGCTAGATTTTCTTCAGTTCTGAATATTCTTTTCTTTTCAACTTGATGACAGTTCCTGAAATAGCATTTACTGGTAGTAAATTCTCCTAAATTATCATACCAGCTATTGCAACTGATCAATTTAATTTTGACTGATATGTTAAAGTGATTATAGAGGGACTAGGCTTCTGAATGTAATTGAATTTCAATAGAACTGTGGCACTTAGTTCCTTTCAGTATGTAGAAGATTCCAGACTCTAGGACTAATTATTAAAGCTTTTTAAAAAAGAAATTGCTACAAAAAATTTCCAAATGACCCCCTTTTTTACTTCAGAAAGTGCTCCCAAGTTTACATCATTTTTCACCACCACCAAAAAAAAAAAAAAAAAATCTAAAAGAAAATCATAAGAAACCAGGGAAATTTTTTATTGAAAATGATTTATGAAACATTTTTTTTAGCAGAACACATATAGGCCATCAATTTTCACGTTTTTGATTAAAAATTCTCACCCACTAATGAAAAATTAACAGATACCTGATCTAAATGAATTTAAAGCTAAGACAAAATATTTAATAATTATCATAACATACAGTTCTAGGATTGTAGCTGTTTCAGAGCTTTCTTTTTCTATCACATGAGCTAATGCAGATTAACATGGTTTCTTCAGCACTTAAGAAAATTGAAAATAATTAATCTGTAATGGCATTGATGGAAAAAGTGTTCAAAATGTCAATAAAAGTGCTGCTTTAACAGTACTTCAAATAGTCTACTTACGCAACTTAAGAGACACATTATCTGCCAGACTACACACTTCTCCATTAAAATCTATGAAAATCTGCAGGTGTTTAATTACCTGCTCTCCCATTGTTCCTTGGTTGCAGCAGGAGTAGTGAACACTACGTAAAAATTAATGTACAATTTAACATAACAGTTATGCAGATTAAAACTTTCCCTGGTTTCTATTTCGTATGAAGAGTCTCACACAGATAAACCATAAGTTGCTTTTCACCAGAAAGAGTTGTTTAAATATTTTCATTAATTTCAAAACATTTCTGACTTACAGAAAGAGTTAAGTGTTGTTATTGCAATAATCAACATAAAACCATAAAATACCTGGGGAAATACTATGAAGAAAATTATATCTCATGAGAACATAAGTTTAAATCCATGCTCCTTTTTCCCAAAAGTAGGCAACTGTTCAATAAATTCTTATTTCAGGAGATCATTCAAGTTTTCACGGAATCAAAGCATGGTTGAAGTTAGAAGGGACTTCTGGAGAGCATCTAGTCCAACCCCTGTGCTTGAGCAGGGCCACCTAGACCACATTGCTC
This sequence comes from Pipra filicauda, assembly GCF_003945595.2. NCBI lineage: Eukaryota > Metazoa > Chordata > Aves > Passeriformes > Pipridae > Pipra > Pipra filicauda. The sequence goes on along the minus strand of NW_024103862.1, from coordinate 343,438 downwards.
AGTACTATGTCCAGATGACCTTTGAATATCTCCACAGATGGGAATCCACAACCCCTCTGGGCAACCTATTTCAGGGCTTCATCACCCTTATGGTGAAAAAGTGTTTCCTCATCTTCAGAAGGAACCTCTTTGTGCCTCTGGCACTGGACACCACTGAAGAGAGCCTGACTTCATCCTCTTTGCACCTTCCCTTCACATGAGATCCCCCTGAGCCTTGTCTTCTCCAGGCTGAACAGACATCACTATCTCAGCTTTTCCTCGTGTAAGAGATGCTCCAGTCTCTTAATCACGCTTGTGGTTTTTTGTTGAACTCTCTCTGGTATGTCCATGCCTCTCTTGTACTGGGGGAGCCCAGATGTGGACCTGGTCTTCCAGATGCAGCCTCACCAGTGCTGAGAAGAGGGGCAGGATTTGCTTTATCTGCTGGCATTGCTTCACCTAATGCAGCCCAGGGCATCGTTTGCTTCCTTTGTTGCAAGGGTATATTGCTGAGTTGTGTCCAACCTGCCATGCCCAGCAGGACCATGTCAAGCTGCTTTCCAGCAGGGTGGTCCCCAGCACGTACCAATGCATGAGGTTGCTCTTCCGCACACGCAGGACTCTGTATTTCCCCTTGTTGAACTTCACAAGGCTTTTGTTGGCACATTTCTCCAGCCTGTCAAGGTTTATCTGGATAGCAGCATGACCCTGTGGCCTACCAGCCAGTTTGGTATCATCAGCAAATTTGCTGAGGGTACACTCTGCCCCCGGGGCCCCTGGTGGTCTAGTGGTTAGGTTGCAGCACGCTCACCACTGCAACCTGGGTTCGATTCCAGGCCAGGGAAAAACTTCCCCGGGTAGATGGAGCTCGTCAGCCCTGTAAGGCCATCCATCTAAGAGAAGGTCACTCTAAACAAACCTACATCCTGAGGACCTCACTGCCACTGTCCAAGCTTGCTCGGCCCCGACAGATGAACCTCAGGATTAAAGGGTGGGCTCAGTTCAGTGCACACTGTGTCTCACCTAAAAAATCCACTGCGCAGGCTCGAAGGGTAAAGACCTTTCCCAAATCTTTGCTCGCGAAGACTGGTCATACACTCTGCCCCACTATCCTGACAATTACTGAAGATATTAAGCAGGACTGGATGCAGTATTGTTACCACAGGATCACCACTAGTCACTGGCCTCCAACTAGACACTGCATCACTGATCACCACCCTCTGGGCCCAGCCAGTTTTCAATGCACCTCACTATCTGCTCATCCAGCCCATATATCAACAGCTTCTCTATGAGGACCTTATAGGAGATGGTGTCAAAGGCCTCACTGAAGTCCAGGTAGACAACATGCACTGTCCTCCCTTCATCTACCAGACTTGATCACAAAAGTTGATCAAGTTAGAAGTCATCATTGCTGACTACTCCTGACAATTTTCTGGTACTTAATATGCCTGGAAACGGTTTCCAGGATTAGCTGCTCCATCACCTTCCCAGGGATCGAGGTAAGGTTCAGTTTGTAGTTCACTGGGTCTTCCTTCTTCCTTCTTGTCCATTTTGAAGGGCTTCTGGGTCTTTTCAGTTAGGGTTTCATTAATGTCAGAAGGACTCAACAACACAGTTCAATGTTTTTGGCCAAGAACATTTAGCATCCTGGATCTGAACAAAATGCAAAGAAAGTCATGAAATCTGGGATTCCTTCTGGAATTGGTTCAAGACCCAACCAGGTTTTTTGGCAGGCTTCTTAATTTTCTGTTTCATGCCTCATCCTTTCAAGGCAGACCCGCAAAAGGCAGCAAGTATTTAGTTGTCTAGTTCATGAATCCTGAATTAAATGTCTTTACACATATACACAAGGACCCAGAAGGATATTCCACTACATCTTCATTAACTCTACCTATTGCATGGTCTTTAGTACCATGCTTCATCCAAGGTCAGCAGTCCAGGATCTGCTTCTGGGAGCAGGCATCTGAATTCTTTCCTTACAGAGGAGGCCTCTTCTCTATTTCTAAAGCACTGTAGTATGAAAAAACAGGAAAGAAGACAAGCCATATTTTGTGGAACAGCTCAGTGGTTAAATATTCAGTTCACAGCTCAGTGATGCATTCACTCCTCAGGTTTATGTGTTAAATTCAGAGCATTGCTGTCCAAGCCGACAGGGGTTGCAGCATTCTCCACCCTTGCCATAGAAGCTATTCTACACTACAAATGAAGAATTAATTAGCAATGGGACAAAGGAAAGAGAGAGTTTGGATAGCAATAAGAAATAGTCTCCAGGACACACCTGGACCTCTCCCAAGGATAGTAGTTTTATGTGTCACTTGCTGGTCACTTTTAAACACTTTTATCTAATCAAAGCACCCTAGGATTTTGCGGTCTCATGATGTGGTAGTTTGGCCTAGGCCTTCCTTGGTGACCAGTTTGTAACCAAGGAAGGGCCCAGATTTACCCAGTATTCCCTACGATTTTTACGTAAGCCAGGCTATAAGAAGAAAGGAGGAGAGGCTTTCGCTCTCTTTCCTTCTGGCGACTTGGAGGCGCAGGTTCCCTGCTGTTGAGTCTGTCGGGTTGGGGAGCGAAGCCTGGTTAAGCCTTGTCGACCTTGGGAGACGGAGGTTGCCGGCGATCGTTCCAGCGTGACCTTCTGTTGTCCCAAGGAGAGTAGTAAGATAGTCTTTTGCTAATTTCTTTTAGTTGCTAGATCTCGGGCTACTGATTGGGATATATATATATTTTATTTTGGTTTTGTTCCTTTTCCCTTCCCCCTTCCCTTTCCCTTGTGAAATTGTATATATATTTCAATTGTCTATAACCGTACTATAAGTGTAAATATATTTATATATATTGCTTTAGCTGTCTCTCTCTCATTTTGGTTTTCTTGGTTGTTTTTTCCCTCTTCTCCCTGAGGTTTTGGGGGGGACACACTTCTTGTGGTAGGGTTTGGAGACTTGGCAGGGAGCCAGCTTCAAACCATATCACATGAGATTAGCACAAACTATGTACTTTCATCCCAAAGGAACTGGATTACATCCCTGTCCAAAGAGACACAGCTGATTTCTGGCAGTCCCAGCTCCTTGATGCAATGGTGAAGAACCATGTTATGTTTCACTTGACATGATGCTACACACAGTCCCGTAGCATCTTGCAACCCCAATCCCATAGCTCATATTCTTCCTGAACCCTTCAAGATAGAGATTGTCACATCATTGCATCTGCATTGCAGACAGACAGGCAATCTGTACCTTTTACAATCCTTTGTAAAAACAGCTCATTGCTTTCAAAGGTATCTTGGAATATATTTTACATTATTATTGCCTCTTTAGATAAAAGGGCACAATAGGCCTTTCACTTAGCAGATATTCCTTATGTGGAATTTACCTCCCAGCTCTCAAGATAGCTATGGCCATCAGAGGCAGATTATGCCAAAACTGTTGCAAAAATGTGAGATGGATGAGATCAACTTCTTTGTTATCCTTGTAGACTTTCTGATCATGGTACCTTTTCCCTGTGTAGAGAGTAGAACATGCCCCATCAACACCATTACAGTTAGTGATGCTAACTTTAGTTTTATGCAAGTTATTTATAAGCTTTCCACATTATCACTTAGGAACCGTAGAAGTCCTACTTTCATTGTTTCAATGCAAATTTAGGCTTGTTCTGTCTATGCTACAGACTAAGCAAAGGAAAGAAACCTGTAAGTTGGGTAGTCCTGTTAGCAGGCGATTGCACCCAGACTAATAAGCTGTGTAAAAAAACCTCCAAAAGACAAACCAGATATTCCCCAATTCAAGTTACTACCAGATTTTTATTAAGTTTCTGGAGGCGGAAGTTGCACGATCTTTGCTGTTTGGGGCTCAATGACACGCTCAGTCCTGAAAAGTGGTAGTCCCAGGCTTCCTCACAATATGTCTGACAGCATGAATCCTGCATGAGGCAGTAGTAAAAATCTCAAAAAGGGAGCTTCCTTCCTCTTTATACTTGTTGCTGTTCGCCACCAACCCTGACCAGCTGAAAAGACATCATTTCATATGTTACCAGATTTTGCTGATTCTGCTGAAGCAAATTGGCTTATGTAATTTTGATAATTTCACAAAGCTAAAAATAACAAAATAGGGAGTGGAAGGGAAGTGATGAGGGAATCATGTTGAGAGCTTTAAATATATAGAATAGAACTAAGAGAGCAATACTTGTATTTAGTATCTGGAGGAACCTTTCAGAGCATGAGAAAGAAAGAGAGAGACAAAGACTTAAATTCAATTCTTTTCTTTTCCTATTACGCAGGAGTGCAGCATCAACAGCCAGCAATTGAGAGAAGAGATACATCATTAAACTTATTTATAGCATTAACTACTTTGCATTCATCCACACAAGTAAAACTGTAAAAAGAAGAAAAAATTATAAAGGGAGTGTGTGGTTCTTTCATTAGCTTGTCTGTAATGTTGGATTGGTCCATAAATTAACGTGTAAAAGAGGACAGAAAAAAAAAGAATTCAAAGCTTTGCCATTGTAATTATAGCTCTTTAAATATCAAAAGACACAAAGAAAGATTTCTTTTGAAAAGAGCACCGATTCTCTTGGCAAGCCACTATTAAATACTTGCATAAATCTACAGACTGTATCCTGTAAGTTGAGGTGACATTGCTATCATGGCTTACAGGTCGCTTCACGTGACCATTGGTGCACTTCAGTATTATTTATATGTATTATCAGGACACCTTGAATAGATAAGACATCTCCCCTTCTGTCAAGGGTGAAGGGTTAGGAAGTAGCAACTGAGAAAGTTAGCAAGAAAAAGGGCCTTGATCAAAGGTCACCTAAGTGTCTTGGGCTGTTCCAAATACAGACTCTGAAAGTCTCTTTGGTACAACTCAGACATTCAGGTGCAATTTCATCATGGATTTAACAGCGGGTCCTCCAGAGTATGTCCCATATGCAAGTACCATGTCACAGTAGCATACCTGTGACTGACTCCCTCTGTCTTCCAGTTCACACCGTACTTGGCCCCAGAAAGCCACCAAAACTAACAGTCCAAATATAGTAATAAAACATCCCCTAATATGAAGAACAAAGTGGATTGCTAGGCACTGCAATTTCTAAATTATTTGCCACAGAGCTCAGTTCTCACCCACAATTCATTCCCTCAAGGGAAACCGTTCCTCACAGCCTCCAATGAGACTGTCTTTTGAAGGGTGCCACAGAACACAGATCTCATTCTTGACACCTGCCAGGATGAATCAATGTCCTTTGGTTCTATGCATTTCACAGATTGCAAGCTTCCTCAGGTACAGTCCCATATCAGAGCAGCAGCACCAGGTATTTTCTAAAAGGGCCAAATCCCACATTGCATGGGGTCTCATAGACTAAAATAGTCATGCACTACTCCTGAAATAAATCGGGGCAGGCTTTTTACAAAGTTGATCATACTGCTCCCACAAGGCTGCTTTGTGAGTAGCTGCAATATCTAAGGGTTTTTCAAGGGGCTGGCTGTTTCCTCAGGCTGCCCAGAAGTTGCCCTGTTGATGCTCAATAGTCATAGACAGATCTCGCACGGAGTGCAGCAGCATTAAGCCTTGGTAATAGCACAGCCTGTCTTCTAATTTAACACTTTCAAAAAAAGTCCAAGACATGGCTCATCAAACACACAATGGAATGAGAGAGCGCTTTAGTGAAATACAGCAACTTTTCCCCAGCTGCTAGAAACACAAGCCAATGCCCAGAAATGGGCATTTGCAGGACAACTTTTATGAAGCCAGTGAATTTGGGTTCTCTCCTCTTCTTGGTCCTCAAGCACACAGTGAGAGGCACCATCCTTTCCCACTTCCAGATATTAATGTTACTTTAAATGTAATCCAGCTGAAGAGAAGTAGTGTGACTCAGTTGGTCCCCCAATGGGAATGAACTGGACTACAGGAGGGAAAACAGGAATGGACCATTTCGGACTTTGTAACTAGGACATGACAGAAATGTAGACCTCAGAAATAGTGTGGGGCACACCACAGAGAGCTTCTTCGGTTAGCTCATACTGAGATATCATGGATGAAACAGTTAATTTCTAAGTGCAACAAACTTCCAAAACCAGCTACACAGTCTGGGCAGTATCTCTGTCAATGGTTCATATCTGAAGCAAACTGTGTTTAAGATTCAGTGGGAAGAAAAGCAGTTGCTATCACAGATGCCCTAACCATCAAAAACACCCAATACTTTTTCCACTGACTTGCCTGCTAGCGATGAAGAAAAAGTTCAAGAGCAGACCCTCGAGAGACATTGTACTGCCTTCTTCTAAGATTGACTTGACACCATTTAGTACAACCTATACTCTTTCTTCTCCATGAGCTAACAAGTCAATTAATTATGAAAGGCAACAGGTTTTGGCCTAAAGCCAAATTACAGTGGTGTCATTAGTCTTTGCTTTGTAGCAAAATCAAGAGTCCTACCTGGATTACATTCTCTGAACTCTTCAGTTTAAGGATACTGTGCTGTAGAACTCCAAGTAGGTGTTGACACTTACACACACATCCTAATAGCACCCACAATTGTAGCTATAATCATCTATATTTATAAAAGATTATGTGTTCAGAATCTCTTTGTAAAAAATATGACCTCAAACAAGTGCCTTTAGCCTGGAGGATGCTTATCCACCAGCAATGCTCCTACCCCTAACCACAGCTTGTCCCTGCTCTCAGTACTGCCCATCTCTGACTGCCTATACCTTAGATTTTGCGCAGATTATACCTATAGTCTGCTTACAAATTTAATTTCAAGGAACAGTATTTTTAGAAAACAGATGAAGGATGTATACTCGACAAATTTTTTGTTTCAATGAAGATACTTTAAATTAGAACAATACTTACATTACAAAGCAGATCTGCTGGGCATACAATATACATTTTAAAACTACACACATGCAGAAAAAAAAAATCAATAAACTCTGAAGCAGAGACACAATTTCAAGTAAGATGATGATCCCCTAAAGATTGTGCCCAATTAAGCTGCACCTCTACCACAACATTTTAAGGTCTTCCTCCTGAGATATCTTCACTTTCCACCCCATTTCATCACCCAGCACTGCTGTGCTACCCCCTGGAGTCACGCTCTGAATTGCTGAGTAGGCTGGAGAAGCTGCCATGAGCAGCTTCTCATCAGTGCACTATCCATCAGTGCACCATGCATGGTCCAGTGATATGAGTGAGCAAGCTAAAGCAAGCCAAGCAAATTGCTTTATTCATATATTGTAAAGGCTTGGTCTGAATCTCATTCAGTATTATTTATAATAAAGTGCCGTACTTTAAGCTAGCAGGGTCATTGGCTCATCTCATCAGATTTCTGTATAATGTGAAACAATGGGAATTCACCCTGTGACTTCTGTGTTGCTGTTGCTGCTTCTGATAAAATATTATACAAACATATTAAGGAAACCAATAGAAAACACCTGAGATGTCTATCTATGTTAGTTTTATTACTTCTGGGATCTCAAAAGGCTTAGGAAACATCACTGAACATTGTTTCATACATACTCGTGAAAGGGTAACGTAATAAAACCAGGTCAAACAACACTGAATATTAAATTTAATGTAAAGTATGTAATAGAAAGAAATACTGGAGGTGTTGGATGAATTATTAAAAGAGAAGGAACTGTACTTGTGATTGGGGGGGTTTGGTGAGGCTTTTCTGGGGTAGTTTGCTGGGTTTTTTTAACTGGCACACAAACTCATTTCACATCCAAAGAAAGATGCAATTAATTTTCTTCTTTTTTTTTTTCTGACTAAATTTGGAGCAGCTGAGAGGTTGGTTATTTCTATCTTTAAAAATGGACTTATTATGTTGCCATCTGTTGGCATATGACAGATATAGCACCCCCCCAATTCCAGATAGACTCACAAAGATGCAGAAATTTAAAGGGACAGATGTGAGAAATACATGCTCTCATTTAGTTCCAGTGTTCACATCTGTTCTCCTCCAAGATTTTTCATTCATATAAATCTATCCTCAGAAGCTAGTACCTTAAAATGTTATGGCATTTCTGGTAATCATAAAAATCATATTCTAGTGGCATTTACTGCATTCCAAAACGTCACTGGATTCATAAAATCTGGTCTCCATCAACAGGATACAAAGTACACAACAACATTACCTGTTTGCTTAACTTCCCTCTCCTTCACAAATAATGAGCAAAAGGGTAGGTGACTCGTGCAACTGTAACAGCATTGCAAGAACACAATTTCAACAGGTATCTGCAGATAACATATGTTTGCACAACACCTACAAAGCAAATTGACATCTCTTTCTAACAGTCACTGGATGTTGTTGCCCTGTCCCTGTGAGGATCAGAGAGAGCATGATCCACACCCTGCTGGTGTAAGGGCACTTCTTGTCACTGAAATTGCTGCCTACCATTGCAAGCACCTGTCTTCATTTGCAACGTCACTGATTTCTTTGTACAGTGACAGGCTGGCTGCTAATGCTTCCTTCAACCATCAAGATTTTTCCCTCTCCCTGCTTCCCTGTCCCAGCCCTTCTACTCACATGGTACCAGCCTCCTACAGCCCCCTCACCAACTTGGAGAGTATAAGACCTCAGGAGATGAAAAAAACACAAAAACAGTCACATGATTTATTACTCTTTGCTCTACTACCTTAATTTTCTACACCTGTTACCCATTTTCCTTTGAATTTGAACTTTGCTTATGATTTTCATCCAACAAGGATGAGAAAGTACATAACCTACTCCCTCTTTTCTGTTCATGGGAGTAGAGACAAAAGGGTACTTGTGAGACACATACATATGCTTCTATGGGCAAACTTGTACCTCCTTTTTTATTTATGGATAGGTTTTAATGGTGAATAGAGAAATGATGCTTACATTCTTATTTCATCTTGGATACTGTGAACCCTTTTTCACCTTAGATACAATATACCTCCTTCTCTGTAATACACTACATAAAATCTTTCTCAAAATGGCAGTGCCATAAAAAATTAAAAGGTATACTACAAAGCAAACAATATTGGAGCTACATAAGCATGCTGATTATTCACATGAACAGTTTTTGGTATTTACAGAAAGCATTGACTGTTGCAGTTCACCGGCCCCATGAGCAGTATGTTAAATCATTAAAGTGTGAGCAATCTTTATTTGTATTGCAATAACATTCTGTATTTCCATCCCAGAACCCCAGTGTACTCAGCGCTTGCAAACAACCACATGATGTGCATTTGAGAATTAATTTTTTTCCTTTAAGAACTAATTTAATCTTTAACAGCTCCTCATTTTTATACATATTTTCAATTATTTTGAAGCATAAAATGACCTGCAGGCTACAAAATGGAAGACAGAATTCCTCCACATGGCTCTTACATGAAACATTGAAATAAGTAGAAAATCTTAACTATTGCATATTCCAGAAAGGCCAGTAACCTGCATAAGTTTCACAATACATAAGCAGTCACATGCTTGGCTTCAATTGATATGAGATAGTTGACAACAGATGGTGCCTCTTTCTTCTCAGGTAAACAGCACTTAGCACTACCTCTCTAAATATGATAGAAGTTTGAAAACAACACCAGAAGTAACAACAAACTTCTAAAGTTTCAGATACCAGTAATCAGTAAGACCAATGATTCAATATACCCTCTGTGGGTTGGCCTCAGCTTAAATCTTGTGGCCACATAGGAGTGCCATGCTTAGTATTGCCATGAGAAGCCAACCCAGGGAATACAGAAAATACAGAAAAATTAAATAAAATTAAAGCTGTCATGTCTAATATGGAACTCTTAGAAGCATTTTGTCTCATATTTAATGACACTTAAAAGTAAATTAGATTTATGTACTTAATACAATTCAGTCAGAAAATGGGGTTAGGCTAGGATTTGTTGCAGAGAAATGTGCACTTGCACATTGTTTATCTACAGTTAGCTATTTCTCCACTTTTCTCATGTTCTCTTCCATACTGATAATTCTTTGCAAGACATCCCACTGGAGTCAACTACTTATACAACTACTTGTCACTAAAATTCCTTCTTCAATGAGTTTTTTTTCAAATTAACTCTAGAACTCTCAGGAATAGGTACACAAGCTAACTTCCTTCACTCAAAATCCTAGCTGTGGTAGAGATTCATATCACCTAAATTTAGTCATCTGACCAAAATCCTACATTGAAAGTCGAGATGCAGAGGTTAGAGACTGGTAGTTTTAAACTTTTTTACACAGCAAAACCTAAAGCCTCTGGGAGTTGTTTCCATGTTCTTAAGACCCTAGTCATGACTGGAGACAACCTGCCTCTTTCCCTTCAACAACTAGGAAGCCAGCTCCTGATCAGGTGTGGTGAAGCTGAGCTGCTGACTTAAGAGCTTTTGAGAAACCCTTAGTGCACTTCCAAAACAAGGTGTTCCATAAAAAAGAATCACTATGATATCACACTTCAGCTGCACTAAAAAGAAGAGCAGAAGCAACAACCAAGTTTGTGAGGCACCCTATTCTGTCAGGCTTGCATCTCATCCATTAGGTTAGGGGCATAAGCAGAGAAATGCTCAATATTCTGAATCCCAAAAAGGCTTAAGCACAAATAAGGTAGTGGGACGCTTGGCACTTGCAAAATGAAAACAATTCTGGCCTTGCATTGAATGCATTTTTATATTTTATAATTAACATACAAAATCAGTAAACTTGCAGAGTGTGGGTATATTCAGGTTTAGACAGCAGTTGAGCAGGGAGTTTCAGTGTGAGACGAAACACTTACCTTCTGGCATCTGTGTACTGAAGGGCATGACTCATCAGCAGAGTACACTGGGGAAACAGGCACTCCCCTCCAGCCCTGACCTGAGTGAGAGGAGGCTCTGGAGTCAGGACTGCAGATGGAAGCAAGACCCATATCCACTCATGCAAACAAGGGGATAACAGCTCCTTATATCCCCCTCCAATAAAGCCACTTCTGATAAATGCAGAGCGATGCATCCTTAGAAATTAAAAGTTACCAAAACAAGTTGATTTGAAATCCTGCATCAAGATGCAAACAGCTTTTTTAAAAGACAAATTTATAAATCAGAAAATGTTCACCTGACCATTTGTAAAAGGAAAAACACTTGAAGATGCTCAATGCTCCTGTGTCTCTAGGGAAAGGCCTTGATGTAAAAAGTACTTCTGTTTATTGCATTAGCATCCTTTTTCATTAATACCCAAGATGGTATCATTTCACACATTAGAAAGCAATTGCCAAAAACACGCTTTCAAAAATGTATCAATTGATCAGAAAATGCTGATGAGATGAATCAACTTATGCAGACTAAGAAGAAATATGTTCATAATCCCCTCGCAGCTGGAAGAGACTGAGTACACAGCAGCTTGAAAACAGCCATAGCAAAGCCCTTGGGGTTTTATGGTAACGCTTAACACTCCTACACCACTGCCATCTGCTGGCAAATAGGAGAGTACAGGTTTCGGACTAAAATAAACAAATAAAAAAAAAATTAGTAGTGCTTTTAACCATGAAGTGCTAAGGCTGGAAACAACGTATTTGGCAAGGTCCAGGGCTGCAGCAAGGCACTTGTTTTCAGCTTACCACTAGAGACACCACAAGCTTGGAAAGCACATCACCTTCCACCAGCAGCATTGGTAGCACTAATTAATATCACTGCTCCCTTTTTGAAAGTATTCTCCTTCCTACAAGAAAAATTAAATCTTAAATGTTTCTTTATTAGAGACAATGAAAAAGCCTCTATTGACTATGGTGAGAGCTACAGGAGACATTTAAAAAGCAATGACCTGTTGGATAATACTTTTTTTAAAAATGATTAATCTATGCAATCAAAACAGGAAACAAAAAGAAAGTGCAATGCAAAGTCAATACACCATAACATTTTCTTCCTCTTGTTAGTCAGTTTAAGTTTTGCATGAAATCCAGAGTAGTCTTTGGTGACAGGCACAGCAACACATGACATAGACCTCAACAAACCTTCCTGCTAGCTTTTTGAGTGCCAAAGTGCTACATAATTTTCACCAAAAAATTTACAGTGCTGATGTTTTTTTATTTTCCCTGGCCAAAGAGTGGGTCAGTTGATCAATACAAATTGGAACAACAGCAGTGAGCTTTCCTGTGCATTTCTTTGGGATTAACTGATTAGAAGTTAAAACATTCAGTTCTCAGAACTCAGGTATCAGCCCCCAAAACGGAGCATCTTTCACAGTTCTAGAACTGATTAAATTTTTTCAATTAAAAATTAAACTTTGTAGATAGAATAAAATAATAATAGCAGTAACAGCAAACAATTTGCTGCCAACTCTTTTAGGAAAGAACATAGATTTTGTGATTTTACCAGTCTTCAGAATTTTTCAATAGAACAAGATCATGCCTTAGGAAACCAACAAAAAGAAAATCTTTGTTCTGTAATCATCACTCTGTATACTATAACTCTATAAACTTTATAAATTGACACATCTATATTATTCACGTTATGACAAGTTCTAGGACACTTGGTCATGGGGCACAACTCCTTTCAGCAGCAGGACAATTTAAGAACCTACAAGGTTTCTAGGATAACAGAAAAAAGAAATACAATGAAGTCACAAACAGAGGATTTCATCCATCAGTTGGCCAGGGAATCATCCTGGCAGCAATAACAAGAAGTTTCTCCAAGCTGTCTATGTGACTCACATCACAGAATGCAGCAAGTTGCCCTCATGCCTTGCCATGGACAGTAGGCACTACGTATGGATGACTCCTTTCAAACAGGCAGCTGTATAAAAGCCAGCTGAACCTCACCTCATGGTGAGGGAAGTACAAAGAGCTGAGCTGCCTCTGGTCAGCATCAACCTTTCTGGTCACATCACTTAACAACCCTTTATAAAGGTGGAGAGAAGACGAAGATTTTGAAGGAGACTGTTGAGATAAGATGGTAGCATGAAAAGAGAAAAATGGTATTTGTGTGAAAATTAAAAGATAAAAAGAAATTGGCATCTTAGATTACTTCAGAGGAAGAAGTTGGCATAGTCACAGTGGAAGAAAAGGTGGGTAGGCTGGGAAGAAACTGTGAAATGAAGTTAGTGTGCAATGTGCTAAAGAAATGCTAAAGTCTAAGCAATGGCTTAGGGGAAAAAAGAATTTTGACAAAGTTGAAAACTTTGTCCTGCACATTTGAATAGAGTAAGGCTGCAATTCCTGTGCCAAGATAGATTATAAAATAATTGACACAGAAAATTAGGAAAAAATGTTACCTGTGCAATTTGATTGGAAATACCAGAAAAATCTGAAACAATTGTCTTTAACATGCAAGAGAGGCAAAGACAATACCCAAAAATAGATTACCCTTTATAACAGAAAGTACAGTTTGATTTCTTTTTATATATTATACATATCCTTTTATATATATATATATATATGTGTGCATATATGAAATAAAACTTTTGTATTTATAGAAATATAAAGGCTATAAATACAGACCATTTGGGGACTTTGGTTAATGACTGGCCATTCGAGAAAAGATATCACAAGGATAGAATGGGAGGGCGAGGGTGGGAGTGTGAAGAAGGTAGTTTGACCACAGACAGTAAGTTTGCAAGTATAGAAATAATACCAATCTCTAAAAAATACAACTCAACTATGAAATCAACCATTAACAGAAGCAACAGCAAAAAAATGCAAAAAAAAAAAAAAGGAACAGAGGAATAAAAGTTGAAACCAGTCTGGATTACCAAATACATGTAGTCAAGGTCAGTATTATCACTGTTAAGAATTAGAAATTATCAGGAGCTCATGATAATCGTTTGTGGGGAGTACAAGGGAAAGAAGCAGGATAGGAAATGGCCTAACACAGAACTGGAACAGAAAATGACAGCAGATAGGACTTCCAGTGGTCCTGGAGAAGCAAAAGTGAGGAGGGGAGGGGAAAACCCAGGAGCCGATATCAACACTGATAGATCAACAGTTGGAGAATGAGCAAGGGAAACAAAGCATGAAGCCAATGTAGAGTGGGTATTTGATGCCAAATAAAATCTGAAGTGTTAATTCACATTCAAGTCAGAGGAAAGTATATCTATGGCTCAGTTTTTTGACCTATGATCTAGGCAGTCTCAAGAGATGAAGCCTTCTCTTTGCCCAGGAATCCAGTTTCCATGATAAAATATTAAAGCATGTGTGTTATGGAACATAACTAGATAAATGGAGCATCATAGAGAAGTAAACAAGAAATACGGCATTGAGCACAGGTCTTGCAAATGAGAGGAAAAATATCAGCATTTTCATTCAGTTTGGATTTGGAATCTATCCTGAATTTGAATTAAGTGTGAACATCAAACGTGAGTGTAGTTAATTATTTAAAGGTATGCTTTGGGGGAAAGCCTTGTTTTTCTGCTTTTTTGTGGTTAACTTTTAATGTTTAAATTTTCTTTTTTATTATACTTTGTTGAATAATATTTTAAGCAGTGTATCCTCTGAAGTTCCCATGAGCTCTAATTTGAGTGTGGTAAATAACATGCTTTGGAACTCACAAATAATCTTCCATATTCCAAACATTATAAACTTGAAAGTGTTAGAATACTTTTCCTCCCCCTTCTTTGTGTAGTTTCTTTTTCTTCTTATAACTTTGGGAGACTTCTTTGGTTGTAATGGAAAATATTGTATCTCACTTGTTGTCCACTCGAGCCCCTAAGCTCTATACTTAATAGAAGAACAAGTACAAAACTACATCCTGTATTTTGAAAGTGTAATAAACACTACAAAGGCTTATCTAGATTAAGTATATTTTTCTCTAATTGCCTTACCAGCATCAGAACAAGTATGGATTATTGGTTTATTCTTTATTTCTAATGTTTCATTCAGAGGGATTAGCTCACTCCTCAAACTGTGTTTTGCCATTCCCATTTAGGAAGCAGCTAATCTAAGGCCTAAGACGGTGAAGTAATAATGTCATGGCAAATCTAATGTACAAACTGCATCTCACAACACTTCAGCTTCTACTCTGTCCACTGGAGTACATAACCCAATATTTAATGCAATGCAATTCACTGCAGATCTTCTATCCCGCTTTTCAAGAAGTTGTGCTTTACTATTCTAGCAAAAGGTCCCTGGATCAAGTATTTAGAAAGCAGCCATCCAGACTGCATATCATCCATATCCTTTTTCAAGTAAGTATATGAGATATCTATTGCAACAAGTATAACAGCAATAAGTAACGTTAGATGAATGATAAATTCTTCAATAATAGCTGGTTTAGATCTATTATTTGTAGTTAATCAGAGAAAGAAAACAAATTTCTGAAGGCAAAAAGTATCATATTGTGCTTGGCCAATGGAAAACCTTCTTAGATGAGAACTTCATCCCTTACACATTGTTTAATATCTACAAATGGTCATAAAATTACCCAGTTAAAAAAAACCCCTCATAATTCTTTGAAGACAGAATGAATCAAATTAATACAAAGTTGGTTACAAGCAAATATTTCAACACTGAACTAACAGCACGCTCTGGGAGAAGTAAACAGATCCTAACTTCATGCAACTGCAGTAAAATTCAGCCTCCTTTAATAACATTAAAGTTAAAGGATATAAAAGATTACATGGCCTGAGCAATAACCTCTGAGAAATTTAGTTGCAGGCATCAGCAACCTTCGATATCACCGGCACAGAGGACATCTCAGCCTTTCTGAGGAGCAACACAGGTCTCCAGGCATCAGTAAAATATTCTATTTCAGGCATGAAGATCTATCTCCAAGGGCTAACAATCAGCTGCAGCTCAATATCCACAATAAGGGACCAGAGTTTACAGACCGCAGACTACTTCCATAAGGGACTATACTCTGGAGTGGACTTGTGCTTCTACGCATAACACCAAATAACATTATTCTGAATACAGCCACAAGTTAGCTTGCCTGGGTGCTTGTCTGGTTGCCTTGTCTTTTTAATGCTTTGCTAATAAGCAGTTAAGTTGTCAGAGTTCATAGAGTGACTTCAACCTCATGATCTCATGAGTGTACATCTGCCCACAGGAATAAAAGTGCCAACAAGATGAGTTGTTTATCTCTGGGCCCCAGTGGCAGAGTACAGCTATGAAGGTCAGACATTACATTTGCAAGAAGTGACAGAGTTTCAGCATTAGCTTCATAATTTTAGTGGCTGTAACTGAGAACTATCTAGACATGTGAATGGCAATAAGGAAGGACAACTACATATGGGAAGATGAAGGTCGTTGCAGCATATAATACTATGTTGTCATGACAGTTGGAACTTAAGAAGGTCAACCCGTCTCCAAAAAAAAATCTTAAGAAAGTAATTGCAATGGACAGATGTGTCAGAGTGCCCCAGCTTCCATTTGATGCTGTGTCTAGGAATTAAGAATGTCATTATTAGTTTGCAGAAAAGAAAGAATGATATCAACAAAACTACTGAAGTAAAAGAAAGGTTAATTCTACTATATACTGGAAAACTGTATATTAACCTAACAGTTGTTAAAAACAGTAAACCAAATTCCTCAACTTTTTTTTCTCTCCTCATTTTTTATGTTTTTTTTTAACTTACATGTTTAAATTAATTGCAAGTTTCTATAACCTCAGGTTATTAGATTTTTGCGTTTCAGATTCAGGAGTTGTTTCAAATCAACTGTTAAAACTCATGAACAGTGAATGATGCCATAATTCTTCTAAGAGGAAGATGGTAACATGGCCAACCTTCCACCAGCAAATAGATAATTTAAATGAGTGAGTGGGAGCAAGAATGAAAAACAAACCATAAGGATGGTGTGAAGGTTGTTTTAGTTGTAAGGACTCTCTTATGCCATAAACATACATTAAAATAAGATTAAAAAAAATAAAGTTCCTTTACAAACCTCATTTTTATTAACAATAGAAATTTTTCAAAATAAAAACATGAAGGAGATTATCTGTATGACTCATAAAAGGTCTCAGTGACCTTCTGGAAAAATAAAATACACTTCTTAAATGATACTTTAAGTAAAACTGATAATCTCAATTGAAGAATTAGCTGGTATAACAGGATTTGAAATGTAATTACTACACATAATGCAAAGTTAAATTTTGATTCAAACAGGGTCTTAAACTGCAGTTTAAAAATTACTATTTCTTTAACCTAAAAACTAATGTCCCCAGACTTTTGCACATCCACTTGAATGAACAACAGTGGAAAATCTGTTAAGGCAGATAAATTGCTGCTATTAGATTTCAGAAGAAGCAGTCTTTAAAAAGGAGAGAAGCTTACTGTTCCTTCCTTGCTGTCCAATGCAAAATCCCATCAAATTACAGCTATGGCAGTTATTGAATTAGAAAAATGAAGACAGCTCTAAATTTTGATAAGCCTAAATCTCAAGATATTAGATATTAATTCAATCTTTTAGAAAATTCAAAAGCAAGAAAAAGTGCACGTTCTGATGTTTCAATTTCACACAAAATACCCAAATCCAGGCAAAACATAAGACGGTGCTTTTATTTTGATGTCATTGTAGGTACTTATAGTAAAGTAAGACTCTATAAATGCCCAGAATCTTGCTTTTAATTGCCTATGTTTTCTTTACAGAACTCTACGTGTACAGATTTCTTCCTGGAAGGATCATTTTGTTGTTTAGACCAAGTACTAATAGATTCATCAAAACAAGAAGGATTTCTATCATTTCTGTTTAAAGGAAGCAATCGTCTTGTGGATTACAGAAATATTGCAGGATCATACCTAATGGCACACATCTCATTAATTGTATTGGAAACCTACCTGTTGGCAAGTATGAATTTCTCTCTTTCCCTAGTGAAGATGTCAGAACTGGACTTCTGGATTATTTTGACTATACATGACTATTGTCTACTTCAGAATATTTTTACTTGACAATTTCTGAAGTTAATTTAGATACACTCAATACAACAGATACTACAACATACAGTATCACATTTGGGCTTCTCAGTTGAGTCATATCAGACATCAGCATCAAGCCAAGCACTCAGCTTCTTTATGCAGCTCTTTTGCAAAGGAGACTGTCAGTCCTACCAGTTCCATAGGACATTGACCTTTTTATTCACTTTTATTGGGCTCGGGCTGCCACCACCCCAACCAGATACAGGTGTTCTGTAGTAAAGTTGCTTATCATTTACAACTGAAAACCATTTTGGTTTCTTCCTCCATCACCTTACATTAATCCTTTGGTTCACACTATATTCAGAAATCGCATGTTCTCCTTTTAAACACGAAACCATACAGCTAACCCCACAGACAAACCCATGATCTCATGGCTACCCATTTAACATTCAGTAGAAATCACTCCTGAGTGATCTGGAAAAGTCTCAGATTCCTAGTATAACAGTAACTGATGTTTCCCTTTATCCCTCTTGATATTTTCCTATTCCTGAGAAGTTTATAATGTAAATTCTGAACTGAATTTATCCTCAAGCCACAAGGACTTAATTTACTACTCTTTTGAGCAGCAGAGGATGCAGACCTTCTCTATAAAATAAACCTGATTACAGGCTTATTCTATTATTACAGACAATCTCCTTGTAGATTTTTATCTCAATTAGCAGCAACCAAACAAGTTAACCTTATCCCTACTAGGGAGGTGGTTTGACGCACCTCAGAAACTGGCATAAGCAGGACCCTGGCTGCCCAGATGCAGAAGCAACACATCACAACCCCACAGAGGCACAGGTTGCTCTGAGAGTAACCCAGGTACAGGGACTGTCTAAGAAAGACCAGAGACCAGAATGCAGAGAAAGATTAAGACAACACAGATATTACTTAAAAATTCTCCTCTTTTCACACCACCCATGTGCAGCAGCTTATACCTCATATCATCTACTGCACAAGGGCTTTCCACAAATCTGGAAGTTGCAAACACCAGATTTGATTTTATAATGTACTTCTAGGAGCACTCATTATGTATAAACCCTTTGGCAGCTTAGTTTACCATCTAATTTTCTATATTTCAAAACTACTGTCAGCACCAACGTACAGGGAGGTGGCCACTGCACAGAAGTGAGAGGGTCAGCAAATCTGTCCCTCTTCATGATATATTTAGCTCTAGAGCTGGTATAGGAGCAGCAATGCTTGAAATGAAACATAAAAACATATCAAGCAGTCTGGCTGCAGTTAGGGCTTCTAGCATGCCCATAAAGTCTCACTTCAATATGCATGTAGTCTCCGGACTCTCATTTCTGTTTGTGTATAGGAGAGTCTGGGTTTGCTAAACTGAGAACATAGGCTTTGGTCCCAAGCACATTTTTGTCTTCAGCTAAATCTCTTTGTGGAGATGCCTAACAACCTCCAGTTAAATCTTTTATTATTAAAGAAATACTTAATAAATGGCACTGAACTCTGACAGATCTGTATAGATCTGACAGATTCTGTATAACAGAATTCTGTGCACCAAAACAATGACTATGAACCACCACCATTTAAACAACTTAGAAGTTTCCCTTCATATCCAAAACTGAAAACCTTCAGTTCCCTTTGATAACAAGATGAATCTGCATGCTGTCTGGCCACACAGGCAAATGCTAAAAAAAAAAAAAAAAAAAAAAAAAAAAAAAAAAAAAAAAAAAAAAAAAAAAAAAAAAAAAAAAAAAAAGGTTTGTTGAGGTCCATTCCAACATCTGTATTTGTCAGAAAATATTCAGTGGCTCTAGAAGGTACACCAGAACAATTGCCAAAAAAAGCATGAAATTAAAATTTCCCCTCAAAGACACAAGGAGTGTTCCAACATTGAATCAGGATTGCATCTCAGATGTTTTCACAAAACAAACAAACAAACAACTCCCACACCTGTGAACTGAAGAAGAATAGCTGCTTTATAAGACTGGTCAATGTGTGTTCAGGATGTAAGTAAATGGGAGTCATTATTAAGAGTACACCTGAAACCCTTACTACCGCTGTCCAAAAACTAGATAATGGGTATTGCATAATAGTGGAGTCTGGATGCAAACTAAATGCAGTAAGCATGCTAAACACTGCTGCTAATGCAAACATTATCACCTAGCTCTAGTTTACAGCAACTATGACACCTAGAGTAAAATCTCAACTGGCACTGATCTGCTGTAGGCAGCTAACTTAATCTTCCCACCTCCACTTTCTCCTCCCACACCACAGTTTATGCCACACTGTTTGATTCAGAGACCACATGCCTCAGTGTTTTTGGGGACAGTGTGTAGCACTGTGAGCTAGCACTTTTTTGTTGTGGTTTCTAGCAAGTAACCGGAAGAGTCAATCATAAGAATTTAAGCTCGTTTTTCTTCTTAGCCAATTGCTGCAATCTATCTGTTAACAAGACTTTTAAAAATACGGAAACACATTTTGTGCACACATAGCTTGCTTTTGGGAACTTCTGTTAACATTCTTGCAAAGCCCACACAGCTTCAGGCATTGTGCAAACATATGAGAATATACAGACTGAAGTAAACACAAAACAGTAGAAAGAAGTATTAGTAGAGGTAAAAAATGAGGCAAGTAATAAATGCAGGATAAAAATAACACAGATATATAGTACAGATTTTAATAAACAATACCCCATATTCTAGTGGAGACTTCATGCATTTGACACACTAATGCCGTTGCTTGGTGCACAAAGTTGTGTCCCCAGAATTTATTTAGGAAGCTGCCAAGAATGTTCATATAATCAACTACCTGGAGCATCTCAATACCTCAAGTGACGCTAGTGTAAAATGTATTGAACTAACTTGGACTTTTTTCCCCCCAAATTCTAATTCAGTTAAATGTGGAGGGGGAAAGTACTCTATAACTTGAAGTCCCAGGTTTTTCCTTCAAAAGAGAAGCAAACCAACCAAATCTCAATGGCTCCCTCTGCTGTCACATCTTAGAAGTTTCATTATATTCGTAATTTTGTAATTTTTTTTTTTTAACAATTTTTTCCTTCCCCAGTCAGCCAGTATCTGGTATTTTCACACATCATACAATGAGCCAGCTCTAAAGAGTCAAAGACACCTTTATCCAAAAGCAAATTCCTCAAAGTGCAGTATAATGCCAGCTTATCAAGGCTGGAACAGTAGCATCCCTTTATGTTTGCACAACAGCTACACGTAGTATTATGGAAAAGTATTTATGAATGGTTTATCATCTTTGTCATCAGCTTTGCAGTCGAGCTGGATTTGACTGCAGAGATAGGGATCTTGACTCTAACAAAGCCAGACTACTTTGAATGAAGCAACTGTATCTGTAACAAAACGATTTGTAACAAAAAATTTCAGAGCCATGGGAACTGTCCTAGAGACGGAACATGTTTCTCCTAGAACAAAAGAGGCTCCACCACCCATTAACCAAGCTGGAGAGCTCTACTGCCTCTGGCAAGCATTTCACGTTGCTTTTTGCCAGGCCCAAGAAACAGGTAACGGACATTATCTCGCACAGGTGAGTAGCAAAGAAGCAATATCAGGGTGTCTTGCCACACAGCTGACAAGGACTTGTCTGACCCTTGGCATCCTGGTAGGAAGCTTAGCAACAAGCACTCCATTGGGGATCTAACTCCAAGCTGCAGAAGTCAACAAGTCCCTCAAAAGAAACAGAACCGGACCCTAGGATCTGCCCTTAAAGAATAAAGAACTCTGGAGGATGTAATTTAGTCCCAGCAATGTACAAAACAGGAAGATAATAAAAATCTGCAGTGCTCGGCACATAGGTGTAAGTTTGAGAGAAAAGTAAAATACTTCAGTACTTCGCTTTCTAGACAGTCTGTGAAAGCCACCTCCCAGGCACATGGTGTGTGTGGGGGGAGGCAGTCGAAGAGGGTCATCCCCACCAGCAGTTCTCCCACCTCTTCGGCTGCCCAGCAGAGGCATGCACTACCAAGTGACACAGTTCCTCGGTGCCACCTGAATGTAGATTTTGTGCCTGATGTTAATGGAATGAAAGCAGTGAATATTTCCACAGTCACAGAATTTTTCTCAATTGCTTCCGTCTTCCTTCCGCTCAGAACCTGATACCTCCCAGACCGGGAGCTATATTTATCCCTCACACACTGCAGTGTTCGATGGTCTCATCATTCTAAATTAAGCGGCTTCTGTCATGCCCAGCTGTAACCCTTCTCTACCAGGTCCCCACATCAGAGTTCTTGGTCCATTTGCAGTGCTCTGTCTAAACCAAACAGGTGTACACACTTAAATAGCCAGCGGTCGTCTCATTCATCTGGCAGTGAAAGTTGAGACTGCTGGATGTTCCACACTGTACTTCTCTACCTTTCATTCAGTATGCATTCAAACTGCTGGAAGACAATCTCCCTCTCCTCAAAGTGCCAAGGTATCAAACAGTTACAGCCTAATTTTGCCTAAAGATTATACTCACTGCATCTATCCCAATCACCTTATTCCAGGAAACATGCTAAAAACCATCACATTTCCACTCCTCCCATACCTTTGCCAGAGCATATCCATCCTCCAGATCTCAACTGTTGTTTTCTTTTTTCTTTTTCCCCATATGTTTTTACCATAGTGGTAGGTTAATTCACCTACAGGAAGCAAGTATATTTCATTTCTTGTAAGGAGATACAAACACTGATTTATTACTAACAACCTCAGCATGAAACGGCTTTGCTCTCTCGTTTTACAGGGCTAGGTTCATGCATAAATTCTACCCATCCAAATATAGATAATACTTCTAACATCCCAGATTTAGCTTGGAGGTAGATCATCCTATACTGACAATAAAATCTGAAAGAGCTTTTGAAATATTTCAACTGAAATCTGCCCAAATAAAATTAAAATAGCTCCATATTTCAAATTTTCCATATGCCTTCAGCTTACAATCATGTTTTTTTGCTACAAAAGTCCACATCCAATGAATGTAATACTGGTCTTATTTGCCTAGGTTGCAAGTACAAACTACTTCATCATCTTCTTAAGAGGTAGATACTACACACAAGTATCAATGGCAAAAGCTAACTAGAATGTTCAAAACACGTTAAAGAATAATTCTTCATAAGGAACCTTGTGCTATCAAAAACTTAGTTATAACAGAGTGATCTGTATATTAATACCCTCCAGATTAAATCTTTTTGCATTCATGTTTGTAAGAAGCTGCATCTTTATTTCCTCGAGTTCAGCCCAACTGCTGTATGATTTCTGATTTACTGGCATTACTGGTATTACTTTCCTGACTAGCAGGCTTGGAAGGAGCAATTTTCATACAAGAATTGCTGATATTACAGAGCCAAAAAACCCACCTGGCACACTCAGACCTGCCACTTCAAGATATCTGATGCTGGAAATCAAGAGGGTAGAAGAGGAATACAATTAGTTAATGTGAGAAGTGATCAAGCTCACTCTCTGTGTTTTTTTAGACAGAAGAGAGAACAGAGCCTTCCAAAGCTTCTCTTGCATCTATTCCAGACTCAGCCTACAGAGCTGGAATAATTATCCTGACTTGGGATCAACTAAGTGTCAGAAAGCCTGAAACGAAAGAAGTTTGTGAAACTTATCGTTAACAGTATTTGCATGCTCAATTAATTTATTCCCTAACCTCTGCTAGGTCAAGGAGAACCATTACTGACATGAAACCAAGGCATGAAGATTAAAGGATGTTTGCTGTTCCACAGCAAGTCTGAGGCACCATCTCCTGTCCCTCCCTTTTCTGTAATGCTGTTAATCCGTGAATTAAGCCAAATCTTCTGATTTCACCCCAATGCAGATGCACCTGTTGTACTACATGTCTTTTGTTAGCTCACCTGGTGGATTTGAACTGAACTGCCCAGATGTGATCCAGCTGTGAGACAGAAGCCTGCAGCAGTCCAGGAGTGCTGCTGAACTGGTTAAGTGTGGTTGAGAGCAATCCAAGTAGCAAAGCTGAGTCCAGAGCTGTGCTGCAGAGGTGGGCACACAGGCAGCAGAGGTGCATAAAAACAGTTGGTAACTAGATGAGCACTTACACAGGTAACAACGACCACAGTGTATAAAATGGACTTTTTCCATCCTAGCTGTCACTCTTCCACAAACAATAAACTCATTTAGGTAAAAATATCTTTCTACTGGCATTAAAATAATCTAAGCAGTGTAAATTACACTACACTGGAAATTCAATCTCTTACTGTAAAGAAGGCTAAATACTCATGTTAAAATCTGTAGAATATAAGAGGGAATATCCAGTAGCATCTCACCCCTACTCTGAGAACAGAAGTTCCTAGAAGGAAAACCTTGAGTCCTAAGCACCTTTTCATTTCAGAAAGTATTTTCTCGAGTAATTACATTTTAGCTACAAGCAAAGGATCCAACTTTCACCTGGGAACAGGTTTTCCTATGCTAATTCCCACAGGCCCCACCATGAGCATGAGGGAAGAAATCAGTAGGGAAGAACAAACCCAAACCAGTAACCAACCAAACATCAAGTACATTTTGTCTTTGTACAGGGACAGAAGCACTTGATTCAGTGGGAGTGCAGCACCTGCCCCCATCTAACTCCTATATTTAGTTCTCCTGTAGGTTGCTTTAGTATGCTTCCTCTGGAATACCAAACACATATAAAGATGGAAACTTTGACCAAGTGCACTTCAAGGTAACTAATTGCTAGAGGTCTGAGGTATTTTTCCAGGGCAAAACAGTGTGAAAAGTCTGAGGACAGCCCTTCTGGACACACACAGTAACACAAACTTTCCACCCACATTTCTGTCATGTGCAGCACAGACTTTATTTTGCAAAGTGCCATTTTGCTTGGAGAATAACATTCTATTTATTATCTTGGTAATTTTTCATTTTTGGTTAAAGTTTCTTTTTAACAGAGAGAATCCACGCTTAACTTTGTCCTTGAGTCCTGAATGGACTTTTTTGTCCTTGACTGTCAAGTGATTCAGGTTGCTACAGCTGATGATGTAACAAACTTTAAAAAATGATGTTTTGCTACAGGATTTTCCTTAAAGGTTTTCTGAGTCTGTTTAAGTTGCACTGAGCTATTTATGTAATCCACAAATCATAAAGCAACTTAAATAATTCAACAAAGTAAAAATCCAGAAAGGGTCTTGATTTAGAAAGTCTCAGCTAGCTAGAGGCTAGATGAGCATGCCAGAGGCATCTTCTGTTTTCCTTGCTCTCACATTGCTCTTCTACTGTTTGCAATTGGTCATGGTCAGAGGCAGGATATCAGATCAGCCAGATTTTTGGTCTAACTGGCATATCCATTCTTATTGCAAAAAGGGCTCGGTTTAAGTTTCAAAATATTTTTGTAACAAACTTCTTGAACTTGTTAAAACTTAGGACTGAAGTATCTTCATACTTTCTGAAACTCGGTTCAGGTAACAAAATGAAATTCAGTTTTATTTACATATTTCATGTATTTATTTTTAGAATCTTTTTTGAGCACAATGATATGAATACTAAGCCAAAAGAAAGTGTTTAAAGTAATTTGATTTAGAAAGAATCGTGGAAAAAAATTAACATTGTGCAATTTAATACATCTTTTCTGCATCCAACATTTTGGTGCATTTCTTTAGTTTGTGGGGTAAAAGACTCCTACACAGGCTTTTTTTTTGTTTACATTACTGCAAGATTTCAACTTGCTCTGTATTGCGTATTAGTCTTCATGACATTACTGACCAAGGACTTCAGCCTCATCATAAGTCTGTGAAGCTTTGTGATTAAAAAGAACATGGCCCCAAAACTTTTTGCAATATCAGAGCATTCCATACAGATTGTAAGGAGACATACAAAATTGGATCCAAATGAGCCAATGAGCCTTTTATTATTAGTGATGTTAGATGACAGGGGAAGGCTCGAACTGTCTTAAATCTCTCCTGAAAAATTTCGCAGATTTCGCATTCAGAGGTATAGTCTCCCTTCAGATTCAGCATTTCTTGTCTTTGAAAAGCTGCACAGAGCTCATCCTTTTTTAAATCTTGTTAGCAGATTAGTGGGTAAATTACTTACCAACCTGGATGTTTCCCTCGACTTCCCTCCTCAGGTAGATGTGATTCAAGGTCAAGCTCTTACCTTCATGTGGAAAGATGCAACCACCAGAGAACAGCAACCATCCTGGGAACAGGCTCCCATACTTCCAACTCTTCCGTCCTACCAGTGTGATGAAATACTTGTGCTATAGTTCCTTTCTCACAGATAAAACTTTAGACTAAAAAAATCTTCAATTATCATCAACAAATTTATTTCAAGATCCCTTTGCATCCATTTCTACACCTTCTCTATCCCTGGTTCTTCCTGTGCCTCCCCCACTAAATCCTTTTCAGTCCCTAATACGCCTTTACCTTCATGGTCTTTCCATAGCGTTTCCACGTATCCCACTACTATTGACTTCTACTTAACTCTTTTCCCACTACACACACAAACAAAAAGTATTTGCTGCCAGTACATTCTTCCTTCAACTTCCTTCCTATCCCCGTTTCCTCAGTCTGTCTTCATTAGAAGCTTTTAAGTCCAGGCACATCCATGTGTGAAGTCTACTGCAGTGTTTCACCCTTTGTGTGTCCTCCAACTCTCCTGCAGAAAATATGATTTATTATAATAGGAATATTACATTATCAGTTACATATAGATGAGTTTATGCCAGCTGATGGTTGACTAGATATAAATGTAAGAATTACTGCATTACATTTGTGTATTCTAGTTGCAGATCTGTTTGTCTAAAAATACAAAGCGGAGAAATTTGTGTACACCAACCTTTGCAGAAATAAACATTTAAAATATCATATTCAAGATTATCTTTTACCTGCCAAATGAGTAACAATTCCTCTTTCTCCAGCAGTATTTTGATACCAGAATTTAAGAAAAATTAGCTAGCTTATTTAAATAAATCTTACCACACTGAATGACTTAAAAGCACAGCACAGTATGTAGGTATTCTGTTCTGTGCACCTCATCACACCATTATCCTAATGCTTCATTAAATCTTTAATTGCCAATCTGTACTCAGAGAGTGCTTTCTTCTCCCATTGCTCAGGATAAGAAAATACTCTGCAGCAGGCACGGTCTCACATGGGGTCTCTAGTAAGTCCGTTGCCTCAGCAGTATAACTTTTGAGAGCAGTTACAGAAACCAGCAATTCATTTGATCAGAGATCTGACATAGGCATAACCTGTTTCAAGTCTCTTTTCACAGTCTCATGTTGAACAGTGAGCTGCATTATCGTCCTGGGTCACCCAGGCAGCAGGGCCTCAGTGCTGCTCTTTGTGCGCTCCTCTGTGGGCTGGCAGCTTGCCGCCAAGCTCACCAATTTCACAACTAATTGTACAACTGTCTGCGTTACACAAACTCTTCCCTGCACTGTTGGTAGGTCTTTCTGGGGGATTTGAAAGAGGAAAGGAGAAGTACCTCCCAACTTTAAAAATACGATAAAATTTGGAACTTTGCTGATCTTAAACCTACAGTTCTGATGATTACTAAGAATTAAAAGCTGGGGTTTTTTTCAGTAGGGAGACATTCAAACTGCTTCAATTATGAAAGGACCCCGACAACCAAGCAAAAATACCCCAAAACATAAGACAAACTTCGCTCCATACTGAACCAACATACAAATGCATAGCAAAGCAGTACATTTGGACAGCGTTTCCTCGATATCCTCTTACCTTAGGCTTTGCTGGTGCATTTGCTCCCTGCAGTTGGAAACACCATACAATTCAATGTTTCTTATTTTCTTGAAAGACCTCCCATTATCCCTCCCACTTGTTTCAACCAAATAAACCAAGAGCTCATTGTTCTTTTATGTGCCATAGGTACAATTAACTGAATTGCCAGGAATGGGAGAAAAACATTAAAAGAAGGCAGAAAGTCAAGGTGTTCTTTCAAGTGAATTTCCTGTTGCAGAGAAAGCAGGCAGGTTCACTGAATGAGATTTAAGTTTCTCAGTCACAATCTGACTCCTAGGTATAAAGAAAGACACTGAAACACTCCATCATGGTATAATGCTGTGGAAAAGTTGTGTTTAACAGGAACATCTTCAGTCCCCCTATGAAGACTTGAACACCATTGAGACAATTTGGCACAGAGAAAACTAACTAGAACTTGAAAGAAAGTTAAGCAGTGAAGTGTTTTAAAACACAGCTTGTGTGGGAACACTTCAGTATGTTTTTAATCTAATGTAAAACTTAATCATATTTCATTGTCATTTAATCAGTATGAAAATAAAAATGATGCAACTCATCAGTATGATGCTCCAAAGACTGTTATTCTCATAAATAAACTAGTAACTGAGTAACTTCTTCAGATAAGTAACATTAAAAAGAGAAAAACCACTGGCCATGGGATCAGCTGAGTAAGTCCAGTGAATAGCAACAATGACCTGGGGCAAGGGAACAGCCTACGCACTGAACACAACTAACCTTCAAAACCTTGCAAAATCTACTGCTTATTTAAAGAAAGGGTGAAATAGGGAACCTTTTCACTGGAAAGCAAGTTAACTCTAAGACTGTAAACTGATGTAAGGCCAAGAGTGAAATCATAACGTTAAGTGAAAAGCAGAAGAGAAATATATGAGATAAATGGTGAAAAAAAAAAAACCAAACCAAAAAACCAACCCAAAGCAGACCAAATTAGGAGTTCAACTGGACTGTGTGAACGTACTTAATATTTTGCTCAAAAGATTCTTCCAGCATCTGAAAAGTTACACTGAAATGTAAGTGAAAGACCCAACTTCACTTTCTTGGCTGTTTAACATCCTTTCTATCACACAGTTGCGACTTCTCTTCAGTGTTCCAGCATTTCATCTACTTCCCAGGACAAGTATTCCTGTCTCCTCCACCTTTCCCTTTCAGTTTTCAAAAAAATCATCAATACTCACTAGCAACCCAAAGAGCAGATAATGATAGTTATTTATTAACATTTAAAATAAGCATAAATTTCAGTAACTAAAAAAATTCTCTGAATTGTTTTGCATGTGGTATTCTTGAAATTAAAGAAGATCAACACAACTGAAAGACCAAGCATCATCATCAAATATGAAGTTGAATGGAATACAGATCAAGTTAATAGCAATTACATTACATTAACTTGAAGAAATTAAATACAGTTTTACACATTTTCTGATGAAGCACCACACCTCACAAGACCCAGTGAAGCATCTCATGAGAACTAAGCTGCAAACCAGTTAAGCAGCTAAAAACAAATTGGCAGCCAATTTAAATTAAAAAAAAAACCAAACCAAACCAAAAACCACAAAAAAAGATAAGAATTTAGTAGCAATGTTTTCCAGGTAACTAGCAGAAGAGGGATAGATATAACATCCAATGTATTCCAGTCGTACATCACAAACATCTCAATTTTAATCAATTTAACAATTCTTTATTCCAGGAAAAATATTTCAGTCCTTTCATCCTATATTTTACAAAGCTGCTAATCCAAACTGATGCAAATACTGGTAAGATTCTTGGGTAATACTGAACAGCAGCTGTATATATTAATGCTTGCAAAATAAAATTTCAGCTTTTTTTTTCTTAACAGTAGATATACAATTACAGCAGATAATGAATGATCCACAACCTTTAATCTCGCCCCTTTGCTGAAATATAATAGCTTAGCTCAAACTAAAGCTAAGCCTTTATTTAGCTTGCTCAAATGCTTAGTTTAGAAATTTTTATTCCTGGACTAAGCGTAAAGCCAGGATTTATTTTTTTAACATCTGAAGTTCTTTCAGATGTTTGCAGAACAGGAAAGAAAGGATGCATAAATTCAGATTTTAAGATTAAAGTGTAATGCTTCACATAAGAGGGCACAAATCAAGACAGCTCGTTCATTTGACAATCCATAAGCTCAACTTAAAATACAGTCAGTCATCAATCTAGAGTATCTTGTTTCATTTTACATGAATATCCACTTCATTCTCAAGATGCACGTAAACTTGTACAGGCAGATAAAAAGTTATGGTATCTCTGAGTGGATGAAATTCAAAGCAACAACAAAAAAAATTAAGTTTCTCAAGTGTTACAAACTAATTTTACAGGTAAAGGAAGTTAATTCAGTATTAAGATGACAATGTAAATGCACATGGGATATGCAAACAGCTTATAAACTCTCACTGTTAACACTTTGGTTATCACCACCACTAAAATTCAGAAGAACACTTAAAGTGGACCCTTGTATTTTAATTACTGTATGCCCTTGAAAATTCCAATGAAATACTGTCCGTTTCCACCTTCCAAATGAAAATGCTGAAGAGTTAACTTTAAAAAATGGTATACACCACATGGGAGACTGAATTCATCCAGTAATAAAGCAATGTTTCTCTATTTACATCGTGGCAAACAAGGTAAGACAGACTGAGACACGCTAAACTCAGAAGATTTCCTCATTCCAGAGAAGGAAATAAGTGAAGTCGGGAACTTTTTTGTAGATTGTGAGAACAGCATCCAAAGCCAGGCTTCTCTAATGGGCATCCGAAGGATACAGCTGACAGACGTAACAGTGGAATTTTCTCAGAAAAGGTAGGGAAGTGGAAAGGAATGGTTACTTAGATGGGAGTAAGAAATTCACTGTCTCTTGAATGTTTGATTAAGAATAAGCTTCTGGAGGAAGAGACCTGAAGACCCACCTATTTGCACTCTGCTCGCAGTGTGGCAGAACAGTTTCTTGCGAAACACGTAGGGAAATTGACTGGAGAAAAGGTCCAGCTGGTTATTGACTTCTGTTGGTTGCATTTTCACTTGTGGGGAAGGACAAGGTCAGAAAAGAACAGATAACACAAACATTATGCATCCTCTTATATTAATAAGCAGCAAGTTTTATTATTAATATTTGGCTTAGAGATCCCTGGACACTGACAGTATCATTAATAAGAATGCTTCAAGATTATTATGAGAGGAGAAAAACTGTTGAAAGCCTGGACTGGATACAAATTTAAATTCTGACCTGAAATGTTCAATATTCATCATATTAAAATGCACTTTATTAAAATATATAAAGTAGAACAGACAGTATAGAACAGATGTTTTGAGGAAAACATGTCAGTTGTACACTAATATTTTTATGAGGCCAAACTAATTTACTTAAAAGTCCTATGATCTGTAGAGAAATTATTTCTTCTCCCACACTAAACTACAGTGGATTTGTCAGGCTGAAAATAGAACAAATAAGGATGTGAACAGGTTGCTTTTGTGAAAACTTTCAAACATATTTAATAAGACCGAGTGGTCAATTCTTGTGCCAAAGAATTCTCTTCTAAGTTACTATACTTTAATGGTACGGACAAAAAAAAAAACCCACAAAATTACAACCTAGGTTTTGCTGCACTCGAATGGAAAAGAACTGCTCTCAATCTATCAGTAAATCATATGGATCTTCACCTGGCAAAAGGATATAAACAAGACACTGAAAATCTTCCTGTATTTCCTTAAAAAAATTATAGGAAAAATCAGTACAAACAGCTTTGAAAATACAATTAATCCATTCCTATAGGGTAATTTGTATTTGAATACCTAGAATTATTAGTTTCAAAAACAGCGCTGGAGAAAATTCAAAGACTGTCCCCACTGGATTTTCACTGTACTAGAATCAGCTGAAGTATGTAAACATCTCTCTGGTAAAAGAGTCACCAATAATTTTGAAAAATTAAGGTAGTGGCTACTTACAGAATTCAAAACACTGTTGCTTCAACTCAGTTTCAGCTATAAAAGATGCACTGATTTTTTTTAGGAATTTGCTAGGATGACCCTGTTTGAGCAGGAAGGTTGGACCAAATGACCTCACTTCCAACCTTATCCATTCTGCGATTTTGTGAATATATTTCAAGTGTGTAAATTCTCCTATGAAATAGAAAGCAACTTAAAAA
Source organism: Pipra filicauda (assembly GCF_003945595.2). Classification (NCBI taxonomy): domain Eukaryota; kingdom Metazoa; phylum Chordata; class Aves; order Passeriformes; family Pipridae; genus Pipra; species Pipra filicauda. Next base: position 311,791 of record NW_024103862.1, on the reverse strand, counting down.
TAGAACTTGGACTAAACAGTGAAAAATATTTCAGATGCTTCCTCCTAAGTCCATTATTTGCACTTGACCTCAATATTATCTTTTGTTTGGTGCCACAGGTTTTTCTGGAATAAGAATCATTTTGGCAAGGGGCTTTTGCATCTAAATTTTGCAGACATTGAACTATGAAACTGCCAGAGTATCAAAAACAAAACAAAACCAAAAAAAAAAAACAAACCACCAACCCCCCCCAAAAAAAAAAACCAAAAAACCCCAAACCAGAATGCAGAGAAGCAAGTATTCCATAAATTAAGCCTAGAATAGCAAAATAATGAAGAAGTAAATTTGTCTAGTTGTGAATACTGACGTTTTTCCAATCTAAGTCCCTCAAAATAAAGCAGTGCCGAAGTTTTCTTCAAGCCAGCAAATTGTACATTCAGCTGTCAGAAAGTCAAATACCAAAAAACCTACTTTAAAGATACTGATGTTACAAAGTCAAGAGATGCTCAAAGGTGAGCAAAGCTCATACAACTTTATTTTGTCCCACTTGTGTTGGTAGGACAAGCCTTTCAGCAACAACTGTCTATGAGAATTCTCAGGTCTCTTCAAAACAAAATAAGCACTCAGAATGGAAAATACTCAGCATTTCCTCCCTCCTCCTTGTGTCACTAAATGTGTGTGGTAACATTGTATCTCACTTGTACACTACCAAAATCTTAACACTGAAAACGGAATTGGATTTTTTTTTCCCTTGGGGAGCCTTTCCCAGTTTTAAACATTCTGCTGCATCTCTGGCTCATCAACCCAGAGGTGTTACAGTGCAGTTAAGTCTATTCAACAGTGGGTACCTCCTTCTGAAAGGACAAATCTCCTTCCTTACCCTCCCACCATCTCCCTTCTGCACATCTAACCTCACAGAGAACTGGCCAACCATTAAGCCAGAAGAAAATGGCTTGAACTGGCTCAGTTTGGATCACAGGAAAACAAATGCTGGCACAAAGGAGGCACCAGGAACAGAAAAGGGGTTCCACTGATTCCTCCATCAGCGAGTTATCAAGCAGCCATTACAACAGCTTCACCGTATTGAAAAATCAGACCAAAAAGGGTATTTCTACATTTATTTAAGATATTAAGCACCATTCCTTTTCTTTCTGGAGGAAAAGAACTTGTGCATTAGGAAGCTGAAGGCTAGAAGTTTCACATGTCCATTAACTAATACAGCACTCCACAGCTGATTTTACAATGTTATATACTATTTTTACAGTACTTTATATGCACATAAAATCCCTTTTAATTTCAGCTGCACATACTAAACTCTCAGCAGTCAGCAAATCGGTCACAACATGACTAACACCATCAGCAATCAAACTCTTCTATTTGTAGATTTGCTAACAATCCTGGAACAGTGTAAGAACTGTCACAGCTCTCTAAATGTGATCACCTCCTTCTTCTCACAATCCTGTCTAATTTTCCAAGCTTTGAAAGCCTGCAACAGAGTGATGAACGCACTTTCTACTGAACCTGATTCAATCCAAGAGCAACGCTCATGCTATTAGAATAAAAGAGGCATAGGGTAAAGCAGGAAATATTAACAGAGCCTGCAAAAATATGAATACTGCAGTGGAAGCAAACTAAGGTTGCACATGCAATCAGTTCCTGAATGCCTGACTCTAACAGCAGCTTTCTTTTAACTGGAAACTTCTGTGCATTTTCATAAGATATTTTTGTAATAAAGAAGCAAAAACATGCTGACCCCTCGATGGATCATCAGAAGAACTACATTCTTTGGACTCACAACATTGACCTTTGCCACTTCAGCTGATCAATGACAGTTGGAATAATAGGCAGTAACCCATAAATCAGCCAACAGAGGGAAACAAAAAGCTATAAAACCTGTCAGCAAGAAGCAGATATGCGTGGAAGCAGCAATTTTTGGGCTGAAGCCAAATTTCACAGTAATTGGGCTTGAAACCTTTATCTCCTAGTCTTCTCTTACAATATGCACTTTGCTTATCCTTCCTTTATCCCACCTGCTATTTGTTAAACATCTACATTTATGTGACACCGCTTCTTTACTCCAAAATATAGGAGTAGCTTCCCTTTTGAGCTTCCAGAAAACTGCCAGTAAAAATTAAAATTTATATCTGCTACTTTGAAGTCTCAATATTTCAAATAACAAGCAAGAAGTGTGTACTGAACTTTTTGTGTTTGCAAGGTCTTAAGAGTGCAAGGGGCTTTAGAAGAGAGGAAACAAAAGTTAGCAAAATAGTCTGTATTCAAAACAAACCTTTGCTACTTAAGCTCCAGAACTTTTGATTGCCAGAATCTGTAAATTAATGACTTGAAACACAATAAAAACAACTGTGTTGGACAGTAAGACATGAAACACATTCAAATAATATGTGCTATTGCTATTTTAAGCTATAACATATCTGACTTCTACATTGCCGTTCTAAAAAGAGAAAGCTATCCCTGGAGTTTGGTACAGGTTGTTCAGTATTTTGTACAGTCAATACACTCACTTAACAGTTTTTCAATATTCTCTTCCAGCAGACAATGTGTTGCTGTATGAACTGAAACAGAAGATATATTTTTAGAAGGTAAAATCTTGTGTATAACTGCCCAGTTTAATATGTACTCTCAAATTCTTGTTGCACGGTTCTAACAAAAATCATCTTAACACAGTTATGAATGTTAACTCCATGGACCAAAGTATTTTTCTCAAAATAGTTTCAAATAGGGGGAAAAACACCTGGATGTTGGGACAATGAAACAAAAAAATTTGAGAAACAGAGTATATGCTTGCTAAACAAGAATTATGTTTATTTAGCTAGTGAATCACCTAAAGGAGTAAATTTTCACTTTCATGATAGCAATCTGTCAGGCTTGCAAACACCCAGAAATAGGAATTAAAGATTATTTTAAATGTAGTTATAAAGGTCATAAAAAGTCTGATTTAGACTGAGGTACATTTACTCAAAACTGAGATTCATTGAGTGGTAGCAAACAAACAGTTCCTCAGACAAATGCACTTTTTTCAGTTTACATGTTACAGGAAAAGAAATAAAGAAATGTGCATTAACTGGTGGTGTCCACCAAGCTGCATATTAATATTCTCTTACACCAAACAGTTTGAAACAAGGGAAATGTCATCCTAATATAATTTCATGTTACCATTCATTTGGCTAAACTGCAGCTTAGAGTTGCTTTGCCATATTAAAAGATTACTACAATAATTTTCACATGAACATTTAGACTTGAGTTTTACTCCAGGACTAAATATGGCATGATTTGCTTTTAATCTGTTGAATAGCTAAAAACTGACAATTAAAAAAACTACAACAAAGAAAAAAATTAAGTTGAAGCAATGTGAATCTCACATCATTGAACCACTTCTAATGGTTAAATGTTAGTATTTAACAAATTCAAAGAGTTAATGAATCCTTGCATTCGTTCGGTCTCCTGTGCCTTAGCTAGGATGCATAAATACAAAAGACAGCAGATACTGGTAAAAGCTTCAGGACAGAAAGTGCTTGACGAAGGTACAGTTCTCAAGTGTGTTTGGTGAGAGAGTATAAGGGCAGATGCACTGATGAGAACCATTACAAGAAGAGTCAATTTCGTGTTAAAGTGTTCAAAGATGTCACCTTAAGCAGAAAAAAGCTTTAATAACGTCTTCTTAGACATATTAGGCATTTCCAGAGTCTACATCATTAGTGTTGTATTCTAGCAGGACATCTCCATATAGTTATTGTTTGTTTCTATTTCTCTCCTGAAAGAAAACAAAGACAAAAAAGGAAAATCATATTAATGAACACAGATCAACATTATGTCCTTTCTTCACATTACAGCAGTTTCATTGCTTGCAATTTATCTAAACTGGGCAACAAGCTCTCAAGAAAAAAGCTTCAATTATTTTCAGGAACATGAAATTATCCAGTTTAAGTCAACTTCTTAAAAAGAAACACAGAAGTACACATCAACCTAAAAGGTAAGTATGTTCCAAAGAATTGCTATGAAGAAGAAAAGAGTTATAATGTCACTTTTAATTAGCTTACAATAAAATATATTGCACAAAGTCAACTTAGTAAGGAGACCAAGGGACCTACAAACAATGCAAGAAGGTTTCCTAAATCTTCCGCTCGTCAAAAAATGCTCTACTCTCAACACATTATATCCCTGAAAAAATACGGTAATCACAGGTATCTCCTTCAAAGCCCCACATAATAAAATGTTCCAGAGTGCATAAGATCAAAAGGTAAAGGAACTAGTAAAGGAACTAGTTGGCCCAATATCTTGTCCTCCATCCAAAGGCACAAATGGCAAGAAAAAATTTTTTTTTTTAAAAAAGGCAATCCATACTTTTTTTAGAAATTACTTTCAATAACAAAAACTGAAAATCAGTGAGATAGGAGTGGCTACAAAAAAACCCTTGAATGCGAGCCTGAATTGCAGTCCAGACCATACTCACTACAAAGCCCTCACTGCATTGCAAGATGCCACATTTGGCATCAAGGGCTAAAATACTAATTGTATTGTATCTCTGTCAGGGACTAACAGATCTGTACTACATATTACAAGTCTAACAGAATAAATAACACTTTCAGTGCTATATCACCATCCTCCATTTTCTATATTTTGTTCCAAGATAAACATACACTTAACCATTAGGACTACCTCTAGGAAAAAAATAAAAACTGATCAACAAACTATATCTTGTTGCTTTCATAATGTATCTTCTAGCCTGTAAAAAAATACTATAGCTTGAGTGTAAAAAACTAAGACCCTATCTTCCAACAGCATTTTCTGTAATACTTTTCTTTATATGTACAACTGAGAACTTTATACACATGTATTAATATCTGCATGGAAGAGTGGTAGGTTCCTATTACCATTTAAAAAAAAATAAAAAATTAGAAAAATACTTCCCCATGTTTTTATTATTGCATCACACAGCATGTTATAAATGGAATATAAATATAGCAGGGAAAAATCAAAATAACCCAGGAAGCATTTGAACAATTATTTCAAAACCACTCAATCCGATACCACATTGAAACTTTATTATGCTAGAAACTATTTAGGGAAAATCCAAATTAGTTTATGAACCCACATAGATGCTGCTAAAAAGACACTATAGTGAAAGAAGAGGATACGAAACATTTATACTGGTTATTACTGGTGATCTAGTCCTCTCCATGACAGACTAAGTTGCTTCAAGACGAACATCAAAAAAGTAAAGCTCGTTCTTGCTCCCAATAAGCAGCTCATGGTCCCAGCAGCTGGGGATCTAAGATTGGACATTTGCTAGGGCACAACTTCCATATATTTAAAGCACTATTCTGCTAGAAATTATTTTTTCCTAATTCAAAAAGACATGACTAATATTTCACAGTAGGATGCTGGTTTTAAAACATAAGATTTATAGTATTAGTCATTAATACAAACTGATACGTTAACAACGCACTCTAGGCTGAAAACAGATGATCAGTGGCCTCATGCCTCACTATGCATGTAAGGCATGCAGAAATAGCCTGCCCATGCACATCTCAGATTATTCCTCTAATATCAGCACACTTCAACTGCAAAGAACGACAGTGTTGAAAAACACTACTGTGGTATTCAGTAGGAGCCTATGAAACTGCAGTGTTAAAATACTGATATTTTATATTAAACAATTTTAAAATCAACCTGTATATAACTAAAATCATGGGCTCCTGTTCATCTGTAAGTATTACATATGTAACCACTGACTCAAGCTATCTAGAAAGACACTCTGCGTTGCAAACTGCTGCACTGTAAACTGACTGACCTACTGCTTTGCAAAGCCCCTGAACTCAAAATCCATTTATAAAAATTCAACACAGAAAAGGAATGATATCCTGACTACCTGCTTCCAGTTGATGAAATAAAGGATGTGTTGCAAATTTCATGTTGTTTTTGAATTCTGCAGAGGAAAAAGGCTTCAAAACATCAGCACGCCCTCCCTGTGATCTCAAAATTACATATTACTACATTTGTACTTAAATACTTAAAGCAGGCATGCACATCTGACATTTTTTCAATGCCAGTGAACAATACATTCTTCAAATACTGGTAATCAGTGACATTTGGTATCTGTACAGCAAAATAGAGAGAAAGATGACCTGATTTATTCAAATCCCGGGCAATGGTCTTCCACTCAAAAACTAACACCTGTCAAACTCTTAAGTCAGATCACACTCCAAAATCACGGTCTTTTCCTGTCTCAAAAAGCATTTTTCTTCTGGGTTTTATTGGTGATTATACACAAATTAGCAGAAGACTTTATTCCCAGAAGGTTTCCACCACAAGAGCAGAGGAAGCTTCCAGCGTAATCTCCTGGATTCCCCTACATTTCTCTTTCACCCATTTAATTTTTTTTCTTCTTTGTTCAGACAAGCAAAACCTTTATCACCTCTCTTGCACTACTCCCGGATGAAAAGTTCCTGTATATTTAAGTTCCCTGCCAAAGGCCAACTTCACTTCAGAACTCACCAGGCTCAAGTTACTCAGTTTTAAGGGAAGTTTACTACCAGGACATGGAAAATAAGTACCATCTGAATTAGAACAATGTGGGAACATATGGGTTAGTTAAACGTACCTGCCAGCTGCAAACCATGTGCTGAGCAGATTTCACACATGCAAATAAATTTCTACACAAACCAGCAAAACCAAGTGAAGGTGAACCTAAAAAAAATGCTTAGGCCACAGAAGCGTGCATCAATCTAGTGCAAACTACGGAATTAACTTGATCTTATCCGTGAGGCTGACTTACTTTCAGAATTTAGTTCTCTGAATTCAGGGCATTAATCAAATGATCCCATGCTGAAAAGAAGCTGCAATGTAATTTATCCTCAGATGTAATGAAATCTCTATGCTAACAAAATTTCAAAAATCAAAGCAACAAAAATGTTTACTGGTCTGATTTGAAAGAAACTACTGAGATGCACACAACATTGACTTTGGGATTTCTTTGTCACACAGAAGGTAAACAAAAAACCCTCATTTAAGTAGCCATAATGTAAATGTAGTCTAATAAGACCAAGAAGAAACTACTAAAATCCTTGGCTGTATTTTTTTTTCCAAGATCCCACAAACTGAAGCTCAAGGGAAGATCTGAAAGGGTGACTTTGGATGACTTTAATAGCAGTTGCAAGTGTAAGCATTTCAAGGTGCCCATTTTGAAAGCTACCCAGGATTGCAAGGTTGCACAGGCAAATTGCAGAGCTTCCACACAGTACCTCCAGTACTAGCAACTATACTTGCAAAAAGCCCCTAGAATTTTGCTAAGCCTTTGCCTCTTACTCCAGTGTTTAAAGCGTTCATGCCTGGAGCTGTCTGCTTTGCACCTCTCCCAAGAGGTAGCATTCTTTCAACAACTTCAGAAGTTGCTTTACTGCAAACTGTGATTTAATCTTAAACTTAAAAGCCCTGCTCATCTGCAGTGTAAGCTAACATGTCAGACTGCATTCTGTGAAGTGAGGCGCAGGCACTTATCTCCTCTGCCAACTGTGCTGCGTGGGCAGGAACACCTGGCAGAGGCAGAAGAGACAGCTGTAGAGGTGGTGAGAAGAAGCCACAGCAAAGTTCATGAAATCTCATTTACTAATGGCATCAGTCACAATCTGCAAATTATTTCACCCCAGTGTACCAATACAGCTAGGACAGTATAAACATTGAGTTTAGTGCTTGAGAACCACAACAAAAAAAAACAGATTACTGAGAAAACTGAAAAATGCCAGAAATTGTTTACTCTATTAATGACAAGGATATCATTGGCTGTTAACATAAACTAGATTACTGAAATTTTAAAATTGTGTAACATACCAGTCCTTTTTAACTTCTCACTCTTGAATTCCAAACTAGAGAGGGTACATCTCCTGAACACAGAGATTATCTCAGAACTAGATAAAAATATTTAAATGCATTTCTCTGAGAAGCACTTCTGGGAATTCTGGGAATATAGGAGGGAAAGATCTCTACAATCCTTACACAGACCTAGAAATTTTCCTGTGGAGTTCCCCTCCCTAAACACTCATTATCTTCTATTCCTTAACGCAACATGAAAACCACAAGACACAAATTAAAAATCAAAGTTAACATACAAAGTTGAATGAGGTTTTACAACTTCAGAGTAGCTCTTTCCCTGGTAAGTCTTATGAATCATCTGAGACCCTGCTACTGCAGATGATTTGAACTACAGACATAATATAAGGTTTTCAAGCATATAAATATTAAGAAATTCCAAAAAAGCTATAAGACTTAGCCTTCTAATTTATTTATTCTTCCCATTAGTTTTGAAGGCATTTTACTTATTTCAGTCTCTGAAACATACTTAGCAATAGGAAAAAAAGTGAATAAGTTACAGTAAAAAGGTAAATTTAAATTTGAGCAGACTCATGCACTGTTAGTAGAATGTGGAGAGACCATATTACTTTATTATGGTAATGATAAAGGCAATAAGAACGTAATCCACATCTGAAATCCCACAGAGCAAAACATTCAGAAGGCAGAGGTGGAGAAAGAAAACCAACTATTTTAAAGACATCATACAATAACACACAACAAGAAAAGGCTCTGCAGAAATCAAGCTTGAACTCCCTGAGCCATAAAAGCCCTTGTTTTCCCAGGCAGATACTTTCAGTGATGGATCAGCCAATTCTAACTACAGGTAGGAAGTGCTTCCTTTCAGTGCTGTACATCATCACACGTTGAAATATCAGACTTTAATTAGCTACAAGATGGCCATTTCAGTAAGTTCATTAAAAAGTAAAAAAAAGAAAAACAAAAACAAACAAAACAAGCCTCTTGATCCCCACTGTTTGTTAACAACACTCACAGTATAAAATTGGCTTTTGAAGACTGACAATAGATAGCTTCTTACTAACTCTATGGAAATTGCATTTAGTGATGAACTCTGTCCCAGTAAAAGAAGCAGAAAGATGACTGACACCTTTGTTAATTTTTGTCAGATGCCCATAGCAACAACAAGAACATATTATTTAATTGCTCTGCTAAGGAATCTATACTAGCCTTGGAAAGGAAATGACATGCACTGCAGGGCTTATAAAATACACTGGGGAAGAATTTCTCAGGTAATTTTTCTTTAGGCCTCACCACTCATGCTCTTTGCACACATGTGTAACTCAAATTCCAATCTACCATGAGGAAACATGAACTTATTTTATCTTGGTTTCCTATTATATTTTATATGGAAATGCAATGAACATGCAAGTTTATGCTTTTTCATAACTGACTATAACCCCTAGGGTACAGAAGCAAAACAATAATTATCTGTCAATATTAACAACCAAAACTCTGAAAAAAATCACACAGAACTGGGCTGAAACAGCTTAGCAACTGATAATTTCTGTAACATCTCATTTCAACTAAATGAATATGAAAGTTTAAGCAAATCAATTGATATAAAACAAACAGTACTAGTTCAACTGAATCTACAGAACAGCTTTAATAGACACACTAGATCTGTATATTTTAAAGTGCCATTTTTTCCCAGAAAGCACCACCAGCAATGAGTTCCTGCTAACTAGCCCATCTGCAGTATGAATCAATGAAGCAAGGATGAAGCACTTTGTGAAGAGACACATAGGTTGGGATTTCCTTGCAATACACAGGCATATTTCTCCCCTGTTAAATGCAGGAAAATCATCACTGTTCTAGTCAATTTGTTCTTAATACAGCACTGAAATCTGAGGAGATGCAGCAGGAAGCAGAAGGCTGCACATCATGAATTTTAACAACTATTTGGGTGTACTCAAGGTTCTGCTTTTGCTGTGGAACAAGAGACTTAGAATTACTCCTTTGCTTTAAAAGACACAGCATTTAGAAAAAGGTACAGCTGCCACAGATCCAGCTCAATTCAAGTTCTAAGTCTTGTCTTACACAGCTATCTTGATATTTAAGAACATTACCACATTAGATTCCAAAGACTGACTCGTCTCTTGAGCATTAGGGTAAATCACTTGGTTGATATTCCTAGCTTTTCCAATAGGGGTCCCTATTTTACAGGAGAAATTGGTCTTTCGAGTCCCAGAGTCAGAGAAATTAAATCCACTCTGTAAAAGACTCTGTATGCTTGATTTTGCAGGTAGTGATTTCAAACCAAAAAGAAAAATGTGACAAGATCCATACATGTGTTGCTCTGAACTAAGACTGCCTACGAGTTTAATTACATTCCATCTCTTTTATTCAACAACCCAATATTGCACTTTTCCTCTTGCATCACCCCTAGAGAAAGGCAGGCCACACCAGTATTCAAACTCCTCCATAGTCACTCTATACAAGACCACATTATAACATCCAGACTTCTCCATACTATACCCACCCTCTAATGAATTCTAAGCCTTTCCTTGGAACAGAAACAACTGACTACCACATGCACAGAGAACAGGCACATTTGAAATCTCTGTATCTGTAACATAAGAACCTGCAGCTCATTTTTAAGTGTTTTGAAAAGACTAAAGATGCAAAAGCAAATGAAAAGTACATAAGTACATCATCACTGAAGGGAAACTCTGGAGCAATATTTCCAAAATTATTCTAGCTCCAAACAATCCTTTTCTCCCATGACCAGGGGTACATATTCATCTCATGATTACCAGGGGAGAACAAATGATCTCCTGTTTCTACTTTCTCGGACATGAGACCTGCAATATCACTTAGAATTATTAAGACGAAACTGTTGATAAACATGAAGTTCAAGGAAATTGCAAAATAACGTCCCTTGAAACATCATCAAAAGCATACAGGAAATTCATATGTTTCTCAGAAGATATTACATAAAGCTCTTTTAGAGGGTTTCATGTTTATTACATGAACCTCTTTTAGATGTAAATAAATACACAAACTTTTAAGTGTCGTCTAGTACAAATACTCAAGTGCATTAAAAATTTTGGTCAACTATCTGTTTTCCTTGACTTTTACAAGGACTGTGCATGTATCTACATCTGATTTTGACATTATAACCTAGTACTTTCTGGCCAGGGGTTAAGGGAAAGAAGAACTGTCTACAGCTCACTCTTAATGGGTATTTTCTCCCTTCTTTCATGATATTTTTAAGAAATATCAAATGAAGTATAAAGTCAGCAATGTCCTGGAAAGGAAAGGAGTTACACTCCTTAACATGGCAGCCTGATTATGACCCAACTATCAGAGAAACAAAAGTTACATTAGTATCAGAATTCGAGGGGGGGGGGATTACTCCTTTTGAGAGTCAGGAAGTTCTAGCTATGTCAGCATTCCTATTACAAGACATATAGTACAGCAGGAGAAAGCTAACATTTTAAATGCTTATTTATCTGTCATTCAAAGGTTTCCTGAAAAGTAAAAATATTTCAAATGCAAATTAGATAAACACAAACATATACCACATTCTTCTCTCATGAATAAAAATTAATTATTTTTCTGGACTATCGCACTAAGAAAAACATCTAAAACATTCCAGAGTTACATGAAACCATGGGGGTTTTTTTCCAATGTATGAAGCAAAAGTAGAATTCTCCATCAAAAAGCACCAAAAGATGACCCAGGGCAACAGGTAATTGTAGGTTAATAAGCCACCATATGAGGGCAAGGACCTTGCTGCCTTACAAAAACTGCATTTTTAATCAAAGCCACATTTGAATTTGATTCATATATTTACTGAAGATCAGGAGCATAACTACAGATGGAATGTTTTTATTTTCAATATCTTTTATTTTCTAAAACGTAATTACGTCCTCTTAAACGGCATATTTTAAGACTTCTGTTCCTTTTTTTTTTTAAATCTTATCGCTACAAGTTTCTGTTGAAAGACAATAAAACATGTTTTTAAATAATACACACACAAATAGACATATTTACGTCACAAGGCAGCAATTAACTAAGGACTAAGGGCATTCCAGATTATTTCAATACACATCTGACAGAACTCATGAAAAACATCATTCATTTCTTTGATCCTTTGGTAAAAGATCACAGCACTTGTATGTTTAAAATAGGCTACTGGAACCTGAACTGTAAGAGAAGCGTGGAACAATCACAGCACAGTCCCAACCATAAATACTCTGCCCTGTAGATACCAGGGTCACATCAAACAGTGGTAGACACTAGAGTTCTAATATTTATGGTTAAAGAGACTGTTCATAGTCATTTGTAAGTAACCTTTACCAAATGGCAAAGTTACCGATGTTAATCAGAGACTATTCCTTGCACTTTCACAAGTATACTGCCATGTTTTAATAAAACATACTGCTAGGTCATATTGGAAATGAATTATTGATCCCCCTGAGTTGTTAAGATTAAACTTTTACAACCAATTTTTTTAGGATAAGTTAGCTGTAATGATGAACAGCTATAAAGTAAATTAAATCCCTAAATCATATGCTGTTTACAATGTTTAGATCACTAGCTGTATGGAAGTTTGTTATCACCTATGCAACAACAAAACATTAACTGAACTTCAAGGAACATGGAACTGACTACTGCTGCTTGATGTATTGAATATTTTATTAACAGCAATAAGCATATTTTTCATGACCGAAACACTGGAAACAAAGTGATTGTCACAACTGCTGAAGAAAATGAGCAGGAACCAAATTTACACAGTTCTACTGGCAGTAGAAAGTGCACATATTTTACCACAGCTCCATAAAAGCCTAGCTGGCACTAGGCAATAAAGGATTACTCAATTAACCATAAACCAGAGCTTACGATACTAATTGTTGCATTTGAAACTTGAATCGTAAAAGAGTTAACAATTGTATGTTTACAATGTAAAGACAGGCTGCTTGTACACTATGTGATAAAGGAGAAACCCAGAGATTTAAAATCAACACTCAGTCATAATGATAAAGATGAACTCTCAGTAAATATCATTAGTTTAATTTGGACTTCCTATAATTTAAGTCCATATTCATTTGCTTAAGGCATAGCTCAAATCCATCTACAAAGACAAAACCTCAAACTACCTATATACAGTTCTAAAGCAATTTTTCAAAATTGGTCATAAAACCAATTGGTATGATGCTGTAAAAGAGCCAATGGCTACTGTGCAAGTATCTTGACAAGTACGTTGTCTCTTAACAGTGTTGAGAAAGGTAACTGTTTACAAAGAAATGCAGAGTTCAGTACTTGAGTCATACACATCCTGTATGTTTTCCCAGAAGATATTACAGGAAATAGCAATGTTCCTTTATTACACAAATATGCATAATCACAGTCATCTAGTTAGAGACCTACTAAATGCTGAAATTAGTACTTTGAATTTTAAGTTTAGCATACATAGAAACACTTCCAATAACCTACATTCCCCCTCTCCATTACATTCTGTGGCTTTCACCTACTACTGAGGGAACAAAACCACAAATAAAACACAATCTTCCTGAGTTACTAGGGCATGTGTGAATTATGATTCCTTTAAGTTTCACAAGTAGGTACTTTTGAAGTACACCAGTTACTTCTGGAGTGCCTTAAAACTTTAAAAATTGAGAAAATACTGAAACATGAAGGCTACAGAGAGAGATTATAATCTTAGTCCTCCTGAAATATTATAAAATCACAATTAATCACAGAATCATAAAATATCCTGAGTTGGAAGGGACCTACAAGGATCATAGAAGTCCAACTCTTGGTCCTGCATAGGACACCCCAAGAATCACACCATGTGCCTGAGAGCAGTGTCCAAACACTTCTTGAACTCTGTTAGGCTTGATGCTGTGACCACTTCCCTGGGGAGCCTGTTCCAGTGCCCAACTACCCTCTGAGCAAAGAACCTTCCCTTTTATCTGACTTAAACCTCCCCTGACACAACTTCAGGCCATTTCCTCAGGTCCTGTCTGGTCATCAGAGAGAAAAGATCAGTGCCTGCCCCTCTGCTTCCCCCTGTGAGGAAGCTGTACAGTGTGCTGAGGTCTTCAGGTGAAATTCTTATGAAGCCAGAATTGTGTCAGCTTCAAGTGAACAAATTCACAGTTTCACATGTCACAGGGCCCCTAATTAGCCTAAACCCTAGACTTTTGGGGTTTTTTATGCAATGGGTGGTGTGATAGGGTGAACAGAGATCACAACCACCAAACTGCAGTGCTGCAAACTCCCATTTCTGAATACTTGCATATCATCTAACTGGTTCAACAGCTCCTGAAATACTTCTAACCATGAGACAAATCATGTATTTACCGTTACTAGCAAGTCTGGAAAGAAAGTAAATATAGAAAAAGTAAATATTGTGGCCAATGGTCAACACAAGTGTTATGATTAGGGAGAGTACACACAAGACAAAGTAGACAAGTACTATAAACCAGTTTGAATTAAATGTCTTTTTGCCTTGTCTGGTTTACCAAAATACCTCCAAAAATAAAGCTTCTCTACAGATTTATCACATTTATCACATGTATACTCTTCTTCACAGAAAACTACACATTACTTTTTTAGGAAATACATTATCAGAAAGGTCCAAAAATGATTTTGACACTGTACAAGTCATCACTGTATTGCTTCTGTGTTTCACAAAAAACAAACTGAATCAAGGGGAAAAACTGCTTTTCATAGCAATCATGCTGTTAACATTTAATTAAAACAGAATTTGAATCAAAATGCTATGTTAGATAAAGTAAGTTTCTTCTGTAATTTTTGATCCTTTTTATGACATCCAGAAACCGTAAAAATCTAAACTACAAGACTTCAGTTATGGATAATACCATCAAATCAGTCTTCACTTACATCGAAGAAGTAGAACATGTCAGATGTCTGCTTATTCAGGCCTATGTTAGTACTGCAATCAAACACATGCCTGCACTAACAAACAAGTTATGAGAAGTTAAATCTTTTCACTAAGAGCCAGTTATATCAAGTACAGACACTTTGGGCAAAAAGCACAACCATCTGATTCAACACTTGCACACAGAAAACTCCAGTTGAATGAAAAACAAGGCTTCCTAAAACATAATAAACAGGAGAGCTACTATAATGACACTGATTTCTTACCCTACGCATGGCTTCCTCCTCCTCTTGACGCTTCTCATAATGTGCAAAGTCATCAAAGATTGAGGTGGTATGCTTGAAAGTAGCAATTATTTTAAGCACTTGCTTGGCTTTTTCTAGGGGTACCTCTTGAGTGTCCCTCGAATTGGTAACCGGTTTGTTGTCATTGTTTTCCAAGCGAATGTGCCGCAGTTGGTTATTGGGAACGTCTTTGACAAAGATCCATTTGACATCAAACTTCCCCTTCCACTTATCCTGAGACCAGACACCAGCATATGCATTGTAGTCCACAACAGACTTCATCTCAGCCACTCCACAAAAGTGTCCACTGCCATTCACACTGAAGAGTAAATAGAGTGGGCCTTTTCCATTCAGGGAACGGTAAGCAGCATCCAAGCGCTTATTACCATGCTCAGTACTACACCAGATAGAGTACTTAATGGAGCGATGAATATCGTCCTCTGAATAACTTTTGATTATAAACACGCGTCCGTTCTTCAGATTCCAATCGAAGTCTTTGGGATTGTAGTTGTTTATGGCCTTTAGTTTCTCCAGCACTGGGTGCACTTCCACACCAGAAGGTGAGGAGCTGACGGATACAACACCTAAACCAAAGTTCTCACTACCAGCTCCATTGTTCTGGCTGAAGCCCACACCCCTATTACGAGGAGCTACCCAGCGGTTTTGCAGCTGTTGCTGCTGCAACTGGTGAGGCTGGGCCTGCTGCTGAGGTCCTTGTTGCTGTTGTGGTTGCTGTGGCTGAGGCTGCTGTTGAGGCAGTTGGCTTTGCACCAGTGGTGGTGGTTGAATTAATGGCTGAGGCTGCTGGATTATAGTCTGAGGAGGCAGTACTGGTTGAGCTGGGGGTGCTTTTACCACTGACCCTTTGTCATCCCAAGTTCCAATATTCATGTTGTGTTTTATTGGTGGTGGTGGTACAGCAGGGCCCCCAATGCCCACGTTACCTTTAGGCTTGAGTTTCGGCTGAGGTTTAGCAGGTTTCCTTGCAATTGCAGCCCATGAGGTTGGTTTAGGTGCTGAACTGCTAACTGGGGGCACGCTGTTAGCTGCAATGCTTGTCATACCTGTACTGCTCAGAGCTGAACCTACAGTTTTTGTTACAGCAGCCGTCATATCTCCACCAATTTTCAGTCCAGTCATGCCTTGCTCAATGCTGCTAATCCCAGGCACCTTGCTCAGAGTATCACTGCCAAATCCAGCCTGTCCATCTGCTATGGCTCTCCCAAGAGAACTAGGTGGATAGCCATAACTGCTGCTGTAAGCAGAGCTTTGCGTTGATTGTCCCTGAGATCCACTTGTCCCCCATGTAGAGAAGTCTGCATTCCCAGGAAAAAAATTAAATCCATGCTGCCCAAGAAATGGAGGGGTATTTCCTAATGCCCCAGGTTGACTAAACACACCATCGGGTATGTAATGGTGTTCACCATTACTCATCTGTCCATAAGTTGTCAAATATGGCATTGGAGGGTCGCCTGCAGTTGACCATGCTGCTTCACCTAAAGAGTATGGAAATCCAATGGATGGAGCATAATAGCTAGGCATATATGGGTCTGACATTGGTGGATAGCTGTTACTCTGCAAGAAAATAAAATAAAAATCAGCAATACTGACAATTATGCTCAGAGCAAAAATCCCTGTAATACAATCCAAGACATTTTTAAGGGTTATATGAATGCACTTGTAACTTTCACCATTCCTCCCAACATAAAAGATGAACTAAATAACTGTCAGATATGACCATTTTTTTCAAGGGACTGTCTCAAAGCACTAAAGAGTCGCATTTTTTGTAACATACTATCTTTACTTTTAGTTACTAAGCTAGGTTAAATATGCCTCCATGCAAACAGTATCAAGAAAATAACTTAAAGTTAGCTTAAAGTAGCTTTAAAAAACAAGTCGTAACAACTGTACTTTCATAAATAAAGCAAATTGGCTGCAACTATGATTTTAAGTTTTGGTATTCTTAGCTTTTGCCAAATTTCTCACTTCTCACTTCTGCTGGAGACACCAACAGAATACTACAGTGAAATGGATGCAAGGCTGCCTGTTTATTTCATAAGAAACAACAATAAAACCATAACATTTCCATGCTATTGAGAATGGACTTTAAATCAGTACTACACCAGATAGACTCCTGGGAAATCACAGAATTTACTTCTTGAGACATTTGAAGGACTAGCCCCTATGACTTCTGATGTTGTTTTGGGGGAAAAAATGCACGTTATCATTCTCTAGCTGATGCCTCCTTAATGTTGAATTCTCGTGAAAAAAAAAAGTGAAGGCAATCAAAATTCTGAAAGTTTTTTAATAATTTGCACTTTGTCCCTCTCTCAAGACCTTACAAACTTAACACAATGCATATAAACTTTTGGTTACAGAGGCAATTCACAGCTCTGAAAGTCAAGTCATTAACTTCTTGGCAGAGAAGTTGTACCAAGCTGTAGTAATATTAAGTTTCAACCTATTATGCCATCAGCTGTGAGCTACTTCTACCACCTTCAAAGGAAATCATGTCCAAGCACTTAATATATTCTCAGAGCCAATAAAACTGTTGTTTTGAACTGCATCCAACAGATGATAATTTTGTGGCAAATGTAAGGGGCTGGGTTTTGGTCTGGGGGTTGTGTTTTGGTTTTTTGGTTTGTTTTTTTCCTCGAGCTTCTTGTACTGCATCTTTCTGAAGCCAGAACACAAGCACAACAGCAGGAGACATCAAAGCATGCTTTTTAACTGAAGCTTGTCCAGAATTCTTAGGAATACTTTATCTGCTTAAGATATCATAAGACAAAATATGATATAAAATTATATTTCAATGGATATTCAGGCAAGTAAGTAATTCTAAGAAATATCCAAAAATTAAGTCTGGAAGTCAGCTGAACGCCAAAATTAACTTCAAGGTAGTAAATAATGTTCACTTACCTGATTTGTCTGACTACTTAGATATGGCTCAAAATCATCATCATTTACTGCATCCTTTTGATGAATCGAACCGTTTTGTACTGAAACTAAAAGTAAGTCTGTATTAGTATACTTTCTCGAAGTTCTGTGCTGCACTTTTAATCTAGGTAACAGTTCTTGATCACCTGTGCATTGAAATACGTATTATTGTCAAGCACTCGTCCAATTTAAAGAAAATACCTCATTCTATTGATCATCATGATCCAGTCTTAGGAGAGGTCTGCAAAGATGACAACTAGAACAGACTATTCCTGACTGTTCTTTCCTGAGATCCATAGATAGAGGCAGAACTACAGGCACACTTTTATTTGCACAGGCAGTATATCCAGTGTTTCCAGAAGTACCAGACCAAGTGCAAATGTGCAGACCAACCAGATCTACAGACATATTCAATAGGTTCAGGGAAAGTTGCAACACACAGCTTTCTCCTGCCAGGAGGAAAGGCAGTTACCCACCAAGACAACTGTGAAGGGCACCACTATTCAGATATTTAACTCTGTATTTCCTACATAACTATACTGCCTTAGTGGCATCTCTGAAGCTCTGAGGGGACAAAGCAAAACAGAAACAAGAGCTTAAGTCCCAAAGGGTGATTACAAGCCTTTCCCAACATATATGCTACTATATGCTGGAATCTTTTCCTACCTGCTCTTCTTGGCCTCCTATTACCTTTCATTTCATCTAAGGCATTACACCTACCTGGAATTTTCCAGCTGCCTAAATTACTTGAAGTGTGTCTCTACCATCCCCCAGGCTACTATTCAAACAAAGCCACACTGTAGAAATTTCTGCTAAGTTCCACTGTTTCCCATGGTGCAAAGCAGAATAAGGACTTAAACCAGCACTTGCAACTATATAACTTGAAGATGAAGATCTCTTCTCAAAAAAAAAATTTCTGGTTTTCCAGATGCAACTTTTTTTTTGGTGTTATAGATCAAAAAGGTTTAGTGGGGAAAAAAAAGTTTCATAAACCACAACACCAGAAGTTACAGTAAAACAGCAGATTTTCTGAGAGCTTAAGACACTGAATTAAGAGGTGATTCTGTGGTTTCCCTCTTTTAGTAAATGCTCTGAAAAGCATATACAACCATATAACTAAATCTTCAACTTTGTTGAAATTAGTGTTTAAGAGTGGAAGGGGCTTCTGTTTCATTGAGCGGAGGGGCGCTGCCACACAAAAGTTCACATTGCAAACCAAGTGGTGCCTGGACTAAGTAATTTGAATTTTTTTCACATTTGACTTCAACACCTCTAAAACAAAACTGCCTTCAGTGAATGAAACTAGCTGAAAAAAAATGACAAAGGAATAGATATAATCACAATGAACAATCAAAATCCTGGAAAATTTTATTAACTTCAGACAGCAGTAAAAAGAGGTAAAAATTCATAATTTAACACAGAACAGAATATTTTTTTTTCAAAGCAATTACTGGGAAGGAAGAAAGCAACTTGTGTTTTGAATACCTTCTTGAAGTTTTAAAAGTCAGAACACTTGACAGTTCAATTATTATAAACTGGCACAGAGCATTTCTATACTAGTTACAATAAAATATGACCGGCAATGATAAGCACAATAGGGTCTAGAACTGGACAGAACAATATTCCTAATTAAATACCACACTTAAATTAAAAATTAGGTGTTGGGGGTGCTTTTCCCCCACAAATAAAGAGTTTCAGTTAAGGTCATTAATCATCCTGAATTTACACACAATGGTAACATATGAATGAGCTGGAACACTATATTCCTCTTTATATTTGGCCCAGTTACACATGGGATGAGCCTCAAAACATTTTGTCCACGCCATGCCCACTTCTTAGACTTCACTAAATAGTACAAACAGCTCAAATACAATTCTGTTATAATGAAAAACATGGGCGGCAGCATATAAGTTTCTTAAAAGCATGCAACCACAAATAAAGGAATAGACAGCTGTATGTCAAGACTAGCATCCTATCAAAATTAATCTCATACTGACTGCTAATCTTCATAAAACGTGCATGTGCTGTGTTTATTGTTTCACAAAGGTCACTGAAGACAGAATTATTTTTTGGTTTGCCATTACAACTAACTTGGAATATTCTTGTAAATGTATTTTCTTTCTTATTCATTCTGTACTGAGATCCTAAGTCAAAAACAAAATATTTCTACAATGACATTTTTCCTAATAAATACATACATTTCTCAGTGAAATAGCATCACTAGAAGCACGTTTCTTTGGCTTTTCATTCTAACTTTACTTAAAGTGTTAATAGTGAAGAATGTAGCCCACACAGACATTTAACAATGGCAAATGAATGCCTCATTCCCAAAATCTCATGTTAAGTATTCCAACTGAACAGGGCAGTGATGAAAATGCTAATTGAAACTAATCTACAGATACTAAAAATATCCGTATCAATACAATGCTGAAAATACCATGTACTTCCACAAACACTGTGAAAATATACAATGTAATTAGCTATTGGGAAGAAACAACTCATCAAATAGAGGAACTTAAAGCTAATATTCTTTTAACTATTACTATCCTTGGAATAACCAGAATGGATAAATTATAGTCAAAGGCATAAGAATAACTTTTTCATTAGAAGTCATCGCACCTTACTGTGAAGAATAAATACTAAAAGAAAAAGTAACATTTCATTCTTGTTTTAAACCTAATAATTACATTTAAACCTTCTACAAAACAAAAAATTATTATATACAAATAAGTGTAAAAAACAAGTCAGCACCCTCCTATGACAGGTGTGATACGCTGGCACAATAAACAAAAGCAGAAAAAAAGGGAGTTCCAGGAATGCCTTGTTTCTCCCCATCACCATGCCCCTATAGGACATAATTTGATTGATGTCAGTTCTGATGTTTTATGTCAACTGTACAGTAGTTGACAAGTAGAATAAGAAAACTTTGACGACAGTATGATTTAGTCACAGAAGTCTCTGAAATACAAACATTAATATCCAACATAACAGACGGATAGTGCTGTTCTACACACTAAAACGTCAATCCCACAAATTCCGGTCAAGGGAAACAGCACAGTACACCAATTTATCAATTAAAACAAAGCACCCAAAACATTTTACTAGACAAAACAAATCAGCTACCTTCCGATATAATTTACAGGTCTAATATTTTTCAGTTCAGTATGAAATATGCACACATCCCTTTTACTGCTCACTCACATTCTCAGTCTACCAGACATGCGGACAGGTTCTACCACCCTTTTTAACATCACTGCTCTTATGCACAGAACCAACTTCAGATTAGTCTGTTAACTCAGCATCATATCTTCCTTCAAAGCTCCTTTAAGCTGAGACCTATCATGACAATTGAAAAAGATTATTGTCTGCTAACATGTGGTCAGTAAGGACTGCTGATACTGACTTAATTTATCCTCTTGAAAAAATCTCTAACGCAAAGCCAACTACTCATGCTACACTGTGCTACCATCTTCAACCTCACAGACCTTTAATCTAATGCTAAATCATAACAGTTTCACTAAGCAGACATTACACCAAATAATTTAACAAAGCAGAGATTATTGTTCTGTTCCACTACAGTTTTCATTGAAGTTATATTCTCACCAAGAGAATACATCATAAGCATTCACTATTTAAAAGGATGCACTCCATAAAAAAAGTCCAAGTTCAGAAATGCAAAAATCTCTTCCTTACATAGCAAACCGAGAGATGTGTTTTGATTCAAACATTCCACGGCAGTGACAAATTATAGAACACAAAAATATGCTAACATAAATAAGCCAAAGTAGAGCTGACTAGTGCATTTTCACACACTGCACCCAAATAGAAATGCTTAATATTTTCACTCCAATTCACATATAAAATAGTTCAAAAACTACCTGTATGATTCTCTAACAGATGCAACTCAGTAACCTCGCTAAAACTGTGAAACAGTAATTCAATGATTGAGAAGCCACAAACTACTTGCTACAATGAATTTGACTTTTCTTCTCATTTAAAGGCAACTTGGAAGGTAAAGCCAGAAACTACTGCAAAAACATGAAGTAGTTAAAAATTGCAGTTCTGGGAAAAAAAGTAGAGGTATCAGAATATTAGAGAACAAGTATTAAAGACTGACCAACCTAAGAAGGTCTGAGGAGGTAAACACATGTTCATTTTTCTCTGAATGCAGAGAAATTAAAACAGGTCAAATTCAGCAAGATTTGGCAACTCTCATAAGCAGTATATGTAACAAGAAACAGATAATCTGCACACAGACAGAATAACAGAGTAAGTACATTGCGAATAACATTAAATGACAGCTCACAGAGAACAATTAGATTAGTTCAGATAATGAACAGAGGGGGGCAAAGAGTACCTGAGCTCACAAAAAATGTTTCTTATCTGCTTAGGTATAATGAGCATATTAACACACAAAGGTACCTGTGTGCATGCTATTCTATAGCTCAGTTTGCTGAGCAGCTCAGAATTAAATGGGCACAAGAAAGGCAAAAAGAAATTCCAAATAGAATGTTAGTAAGAAAACAAATTTCAGACTAGAAACTGCAAGATACAATCTGAGATGCTGTTTACAACTGACTTGCCAACAATTTTAGAGAGAAGAATATTAAGTAGTTAGTAGTTCCTTCTTTCCTTGTGGGAAAGAAACCTCACAGAGCACAATATTTAAAAACTAAGATGCTGACAGAAACATGAAAAAAGCAGAAAAGCAGAAGACCTACAAACACTGATAGAAGATTCTATACTGATGCTAAAATGAAGAAAGACCACAAAAATTTTGAGAATAAGGAAGGTGATGTTTTCTGCTCAGACATGAGTAACTAGTCACGTGGTTGCTGTGTAGCAAACTAAGGAAGCTGTTCAAAAATATTCTTCCTATGATTCTATTCACTGGACAGAAAGACCCGAGGTGTACTGGTAAAAGAGATTATACAAGTGTATCACAAAGTCAGCTAAAAAGAAGTAACTATGTTACTGTACCACTTCTGACATTAAACTTTTGCAAAATAAAACATTTTAAACTGATGCACTGCTGTGCCACAGTAAAAATGCTGGGAAATGACACTTTGGCACACAATTTCCTGTCATCCTGCTCTGAAATAAAAGATATCTTATAGCTACAACCCCTTCCCATGACTGTCTGAAGACACGTGATCCTCCATAAACAGCAACATTACAGATTTACACAGAAATGTGAGGTATTAACTTACCTTTATTTCCCTGTCCTTTAGGTCTCTGTATGTAGAAAAGTAGGAGGAAAAAAGCAAAACAAGTTCAGTTAGAATCCTCTAATATTAACTTCAGGGTAATTACATTTATTTGCCAATTCTGCCCTTTTAAACATAAATATAATTTTAAAATATTATTAAAATCATGATATAAAAATCTTGTGACATTATATAAAATATTACAAAACCAAAAACTGATCAAATTTCACAAAAAAATTTGGAATAATCTAGTATTTACAGCATATGAAGCTTAAATGGTGTTGAAAAACTGAAGTGCACTTTGTTTGCCCCACACACACCCCAAAAAACATAAGCAATAAACACAAAAACAACGTATTGAGTAAAAAAAAATTAAATTAGTAGCTTTAATTACTGACAAAATTACGATATGTCATCTTTTAAATTGACTGACAGGTAGGTATCAGAGAATAATCTACAATGCCTTGCTTTTTAGATATACAAAGGAATATATACTGATATTGTAAGCTGAACTTCAGGCTGTGCATTCCTCACCTAGGCAATTACATGGAGAAAATGATACAGCCTGTACGAAGCTTTCACACAAGGAAATAATACCTTAAGGAGGATTTTTTTTTTTTTTTAGGATTAGTCATTACAAAACACTGTTAATCTGTCATGCACTGAGAATCAATGTAACAGTACAAGTTACAGTATCCTTAATTCCTCTATAGCAAGATAAAATCGTTTAGAAAAACAAACATTAGTCCATGAAGACCTAATTCATCTTCTCACATATTTTCAACTGAGCATGAGTGAGTCCCCAGGCTCCATCACTCTCTTAACAATTTTTAGTCCCAGAAGAGCTCAGTACTCAGAGGTTTGAAAGTTTAGGAGGTAACCACCTCCATGTTGCTTTTATGCGTATCTGTCTCAGAGCTGCCTGTACACTGTCCAGCACTGCTCCCTCTAAATCTGCACTGGTTAGTCACCCCCCTCTCCCACAACCAGATAACTATCTCTGTAACCTTAAAAATCCCAACGACCTCATCTTGTGGGATAAATCTAATCCAAACACAAAGGCATGTAAAGACCAAGATACACAGAACGAGAAAAGTTTGGAAGAAGTAGCTTTCATGGAAACCAGAACAATCACAAGCTAAGAGATCACTGAGCTAGAAATAAGTACTTAAAGGAAACTGAAGAGCATGCACAGAAACAAAAGAAACAAAACATTAAAGGCACAGAGAGAAAATAAAAGGAGACAGGACACTGCGGGGCCAAAACTTTTGGGGAGTGGCAGAAGCCCACGGAGGAAGCAGAGACCAAGACAAAACGCTTCCAGCCTGAGAGAAAGCCCAGCAGAGGCCTAGCAAAGATAAGGAAATAACAAATTTTAAGCTCCGTGGAAGATCAACTTTAAAAAAGTGTCCAACAGCGCAAGGAGATAAACTGACAACTGGTGGAAGAAGCAGAGGCCGGAGGGAAAGGGCTGGGTGAGGAAAGCGAAAGGCAGGAAGAGAAAGGATGCGGTAAAGAAGAGCCAGAGGGAATT
Source organism: Pipra filicauda (assembly GCF_003945595.2). Taxonomy (NCBI): domain Eukaryota; kingdom Metazoa; phylum Chordata; class Aves; order Passeriformes; family Pipridae; genus Pipra; species Pipra filicauda. The sequence continues at coordinate 287,113 of NW_024103862.1, read as the reverse complement.
AGGGGTTTGCAGGGGAGAGGATACGGCGCCGGGCACCGCGGAGAACCTGGAACTGAGGCGCTCCCGGAGCGGAGTGAAGAACCAGGAGACCGGGGGGGGCTTGGCGAGGAGGGCCAGCCCGGGTGGGTCCTGCACAAAGGGGCCGGGCGGCGGCGCGGGCTGAGCGGGGCCGAGCTGAGCGCCGGCGGGCCCTGTGGCCGGGCGGGAGGCGGAGCGGCTCCGGCGGATCCGCGGTTATAAATAGGGGCGGCCGGGCCGGGAAAGGGGCCCGCCATCCCGGCTCCCAGGGACCACCGCTCCCCATGGCGGCGGGGACGGAAGGAAGCAGGGGAGGGAAGGAGAGAGTGAAGAGGCCGCGAACCGCGCCGCCCCGGCGGCGAGGGAAGGTGCAGGTGGCCGCCCTGCCGCCGCCCCCCCCGCCGGCGGTAGCGACGGGCCTGGGAAGAGGGAAGGGCAGGGAGCGGGCGGCCGCCCCTCCGCCCCGCGGCCGGTACCTGGTCGACGCTGGTGGCTGACATTCTTCACGGGGAGCCGCGATCCCCTCGCTCCGCTCCGCCTGGGCCTCGAGTGATTCCGCACGCCGGGGCCGCTCGCTCGCCTCCGCCGCCTCCTCCCCCTGATTGTCGCCGCCGCCGCCGCCTGGGCTCGCTGCCGCCGCCGTCGATCGGGTTCCCGCTGGAAGGAGCCGCCGGCCGGACGCAGCGCCGCTTCCCCCCCCTTGCTCTGGGCTCCGCTTCCCCACAATGGCGGACGGGCTCCGGCTCCCACTTCCGCTCCGCGGCGCCCTGACCTTCCGCTCCCCCCTCCGCCGGCGTCGCCGCCGACCTTTCCCTTCCCGTCCCCGCCTCCTTCATGTCACGTGGCCCGGGAAGCAGCGCCGCGCGCGCGCGCCCATGGCGCGGGGGGGCGGGGCCGGAGGCCCCCTGTGGGAGCGCGCGTGCGCGCGGCGGGAACAGGGAGGGGGGTCGGGCCGGCGGAAGGTGTGGGCGCCGCTCCCGCCTTCGGCGGGCCTGGAGTGCGCGTGCGCTTTGGGAATGCTCGGGGGCGAGGGGGAACGGCGAGTCCCTGCGCTGCAACGCGCGGAGCTGCCGGGGCGGGGTGTGTGGCGGGCGGGCGGCAGCGGGGCCGAGGGGGGACCCGGCCTGGCCGCCGTGAGCGGCTGCTGCTGCCTGCGGGGCGCTCGGGCAGCCCTGCTCGGGCAGCTCCCGCCCCCCGTCCTCTCCCCTGGATCACAGCGTGGGTCAGGTTGGAAGGGACCACAGAGGGTCATCTGGTCCAGCCTTCCTGCTCACGCAGGGTCATCCCAGACACATGGCGCAGGACTGTGTCCAGACAGTTCTTGAATATGTCCGGTGAGGGAGACTCTACAACCCTTCTGGAAAATCTTTTCCCATGCATGGTCACCCGCACAGCAAAGAATTTCTTCATACTGAGGTGAAATTTCTGTGCATCAGTTTCTACCCATTGCCTCTTATCGTATTGGTTGGCACCACTGAGAAGAACCTGACTCCATCCTCCCCTTGGATATTTATACACACTGATAAGGTCCCCTCTCAGTCATCTCTTCTTGAGGCTGAACACGCTCAGCTCCTTCAGCCGTTCCTTGTAAGAGAGATGCTCCAGTCCCTTAATCATCTTTGTTGCCCTCCACTGGACCCACTCCAGGAGCTCTGTGTTCCTCTTGTACTGAGGAGTCCAGAACTGGACACAGTACTCCAAATGGATCCTGCTGGTGGTACATGTGACCCTGCTACCTCTCCCACGGCACCCCCGTGCGGGGCTATAAGTAGAGTCCAACCTGGGCTGGAGTCCAGAACCCTGGGTAGCTATACTCTCCAGCCGGGTGAGCTCATGGATGGCAGGATTACCTGCTCATAACCCTTATCCTGCCACCCACGTCCACTCTGCTCTACCGCTGGCCAGCACTTGGAAGTCTGTGCTTCGGTACAAGTTTAGTGGGAAAATAAACAATGCTTCATTAAACATGGGGTTTTTACTTAGTTGCTTTCAGTTCCATCATTAATGAATTACATATGCCTTAATCAGTATAGGGGCTTCCTGTAGCAGCCATCAGTAAAATCCAAGACCGCTTCAACAATGCCACAGAGGAGAATTAAGCATTTATAAACTCCAGTCTGAAAAGACAGCATTGTAGTTCATATACTGTGTTTAGTGTTTGGAGGAGACAATGCCATAAATCCAACACAATTGTGTAAACATAGCTGTCAGCACAATGGGAAGGTGCATCCCTCAAGACTCTCAGTCCAAGTTCATTTTGAAACTTGATGCGTGTGTTTTTTCTTCACAAAGTAAAGTGGTTTGGTTTTGTTTAGCAATTGCACAAAAGGATCTTGGGAAAGCAACATTTCTGGATGAAGTCAGTTTATAATTGCAAATCATTTCTTAAAATTGTCAAAAAGTGAACATTATACTGGAAGTTACCCAGAGTTGGTGTAGGTAAGGCTTGTAGAGTGTTCATTTATTCCACTGCAGTGAAGTCTGTAATTTTGACAATCACTCATCAAGAAACACCCTAGAGTACAGAGGAGAGCAACAAGGATGATGTAAGTCTGGATCTGGAAAATAGATTCGAAAAGAAAAGATTGAAAGAATTGGCTTTGGTTGGGCCAAGACTGAGAAGAATGAGGCTAGGATATGATATGAAGAAAGTCATTGAATATTTTTATGCATTTCAAACAAGACAAAGTGTCATGGATTTAAACTGCAGCTGGCAAGGTTAAAGTTGATCTTTTATGACACCTGGATGAAGTATTAAACCTTTCGTAGATCTGCAAAGGTAACTTTGGATAAAACTCATTTAAAACACTATCCGCAAGTAAGACTGCACTCCCACCTCTAGCACCACAGTTTCAAAGGAGGTGGAACCTTTAGATTCAGTATTTCAAATCATATATCTGTCCCTTTTTTCCAGTTCTTCTAATTCATAGGCAGCTATGGTATGAGGGGATTTTCACTTCTTGGTGAAGTGTTATAGTTTACATACAAAAAGTAGACCTGGAGTAGACAGAAGAAAAGTGAGTCAAATAGAGCACAAGCACTTAAGTAGAAGTTCCTGCATTAGATAGTCTCCTTACCGATAAGCTAGGTGTTCATTTCTGCCTTCGGTTTGTTGGGGACTTTTTGTTTGTTTTTCTGGCATCTTCTATCCTTGTTTCATTTAACCACAGTGAAATAGCTTCAACTCTTCAACCTTGTAATGCGTTTTGGTGTGGTGATAATGCCTCAAGAAATGTGGGTTCTAATCTGTCCCACTGATGAGAGAATTCAGATCTCAGCATTTCTTAGGTCGTGGGGACTACCAGCCATGGGTACATCCCACAAAGTTACATGCTGAGTACAACAGTGAAAATTCCAGGTTTGATCTTGGAGACCTAAATTGGACATCAGTAACAGTCAACAAGAGTCTACCACAGAAGTCCATTAGAGAATCTGGGCCACTGAAACATCAGATTTTAAACCATCTGTTTCATAGCACCTTACCAGTTCTCAAGATTTTTTCCTGTGACCTAGGAAATGTGACTTTTTAACCCTCTGTTTTTGGAATCATAAAATGATATTAAATGGCCAGTGTTTCAAATGGTTTTGGCCCTCCTGATTAGACAAAGAAGTCTGGAAAGAATGCAGCCAAAAGCTTTGAAAACGAGCATCAGGAAAGGAGGGCTCAAATTTATTACATGTTTAACATCTCATTGGTTTTGACCCAAGGCCATTAATTTTATGAGGCTGACAGGTTTTTTTGAATATTTGGGCTTTTAAATGTTGCTCTTTTCATAGAAGTACTGCCTTTGAGATAGTGCTGGCCCCTAGTGACTTAATAACATCTATTTAGTTAAATATGCAATGTAATAGGGGAAGAAATAAAAGCCCTAGGAATTTTTTTATTCAGTTTATAATGGTTGCTGTGATTTGTATGACAAAAATCCAATGTGCTGCAAATATTTCCAGTTTTTGATAATGTTGGTGTCTGTGCTGTGAAATGGTTCTACATCGGTCCTCCTTATCTATACTATTAGAAATGTGGTAGAGTGAAAATTATCCTTAAAGAAAATGCAAGTTCAGCAGGATTCCAGTCTGCATTGCAAGCTTAGGCTCAAATAAACCTTTTTGATGGGGAATAATGCAAGCCTCTGAGGACTTGCTGGAATGCTCTGTGGCAATTAGTTCTGTAATATTATAGTTCAAGTTCTGGCCTTATGTGGCTCTGGAGACTTTGGAAATATATACGGTTCATTTTTCAAAATGCTTTTAGGTCTAGTTTTTATCCCCTCTAATTTTCCATTGTCCAGTAGTTACGTTCAGGAATGTTATTTGTGATCCGAGCTATGACAAATTGATTCCACCACCCTTTGCCGTCAGATTATCATATCGAAGATCTCCATCATCCACGTGCATGACTAAGGTAAGACAGCATGAGGTAAGAAGCTTTTCACACTGGCAAGCTCTTCTCCAAAGAGATGCTAATGTACGGTATTAGTATATTTGATACCAGTATGTGCTGTCTATTTGGCTTAAGGGAGCATGTAGCCGTATTACAGTAGGCTGGGTCCACAACAATGATTAATTAATGGTAGATCTTCTCTAATTAGTTCTTATGAAAGACAGTCTTAAAAATTATATGTATATGCTCTTTATTTCTTCCGTCTCTGTGTGAAACCCTCCTGTCCTTCAGTCTATTTTTTTAATTTAAATTTCATTCAAATTTTGTTTAAAACTAATGTCTCTTGCTGTCTTTGCTCCCAATCCCATAGAGAAATCTCCCTTTTGGTGTACAACGTGGCTCATCGTAACTACACGTTTGGGGCTTGGCCCTGTCATCGTCCTGACTGCAGTCTGGAGGGCACAGTAACGCTGTGCTACAGAAGATTCCCAGTGGACATAGTTTATATAGCTAGGTTACTTCTGGTCTGCATCAGAGTGCTATTCAGATTGTACTTTTCCCAGTCCATTAGCAAACAGCCTATGGCCTTTTCCCACCTATTTCAAATTATTTCATATGCCAGACCAGAAAAAGCATGGAGCTGTTGTACAGACACTGCTCAGGTACCATACAGTTTATCCAAGTATTTTTAGGTGACTTGTAGTAGGAAAAGCTTCTTTAGTTCCATTTAACCTATGACATTTTTACTCCAGGACAGTTTCATTCCTATCTCAAGATCTGGCTTGGATGAGCTGTAGGTAGATATACACAGTAAGCATTTTAGGAGCCTGACATGGTAACCTTCCTGCCTGAGAATATGCACTGAACGCTAATCTCTAATTTAAACTTTATAATTTTCCTGATGTTTAAGAGAAATTGTCATGACCTGGATTCTGTAATTGTTTCAAAGACAAACCACGTGATTTCTACCTCAGACATTAGATGTAAGAATAAATCTTTTTAATTAAAATAAAGTTTACTGTATCAAAAAGACCTGGTGTGCATTTGCTGAGATGGTCACCTATTCCACAGATTTGCTTAGGCACTTATTTCGGAACAAAGGATTAAATAGATTATGGAACAGATACATGATTCTACTACTGTTTTAATGATTTTCTGTTCACTGTGGTGGAAAATACCTGTAAACCTTTCTGAAGTCACATTCTGCATGTAACTGCGGCATTTTGACTCCTGCACTTTTTATCTATTTCATTAGATCAATGAAGCATTTTTACTGCCTGGCTCTTCATGTCACAGCAGTGCCCTGTTTCTCTTTTTTCACCTAAAAACTTTTACTACTTTTTTAGTCAGAAATGGCAGAAAGTCATGTCTTTTTGCGAGTATTCTGTGTTTTTCATTCTTGCTCAAGAAGTCCTGCAACTTTTCAGTAGAATGAGGGGTTTGGCTCTGCTCTCAGCATCCATACAATATCCCATTCCATTAATCTGATTTCTGAACTTGGAAATTTTTCATCAATTTCATGAGCTTACAAAACTTTCTAAAATCTTTCTATCACTGATGCTTACATTTTTTCCTAGATGCTTTTTGCTAAGTAGTTCATTAGTGGTTAGATTCAAAAGTTGTATAGCATAATGTAGATGTTAGCTGCTAACCAGAAGGAGAGGAACTGGAAGGTTATCTCCAGCACTCTCTCCAAGCTCACTTGCTCTGACAGATCCAGAGAGAATTAAAGTAATCCCTCTCCCAAACCCTGTACCTCTGTCTAGATCTTGCTGTCTACAGAGGTATGAATATGCAAGATGAGTCCTCTGTTAATGTTCTTAAACCATTTATATAAGGAGAGAATGTTGTCAAAATTCATTATTTGAGTGTTTAAGGTCTACAACACCTATATAATCTCTGTTGTGCTCCATAGAATTTACTGAAATTCAAATCAGTGTGGTGGTCTTCCTATCAGAAGCAGTATTTTTCAGGCCATGCTTTTATATGTTGGGTTATTTCTGCACACTTCTTTTTTTCTCAAAAATATTGCACTCTTATATTGCACCCCCACCAAGTAAGGGTGTAATAAGGCAGTAAGTGAAGAGTTGTGTTCCTAAAAGACATTTGCTTTAGAAATATCTACAATAATTATCCTTTCTTTCTGTCTGTCATGTTGCTCTGCTAAATTATATGCTTATGTTATACCTATCACTTTATATTATCACTTATATTATCACATCATGCATAATAATGTAGATTATGTTGTCATATTTGTTTATTTAAGATCTATTTTAATAGAATCAGCATTTTGGAATTAAGCTTATTTACATTGAACTATGGTAAATTTGTTCTTGGATGGCATACTGCACGTATCTCCTTAAAACTGTTTACTGTCTGAGGTGCTGAAATCTTGTTAAGAAATCCTGATCCAAATATAAACCAGGGTTTCAGAGTCCTTGCAAGCACCATTTTGACTGGTCAGAAAGGTTGTTGGTTTTCTCTGTGTACTTTGAGTGCCATGGTCTCTCATTGACCAAAAAATCAGGAATAAAATGTGCATCCATTCTGCCTGAACAATGCAAGAGGATAAATTCAACCCTAGTATTGGTGTACAGTGTCAGTGGAATTTTGCCCATTGACACTAGGCTGAATTTGACCCTCAGAAACAGAGAAGCTGCAGAAGGCAGCAGGTGTTAGTTCTGCATTGCTAAACCATCATTACAGTTTACCTTCGCTAGCACAAAATCCAGCCACCCACCCTTTTATCAGTGTGATAATAAAAGGAATTAATCACCAAAGGATGATAAAATGTAGTTAATTTTTCTATTTGACTATTCTCTTGACCATAGTATGTGGGAGAAACAAACCTATGAATCAGAATATTTGATATTTTGTATTCAGTTGTGCCTTCCTGTAAAATAGCAAGTTAAATCTAGACTCTGAGTTCGGTGTAAAATGGCTAAAAAATACTTTCAATATACAAAAGGTAGGACTAGGACCTTTTTTTTTCTGAATATAGATTAATTGAATAAATAAATATAAAATACAGCTGACATTACTAATTAAATGATGGAACCCATAACCCCTTGGCTGTTGTGAATCCATTTTTATTTTAACAGCCTCATCAAAGAGAGATATACAATCCTTTCTACATTCTGTATTTCACTGCAGACACAGAAGGTGTCCATTTTTTTAAGGTTTTTCATTAACCCATGAAATCAAACGTCTGATCAGCTGCTGGATCAACATCGTTAATTCTAGTTCACTCAAAAGTGTCTCCAGGGAAGAAAGCTCAGGATTATTTTTTTCTGAGCAGTGGTTTCTGCTTTCAGTTATTTTACTAATTCCTGTTTGCCTACTGCTGTTTTGATCTTTCTTACTGTTTTGATCAGTAACTGCATCTCGTAAATGGTACTGTTGATTCTGACATGACAGTGCTTTCTCTTACTGCTGACACTTCACAGTATTTTTTTTATTTTACATTTTAGTTGCCTAGTCATGGCCATCTTTATTCCCTGATCTTAATTTTGTGGTCTGCACTGACTAACTCCCTAATTAGACAAGGCACGACTTCTCAGGTGCTCAAGGTTTGGTGCCAATGCTCAGTCAGGGCAGACTCAGTTTACTTTAGGCTGACCACCCATAATTTAAAAGATCTCAATATTTTATTGTTTTCAACCAAATCTCAGTTAGTCTGAAGTCTTGCTGAAAATGCTCTTTATAGGTAATATTTAATGTATGGATTATACACATTATGATGCAATGCTCAGATCCAATACAGAATTTAAAATAAGTAACCATCTCTCATACTTAAATCAACAAAAAATAATAGAGGTATTAATAAATTTACTGTATTGATTCACGTTACGTTATTTTTATTTTAGGAAATTGCTGAGATAGGAGGCCTATCAAGTGTCTCTTAGATTAATATACTACATTTTTTTAAATTATGTACTTACATAATTATATAACTACATTTTACTTACTAGTGAACAGAATTAGAAATGTCTTCTTTGGTTAGTTAAATGACGTCTCAGTCTTGTTTTCGTTTAAAGGCAGAAGCTAATTTTTCTTTACTTAGGGAATTCTGATCATTAAAGACATATGTCTCCTAATGTTTTGGGTCTAACAAGTTGGGAAAAGAACGTCCTATGCTGAAGCTCAGTTCAAGACAAATTTTGTGCATCCTCAACAGTATTTTTTCGCCTTTTTTAGTTTAGTGTTTTTCAGAGCTGTTGTGACTTGCTACTAAAAAGCAATCAAATAGCAAGATTTACTGCAGGGAGACTGACAGCTGCCATTCCTACCTTCAAAAGGAAAAAATATTTTGCTAATTGCTTTATTTTTGGTAACTTTTAAATAGATCCACTAGGTGGTGCTTGAAATAAGCTACCCCGGTGTGACTTGCTTATGGCTGCCAAGCCCATCTCAGAAATCCAGGTGTAACTGGAGGTCATTGTGACTGAGAAATATTAACCTATATTTCATTAGTCAACACTCTAACAGGAATATTCTGGGCAACACGAATGAGATTGCTATCCGAGTGCTTGGGTTACTCCTTTTCCAGAATTAAGTTTTCTGTTTCAGAAGTAAAGCAAGATGTTCACCATTATGGAGATGCACTGCTCTCCATTATAAATTTAAGTTATTCTTCACCTCTGGTACTCTCAGGATAGATAATTTTCCACTAGTATCTTTGGCATTTGAAGAAAAACTTTATTTCCAGGCTCAAAGTGATTTGGATAAAGACAAAGCTTGGAACTGCCTGAGCGATTCATCAGTCCCAAAAAAGGTTTAACTTCCAGTAAGGAATAAAGGAAGACTGTTGTGATGTTACTGCATATGGCCATGGGAAGGGGCAGGAAGACCCCTATGGCCAGTTATGCGGGTATGAATTATGGACACGGTGCCAAATTCCTTGTGGAGACCAAGGCTTGTTTTCCTGAGTTATTCTTTAGCCATTTGCTGTGTAATCACTCATCCTAATGTAAACCAACTTATTTGGAGCTTTGAAAAAAACAGCTGTCACAGACTTCTTGGTCAGCTGCACACCAGTCAGTTGCCCAATAATTCCTCTGCCTTTCAATCTGACACTGAAAGCTTCTGGCATAATTATTTGTTCCTGACATTGCTTCTCTATGAAAGAGGGTGTTAGTCCTGTCAAACTGCTGCCCAGTGCCCTGATGGGAGATCTTAAGCCCCCCAGCTGCTCAGAGAAGCTGTGACACTCTTAGTCCTCAGGTCACCTCCAGGTGCCTCTGCTTCTGCCTTGCGGGTGAAATCAGGCTTCACTCATGTTTTCAAGGGAAGTACCCTTCAGAAGGCATTTCTCTGTTTGCAATTTTCTTTGCAGATTCCAGGAGAACAAACTCCTTCAACTCATGGCAAGTGGGGGATAGATGGAGAAGGAGAGGGAAGAAACACGATGAACTTGTTTCTATCCTTTTTACTTGCCTGTGCTCAGGTGCTGAGGCAGGTGGCTGAGGGCAGCTGCCTGGGCTGTACCCATGCAGTGCTTACACATGCACCACCCATTTAAGTCTTGCCTGAGAAGCAGGCTGGCAAAGGTGAGACCAATGAGAGGGCTCTGATTATTGGGGCAGGTCTAGGAGGGCTTCAGTTTTGGGGCAAGGGAGCTGAAGAACTGAAGTGGCGGAGCCCAGTGGGAAAGTCAAGGTAATACTGAGAGCTGGGCAGGAATTGGAAGTGCTGAACTAGCAGCTACTGAAGATTGGGAATATCAAAGTAACCACAGTTGAAACAGTTTAAGAGACACAAGCCAAATTTAGAGTAAACCAGGTTTCTGTTATTCACAGAAAAAATGTTTAAAATTACTGTTGAGGTAGGGTATGAAGGAAAAGCATGTGTGAATTGCCAATGGAGGAAAATCTAGAGAGTTTACAATAAAAGCCGCTAAAGTGTTCACATGTGAACCCGGATAATATAGACCTAGTAGCTGGTAAGTGCACTGCAGTCACATTTAATCTGTCATTTAGGTGTAGTGAAAAGTCTGTTTTGCTCATGGCCAAAGCACAAAGGCTCTTTTCACCACAAGGCTGGGAAGCAAAGTAAGGTATGTAAACTAGGATGATGTATATGAGAAACTAATCTTTCACCTGTAGTATGTCTATATCATGCCAGGTATTTTTTGTCTATGGAGAAACAGCCTAAGGGTATTGATCTTAAAGAAAATAAAGGATCTGGATCACTGGAAAGCTATAAAGAAGAAATTAGTCAGAAACTCAGCATTTTGTGCAAAGATTATTTATAGGACATGAAAAAATAGGCTTAATTATCTGCCGTGCATCTTGGAATAATGCTGATATCCATAATCTGAAATATGCAAATTAGAAAATATTAGTGCAGCCCTCAATTAGTATGAACTTGATTGTTCAAAGGCTTCCTTCTTCTCTTTTTATTTGTTACTGTATGTCTGAAATGGATACAAAAGTTTTATATTTATACTACTTTCTTTCTTCAGTTTGTTGTTGCTGCTCAAGTTTAACATCAGTTTTAGTTTTGTACCTGAGTGTCTTCATTTTTCAAAATGCTAAGTTACCAAAAATCAAAGTCTTTGTTCTAAACCAGAAGTCACAGTTGGATAGATCAGGTAGTTAATTTTATTCTTTATTTAGCTTATTTATTTATTAAGTTTGTGGGAGGGAGGTTAATAACCTAGTTCTTTTTTTACTGCTTCTGTTTCATTTTCATGTGAAGAGGCTGATAAAATCTTTGTTCATGACCATGTGAGTCTGCCACATAGGCAGGGCGAGAACTGTAGATGGTCATCTGAGCAGAGAGCCAAGAAAGAAGCCCTTGGCTCTGTGAGCCCTCAAAGTAGGGGGGGAGCTACTACCTGTGCCAGGGTCAGGATAGAGTGTCTTGAAATCCAGATGCAGAAGGAAGATGCTCTGATCTCTATGCTTTAACATTGCACTTATTATGATCTTTAATGTTATTTGAAAAGAGAGAATTCAGTTTCAAGAGCTGAAAATAGATCGCTTTGGTGGGACCTTAGCTAGGAATGGGAAAGAGTTAATTTCTTTTTCACTGGCATAAGGTTGTATAAATTTTCACTTGTTTAAACAAGGGATTTAATCATCATTTCATGTAAAAAGAACTAAAAACAATTTATTGAGTTTCAGGATTAAAATAAGACTATATGGCTTTTTTAGTATTTAATGCTAAGATAGGACAAATGATTTTTGATTTCTTCAGTTAGTCTGTAAATTTTGTGATGCAAGGTAACCAGAAAAGCTTAGGTTAAGTAAGGAATTTTTTTCTCCTGCCATGTTCTGAAATTGCTATTAGTTTTAAACCAGGCCTAATTAATTCTTAGTGTAAGTCCACATAACTGAGTGGTGTCAGTGTTTTAGAAACATTTTCTGAGGTGATCTGAAAGACAGAAAATTGAAAGTTTACAGAAAAGTCAGACTGAGGACAAAGCTACAGAAATATGCCTTGATTGATATCCAGGCCACACAGTCTTTGCAAAGGGAAAGAGAAGTAAGTGCTTTGCTTTGCTTGTTAAAAGCTAGAGAAACGGCAGGTAAAGATGTCCTAAAAGTATGGTTTCTGTAGTTTTTCAGCAGGCTCTCTTATAGAATTAAGACGTTAAAGAGGACTACTCATGGTGCTTGTTATGAATTAAGCACTGAACATGTAAGGAAAACAAACAAACAAGCAAGCAAACAAAAAACTGGAGTGAATGACAGTTTCTCCAAATAGAAGGAGGCTGGTAACAGACCATACCAGGGATCTGCATTAAGACCATATTACTTTTGTTTGGAAGCAAAACTTTTTACCCATTTAGTCTAAAAATAGGCTAAAATGAGATGGAAATAACTCTGTTAGAAATCAAATATGAAATATCTTACCCTGTTACGATAGGACAGAGATAGTAATAAGAATTCTGAGGTAGAATACAGTATGTGCTCTGTTTTGTGGTTGTATTGCCTTCACAAATGTATTAAGGACCATTTAATTCTATGCAATTGGTCATATTCTTTTAGGATTGTCATATCCACTTCTCACTTCCAAAACATTTATCACTGGCAACTAAAATACTAATATGTCTTCCTGGCTTCCTCTGATGGATGGTTAGCCAACAGTCTCACCTTCACAGCCTAACCCTTCCCTGCCTTCTCCTTGCTGCTGTAGCAGATGTCATCTCCCTGCTGTCATTTTTGCTTTCCCTGGACATCTATCAGGTTTCTCTGTATCTTCGTCCCTAGATCACACCTCCTTTTTAAATAGCTCACTATATATAATGTGACCAAGATAGAATACTCTTTGTCTACTCACAAAACTGAAGTTCTCATTCATGTTATGGTTGTCTCTTTTCTTGAGACCTTTTTCTGGTCTTGTCAAATTCAGTCTTGCCCTTGTCACACGTGCCTACAAGGCTGCTGTAAAAATTGCTTTTTGTGCACATCTGAAATTGTTAGCTTTCTGTGTGCTTCTGTATACTCTCATTTCTCTGTCACATCAAACCTAAGATGCTTACCCTCAAATCAAACACTTTTTACTGCTGCCATCTAACCTATGGCATCAGCTTTTCTTTTGCTGTGAGTTAGAATTAGGTGCAGGCTGCTGTCTGCCCTCACTGTTGGCAGAAAGTTCCACAAAATGAGTCTTCTTTCAATCCCTCCTTGAAGCTCTTGTCTAGGTCATTTGTAGGCTTCTCGAGACCTAGGATGCAGTCATGCAATAATTTAGCCTTATTATTTTGACCAGTAATGGTTCCACTGTTTTCTTGTCCTTTGTCTAACTCTGTCTTTTTATGTCTCTTTTATATGTAGGTGCAGGCTGCCTGAGGCCAGTGACCAACTTGTTCTGCATCTGCACAGAACCTCAGAGAACAGAGTAACTTCAACCATAGCAGTCATACCATCAATGCATACATAATATTCATCTTGCGTAATTTTTTTTTAATAACAGACATCTATTTGGATTAACCACATCATGGAAGTACCTTCTCAGTCCTTCTGTACACATGCCTTTTATTTAATTTCACAGATATTATACCAAGTTTCCCTACCATGACAGCCAAAAGGACATCACACTGAAGGACTGTTTCGGTGTCTAAGAGAGAGTGCACAAAAAGAAAGTAAAACATTGACAAAAGATAGAAATGGCTCTTGTATGCTTCCTTCAATGGTGCCACAATAGAGACTGTTAATATGATTAGTATTGGCAATATAAACAGCATTCTTTTCTAGTTGAATACACTGAGGAAAATGGTAAAGAAAATGAAGTATAAAAATACCTAATGTATTTATTAACTCATCTGAATTAGTGAATACCCAGTGATTGCCAACCTGGATTAAAGTTTATATCTTATTGAAGAACTCAAATATTGTTTCACTTGGCAGGCAAGGGTCTAAGTAAACAGGATTTCCCTGAAGGTAGCAAGAAACGTTGATGCAATGTGGTTATTTATTAGCTTTGGTTTTCCTTTTAGGGAGATGGGCAAATAATGCCCTAGTTCTTAGAATTTAAATGGGTCAAACTATTTGTACTGCTTAGACTCTGCCCAATGTCTTTATAAGTTCCTAGAGATAAGCTTCTCAACAGACATAATTTTGAGAAGTCCTTTATCCTCCTCTGGTACTTTGTGCCAATTTGAGCCCTTTTGAAAATCAAGCTATTCATTTAGGTTTTGCAGTAAAACTACTCAGAACCATTTCTTTGCAGAAGATATTCCTCATTTAAACTCAAAGCTTTCCCAGAGAATTACCAATCTGCTTGCAGATCTGAGATCTGCCCAATTTTGATTGAATTTTTTTCTTGAAAGGTCCAATATTGATGGTCTAGTCACTGCAAGTGCAGTATCTAAATATCCATCTAACATCTTAAATCCAAATCCAAATATTTTGACTGAGAATCTCTCATAAGTTTTTGTTTTTATAACACAAAATAAAAGCGAATTTTGTAATCCTGGAATGCAGTAAATGGATGGTTGTCCTCTGGACAGATTTATTCACATCCCTAACTTAAACTGATGATTTGAAAAACATATAAATAGGTCTTTGTTCTCAGTTTAAAGAAATAGCAATTTAAAACTAATTTGTCCTTTTCTTTAAAAGCAACTTCCCTGGGAAAAAAAATACTGATAATGAGATGCTGGTCCCACTGATGAAATATGCTTTCCATTTGACTAGGGGGAATTAGTTTTGATAGTGACACACGCCACTCTTACAATGCCCAGCAGACACAGGTATCACATCTATACTTCTGGTCACTCTGCTCACTTTTATCTGCAATACTTCTGGCAAATAGTTACCAGCTAGAATTTGCTCACAGGTCCTGACAGCATCAGTATGCCTTATCTACCAAGACATATGGCTCTTTGTTGCACGCCTTGCATATAGAAGTAATGCAAACCAAATGAAGGCCTGCCTTGACTGTGCCTTTACAAAATTTTCCTTAATGGTCTTCTCCGACATACTATATGTTTTAACTGGCTATAGAAAATGGGACATCTCTTACCCAATATTTATTTTATTTATTTGTCTGTGTGAATGTGAAAGTCTTAGGAACACTTTTTCAGTGTTGATTATTTGGCACCAGTCTAGGCTTTGTTTTCCCACTGACATTTTTACCAATGTGTGAACTAAGGCACCTAATGTAACTTTTATATTTTTCAGGGTTTTCAGGCATTGCCATTGCTCTTATGTAAGCTTTACAAAATTATAGACTCTTCAAAATCAGTGCCAAAATTCCTATCGTCCACCATTTTAAATACAGCAAGTGGGATTAAGGCTACTCCAGTGATACAGCAAATCCTATTAAAGTCATTTAGATTAGACTTTTAATGTTACTTAGGTTCCTAATTCTCCTTTTATCCGAGTTAAGATGAGGTGCATAAATAAATTTACCGCTCTGGGGCTTAAGAACTTTTGAAAATCCCACCCACCAACATACAATCTACAGTTTTTCATATGACTTAGAGATCTGATTTCTCAAGGAAATAAATGTGGTCATGTTGCCTGCCTCTTTCTCTCTCTACCAGTCAGTCTCTGACCTATCTCTCTGTCTTATAACTTTTGAACCTGAGACCTAATGTTGACTGCATTTCACAGAAAGGCAAGAGCCCAAAGGTATTAAGTCATTACAAAGCATAATGATTGGAGAAAGGCAAGCTGCAGCATAATCTCAGCTGTCCTCACTTCTCTCTTGTCTGCACAGGCTCACAGGTCAGCACACGTGTTGGTCACAGCCAGCACAGCACCACTGTCTCTGTCAGGCAGAGGATCTTAGGTCCAGGACCAATCCACACAGAGAAGGCAGCAGACACTACTCTGATGAGGATGGTGAGGGAACTTGAAACATTTGTCCACTGGAAACTGGGCCACATTGATTTCATCATCTAAAACTTGTCACTTGCTAACTTGCAGTAGCCAACAATGAACAGTAACTTTTCAACACAGCTGGAAAAATGCTATCGAAAATGACACATTTCCTCTGAAATGGCATCAACAGATTTTATTTAAAAGTAATTGTTCTCTGAACCTTCACAACTTTGCTGTCTTGCAAAGAGCAAAAAATTTTGACATGTCCCCGTAGCAGCAGCTGTACTGAAGAACTGACATTGGTGCCTACTCTATAGAAGGTTCTCCAATCTAGATTGGCTCTGTGACATGCCACCAGCAGGAGATGCACTATCATCCAGTCGTGGTTCACAATGGATATTACTTCTCATCCCCCAGGTTAACTCATTCTGATCCCAGGCAGCAGGACATCTATCATGTCAGGACAAATGGAGATCTATCCGCGGGCTGTGGCTCGAACTTGACTTCTCACACTTGAGCTCTTTTGTAAATGAAATACTGATGCCCAGGCCCATGAAGCTTTATGTCATCAAGGCAGTAGACAATATTTTTACATGCTCAATTAAAAATACATTAGGAAACTCAATAGAGGTGATTGACCTTCAGCTGGAAACAGAGACGCTGGTGTTAAATGAAATTGAGTAGTCAATGGCTCATCTTAGAAATTTGTGCTGAGACAGTACCCATTGGAGGCAGTACAAAACAGTTTTTAAACCAGTGTGTGGAACAAAAATTAAGATAGAAGGGTAGCTATTTTCTCACCTACTCAAAAGAATATTTGTAAAGAGTATTCATAAGGAGTTTAAGCCAGTGATGTATCTGTCTGGACTCAAACAGTTTCTTTTCCTGTAAAGACACAGCGTTTATTGATGCCTGATTTTTTTTGAGTATCTAAATCATGACAAGGTAAATTTTTTTTATTTGCTTGGAATAAAAGGCAGTGCAATACATTCTTCTCCACCTTGCAAACCTGTTTAGCAGTAGGGATGCGTTCTGATAAATACCATGTACCACTGATGGTACATGAGTACATGAAAAGATGTGAGGGCTAAAGTTTTTATTTAAGTTCAGGTATAATGTAAATAATGCATAGATTATGCATAGCAGTTTGTTACAGGAGCTCAATTCTAGTCATAGCACCTATATTTTGGCAGTCCAAAACTTGTCTAGGTGAGAAGATGGACATTGTTTTGAACAGAATGGTGGTTTGGTCACATCTAATTGACTTGATGTATCTTAGAATTGCTCATTAAAATATCTACTAACAGAATTGATTAACAGCATTATTCAAAAAATAAATAAATCTATGTTTTACAACAAAAACATATTTTGAAAAAAAAATTACAATACCACATTTTCTTCATTATAATCTTAGATATGGCTAGTTGTCTCTTTATTGTAAGAATTGATCTGTACAGTCATGTTCTTGTATAGTATTCCAACAATGTCAGTAGTAGCAGACCTCAGCTTAACACATATCTCAGTGTTTTCCAGAAATAAAAGCTTCTCTTTTCCATATAACTTAGGAAGAATAACTGTGTTGCATGTCTCTCATTCTTTTACAATGTAATATGCTGGATTCCCTCCTATCTAGAAAGAGAATGACAGCTGCGTAAATCATCAGGACAGATGATCTATTTAAAGCATAAGTGAAATAAAAACCTAAATCCTAATAAAATATAAGATCCAAAGAAAAGTTTGCATTTATCTTGCTGAGGTGTATAGAATTATAATAGTCACAAAAATAAGAGGAAAATGTGTCAGCTTATCTGGTATGGAAGTGAAAGATAACTATTTCAGTGCAGAATTCCAGTGCAGGACTCCAAGATAGCCACATATTGAGAGTACAGAGTCAACATCTAACTCCCTGGCAGGTAAAACTTCATTTAAAGTCATCTTCCCAGGCAAAAATTTGAGGACACTGGACACTGCTTCTGTGCCAGGGCTTGCATTTATTACTCTGTGTATCCTGCTGTGTAGCCTAAACAGGAATAAAAATACAACAGGATGAACTAGCTGCAGAGTGTGATCAAATTCAGTACAAGGCAGCAAAGAACCACACCTTGAAACAACACACCTCGTTTGAGTACTTGGCATTAAAGGGAAAGAGGAACTTGCTACAGCAAATCATAACCCATAGACTGCTACCTTGCAGGCAGAAACCATATGCTGGAATGCATACAGGAAAGAGAGGGCATGTGAATGCACACATTTTGCTCGCAGCTTTTCTGTGAGCCCCAGCAACCTGAGTTAGCATCTTTTACCATCAGTATGCTTATACAGTGAAAATGTTGATAAGCTGCAAAAGCAGCAAAAAATTGTGAGCAGAGGTCTCAGGGAGGGACACTATTGCCAGCCAGACTAAACACACTGTCACAGACAGAAGTTGTGAAACACAGAGATGCAGGGAATAATGAGAAGCTGCTCTTTATTGAAGAGCTGTTGTGTTTGCTAGTTTGGGAGGTTTTTTGGCTCCTCCTCACCACCTCACCAGTTAATTAACCTCACCAGGGTTAATTTGGTTAAATTTCAACTGAAAATGAATGATAAGTAGAAAACTGTGAGAGGTGAAAATAAAGCCTGAAGTATTTCATTAAAAATACAACCAATGGGTAAATCCTTCCCCATTAGGTATGGGCACAGATTAAATTGAAAGGCAGAAGACATGAGAGTTAAGGAACTTACAAGTCTTTCTTCTCTTTAAACACATATAATGTGCTGCATATTCTCACAGCCATGTGACAGAGCTGGGTCTATCAAGTCCTTATTGCTTCCATAATAAGCTCAAACTTCAAGGGGATGTCCATAAATCTGGCAGTAAATAAGCTGATGATTCATACTGTTCCTACAGCAAGACAGCAGGATCAAAGTCTTTCTCCTTCATCACTTGCTCAGTCCTTGAGTTCCTGGCCATGAGTGTTTTTCATTATTTCATCACACACCAAGGATTGCAGTGTCTTACAGAGCAGAGTAAACTAGATTTAATTTGAGATTTGGGCTGTGCTTATACTACACTCCTTTTTTAAAATTATTTTTACACCAAGATGGTTTTGTAAATAGCCTATTGTGCTGTAAAATGAAAGCCAAGTTCTCTGCCATGTACCTACCACCAGCTGTCTGCTGAGATTGCTGAATTATATTATAGAGTAAGACTTTAAAAGGCTATTGCTAAGTCGCTGAGTCACCAATCTTGCCAGACAGTATATTGGAAGCTTTTGGTCTAGCAAAATAGAAAAGGCTTTGACATAGTTTCAAGCAATGCTATCAGCACCAGTGAGTAGACAGACATCAGGAAGGATGGATCACGGAGAAATTCAGACAAAAATCAGAAAATATTTACTGCAACCAGATCAGTTACACTTTAGGGTTTCAGTTGCACTGAAAGGCAACTTCCTCGCTACTATGCTGGGTCATTCCTGCAGGATGGATTCAGAGAAGGATGACAACCATTATACACTCCTTTCAGCTGTACAAAATGGTCAGCCTTCAGATACAGACATGAGTTCTCAGTTCGGTTTTGCTTAGTTTGAAAGATTTCTTTCTTCAACAAAAATATTCCAATTTTGAAGTACTTTACATGAACAGATTCCTATGACAAACTGGGAGTCCTACTGATATGACTCTGTTCTGGATTGCACTGGAAGCTTGCATTTGTATAGGAGTTAGCTTGTGTAGGACTGTTGGTTTGGGGGTTTGGGGTTTTTTTACTTCTACATAATAAATACCAGAGGGATAGGTAATATTTTTTCATGTGCATGCAATTTCCTCTTTTTCTAGTTAATAAACTTTTTTTAGCTCTTACCAAGTATCTATTCACCCTGTAATATGTGATAATCTTGAAGAACAAACAAGTGTATTTTTTTGTTAGAGCAGGGTTATTTTGTTTTACCTGGTGTATGCTTCTTTGAGTAGACAGACAAGAGGAAAGAGCAAGCCATTTGGCACCCCATAAATCAACTGTCCCAATTATTGTCTTGATTTCTTTACTCACGTGTTTGCATTTAAATGTTTTAAATACGTGAATTCTTAGTACAAAAATGAAAGACCTGAAAATTAAACATTCCATGATGGCTTCCTCTGCACAAGTTTCAGCAAGTTAACTAGAACTTAATTTATAGAAATGCTGACTACCTGCTATGACCAGTGGCTGAGATTAACTGTTCAGCATCTCTGCAAGTTAAACTCCCAGTCTTGATCCTAATGAAATTTCTTACCAATGCTAGCTTAAATGCATATGCATGAAAGACAAGGTCCTTCTATTTACCCATAACATTCACAGAAAGAACATACAAATACTACTGTAGGGTTGAAACTCAAAAATCTTTTACAATTTTTATAGTGTCCTGTAAAAGAAAGGGGCACAGGTACATATGTATGTTAATTAGTCTAACATGATTGCCTCCACACCTCTTGAGCACTTGCCACAGAAGACCTGTTAAAATACTATGTGAGTTTTACACAGACATAAAGCTTCTGCTGAAGGACTGGGAATTCCAGCTATCTGCTAAAAGTCTGTTTGTCACAGGAACATCCCAAAAGGGAACATCAAAGAGCTATTGCCACAATTTCAAATCTTTGTTGTAACAGTAATCATCCTGGTCCAAGGACACAAACAAGGCAAAGTTTACAAACAGGAATAATTTATTTAGGCAGAGCTTTTAGACACTTGAGCTCTTATCCAAATATAATTAAACAAAAAGAAGTCTTTGCCTACAAGATTCATCTTGCAACAGGTTTTAATTGCTCTGATGAAGTGTCAAGTATATAACGTATTGGCTCCTATAATAAAATAATTTAAAAAATTTAAAAACCCTTAAATTTACAGATATTTTTGTAACTCAGTCTTGAGGGAAATCACTGAAACTGCTAGTAAAACTAACTTTGTTCATATATGAAGCCAAAATCACAATCCATATTTTGTAGAAGAGCTAGTTAAAAGTTATGAGTTGCTCAGCCGAGGGGTGTAATGAAAAATATCTCTATTTTCCCACACTTTTTTTTTTCACAGACAGAGCACTTAGTTGTAAAAATACAGAGATGGCAAAACTAAGTGCTCGAAAATTGTGAAGTGGTGTTTAAAGGCGCTGTATGACCTTGCTGGAATATCACTTTGTTTATCCTGCCGCCCATGATTGGGTTATATGTTTGCATGCCAATTTTTCCTGCAGAGGCTCTGTCCTGCTCTGTGCTGAAGCAAAAGGGTTGGGTTTTTTAAACCTGCTGTCAGTGTCCCACATTCTGTTCTCTCTGTTTCTTCCTATATTTCCAGCTTGCTTTTTCCTCTTGATCTAGGGAAAGTTCATACTTCCTCCCACATCCTTGCCATTCTACCTGTCTACATCTATACACTGTTGACTGCACACTCACACATTTCCCAGTTTTTATCCTTTCCTTCAACACTTTCCCCCTCCAAGTTTATATTCCCCATTCAGTCCCTCTAGTTTCTGTCTTATTTGTTTTATTTTTTTTTGGCAAAAAAACCCCAGCCCTCCCACTTTCTACCTATGTGCCTTTAGATAGGCAGATTTTTTTTTACATTTGTAAAGCTGAGGAGGATACCTGTAGACATTTCAGCAGTATTTTATAGTCCAAGACATGGTTAGATATGACCAAAATATCAATCAAAAAGTATTAAGTGTAGCTGTAGAAAGCCAGAAAAGGGGAAAGTAATCTGGAACATAGTTCCTTTTACTAGGCCTAAGTATGCCTTATTAGTTGTATGTTAAATGAAATAAGTCTTTTAGCCTCAGTAGGCCAGCAAGATCTCAAAGGACACCTAAATATAGGAAAAGGTTATAATAAAAATATTATTAACAGCAATGAACTCTTCACCTTTGATAAATGAACTCAGTGCTGGGCAGCAAAGTTGGACTAAAGCCAAATTCAATTTCAGCACCCTTTCTCCAGGCAGAGTGGATATATTTCTTTTACTGCATATCCATGGCAAGGATTAGGTGCTCCAAGGCAGTTTTCGGCCAGCACCGATCTCCCGTTTACCCGGCACTTCCCACCTGCAATGAGGTTGCGGCTTTTTACCATATAATATCTAAAGATGGGTTATTTCTGCCTAAAAGGCAGGCCGCCACCCTTAGCGGGTTCCAGGGGTCCGGGATGACCCTCCTGCGGGTGGGCAGCAGCGTCGGGGGGCTCGCAGCGTCGGGGGGCTCCCAGCCCCGTGGGGCCACCCCTCGCCTTCCTCAGGGAGCAGTCACAGCTCGCTTTTAGGGCTGTAAGCGAAAAAGAGGAGATGGGCTTAAAGCGTAAAATTCTAAAAGTTGGTCAAGTTCATAAACGCGGAAAAAAACCCCAACCCCGAAAGACGAGCCGTCGCAGCCGGGCCGGCTGGGAACGCGGCACACCTGCCTGCTCCCTTGCCCTCGGGGCTGGGAGGGCGCTCAGGGGTTAAGCCCATCTGGGGGCGGGGGCAGCCCTGCCGGGCTCCGCCGCGCCGCGGGTCCCAATGGGGCCGGCGGGGCTGAGCGGGCCGTGCCCTCGGAGCGGGGCGATGTTGCAGGGTCCGCCGGGCGCGGGGCACCCCAATGACCTGCCCGACCACGCTCCGTGGGTGCGCAGCGCCGTGGCCGAGCTGCGGCAGAGGGCGGAGGCAGAGCCCGGACAGCGCTGGCTGCAGCCCCTCTCCGATGCCTTCCTGCTGCGGTTCCTGCGCGCCAGAGACTTCCACATGGACCTGGCCTGGAGGGTAAAGAGCAGCGGTGGCCGCCCGCGGAGCGGAGGGGGAGGAGGGGGCGGCGGCATCTCCCGGTGCCTGGGGAGCCCCCGCGGTGGCTGTCACCGGCCTGGCCCGGCCCGGGGACGTGGGAAGCAGCCGGACGGGGGCTATCGCTGGGTGTTGGGTGGGCGAGTGAGCTCTGCCCTTCTGGGTCGGCCGAGGCCAGCGGAGGAGTTTCAGGGTGTAACTTAATTGGTTGTCACGCGTGTCTTTAGCGTGGCACCGAGTGAATGTGCTGTCTCACATTCAGCGTGGCTGGTTCTGTGCAGTGTCGATGAGGTAACATAAAAGTTGTGTTAAGTGTGGTACAGTCACTCCCGTATGCAGTAAGTGCGGTAAGGTTACAGCTCTGGTTAGGAAACAGTATCCTTGAAAGGACGTCCTTGTCATGATTGTCGGGCTCAGGTTACTCGTTACTAGCAGCGATACACTTACTCTGAAAAAAACTACGTGTAAAAACTTCTTTACTCTTGAAGTTTAGTCATTTACACCACTCCTTGCAGGTTTTGGTAAATCATAGTACTTTCCTGGCTCTTTGTATGGCTTTTTGCCACAGTGCATGCATATCTTTAATGTCCAAAGGTACAGATTTTTACCTTTTTTTTTTTTTTTTTAAAGAAAGACTGGCAACCACTAAACCTTTGGAGCAGAAAGTATTTCCAAATCTTCCCAGGGCAAAAGCTGATTCACAGTGTGCCAACTGGAAGCTGTGTTTCCATGGAATTTGATGTTGAGTACATAGCGTTGCCCAAGAGACTTCACCTATTACTTTCTGACTTCTCTGTACTGTAGATTTTCCAAGTTTAGTCACCGTAAGAGAAGATTGTTTGCATACAGATGTATTGCAGGATTGAGGTATCTAAAAAAAAAAAAGAATGTGAAAAACCGAATTGGGCCCTTAATCATAAATAGCTTTAAAAATTAGATTTTTGTTCTTTTCATTTGACTCATGAGATTTGTGTCATAGCTTTAAATTTCCTTCTCAGCAGAAAAACTAGGGAGTCAATTCAGATTCCTTTGGGTGTTTGTGGATCTTACTTTTGCTTGAAGTTCATGAGATTTTTTTATATCAAAACTGTGCACTAACAATTGTAGGACCATGCTTTTTTTTTTTTTCTTTCCCAACAAAAGCCATTTTATGTTCCTATATTCCTTGGTTCCAAAAAGCAGGGCTTAATGAGGACAATATGCACCACTGAATATCCACTCCTAATTGCATTGCAATTGGTAATCCTGTAGACAGGACAGTGAAATTCAGCATTTGGCTCATGCACTTCTGCACTTTGATGTGACTAATTGTGAGGTGCGTTGTAGGTAGGCCTAATATTTAAGAGTCTGGAATCTAAGCTAGATTTAGAGATGGAGTCTATGAAGTAGCAAATTTCCTGTACTCCTCTTGAGAATCCATCCTCTAGACTGGGGACCTGCTTTGAAAAAACTAAGTCTTTTTAGAATCTCTTAATTTTTTTCTGGGTCTCCACAGGCTGCTAAGTTTCTGAATTTCAACCCTTTGTTTGAATTGAGAGATTCTGATGTCCAAACCAACCTGTGTTTAATGTTTCTGTCTAGAATTTCCGTTCTCCACATGCTGTAGCTATTGGTACTTTATGTTCCACATACTAGCTGACACTTTTTTTCTAGAATACTTCTCTTGCAGCGTAGGAGGAATAAAAGAAGCATATCCCCCCCCCCCCCCGCCTTTGCCCAAAGGAATGTGTTTATTGCAATTGGGAGATCAAGGCCCAAGAGAATTATTGTGCAAAAATCTGTGGTGGTCACAAGACATATTCATCTAAACCAAGTGAGACTTCATGCAGAGGTTACATTAGTACTTCATCCTAGACAGAATCCTCCTGCCATCAGTCCAAAGAGTGGCTGTTCCCTCCCATCCTGGTTTGATGTTGCCTCTTTGTTTGGAATTCAGGCCGATACAGTCCCTTTTTGCCCACTAGGCTCCTGTATACCTACTACATAGGACTTGTAGAGCAGCTAAGGGATAATCAAAGTTCATGGCCCTGTCAATGCTGTTAAGCAACGGTTGTCCAGCATCTTGGTACAGACTTACAATTAGCCTTAAATATGAATCAAGAGTCTGTCAACTGACCAGAGTGTTTATTGATGGTTAATAATTGACACAGATTTATCTGATGTCTGTTATCAACATTTGGAAGTGCTTCAGAAAAGAATAATCAGGTAATTATGGCAAGACATTCCATTTATAAATCTTTTATGATGACTCACTGCAACAGCAATCTTTTACATTTTCCAGTGGCAATTCCAGACTTGCTTTTAACTACTGACATATTGATACCTATCATGCTAGAAGAAATAAATTCATACCTGAACATAAATTCATACCTGAGCTGAGCGTTGAGTTAGTTTGTGCAGATACATTTAACTCCCGTACAAACTTGTAAACTAAGAAGAAGAGCCACAGGTCTCTATTAATTGTGCTAAAGCAATGGGTTTATATATCCCTTTTTTAATGTACCAGCTAGATGTGTATGTTTGATTTTATTGTTATCGTCAAAATCACTGTCACTTGGATTCATTAGTGACATGCAAAATCTGGAGAATTAGCATCTTCTTTCCACCATAAATGTTTTTGCCTAGTGCATTTCATTATGTCCTTGCATTACATTCCCCAATTCTTCTATAGGACTGATTCTTAATGACTTGAGGATACTGTCTTTTTCTACTTGAAATGCATTATACTCTGGGGAACAGAATGAAAATCTCTTTATGCAGTAAAAAGGCAACATTGAAACTCTATGCCCAGAGTCTTCATAACATACTTAGCTTTTATGGCACTGAAAACTCTCTAAATATTTAGGATCCTTTTAGGAGTTCTGGTTGATACAAAGCTATATGGCAAGACTTAGGGTTTGCTCTGCATTTGACTTACAGAGGAATCAGGACTTCCTAGTGTGTTGTACTGCAAGTCAGTAACTTACAATGACTGTGCTGTCCAAGAAGGGCTGTTTTTCATAGTTCCAAACATACTGCTGAGTCTCAGGCGTTGTCTCTGAGGATCTTCACATCATTCAAACATAAATACTAAGTTTAAATCAGTTACTTGGCTGCCTTTCTTCCACCAATACCAAGGGATTCCTCAGAAAGGATGGAAGAGCCCTTATTAAGCTCTCTGGGCTGACTGTTGAGGAAGCACAAATCAGTCAGCCAGACTTCCCTTTGCAATAAGCCAAAGATCTCAACTTACGCATGCGCCAGTCTTTTCCCAGTGGCAAAGAGGTAATGCACGTGGAATTGAGAAAGTTCTGTGTCTCTATAAAATTGTTTTCAATTTTTTCTCTGTGTATATTATATGTTTAAATTCTGGGTGTATCTATATACACATATATAGTAAGAAATATAAAATATATATGCACAAAGCTGTGGATGTGTATACATATATATATGTTTATATTCTGAAGTTTAAGCTGTGGTTTTTCCTCCAAAAAATGCCAATAGAAATCCTTTTTTTTGTAAGCATTGTGTGCATTGGACAACTATAGACACAACAGAGGCTTAGTTCTGTCTAGCATCCTTGTTAACATAAATAGTTATTAATCAAGAAAAAATAATTAATTTATACATACAGATGCATTAGTTTCTCCAACAAGTGCATTGTTTTCTGGTTCTTTTACTTCTAAGCAAATTACTAAGTTCACTTTTTTTTTGTAGCACATGAATTTTGGTTTAATTAGTAACTGTATAATCTCTGATGTTCAGAAATCTGGAACTATCCCCAACAGACATCAGGAAAAAATCCTCTTAATTAATGCTTAACTCCAGTCTGGAGTTTTTCATCCAGCTTTACGCATTTATCAAGTTATCTTGCATCTATTTTCAGATGCTGAGCAGATGCTAAGTAGGTTATTCGGTTTGTAAACACATATAATTATACATTGTGATGTTTTCCTTGTGTTGTAAGTACCTAAGCAATTTTTTATGCTAGGTAATGAATGTACTTGTTTTTCCTGACAGTAGATTTTTCTATTTATATCCAGACTGTTTATTATACAGAACATTTATGTTTTTCTTGATGTCTTTACTGAAAAAAAATAGTATTTTTGAAAGATTTTGCATTAATTTTTGTGTTTGAATAGTATGAGACTAGAAAACCTGTAAGTACCCACTGCTAGCTTTTTAATTCTGTTACATGTTTAAGGATTACTCATTTAAGTAACTGTGTGTGATCTGAGTATGTCCAGCTCCTAAAAATAGGATTGTTTACGTAAATAAAAATTTACAGAACTTCTCCAAAACTTGTAGATGCTGTGGAAGATTATCTAATACTAACCTTTACTTCAGTTCTAAATCATTTCAGGTAATTAGATTAGGTTTTCAAAATCTGAGAACTCTTCAGCACTTCTTGATTTTTTGTCCAAGTGAAATATGTTTGAAGCTTAGCCATGTTATATGTCTGAAAGATGCACCACTTGCTCATGTCATGGAAAGTGTCAGATCAGAAGTATTCCAACTATATATTTACTCCTTAGTGGATGTGCCAGTAGGTAAATTATATCTTCTGTATGATCTCTAGTGTGCCACAAGCTGCAAACACTACTTTCTTTCTTCAAAGGTCCAGAACTTAAATCCTTTTTGTTTCCAACTTGGAAAATGTAAATATTCCCAAAAATGAGAAGCTAACTGTACTGACAAGATGGGATTATTTAAGGTATTAAATGAATGTATCATTTTTATTCTCATCTGAGTTTAGCAGGCAGCTCTTCGAAGAGGTATTTAAAATATGTAATTAAAGTACGTAATTGTTATTTGGTTCATTAAGTTGTCATACCAAAGATTTTAGAAGAAAAGTGAGAAATGACAGATGTTTGCCTAGCTGTTTTGTATTGTTGCTTTTGTATTTTGCTGCTTTTAAAAAGTGTCTATTTTGGAGAGGGCAAGGACAAGAACGTATGTTGACAGTGTTGTCTGTTTGGCACAAAGTGGCTGGAATTGCTCAAACAGTGTCCTTTGTAGAGAGTCATGCACTAGAAGAGTGAGACAATCAGAGTACCTCATCAGGCCTATTTTTGCAATTATAGTGAATTTCCCTTCCACAAATTAACTTACTTTCCCTACTCCCCCCTTCCCTTGCCTTTTTCCTTTGCTCGTTAGTTTTTGATTTGGCCTAGTCTAGAACTGATTTTATGTAGCCAAAAGGCTTCTAGTAAAATTCTCATAATGATTAAATATTTCTTTCTGTGATGTATGATTTAGGATGAGGCTTTTAACCACTTTTTCATTGCCAAATCAAGTGAGATATTAGCATGGCGGATTAACTTTTTAATTTTTTTTGTACCTAAATACATATTTATAGGTGCTATTTCCATAAAGGATATAGCTAATTTCTGATCAGTATATCATGTGTTTGTAAGTGCTGAAAAACAATAACATTTTGGAAATAGTTTCCTCATGATAATTCATTTGAGAGACCTTCAAAATCATTCAAGACCTCAATCTGAGCAGAAGAAAAGGTATGTTTTATGTAAAATGATACAAGAAGCTTGAAAGTAGAGGAAAGGGTAAGAAATAAGACTAATTAGCTGACATGCTATGAGGTACAGGATGGTGAATCTCAGGTCTCCCTCTAAGAGCCTGTAGGTAACCATCGGCATAGCTGATGCTGTGATTTTCCAAGGGATGAAGTCAATTCTACTGAAGTTCCTTCTGACCATTCTTCCAATGAAATGCTGAAGAAAATTATACTTGCATAGATACGAGAAATTTGTAATTTATTTATGGTTATGTTCTATTAGTTTTAGCTGACAGCTCTTTTAACTGTAATGTTTCTACTGCAAAATATGGAGTAATTGATAACAGAATAAAAATTAGTTGTTGTTAATACTAATTAACAGAAACACAAGACTGTTGATTGCTGCTCTCAGTGGCTACCTTTAAGATTTAAACCTACATTTCAGTTTGTTTTGAAATGAGCTGCTGAAAAATTCTGATTCTCTTAGCTCCTTTGAAACTCTTGGATTAAAACTCTAAGCTGTAGCTATAGAGGAAATTAATTCAAAATCTAGATTATTTGCTATCCTTCTGCCCTCCAAATTCAATGCTAGAGAACTTAGCATGGGTGACAGAGTAGGCAAAATTTGGTTGATGAACTGAGAGGAAACTTTTCAAAAGACAGTCTTGCATAGCTTCCTACTTACATAAGCAAAATATTCTAAATAAATTTTAGTTGCAGGGCAGAGCAGTTCCTTTTCCCCACCACCATTTAATTAATATTAAAGGAAAAACAGTAATTAGATTTGGAAATTAGAACTACTGCATCACCAACTTAGTTTTTCATGATCCATCTCTAAGATGACCTTTCACAGAGCTGCCTGTAATTCCTCTTCATAGATGTCACCTCACAAAGGAAAGCCTTTAATTGCCTCTTCCTTGGGGTTAGGCCATTGCCTTTCAACACACAGCTCTTCCTGTGCCTTGGAAATACTAGTTATGATGCTGCCTTCCAGCCTTAGAAACTAGGGTGATAATGTCCCTGATAACAGACAGGATCTCTGTTTTAGCCAAACAGGTTCTCATTATTTCCACTCTGTGGGAGGGAAATTGTGTCATGTGTAATGGACCCATTACTTTGTTATATTCTGCCATTTCAGAGGGGTAGGAGGGACTTCAAAAATGTTTTCGGATATACTAATGATTATACTTGTTTCAAATAGTAAACTAGAATTATTGATGACTGTGTGTACAAAATAAGGGAGGATGGGGAGGAAGGGAGAGGGTACATGCATGAAGAAGAATGTTCCTCTGTAAAAGTTTTGAACATTTAAATTCAAAAAATGCTGGATGAATCCGATGCAGTGTCAAACTGAATAGCCCTAAAGGTAACCTGAGTGAGAAAACTGCAAGTTAGGTGCATTTTACATAGAAACTACAGGCTTATTGTACATCCAGTTTTCTTTTCTGATGCAAAATGACAACTGCAGTCCATTAACAACTTGACAGGGTTCTAAATTCAACCACTTATTTGATCCAGTATAGCAACATTCTGTTTCTAGGACTGATTTGCTTAAATCGTACAATGAAATTATAGCCAGTGTAAAGAGTTAAACCTGACTGTGACCACCTGTGGAAAACATTTTTAACTGTGCTCATCATACAATAGCTGATGCTTACCTGACATCCACCTTTATTTATTTCCAGTTATTGAAGAATTATCAGAAGTGGAGAATTGAATGCCCAGAAATAAGTGCAGATTTACAACCATCTTCTGTTCTTGGTCTTTTGCAAGCTGGCTATCATGGAGTCCTTAGATCAAGAGACCCACATGGAAGCAAAGTTCTAATATACAGAATAGGTGAGTGACAAAATTAGCTGGAACTGTTTCACACTCAGCTCTGGCATTGGTATTTTTTGTTTGTTTTGTGGGTTTTGTTTGTGTGCTTGCTTTGTGGGGTTTTTGTAGAGTTTTTTTGTGGTTTGGGTTTTTTTCTTTTGGTTTGGTTTAGTTTTTTTTTATATCATCACAATTTCTGCAGCAAATCAAAAATATTTTATGGTTACAACAACAGCTGTTGATAAAATCAGATAATATCACAATGTCTTAACCAGACAGGCAACATATTGATTTTCTCTGTTAGAAATACCATTACATTAATATAAAGGTGAGTTACTGAGCTGTAAGGGTTACATCGTTTTACTTATAATACTGGTATGGCTAAAGTTGTACAATTCCTAAAGGAGAACCTAATTTCCTTCTTAGTGGAATTCTTGTCAATATCCAAAGAAGTCTTAAAGCTTAAAACTTGTAAGATTATGTGGTTATTTGGGTCTGAGTGTCTCAACAATTATTTGTGTTCATGTAAATTTTCAAAGCCATGGGCTAAGACTGTGGTACTGGTGCAGATGCAGCACAGAAAGGCGAGAACAGAAAAAAGAAGGTGTATACCTAGTCATGTATCAGTGCTCTGTTTAGGTCTGGATGAGCAGTTCGCCAGGTTTTCAGTGTTTATTTGTAGCCAAAGAGCCTTATCTAACAACACTTAGAAAATGTTTGAAGCACTCCCAGAAGTTTTTTTAAAACAGACATAGTTATGAATATGATATAGTTATATGAATCAATTGGATATAATATAGTTATATGAATCAATTGGATTTGATGACCTGCACTCTCAACTAGCATGACTGAGCTGTTCCTGTCAAAACCTTGCACTGGAGACTGGAGCCATAGGTGGAACATACTACATTAGGTGATATCTATAACCATTTACCATTAAGTGATATCATCTACAAAAAAGCATAAAAGATCAGTGACAGAGCAGGCACACAAAGTAACTTAAGTACTGCAAATCAGTTTATTTCAGGACGTTTAATATTGCCATTTAGTCCCTGTTCCCAAGACACACACTAGAAGCAGCAGCAAGCAAAACTACAGGTATATGGGGTATTCTCATGGTAACGCAGAGTAATCTATATACTCTTCAGGACAATGGGATCCCAATTTATTTACTGCATACGATGTGTTTCGTGTAAGTCTCATCACATCCGAACTCATCGTAAAGGAGATTGAGACTCAGCGGAATGGAGTCAAGGCTATCTTTGATCTTCAGGGCTGGCGATTTGCTCATGCATTTCAAATCAGTCCAGCAGTGGCCAAGAAAATCGCTGCTGTTCTCACAGTAAGTACGACATACTGTTTTATGCAGCTTCATTGCTATAACTTCCAATATTTCCTTTGTTCTAAGCTACAGTAAATTTTCATTCTGTAGGCCTTCTCAGTCTGTGCAGCTTTAAAGAACTAAATCCTAAACTCATTAATAGGCACAGATTGTGCTTGATTTTACTTAAAGTGTGTTCTTCGATAGCAGTAAATGCCCTGCAACTTCTGATATTTTATAAGAACTCCACTGACCTGTTACAACACAAGATTTTCATGACTGTAAGAGCAGACAGTTTTAGAAGGGACACACATCTCTTCCACTTCTTTGAGCATTAACTCAACATTCAAAGCTTTTATTTCTGAGACTCAGAGAATATAATAAATGGCATGCATTGAGAAGTTAAGAGCAAGGCATTACTAGCTCGTTAACAGTATGAATGATGCTATACAATCTTCCATCTGCTACCAACAGAATGTATGGTGTTTATGTTCTGTTTGCTTTTTGCCCCCAGCATGAGAATTATTTTGTGCAAATCATTGCTTCCTCACCTCCTAGTTTTCATAAAACTTCTAGGGACTTTAATTTCTTCAAGGCTTATGCCTTTCTGCCAAATTGAGCTGAATTTTGCCTCTGGATTTGTGAGGAAAAAAAAGAATGAAAGAAAAAAGAGAGGGACAGAGAATTGGCTAGCAAACTACAGTGTAGTTTTATAATCCCATTTTCCTTTAGAAGTTAGGTTGAAAGTCAGAAATAATAAAACTGTTAGCCTGTAATGTGGAAATGAGCCTGGGAGATAATCTCTTGCTCTGATTTGGTAAGGTTCATATCTGAGGTTAAATCAAAGCTTAGTCATTGAACTAATATCATCAAAATTTCAGCTGTTCTTCCTTTTTGGTATCTACTGTAAAACTGTAGTGAAACCATGAGGTATTCAAAACTTTTCACATCTGGAATAAGAACTCTTGGTGTTATACAATCTCATGAAAACAAGACTAGTTAGAGTGTTTCAGATGATTTCTAGGGTAGTAAAAAAATTGCTAGTAATTTTTTTTAACCTTGAAATAGAGCAGAAAGGAAGTAGAATAGGATTTTCAAGTACATCTAAATATTTCAATCCATTATCTCAAAGCAGGAAATTCTTTGAATGTGATGTTTCCATCTTGAACTATTTCAGATTCATTGCATGTCTTTCAAGCTTCTAAATGTTTATTACAGCTATTGAAAAAAATAATCAAAACTTGTGTGTTTCCAGTGTTCTTTTCTAAGATGAGAAAGAATTTTAACTCTTTCTTCTTTTTCTTTTTTTTTTTCCTGATTTCTTTCATCACTTTAACGGGATTCATATATTTCACCCAGAGATTGTCTTAGAGTTATTCAATATCATAGATTCATAGAATCATAGAATATGCGGAGTTGGAAGTGACTCATCAGGATCATCGAGTCCAACTCCTGGCCCTGCACAGGACACCACAAGAATCACACTACAGGCCTGAGAACGTTATCCAAGCATTTATTGAACTCAGACAGGCTTGGTGCTGTGACCACTTCCCTGGGGAGCCTGTTCCAGTGCCCAACCACCCTCTGGGTGAAAAACCTCTTCAATATCTAAACTAAACGTCCCCTGACACAGCTTCATGCCACTTCTATGAGTACTGTCACTGGTCACCAGAGAGAAGAGATCTGTGCCTGTCCCTCTTCTTCCCCTCACAAGGAAGTTGTAACTGCAATGTCTCCCCTCAGTTCTCCTCCAGACTGAACAGACCAAGCGACCTCAGCCCAGCTGCTTCCCATATGGCTTCTCTTCAAGGCCCTTCACCATCTTCATTGTCCTCCTTTGTATGCTCTCTAATAGCTTTATGTTGTGGTGCCCAAAACTGCACACGGGACTCAAGGTGAGGCCGCAGCAGTGCAGGTTAGAGCAGGACAATCACATCCTTTGACTGGCTGGTGATGCTGTGCTTAATGCACCCCAGCAAATGCTTAATGCACCCCAGAATATTCTTACAAGTAAACAAGAAACCTTGGTTTTTAACCCTATGTTTTACTTAAGAAATGTGTCTTGCAAATGACTATCCTGCATTAAGAAACAGAAGCTAGTAGAAAGGAAATATGTATTAAGGAATGGAAAGCATAGTAAGAATAATAAGTGACATTATCTTGAAAAGTCTATTACCCCAGTTGAAACAAAATTGTTTTGTGAAAAACATGATAGTAGACTTTAGGTATATGATAACACATAATAAGAGGAAGTAAACCTATAATCAGATAGTTTTTAGGTCTTTATCATACATTAAAATCTAAAAGGAGTGGCACTTAAGAAACGTGTTGGGTTTGAATTTTTTCATCTTTCGAACTACAGTACCATAAATGTTTGTGAGAAATACGATTTTTATAAGTGGAAAATGTCTCATTGCAGAGGCAGTATCAGGTGAGATATGAATGGAAACTGTACTTTCCCCATTGCACAATGCTGGTTTTGAGCACTGGCATATTTTCTTTTAAATTTCAAATATCTGGGACTTTTCAATGAATCTTGAATGCAAGTAGAACTATTTCATATTATAAAGAGTTTATAACAGGTAATTTTTTTTAAATTTTCATTACAACAAATTTTATCGTAAAGCTGAACTTCTGACTTGGCCAAATTCCGAGTAATTTCAAGGCTTGTCTCTAAATTATAAATATAATTTATTTAAATTCAAGTTAGTATCTTCAATAGTTTATATTTATATATATTTACATATTATCCTGCAGGCTGTGAGTTGCCAATAAAAGCACATGCCTCGATACCTTTTTTGTAAATTAGCAGCAGAATCTCTGTTGTGAAGAATTGTACCTTAGAGGAAAGGCTGAGCACAAGGTTTGTGTACAATATTTATGTGCAGTTTGGTGGCAGTTTTCTTTTTTGTTTTTCTGTTTGTTTGTTCTAATAATCAACCTCTCCTCTTACTGATTTTTTTTTTCTTTCTAATGGGAGGAACAAGATATGATTTTTTTAAATGTTGTTGTAGCAGTGTAAATTAAGAACACTCCAAAATGGAGGAATTGGCAAGATCAGGAGGAATAGTTTAACCTATAGACTAGGCAGGTCTTGTCCTTAGCAATAGAATCATTACAATAATATTTTCTTTTTCTTATGCTGTTTTTCATGTATTTTGACAGGATTCCTTTCCACTAAAAGTTCGAGGTATCCACTTGATTAATGAGCCTTTATTCTTCCACCCAGTCTTCGCTCTAATTAAGCCTTTTCTCACTGAAAAAATAAAGCAACGGGTGAGTGCACTCAAATATTTCTTTCTGTCACAAAACCCTTATATGACAATCTGTAGCACTTCCCTTAGTATCTGTCACTCTTGAGCTTTGAAGAGCATAAATCATATTTGTTTGTTAGTGCCATACTGGTCACCAGAATCTAATTGTAAAGCATTTGCAGTTATCAATAACATGAGAGTTGCAAGTGGTGCTGTTACCACCACTCTAAAGATAAATACCACTGTGACACAGAGAGGTTTAATAATTTGCTTGAGGTTACAAAGCAATTATTCTGCAGAACTAGAAAGAAATAGGTCTTGGATCTCCCAGTACTCTGTCTGTAAATGACAGAGAAAAAATATCACTGAACAGTGATGTTATGCTCCAAGCTGTGCGGAATTAGTAGAAGACAACTATCTAGCTCTGAAAGACCCCCAGAGGCATTTATGCATCAAAAATAGGTCAGACTTAAGTTTGAAGTTTTTTTCCAAATATCTTCTTAGTTGTTTTGAATAGTTTTGCAGTTATAAATCTGCAAATTTATATTTGTATTTGGATGCAAAAGCATGCCAAGAATTCTGGTTTATTGTAGCATGGAAAGAATATTGGACTTTTCAGCTGGCATAAAAGTGAAGTGTTGACAGCAGGACTAAGGTACAAAATAAGCACCCCTGTCTATTGTTACTCCCATTCTGAAGCCTCCTTTTCTCAGCACATGGGTCTTGTACGTTTACAATAGCCACTGCATTCCAGGACAGTAGACACAGATCTTTCTGGTCACTGTTAGCTGTAATTTGCCCCTTTTCCTAGCATGTGTGTTGCTATGAGAAAGAGGAAGCCTTGTGCAGTCCCTCACTCTCAAAAGATGATAGAAAGAGGGAGTATGCTTCAGCAACCTGAAGCCCTGGTCCTCCTTTTCTCACATTAACACCTGTGAAAAAAGCCCATGTCACCTGATCCAGTTTTGGGCTAGAACTTTAAAAATGGAAAATAGGGCAGATGGACACTAGAGGCCTAACCCAAAACAAACTTGGTATCCTAGTTCATTGAGTGGAACAGAAGCAGCTTGTTTGTCTCTTAGCTTAGGATTACAGGTATGATCTGAAAAAAAACAACCCAAAACAACCCAACTCTACGGGCCAGTTCCCCATACCTTTACAGAAATAATTACTATTCACTCACTTATCTTACTTCCTGATGAGGAAGTGTTAGAGAAAAGACAGCCAACTTGCTTTTGAGTGTATATCCTTATTGTCTTTGCATAATAATAATTGCAGAAAATTCTTGTCAAGTGTTAATAAAAGGCCTATAATGAGAAGAAACAAAACTACGATGTTATGAGGGTTAAAGTGGTGGAGTAGCCCAGGATCTAATTTCAGTTGGTACTGAAACATAAGGACTAAGATATAAATTCTTCTGAATATCTTTCTTGACACATGCCTGAACCTACATACTACATAATGTTGTTTTTAAACACATGTGGCAGGATCAGATAGTGTTGGCTAGGAGCCAGACAGTATCCTTTTCTTGGAAATGACTGAAAGGCAAGCACGTGACTAAACCAATTTCCAGTCCTCCCACGGTTCAGCCTTTGGGATGTCGTGTGTACGTTTGTCAGTGTTGCTAAACCAGTCTGGAAAAAGTGTGTAGTTAGTTTTGGCTCCTGTGCTCACAGCTACATAAAACGCAGTTCTTAGGTTGTAGTTTATCCTTCAGCAATCTTCAGATACTGAGCAGACAAAGTTTGAGCACCCATGGGAAACTCACAAAGTATTTCCTTAATTTTTTAGGGAGCTAATTATGAACAAGTACACTTGTTAAGTCAAACCAAGCTGGTGGCTTCAGCTCTTGAAGAGAATTTGTTTGCTGCCTGTTTTCACTCAGTACTCTAGCATTCATACCCAAGTAAATGCTTTTCATATTTTGTTTTAGGTGTATATGCATGGAAATAACTACATGCAGAGTCTGACTGAACACTTCCCCATCAGCATTCTCCCACTGGAATATGGGGGGGAGGAAGTCTCCTTTGAAGAGCTGGCTAAAGAATGGACTGACTTTATAATGGCATCTGCAGATTATCTTCAGAGCATTTCTCTGGTTGCACAGGAATAACCTTATTGCAGTATTATATCAATTCTTAAACAGTGAAAACGGAAATAAGTTTAATATGAAAACATTAATTTGAACTTGAAATTATTGCGAATGAAACCAGTGTATCTTTGCAGGGCACTGAATTTTACATTGGCTGCACTTTATACTAACTGGAGTCTATCAGTATGTGTGTCTGAAGAGATTAATGAATTCTACATATTCGTAGTGCTATTTGTAATTGATTAACTTGTATGCCAGAAAGTTGAAGAATGCACTGGATATCAGACTGATACTGGTCCTGTTAAGTCTTTGGAGATAATTCATTTGAAATAATGCAGTCCAGAACCTTACACTTAGCTCTTGTATCTTGGCTTGTCAAGACAACAGGATATAAAAAAAAGAACGGAATGTGGCTAGGGTAGAGTAGTTTGTTGCAGAAGCATGACTACAGGGCTAATTTACAAGGAGAGAAGAGGCTGCTTTTTGGATTGATTCTCAGGGAAAAAGGCTATTTTGTTAGTTTGTGTCAAATTGAAAATTAGTTAGCAATAGTAAGACATTTGTGTTAATCTTTGTGCTGCTTGTGCAACTTCCCCTTTTGTGCTAATTAACACAGTATCTTCCAGTTTTATAAAGGAAGCTGGGGAAAACACCATGTACCTATTCTTCAAATGACATATGAATCAGGAGGAGGAACTGGTAAGAGAGCCCAAACAAACTTGAAAATTCTTATTTTCTTTCTTCAAATTGATGTTGTGTATGGACAACTATAAGCAACTCAGATTACCACCTTTAATTCTTACTGTAGAGGACTACAAAGGGCAAGAGCTTTCAGCTTGTTTGCATTATCTGTTTCAGAAAGTGAAATAGGATTTTCTTTGCGGATCTGAAGTTTAGAAATACTTGCTACATAGTTTAAGGGTGCTTTGAGGTCATTGAACCTCAGCATAGAAGATGCTGGATGTCTTTATTTTCAGAACAGTAATTGACAACTTGCCATTCTATTTGCTGTTAGGCACTGAAAGAAATTATTTTTAATTTCTGCTAAGCCTTCTTTATTTCTGTAGGGGTAATGAAAAAAAATCTCTATATACTTACTGGAAACCTGTTTCTGTTTTGTTTTGCTTTTCTAAGTGGCATTATTGAGATATGAACACTATATATGTAAAAGCTTTCACTCGCATTACATAGCAGCATCATCCTGCAATCCCCAGTATCTAATGATCTAAAGTATTATTTTACTTTTCACTCAGCTTTTTCTTAAAATCGCTGTTAGTACAACAACTGCTGGAGTCCATTTACCCAGTTTTTAACTTTGTTTTGTAATAAGCCAAGAAATCTTTGCATAAGCAGTATATACTTAAGCATTCCATATGAGTCTTCATATAAATGAATCTGTAACAAATGCTTTGTTTCTCAGGTAGCTATAAATGATAGCTTCAGTTATTTTGGAATCTTTAGGACATTGGGATGCTATATGTATATGCTTAAGGGAGAGAAATTATACTATCCTATTAAGTCAGAAATGTCTTATTTTACATTATGACTAGTACTGCATTATTGTGAAAGTCATTGGAAGCTATTCTTTATTAGCTAGAGGAATATCTATGAAAGACATTAGAGCACTTGTTGGTTGTAGTTTCTTCTGCTGTGGTAAGGTGCCAGAAATTCTTAAAAAACTGACAAAGCTGCTTACGTTTTTTTTTTCTTCCAATTCTCTGATTTTCTCAAGTATGTTTTTCATTCTCCTCTTTCATGGTATATTTGACATGGAGCCTAAATTTAAATAAATCTTTTCCAGATACTTTTTCATAGGATCATATATTTTATATATCTTTTTTTTTTTCTCAGATTGAACTATTTTGTGATAAAAAATCTCCTTAAATAGAGGAGTTTGGTCAACTGCTAATTCTTCTTCTTTATAGGAAAATAAACTGAGTAGTCAGGCACCTGGCAATTGTTAAGTGTGTATCTGAAGTTCCAAATCATTTACCAACTGGAGAACCGAAGCTATTACCCTAATTCTGCAGTCCTTCAATTTTAATCCTTGAGTGTAAACTGCACAAAGGAATGAGCTGTGTTTCAATGAACAGGAAAATTTAAACTTTTCCCATGAAACCAATCTCCAATTTTTGCTGGTTTCTGTAGCAGAGACCTCATTTGATTGCATATGTATATGCCCATGCATATGTAGTTGTTTTTTAGGTTTTTATAATCTTTATTTGGACTACACCAGCTCTGTGGACATAAAGTCCTAAATGTCTTCAAAAATATCCTGAATCTCTTATTAAGTGGTAGCATGTTTGCATAACACAACAGTTAAAGCGCTGAATGCAGTTACTTTTTCATAAACTTAATTATTTTTTAATGTTTACATATTATATAGAAGGTGGGAACTCTAATTGTACTTGCTGCTAATAGTAATGACACAAGATAATTGTAACATTTGCATAATACATGGAGGAGGTATTAGTATGATAGGTGGTGATGTGGCAGTTTTGAGCATCAGTCAAAAAACAAAGTGCGTTATTCTTCAAATACATCAGAAGTGCCTCTAAAAAAAGAAAGTTCCTGTTAAACAATGCAAATGTAATTTACTACTGACTGTTAGCACAATGTCATGCACAATGTTTTTTAATAATTTTTTTACATATCGGCGCCATTTTAATTAATAAACAAATTCCGGTCGAACTCTCCTCGTCTGTCACTGTTTGGCGGTACAAGCGTCCCTTTCCCGGGGCGCAGACAAGGAAAAGGCCGCGGGCAGGACCGAGGGCATCCCTTGGCGCCGCACACGTCGGCGGGGCGGGGCGGGGCGGGGCGGGGCGGCTCTCCGGGACTGCATTTCCCAGGGAGCCGCGGGGGGCGGTGCGCGGCGGGGGGCCGGGCCGGGCTGGGAGCGCAGCCCGGAGCCGCTGGGTCCGGTTGGCCGTGGGCGACGTGGCCATGGGGCGCTTCGCAGGGCTCCGTCTGGGTCCGGCTGCCACCCTTCTTCTCCTCCTCCTGGCCGTGCTGCGCTGCGCCCCCGCCTTCGTGCTGCGGGAGCGCTCGGCGGAGCGCAACGACAAACCCATCATCGGTAAGGGGCGGCCGCTCCCCGGGCATCCCCGGCCGCGCCGGGCTGCCTCGCAGCCGCCTCGGGGGTGCCGGGGGAGGGAAGCGCTGCCGGTTTCTGGGTGGAGTGAAATGTCTCCCCGAGCGTAGGTTTGGTTGGAGCTGTTGCAAGCAGCGTTAACGCTATACGTCTTTCTCTAAAAAAACCTTAAAACAACGATAGGCTATTTAAGGAGTTATGGTGCTAGGCAGGGAAGCCGAGTCTTCGTCAGGTTATCTGTGTTTATGCGGTACCTTGTGACGGGGCACCGTAATTGATGCCTCTTTGTCTCCGTGCCTGTAATTCCTCCGGGCAGTAAATATATCGCTGCAACCTGTCATATAGGAAATGGGAGTTTAATTAATTAATTAATAAGACCACAAGCCTTATGAGGAGCGACTGAGAGAGCTGGGGTTGTTTAGCTCGGAGAAGAGGAGCCTCGGAGGTGACCTTATCACTCTCTACAATTGCCTAAAATGAGGTGGTAGCCAGATGGGGGTCGGTCTCTTCTCTCAGGCAGCTAGAGACAGGACAGGAGGGCACAGTCTTCAGCTGCACGGGAGGGGTTCGGCTGGACGTTAGGAAGAATTTTTCCGCAGAAAGGGTGATTAGTCATTGGAGTGGAACTGCCCAGGGAGGTGGTGGAGTCACTGTCCCTGGAAGTGTTTGAAGAAAAACTGGACATGGCACTTAGTGCCATGGTCTAGTTGACAGTGTGGAGTTTGATCAAAGGTTGAACTTGATGATCTCCGAGGTCTTTTCCAACCTAACTGATTCGCTGGTTCTGTGATTCTTCTTTCAGTGTGTAATGTTTGAAATATGTATAGTGCTAATTTTCTTTTGACCTTTCAGGGATATTGGCACAGGAATGCCACTTTGGTGAGTTCCAGGGCTTTGGAAGATCTTATATTGCAGCTTCATATGTGAAATTTGTGGAATCTGCTGGTGCCCGAGCTGTACCAATAAGGTAGATTTTTTAATATCCTTAGGAGTGGATAATAATTGTGTTATATAAGGGTACCACTTAAGAAACATAGGAGGCAGTTGTGCTGCTTTTCTGGGTGTTTATTGCTCCTCAAAGACTATTTGGAGATGTTAGAGTTTTCAGGGAGTCTTTAGAAATCAGAATAAAAGCAGAGTGGACGTGTACATTTTAATATTTCTTATGTTAATAGTCTTTTTTTGGAAAGTACTAATTTTTTTTACCTGTAAAATTCCCCTTTGTAGTTTGTATCTGTGGTTTTTGAAGTTAGCTGTTTTAAGTCTTCTGTTTAGTGCCTACAAACACACATAAATATCTAGATACATAGATACTACTATCTTTTGTCACATTCTATAGCCATAGAATTCAAGGAATCAAAGAAGGCTATCAGTACTCCTTTAAGAAACCAAAGTCCTGTTCTGTTCAAACTACGGGTTACTAACTCCATGTGTTGTATTTTGGGTTTTGGGTAAAAAGTAGCAGACTAAGTAACATAACTGACTGTACTTCATAGCCAGCAGCTAGCTATAAAATATTAAGTGCACTGAAATCAAATGATAAAATTATAATTATCAGAACTTAAAAACGATATTAATACATCTGCAGAAAATCTACACAGTCCAATAAGAGCACCAGTTAAGTGCCTGAATTAGAAGCCAACATTCCTCACGTAGCTAGTGGGACTTTCAGAATGTTTGTTGACCAGAAGCTTCATCCATAAGTGGATGCTTCTAATTGTGGCAATTGAGTTAGATGCAGCAAAGCTGGACACTTTACTTTTACCCAGCGTATCAGTTCTTCAGAAATGTAGCCATCTGTGCTATGTGGTTTTGGCTGGAGTAATATTAATTCTCTTCAGAGTAGCTGATATGGGGCGGTGTTTTGGAGCTGTGCTGAACACAGGGTTGATAATATAGAGATTGTTTTATTATCACTGAGCAGTGTTTACCCAAAACCAAGCCCTTTTCTGCTTTTTATACTGCCACGCTGGCAAGGAGGCTGGGGGTGCATGGGTGTGACCCAGGATTTGCAGCTCTGCCCTTCTTGGAGTCAGCTGGAAACCGGAGTTGCCAGTCTGCAGGAAATAATAACCATACCATTCCTGTAAAGGGTAAATTTTTTGAGTGTCTGCAAAAGGGTCTCAGAGTACCTAATCCTGAACTGTACCTGACAGGGCCCTATTTTCAGTCTTATGGACTGAGCTGTTTCAAGCGAAATGATTAATTTGAACTGGGTCTATTCTATTCTGTTTAAAGCATGCTTTCTACGTATTTTCTATGTCTGTTCAATAACAATTATATTTTTGTGGTTAAATATGTGTATTTCATATGTATTCTATAATTATTTTTTGGTGTTTCAGATTAAATCTTACAGATGAAGAATATAGTAGAATATTCCACTCTATTAACGGGTGAGTTTTGAGCACTGATTTTCTGTTGCAAAACATGATAGTTCCATTTTTGAGCTCTGCTGTATTCCCAAGAACACTGTCTTCCTACTCTATAAAGAGGTTGTGTTGGGCACTGCAGATGTGAAAATATATTCTAAGAGAGAGAGCGCATTATTTCATCCAGTATTGATGTGCTTCCTTTCCTTCCTTGAGGAACACAACAGATAATCTGCAACAGTGCCAGGGCTCATCTTGGCATTCTCCTGTGCTAGTCTGCAGGCAGGCAGAAGTGGCATCATAGTTATTAGCAATTTTTCGAGTGAAATATCCCACTTCCTCTTTGTTAATTTTTCTCTCCTCCTCATTTGAGCTGTCACCTTAATTTTGATGTTTAGTAGCACTTGCTTGGTATTTTGTCTGTGTTCCTACCCTTTCCTTAACAGACTTTATTGTGGGCTTAGCAAAGTCAAAACCTTTTATGGTTTTTTAGCCTTGTGCTAAAAGTGCACTTTAGAAGACTAAGATCAGCTGATGCTGCACTCCACAGCCCTGATTGTATATGAGGCCATAGCATGTGATTGGGCTACTTGTAGTCATGAGGTGAGCATCTTAAAACCGTGGATATTTTTGTTAAACTTATGCATATGCTTGAGTGTTAATCAGCATGTGTAGAATTTCCAGAATTTTAGCCTTTGGCTGTCCTTAGAGAGCACTGTCCTCATGTACCACAGCATACCCTGTGCACTAAACCCCTGGGTGTTTGCAGTCTTGTGATATATAACCAAGTATTAGACAGTGACACTTTGTCCCCTGTGGCTAATCATGTTGGAGACAAAATTAATAATTTCATCCCTTTCTCATGGCTACCAGCTTCTCTTTGGTTACCAAAAGGTCTTTTCACTAACAGAGTCTTCCATTCTTTCTACCTCATCACCTACCTCGATGCAGAAGAGGGTGTTAGGCAAGTAGATCCAGTTCCCATGTCCTTCTGTTTTTGCAGTGACTGTCAGTTGAGTTTGTGCTATGTAGGTGAGTAAGGATGTTCTATGTTTCTTCTTGTAGCCCTCCACTGTTACCTAATGGCTTCCACAGTATAGCTGTGTGTATAAATAACAAATAAGATCTCTGGAGGGAATTACTTCTCTTTTTATGGAAACTTAGAATAAGAAGGAGATACAATGATCTTTCATGTTGCTTCTTTGCAGTTGGAAATTTCATATTATTAAATGCTACCTTCTTAAGATCACGAAATTTGCTATAGTAGAGACATAATTTTATGAATATAGCAAAGTACACTTGAGGTAGCCTTTGAAATGCTCAGTGTACCTCATCAGCTCTAACCAGTTAGAGATACTGGACTACATGTAGTTGCATTTCAATCTGCTTATGACAATGTCATAAGCCATTATCATTGCTACTTAATGGGTTATTTCCTTTTTGTATTAGCAAAAATGGCAATCATTTTTCCTAATTAGTATTGACCAGTTTTTGGTTTGAACAAAAGGAATAGGTGGAGTGAATTTTTCACCACTTCCAGGTAAGGCTCACCTTATTTGTTTAATTAGATCTCTGAAGAAATCTATAATCTAGCCTGTTTTAAAAATACCTTCAACTGTACTAATTTTCAGTGTTGACAATGGCAAGTAATCTGATTTATATTT
Source organism: Pipra filicauda (assembly GCF_003945595.2). Lineage (NCBI taxonomy): Eukaryota > Metazoa > Chordata > Aves > Passeriformes > Pipridae > Pipra > Pipra filicauda. The sequence continues at coordinate 243,575 of NW_024103862.1, read as the reverse complement.
TTGTGAATACTTCTTTTCCACCAAACACTTGGTGGCTTTTGCATGATCCTGTGCATTATTCACCTTAAAATAAACCTGGTCACAACGGTTTAAAAGCACTGTTGCTCTGCAAAGGCTTGGGATCACTTGAGATGTTAGTTGATTCTAACTGCTTGTTAGTATCTCATTGATACAGGTTGCCATTTTTAGAGCACAGAAATGCTGAGGAAATCCTTCAGCCATTTTGGTAAAAAATCAACAACTAGTGGATGTGGCTTGAGTAAATCTGAGGTTCTGCAGCAGTGGGATGAAGAGCACTCACACATCCAGTTCTGTTCTGTGGGCACTGTTGCAGATACAGCCAGCAGAGGCTTCTTTTATTTTATGTTACTGTTTTGATGGTATTTTATTACTTTCTGTGTCATCATGTGTACATGTCGTATCTCTGCTAGACTGCACTGAATCTTTTTTTGTGGTGTTTGGGTTTGGGAATCCACACAGGGAATTGCTTCTGATGATTATTTTTTGTGGTGGAAAAGGCTTGTGCACTATTTTTTTGAAACTGTTTCTGAGATTGCTTGGTCTTCAACTATATAGAATCCTGTGTGACCAAAGGTTATGGCCAAATTTACTTTTTTTTCTTTTTAATAGGAACTTTTTGATCTGTATTATCTGCAATAAGAAGATCACTCTACCAGGGCCACAGTTCTTTAATGAAACTGAACAGGATGAATTAAGATTTGGGCCAGAATTTTAAAGGGTAGTAAGAGCCAGCTAAGAGTCAGGACAGGACTTGACAGAGAAATGGCATACAACCTTTTTGTATACCAGCTGAAATTTGTATGTTTTATGTATTTTCTGTTTATTCTCTTCTATATGTTGCAGTAGGCTTGGTCACTACTTTGTGGTAATAACCATTCTTCAATGGAAGAACAGTAAGATTTAGGATATGATTCAGTTAAAGACTAAACACCTAAACTTAGCTATCTGCGTGTGCACTAGCTGTCCAAAGTCACACAGTTAATGGAATGCTAGTCAGTGGAGCTGACAAGGCTGTTCAACCTACCTACCTGCCAGTATCTGCTCTAGAAAACCTGTTTGAATCTCCAGTGACTTTCCTGACTAGATCCCTGCTGTCCATAATGGAAGCATAGATGCCTGTCTATAGACTTCTGAAACCTAGACCTGAATCGTACCCTTAAAACTGCTATCAGACATTTCTCTGTGTATGTTGTCTGCATTCTGGTTTTATCACTGTTGCTAATCGTATTCTTGGATGTTGCCTTTCAGGGTACTTTTTCCAGGAGGTGGTGTGGATCTTAAGACTTCAGAATATGCGAGGGTTGCTAAGATATTTTACCACAAGGCGTTAGAGGTAATTACTGAGGAACAGTCTGTTCTTGTTATTGTCACTGTTCAGAGATCAAAATGACAGGTTCATATTTTTCAGTTTTGCGCTGGCATCCAATGTGTTAACTGTAAGCCTGAAAATAGGTAGCTCACTTCTTGCTTCTGCATTAAAAAAAAAGTCATTTAGCAGCTTAAGATTCAGACTTCTGACACCCTCTTCTGCTCAGAAGGAATTCTGGAGTGACTCTCAAATAAACCAATTTGCAATAACATAACACTAAGGCCTCCCTTAATGTATATGTTACAGCAAGTGAAACACCTTTATTCTACCTTATCTCTAAGTAGATTTAAATATATCTTTGGAAGTGCAGATGAGGGATCTGCATTAGCACCTTATACCACTTTACCTATTTCTTTGCATTGGTAACTTTAATATAGCAGATTTTTAAAGTAAACACTAGCTTAATATATAGCATACAAAAGTAGTGGGAAGAGTACTTGAGAGGTTGTATTAGTTATCTCTAAATGTTTATATGATCATTAGCTTTATTAAGAAAAGATTTGAATTTCTGAGAAAACCGTTTCTTTTAAAGAACATCAGGAAGACTCCAAATCCTTATTAAAAGTTTAATTCTCTTAGAGCAGAAGAGTTTCAGATACAAAGCACACATTTTGAGGTAAAACTTGCTTTGTGGAAAGGCATGGAGATGCACTGAGCTTTATATACAATCCCTGTGATTTGTTAAGAATCTCCTGTATTCAAATTGAATAAAAACATACATTTTCTTCCTTTTTCCCTCTTTACCAGCTTTATTTTATTTTCAGCTAACACTGATTAAAATTGTCACAAAAACCATACTTTGGAAAACTTTGCACAGTTCTAAAGGCAGTTATTAGTAGTGCTTAAACTGTTACTGTGGTAGAAGTGTTCATTGGCAGTGAGGGATTCCTCTTCTACCCTTGCTGCCAACTTTCCAACAGCAAGCAAGCAAAGCACAGACGGTGGCAGTCACAGGACCAGTCACTGATACAACTCAGTAATTAAGTTCCCATCTCTTCAGTCCCCATGACACCAATGTTTTTATTCTTTTGTCTTTGTTCATGGTGGTTGTTAGTCTGTTACCTTAAACCTGAGTCTTGCAAGGACTGTCTCACTTTTATGTGAGACAGTTAATCTCATTTGTCTCTTTGGAACTGCTCACTGTGTGAACTGCAGCCTGTGTCTTGGTATTTAGTACTGGGGCAAGGGTTTCTCGTGGTTTATTGCACTATTATGAAATTCTGTTTGCATTTCACAATGATAACTGAATTGCCTATGTCATTTTATGGTCAGAGAGGCAGATTCATTAGCTGATGTGTGTACTACCAGTGAATGAAAGGCAGGAAATAATTTTCAGTTCATCATAGGTAACCCTTATTAACAAACCAGGGTTTTTCTTTTTCTTTGCTGTTTGTTGATTTTGTGTTTTGATTTTCATCTTTCAAGATTTAATTAATGCTATAAAATATTGGTAGTTTTACTAAGCTAAGGTAAGCTAGGACTGAATTTTATGTTTTCCTGAAGCATATGTCAGGTCCTTTTCATTTGCCAGTGTTCACAACGAGAAATTACTTTGATCTGGCTCTGCTGTAATATGAATAGAGGATGAAAAATGCTAATCTCCAATCAAGTCAATAGAATTTTACTAACTAGGCAAAAGCCTAAATGAAATACTGTTTTCCAGCTTTTAAATTAGTTTTTAAAATGTGATGTCTTGGGTGTTGTTTAATACATGCTTAGCCTCCATACTATTGTTCATTTAAAAAAAAATCTTTATGTGTTATTAGTAATTGCTTTTAAACTGTAGTTTATTGTTTGCCTTCAGTGGTTTTAGTCCTCACTTGCAACTCCACTGTCTGTGTTTCACGTAAGTCCTGTGCCTAGCTGTGCGTGGCAGGTGGTCACGAAGACTGCAGTACTATTAGCCTTCCTTCTCTATGTTTTCCATGTCTTGCTCTGAGAAGTACTTCTCTGGGCTTTTATTACCATACTGTCAGAAATGCAATAGGGTAACACTTTTATTCTAAGCCTGTCATTTCAGCTTTCTCAAAAATGGCTTTGAACAGCAGCTCTCTGGGGGCGAGGAGGGGGTGTGTGTGTGTGTGTATGTGTTCTGGTATGCATAACTTTAAAATGTATAGAATCAAGTTAAGAAAGACTACTCAGATTTCACAAAAACAGGAGTTCTGAAACATGTCGCAGTCTCTAACATGTGCTTACTATCAGGTATAAACCATATAAAAATGCAGATTTCCACTGCATGTATGCAGTGTGCTTAGTTAAGTGACAGGAAAAACTAGTTGTATTCTCTTTTTCTTTCTTTTTCTCCTTTTTGCTTTTTTTTATCCTTGTTTTCACACTAATCTGCCAATTTTTGTGCTTTTCAAAATGATTACCCCTTTTTAGTGTTGCTTAAACTCACATTTTCTCTTTCTGGAACACAGGTCCAAACCTGCTAGTTAACCAAATTTAGAAGTATGTCACTTAAGACTGTAGCTATGTTAGTAGTAGAATTCATGTTTTCCTAATACAGGTGGGTGGGCATGAGCCTGTGGATGTTGCAAAAGTCCCTTGCTATGTGATCATAGCATGCTTCATATAAAAGTCTGAATTGTAATGGATAGGCTTTTTCTCAAAATAGTGACGGACTCATTTGTGTTCCTTCTAATGACTGTCCTTTTTATGGAAATGTTGCCATTTTGTGGTTTCTCTTTAGGCTTCTCTCAACATTACTTATTCGTAGAACAGAACAGCAAATCAGTATTAACATTAGGCTTTTGCTGCTTCAACACACGTGTATATTATCCCTTAGTGTTCATATTTTGGGAGAAAAACTAAGGGAATCTGTGCTTATTTCGATAGGATTATTATAATTCCTCTAGTAGCAATTTGTACTACTGTAGTAGTTATACTTCTCACCTACACAAAAGAAAGTGAAAAGAGTAGGAAGTTCTTGTCAGTCTTTTTTCTGTAAACTTTCATTACTTTTTCCTTATGTTGTTACTTTTATTTTGAAGGCTAATGATAACGGAGATTATTTCCCAGTATGGGGAACATGTCTTGGACACGAAGAGCTTACGTATCTCACAAGTGGCGAAGTTTTACTTGTTAATACGAAGACAAATGGTTTTTCACTCCCTCTGAACTTTACCTCAGGTGAAAAATTCATTACATCTCATGTCTGAGTTTTGCTGAGAGGTGGTATATTTTCATGAAAAATATTCAGGGGTAAATGTTCGGGAGGTTTCTGATGATTGTCTTGTTAAATTCTTTGTTATTAAGTTACCTTGATGATTTTTAGAAAGTCAGCGCAACTCTGTCACTTCTAAAGCAGAGATATGAGCACAAGCCATTTGAAACCAACAGCAGCCAGCAAAAACCACAGTTGTGGCTCTTTGAGTCATTTGATAATTTGGACCTACAAAAATAATGTCCATTTAGGGCCCTTTTTGTTGCCAGGTTGAACAAAATTCACAGGTTCAGAACGTATCAAACTAGGAGAGAAGGTGATTTTAAATTTTTCAAATCACATCTTTCCTAATGATGAATGTTAGCATTACTGTCTCATTTGAACAGTACTGAAATCAGAGAGATCTCTTAAGACAGAGCTGTGGCACTCAGCAACACTTGTAAAATGTAGCCTCTGTGGATACTTTACCCTTTACTTTATGAGTAGTCCATCTGCAGATCATGTAGCATTCACAAATTCTGTCATTTGTGCTCATTGTGAGTGGAAATGAGCATCAAATAATGATGCTTATTTTAGTGAGAACTTAGGTGGCAAAGTTGGATCCTCTCTGAGTCAAGACAGCGGTAACAGCATATTGGAAATCTGTTGTAGTTATTTCACTGATTTTTCTTGCAACGTATTCTAAAATAATAAAGCTTTACTACCAAAAAAGTTTTATTTTAATGCAGCGTTTTATTTTAATGCAGCATTTTATTAATTGTCTTCTGTTCAGTATATTACTCCATTTGATAGCAGTTTGGATAATGGACAATATCCTTTTTTCATTTTTTTTTCTTTGTAATAGCTGCAAAAGACAGTAGGTTGTTCAGGAATTTCCCTGATGATGTATTACACGCATTTGCTACTGAGCCATTGACATCAAACTTCCATATGTGGAGCCTCTCCATGGAGGTATTTGATCTTTTTATTTCCTGCATACAAACACATTTGTTTTGTTAAAACTAGAAATAAATGAGCAAATAACACCTTTCCTCCCTTCTTTATCACAGAATTTCACAAATAATGAGAAGCTTCGTAATTTCTATAATGTTCTGACCACTAACACCGATGATGAAGTGGAGTTTATATCTACCATGGAAGGTAGGGAAATTAATTTGCTTTGGAAACTGTGACTGTAAAAAACTAGTTCTTTAGAGGTGTTGTGGCATTGATGTTAATTCATGTTGCAAGTTGTTAGAATAGCAGGATGAGCATCAGCTCTGTCAGTGCTCTGGCTTTGAGGAGCGTACTCTGTTTGCTGGGATATTTTGTCTTTTGAGTACATAACTGTGAGCCTAATTACTTCTCTCACTTGCTGTTCCCCTTCCAAATATGCTATTACATTTTAGCACTGGCATATTTGAGTGCTGTGATGTGAACTGCACAGCCCTTGTCCTGTAGTAGTTTAATGCCTCTGCAGTGCAGTGTGCCTCTGCTGCGCCTTGCTTTCCATCTGTCTGCTTAGGCTTGCCTTCCCTAGATGCTCTTTATCTGTTTACTGTATGGGAAGAGCAATTCAGGCTGCTGAGGGAATAGCAACATCCCTCATTACTTTAGTGGTAATACTGGTAATTGCACTCCTCCAAAAGCCTTTTGCATTACTTGCCTTATGTTGTCTGTTTTGCACTAGGCTTGCTCAGCTCAAGAAACAATTTAGCTCTTCAGGGAGTGCTTTATCTTGATCAGTGCATCACTAACAGCCCTACAGTAAGGCCCAACTGTCACCAATGGGATTCTTCTGTGTGGCATACTGGCTGTCCTCCAAAAGAGAAGAATAGCACTTTGATCAGCAAACCTGATTAGGCTAATGACAGGCATCATCCCTGCCTGCAAGCAGTTTATCACAGAGCAGTCATCAGCTGCTGTGCTGCTGTTCTCTGTAAGAAAGTTAAGGAGTGACTCCCCAGCATGGATCAAGCCTGGCCAGAGCAGATGGGAGCTGCCCCTTGATTGACTGGGCCTTCAAGGAGATACTAAGTCTTGGATCTCTCCCATGGAACTGGCATCCTGTGTGGCTGTGAATATTGAATGTTGAGTGATGCTGGCAGCATATAGGAAGCTTTGAGACTGATACACTTGTATTATGATTTTTTAGTGTGTATATATATATTAATTCTGAAACGAATAATCAAAAAAGTGATATACAAATATTTTCTTGCATGGAATGAGACGCTCCTTTTACAACATCCATTTATTTTCCTTCAGTTCTACTGTGATTTTAACAGCATTTCAACTTGTTGTTTAAGCTTTTGTGAAACTGTTGATAAGTGAGGCATATTTGTAGCTCATCCTTTGAATTTCTTTTGCAGTAAGATTAAGCACATAATTCTTAAGGGATATACCTTGCTTACGTGTTTTGTGTTTTGTTGTAGCATACAAATACCCAATTTATAGCCTGCAGTGGCATCCAGAGAAAAATCCTTTTGAGTGGAAGAATTCTCCAGGCATTCCACATTCCCCATCCGCTGTAAGAGCAGCATATTATATGGCTGATTTCTTCGTTAATGAAGGTAAAAAGTTTATTATCTATAAATGTGGGGGGCAGAGTGAAGCATTAGTGAAAATCTTCGAAGACAGCAGACTTCTTTTTCAGCTGTCAAAGTTCAGTACCTCATACAGCTTTCTGAGAAGATGACTGCAAGCTTTATAGGCTTATAAAAAACCAAGGGATACTAGAAATAGAATGGCTTAGTGAAAGCGACATCAAAAGGCCAAGCATTCCACAAACTCTTTTCAGTAGGCTGGCTCTAAAACATTGTGCTGTGACTTTCTGCCATTTCAAAATATCACTGTAACATTTTGACCTCCCTTTCACAAAGACAATAAAACAAAAAAAGTACTCCATTCATAATTCCAGAGGTTTCTTCCGTTCCAAACTGGCTTATAGTCATTCAATATCTTCTCAATTTTGCTTGCAAAAATGCATGTCATTAGGATTATAAATACTACTTGGCCAGTATATAGATGTGTCAAAGGGGTGCAATATAGTGCCCAACAGTAGTAGACTATAGACAGCACAAAAAGTTTTTTAATTTTACAGAGGCACTAATTTGTTTGTTTATACCTTAAGAATCTGAACGTAATTAGTGCATAACACTTTGATATTTTATGACACTTCTTGTCTATTTGCTATAAATAAACAGAATATAAATACAGGAGTATTTGAAGGAATCAAACTTTATTCCTTTATTTATCCCTATGAAACCATTCTACTATTTATGAAATTGTCTTACCTGATTGATTGGCACTATGAAGAACATAATCTTTAAGCTAATCGAGTTTGGTCTCTAGACTTGATCTCTAATCAAAAGAGTCACCTAATTGGAGAAAGTAGACAGTAATTTAAAGAAATACAACTTATGCTGACCTAGTCATTGAGAGTGTAGAAATAAAAGTTGCACTTCGTACAAATTCAGGGCACTTTTCTGCATAAAGTAGTCCTCTTTGTGAAAAGGTAGCACAACCATGTAGAATTCCTTATCAGTATCTGTAAGCTTCCTGTGTTTTAGGAATTTTGATAGGATTCTTATGACCAGGCTGAACTGGGGCTCTGAGCAGCCTGGTCTAGTGGAAGGTGTCTTTGCCCATGGCAGGGGGGTTGGAACTAGGTGACCTTTAAGGTCCCTTCTAGCACACACTGTTCTATGATTCTATGAGATGGTGGACTAAGACAAAAATAGCAGGGGAAAAAAGGAGAAAATACAGTATGAGTCTTTTTCCTTTTGTAGTTTAATACTACAATGCAGTGTGTTTTCTGGTTTTGCTCACTACTCTCCCTAGTATCTCTTTGCACACTGTATTACCAATAGAAGTAAGCTTGCTCAGGCCATTATTGAAGTAAGTGTGGCAAAACAAGTGCCAACTCTGCTTGTAAGTCCTGTTAAGACACAGTGCGAGTTCTGTTGTATATGTTTACACATATACATATGTGGCACTCTGCTTGTGCATAGTGCCACACTATGTCACTAGCTTTTGGATCTGTTGACCTTCAATTCTATAGAACAAACTTGCTTCAGCCAACTGTATGTGTCTACCCCCCATCTCATCTACCAAATTAAAAGTTATTATTCATTAGCTTCTCAATCTGTTGGGAAGGTAAAGAAGAATAAGCTGCTCATACTAAGTACTTCGTATCATAACTTTGTGATGAGTAATTGATGTTTTTGGCTGATGAAAGGTTGAGTGTCTTCCTTAACTTTGAAAATAAGCCATAGGGTAAAAAATGTAAACTATTCTCAGCTGGCAAAAATACACTCATCTGTGACAAATTAATAACTAAACCATTTTGCTGAAATACTATTTTTGTATCCATCCATCATTAACTTTAACTTGTGTGGGGTTGCCAGTGTGATACTTTCAGTAGGTTGATACTCTGATGCATTTATTTCAGTGTTACAAGTGTAGTAATACTGGTATTTCTGGTATATACTGCCGATATTTCCTGGATACCTATTTCTGTACAGTCTTGGCTTTAGATTTTCCCTCTCCAGTAATAAACTAGGCTATAACTAGCTTTCTGAAGATATTTCTTCACAGTTCTTCACATAGAAGTTACTGTAATTCCATTTGCTGTTATGCTACACAAAATAACTTAGTTTACCAAGATAGATATTGTTGAGGAGGATGACAGTAGAGTGATCTGTACTTTTACAATGTTTTACAGCCCGGAAGAGCCTGCACCATTTCCCCAGTGAAGATGAGGAAACAAAAGAATTGATTTATAATTATGCTCCAGTTTACACAGGAACATTTTCTGCATTTCAGCAAACCTATTTTTTTGATTGAGTATCTTGTCAAAGGTGCAGTGTATCTTGTCAAAGGTGCAGTGTTGTTATTTATAAATGAAATTATTTGCCGGCATTGTGTAATTAAGCTGATATATTGACAGAAAGCCAGAACAGTTTTCTTTTACAATGATTTATTCTGCACTGTTGGAACATTAATATAAAAATTTACATTCAATACCATAATAATCGTCTTGGATCACACCTTAAGACAAGCTGCAGAAAAGTGCGTTTTTCTTTCCAGGGAAGAGGACTTGATTATGCTTATAAACTTTGAAGTAATCACCTTTAGTTTAAGGAAAAGCTTTCATATATTTTAAAATATGAGAGTTATCTTTGTAAAATGTTGTGAACTGTGATAGCACTAGACACTTAGATGTATTGCTTAGTAAAATCCTGTCCTTTTCAAATGATTTAACAAATGAGACTCTTGGATTTGTTATAAATAAGTGTATGCAACCAATTTCTTGCCAGGGATCTTTTGTCATTTCAAAAATGGAGTAAGGAGGCATGATAGCAAAAAGATGTTTTTGCCTAAGAAGCACATTATATCCAATCTGTGAAACTGTTTCTCCTGTACATTCAGTATTGTTTGGAGTCCTTATACCTTGTAAGGCCTTCTTAAATATGAGGATGCAGTGTAAAGTCAGCATTGCAAACATCAAATAAAATAAGTAGGTTTGGAGGTCATAGTTAAGTGCTGATTCCACTTTCAATTCAGTTCTATATATCCTCCAAGAATATGTCTGGGAGTTGAGAGTAAATGTCAGATGTGAGATCAGACATTCATTGTTTTGTATTTAAAAGAATGTAAACCTAATTTTTTCTCTAAAGAGTCTGACTTTTCCCGTAGCTGGATAGAATTTTCAGTTGGAGTCAAGAGGTAGTTTCCTATTAACTTGGTAAAGACAATAGTTTCTTTCTGTCTTGTTGGGTAGCTCAGTGCAGCTAGAATTCAAACAAAAGATGAATGTATGTGAGAAACCTCTTAAAAGCAACGTAATGTGATAATAGCAGTTGCATGCAATGCACTGATACCTTTTTTCTTTACCTTGCTTCACGCTTAGCGAAAATTTTGTTCAGTGGTTTTGTGTGGTGTCCAAAAACGAACTGAGACAATCTTCTATAGCGCAGCTTCAAAATTGTTGTTAACATCAGTAGGGATTTGGAGTTTATGAAAAATTCAGGTTTATACCTCAGCTCTGTTTTGTAGAACCTTGTATTCTCAGGTACCGTATCTGAATAAATCTGGTAAGTTTCTCAGGTTTTTCAAGTAAGACACTCTCTAACTTATTCTTTATCATGAAGCAACTGCATAAGAGAATGTGAAATACGTCAGATAAAAAAAACCAAACCTGTAAGGGAACTTTAGCTATGTCTACCGGAAAAATACTTCCAGGTAGTTACAAGCTTAAATGTGTGATATTACAGCTTATTTTTACATTTTTCAGATCAGCCATCTTCAGGAAATTAGCTGACTCCTGAGTAGAACCAAGTGTAAAAAGAGGGTTACACTCTACAGTTGCATATAAATGTAGCAGCTACGATACTTACAAACCAAGTCCATTCTTCTACTTCTTGTTCAGGCTGAGTTCTTTGGAATAGCTCAAAGAATTTGCCTAAGTAAGGAGGGCAGCTTTTAGCCTTAAAATCAGGGATCAATCTTGCAAGTGAAATCTCTGCCAACAGCAATGGTAGTAATTAGTTCCTAAGTGTGTAACTATAAGTAACATTTTGTGTAATATGGTGAGAGCAGTTTATATATTATGAATACATATGTGTCTTTCCTTTATCTTATAAATCCCTACTTGATGATATGCATGATTTTTCTATGATACATGAAATAAACTTTTATTCCAGCACGTGTGTACTTTTTTCTCTTCTAGATGCCATGGATAAAGCATTAATAGTCATTGTCTTTTTGTTTCCATCTATGTTAGTCACAAATCAGGAGGTTACTGTACAGGTTACAAACTGTGTCTGCTTGCTATGGTTTACAGCAAGCCAGGGTCAGGATAAGTGAGATCCGTGGCCGGGCACAGACATACCCACAGCGCAGCTCAGGCTGGGACCCATGCCCAGGGCCTGAGCTTAAATGTGGCTGCTGAGCCAAGGGGCAGGAGCTTTCAACAAGGCCACCCACAACTCATTGTCATACAGCCTTTTCACAGCAGGCTCATCCCAGGAGCAAGAGTGTCAGAGCTTGCTTGTGCCATGGGCAGCCAAACCCCTATGAAGGCGGGAAGAGGCTGCAGCACTGGTGGGGCTCTCAGGGCTCTGAAAGCCATAAGCAAAGAAACTGCTGTCTGCAGTGTTCAGTGAAATGGAAACTTCTGTCTGTTGCTTATAATACATGGTATCTTCTATCATGTTCTCCAGTCAGAAGCAACCTATAGGAACCCAGAATGAGCTAGCAGTCACCCAATAGAGGGTTTAAAATTTTGTTTTAAAGGAGTTTCATTAGACCTTCTCTCTGCTTTGAGTGATGTATAATATGGTTTTTCATTGCTCAGATAGAAATTCTAATGTTTTTACAATTAAAGCTAGAGAGAGAGAAGAAGAGGAGCCTGTGGCCATACTCTCAGCTTATTGAGAGTCTGGCTTATGAGCCTAATCAACTTGCTTGCTGCTGTGTGGGAAAAACATCCATTGATCGGCAAGGTAACCCCATGTGTCTTGCAGATTATGTTAAATCATTTTTAAGAAGGAAAAGTTTGAAATGGTTTCCTCTGAAGTATTCTGCTTTTCCCACTAGATGGCCTACAAGAACCAGTATTTTATGCAATTCTGTAATCGGTGTGGTGGTGTCTAAAATTGAGTAAGACATTTACTGTACTGTGGTATGTAGTTGTGTACCAGGGTATTTGGGATGTGGGGGAAGAATAAGGGAGGAGACAGAATAACACTGGACTCTTTCTGGCACAACTGGAACTACTGGCAGGATTGCATGAGAGAGATTATATGAACATGGAATTAATTCATCTGGGTTTAAGTCTTGTTTCCAGTGAGTATTTAAACCTTTCAAGCACTAGCTGGAGGTAACTGGAATGACATCCATCTTTTCAGGTTGTTGTTCCTCCCCTATAGCTACAGAATCTTAGTTCTATTTTCTATAAATATTAAACTAGCTCATGCAAAACAGGACAGCTTGAGGTTGCAAGAACTGAGAATTTGATCTCAGAAAACCTTTTTCGAGGAGGCAGGCAAGACCAGTTCGAATTCCTTCAGGTAAGGAAGAAATTGTAGGAAAGAAGCATCCTGAATAAGTACCGTAAGTACTGAATTAAAGAGTAAGAGCCTAACCCATAAGCTGCATTGTGGGGAGAAAAGACCACAAAACAACTCACCCAAACCCCCATCACTTTTCAGCTGGCAAGCTGTGCAAAATTCCCCGGCAAGCTAGTGAATCCAAAACAGAGATTAGTGTGCAAGCAGGCCATGACCCTATTCCTACTTCTATGCTGAGTAGTTTGTTTTTAGGTTAATTTTTAAACTTTTCCCCTTCAGCATCAGTGCCACCTTATTCATTGCTGTGGATGCTGCTCAGCACACCAACAGCAAAAGCTGGACTGTATTGGACAGATTTCCATAGAAATTAGTGACCTATTAGGGATGTGGTGGTTCTTTTCTTGGAACAGCAAGAAAAGTATGGAAAGGGTTTGAACAACCAGGAAGAACAATAATGAATAATTTCCCAGTTGGGTGTTATCCCTGCATTGCCCTTAGGAGGCAGGAGCCCTGAGGTGAGAGAAAGAGCTGTGTATGTAACCAGGTGGCTGAAAACTGCATGACAGTGCACACTTAAGAGTGTTTGGGTTTGAGGTGGGAAGGTGTACACAAGATTTCAGTCACTTTTACCACAGTCATTAATTTTTTATTTTATCCGGGGTTATGTTTTGTTTTGGTCTTTTTTTCTTCTGTGGAGGTCCTGTGTATGTATCTGGTGGTGGTTTTATCAGAAAAGCTGTATGAATTGGCTGAGGTCCAAGATCCATTAAGGTTTCTAAGTGCCTTTTCAAATTATTTTCGTTTGAGTACTTACATGGAAGACAGACAGATACTGTGAAGTGATTGATTACCTTCCCTTGTTAGCCTTCTTTCCCAGGGCAGACCTCTTCTCTAATACAGTGCTTGATTTATAGGGCAAATAGTGAAGTATATTCCTGCCCGCCCAGGGCCACCTGTTGATAAGAATACTCTTCCAGCTTTCATCACTTCCTCATTATGTTTATATCAGTTTCATATGTAAGCAGTATGTTTTAAGAGCAAACTTCCTCTGTCAGTTTTTATATAACCAAAAAAATTCCAAGATCCTTTTATCCAAAGAAGTTTAGATCATCTAAAAATAGCTATCATTATTTGGAGGAGCACTTGAACAAAGTATTTACTCCGTATTTAAGCAAAAACCTCTCAAATTCTCTGTGATTCTCAGAAATGTAGTGAACAAACATCGCTTCCAACTAAACTTTCTGAAAATGAAAAGCAAAAAGCAAACAAACAGAAAGGTTAAACGGAGTAAATTCTAGAAGTTGTTGTTCCTGATCATCAAAAAAATTGGGTTGAGTACCATTAGCCTGTGGGCTGGTTTTGGCTGGGGTAGAGTAGCTGGTATGGAGCTCTGCTTTGGATTTGTGCTGAACACAGTGCTGATAATTCAGGGATGTTTTTGTTTTGGCTGAGCAGTGCTCACACAGAGGTAAGGCCTTTCAGCTTCTCACCCCTCTCCACCACTAATCAGGCTGGGGGTGCACAAGGAGTTGTGAGAGGACATAGCTGGAACAGTTGATCCCAACTGACCACAGGGATATTCCATTCCATATGGCATCATGCTCAGCATATAGATGTGGTGGAAAGAGGAGGAAGGAGAGGATATCGGGAGTTACGGCATTTGTCTTTCCAAGGGATTGTTAGACATGATGGAGCCCAGCTTTTCTGGAGATGACAGAACACCTGCCTGCCTATGGGAAATGGTTATTTAATTTCTTGGGTTGCTATGCTTTCATGCACAGCTTTTGCTTTACTTATTAAACTGTCTTTATCTCAGCCCATGAGTTTTCTCGCTTTTTCTCTTCTGATTCTCTTCCCCATCCCTCTGTGGGGGGAGTGAGTAAGCAGCTGCGTGGGGCTTAGTTATGGGCTGGAGTTAAATCACAGCAGTTTGTGACTATGTAGCTCCCAAACTTCCTTTGATGATCTTTTTACTGTGTTCTTGCAGTTATATGAGTCCAAGAGCTGATATTATATGTGTGGTTTCTTGCTATTTCCCAAAGAACAGATCAGCAAAACAGAAAGATTAAAATAGCAATTTTCTAGCTAGAAGCACACTAGGAAATTAGTTTTTCCCTGACTTCTTGATGCACCAATATAAACAGGTTATAATGACCTGAATTCAACCTCAGACTGGGAAGTTTGAACTTCACATGACTGGCATTTACTCAGCAGCTCTTGCACTAGGCTAATTCCTAAGGGCCTGCTTTTTCAAAAGACGAGACATATTATTGTAACTAATTACTCAGTTATTATTTTATTAAGTACTAATTGTTAATACTATTACTAAATTTTATTAATAATAATGCTGTTATTATTGGTGTTATGGAGGAGACACAAAGTACAGTGAATAGTTTACACCATTTCTGAGATTTTTACATAGAGTTCATGGCAGAATGGAAGTACTCCAAAGATTTTGGCCAAACCAATTGTCACCCCAGATGGAGCTAGCTCTTTGAATCCTTCTAAGCTCCTAAATTCATCAGCAGCATTTATACTGTAGTACCATTGACGAAGGCCATTTGCAGCCCCTCAAGACAGGTCTAACCATATCTAGTACTTTCAGAGGAAAAGAGATAAACCTGAAAGACCTTATTATCTTCTTTGCTTTAATTTGAGGAATTTGTACTGGTTGTTTCTCATTAATATTTGCAAGATATACCCTTTCAACCAAAAGTACCAGTAAGTCTTTTGTCTCTGGAGTTATACCTGCAACACTTGTCTCTTAATGTCACTAAGCTGAACACAATAAAATTTTCCTCTTATTAGGAACAGAAGCTAGTTCACCCTCTGTCTCTTCCCACTTTGGTTCTTGCAGATTGCACTACTTTGTGGCTCCTTAGGGAGTTTAGTTACTGTATGAGAACTTTGAGCCAGCAGCCACTACTTCTTCGAGCAACAGCTGCCACAGTCTTCCCAAATTACTGACTGTTCTACTTCAGGTACAAACGAGGGAACTGACTTCATGAATATAACACTAGATGCTCTGTAACACTGTAAGACTAGATCCTCCAGCAAGCCCAGTAGCTCCCTGGCCAGTGTGTGCCATCTGAAGCTGAAACTCAAGCCATCCTAGCCTGAGCAATGGCTAGACAGCAGTACTTCAACATAAATGTCTTTCATGTCCTTTTATGCTACGTATCAACACCCTTGCCCTCCCTTAGTTGCATTTGCAAGGTTTCCCTAAGAGAGCGGTTCGGAATCTGTGGGTGGTTTTCTCTTTATTTTCCATACCCAGGGAGTCAGACAGGTGAAATGAATTAATCTAGACTAATCTCCAACTGTTTTAACTTAAAGTGAAACTTGAGCTTGAGATAGATACACTGTAGTTTTCAAACTGTGCTTTAGTGCAGTGAGTGGGGAAAAGTTATGGTACAGATGAAATATGTATCTTTATACATCAATTTTATTTTAAGAGATGTTGAATCGCATCAAATCAGCATGGGGAATACCAGTCCAGACAATAACATCTGTTTGAACAGCAGGGCTTGCTGGGCCTCTTTTGTTTTCCCAAATTCCTCACTGAAGCATTTTGATTGCCAAGTCTAGGCTATTTTATAATATACTATCTATTTGGCAGCTGTTCCTGCAAAAACTCTGCATAGATGGTGATGGCAACACTAGGACTTTGGTGCTAAACCCGGCAATGTTTCCCTCTGCAGCTTGGCTGTCTGTGGCAGTCAGGTCACAGAACTGCATGGGGCGAGAATACAAGTCGTGCCTGATGAGGTTTGACAAGTCAGGGTTTCACAAAACACACTCAATCTGTCATGTCTCACTTGCATTTAGACAAATTAGGAGAGTTTCGATTTTGCAAAAGCAGAGCAAGCCCAAGGCTCATAATCTTTGCTGCCACACCAGTGAGTGCAGGTGCGTGCACAAAATATGCAATGTGTTTGTGCTATTTAGGATTTAGAGTGATATTCAGAAAGGTCATAAGGTGCCAAATAATGGTCCTTTTTTCTTCATTCTTTATAAGAGATAAAATTATTACCTATAATAATTTTAGAACAATGAAGTGATTTCTATGTAGAAATTTTATCTTTTTTTCTGAATAAATGAGATTCTTTTTTTCTCTTCTGCTGCAGAGGACCTTGATGGAGTAGCAGTGGTTCCTCTCCTGCTCACCTCTTCAGTTTGCCGTCTGTATCTCTATGATAATAAAGAAGCAAAGAGCCAGGCATGTAAGGGTGACATCAGGCCTATTCTCTGCTCCATGGAATCCCTCCCAGCAGTAGACATGCTTCCTTACTGCTTCTCTACAGCTATGTGGTACAAGGAAGATGGTGGTGACCATGATAAACCTCCTGGGCACTGACTGCAACTGAATGCTCATCCATGCAGTGGCATTGCTAACAAAGCTGGTGAATATTTTGAATTCCTAGACAGCCTGTTTGGTTTCTGGGTGACATGAAGCAGATCTCTCCTGGGATCTGCTGTCCCTAGGTTGAAGAGTTGGAGCATGTTTATACAGTACCATTAGAGCTAGGGTTTACTGTGGGAAGAAAAAAATCCTACTTAAAACAGAACAAAAAAAACCCACAAACAAAAAACCAAACCAACAACAACAACAAAAAACCAAAAACAAAACCAAAAAACCCCCAACCAACCAACCAATCAAAAACAAAACAAACAAACAAAAAAGCAAAAACCAAACTGTCTTTAAAACAGAGTTTGATTGTCCTGCTCAGTGCTCAGTTACAAGACAGATGACCCCATATGGTAAATGAAGGGCTAGACTGACATTTTTCTTATGAACTTTGCTGCAACCTCTAAATCACTACCACACATCAATTTTATTCCTTTAGCACAGCTTTTCTCCTGCAAAGCTAATTAAAAAGAAACATGATCTCATACTTTCATGAGTAGCAGGATTTTTGGTAGTTATCTTGTTCTCTCTGTCCTGAAGAACTTATTGATAAATTATCATCTAGATACCAAGACTTCAAAACAGATCAGAAAAATTGAAGAGCTTCATTTCTGCAATTTGAAATTAGTTTGGAGCACTAAAAAATAAAGGTAATGAAAAATTGGAATGTCTCATCTGCCTGATTAAACATCTAACAAGATACATGACTGACACTCCTCTCCAATCTTTATTTATTTGTTTAATATTAGAAAATTCATCAGATGTGTATAAGCTATCTGCTGTTCTCAGAATCACTGAGCCCTGGTATATTATACATCTGCAAAGCATTTTCATTTGATGCCATTAACTATGAAAATTTGCAAATGAAAATTTCCATTAGAAAAATGGAAACATTTCTAAACATTTCTCATTATGGCCCAATGTTTCCTGTTTTGTCCTCAACAGCTCCATTTTGATCATTACAGCTAAGATGCAGATTGCTTTGGCATGATAAATAACACTGGCCAAGTGACAGCAGCCAGGTTGGGTTCTTCTCAACATGTTTGGGCCACTGAACCTGGTTATTTCCTCAGCGCACTGCAGAAATCTCCACCCAGAGATGGAGCCCTGGCTCAGCCAGAGGACTAAAGAGCAGCCTGGAACCTAGAGTGTGGTGTGGTGAGCGTCATGGTCTAACAGTGCTGGGGTGAGTGGGAGAGCACGACCGTGTATGGGGAGTTTCGAATGGAGGAGGAAACTCTGTCTGCTGACCTGGGTGTCAGACAGCCCAGGGAGTGAGCATCCCAGCTGGCTATAATCTTGGCTGCTTTCTTCATGCCCCCCATGACAACTACGGTAAGCTGAACAATGCCTTAGCACTGCCCCTTCCCCTCCTGCAAGGGCAGGAAAAGCCCACAAACCTTCCTGGGCAGAAGCATGGTTGCAGGGGGATGTGGTAGGAAGCCCAGCCTGGGTCAGCTTCATCCACACCTGTCATGCAACTGGTGTCGAGCTACTGTCCTCTCTCTGACTCCGTTTGCCTACCTACCTACTGTGCCTTCTGCCTGCTGAAAGGTGTTGTACGTTTGTACAGTAACAAGTCTGCTGGGATTTGCTGGGAGAGCTATTGTAATACAACAAACATATGGAAATTAGAAGGAATACATCAGTGCCATGAAAGAAACTAGCCCTTAGCTCCTGGATGCAAGCTGAAGCAAGACAAGCTGAAGCAGGCGCAGTCAGTTAACACTGTGTTACTTCAGGCATTGGACTTCCTGATTGACTCTTGTTCTTGATTTGAGTACATACCTGTGGCTTTCAGTCATCCTCCTGCCTGCCAGCTGCAATATCTGAAAGATGTAAATCCCAGCCTTGTGCATCAGGGGGAGCATAGAATAACAGTGTTCTGTGGATAGATACCATTTGACCTTCAGTGCTAATAATCTCCTTCTGTCAGCAAAATTCCAGGAGAAGACCATGCACCAGGGTAATAGTCCTTAACCCTCTGCTTCAGGGAACCTTCTATGTAGCAGCAATGCTATGGGCCTCTTCAAGTCCCCTGAGGGAAAAAATGGTGATGCGGAGGTACCACCCTGATGAGTGAGGCATAATTTCACTGTACCAGGCCCCATCACATCATAGAAATGTCCTTCTCTGAGGAAAGGTGGTAGTTGACCCTCTACCTGTGCACATGGAACTGCTCAGCTTTCCTGTCTATCAGTCAACACACAGACCCATGGAGGGGAAGTCATGGGTGCCACACAGCAAAGATTTTATTTCACTAAAGAAAAAGGTGTGAATGGAGAATGCAAATTCTCATTTGTGAAGTACGAAACCAATTTTCAGGTCAATTCCTGTATGACTTGGGCTTCTCTTTAACTGCACCTGCACCAGCACTTCCCATTCACCTTGCAGGAGTAGCAATGTGTGGAGCACATTTGTGGAGCAAAGTGAACTAGACACATCTGAAGAGATCAGTGAGCAGTTACAGAAATTGATGGACACAAGAGAACAACTGTGGAGATTATCCAAATGTCTTCTTGGGTCCAGGTCTCAATTATTAATACTGTCACCAGGGCCAGTTTCAAAGACAGACAACTTCCTATAGCTGTCTGCAAGGTTGCCCAAATAGGCACATGCTGTGTCCAAGGTGCATGTGCCCTGGGGCACTGGACTTAATTTTCCTGTACTAACAGTCTGTATATTCATACTGAAAAAATCAAAGGTTGTTTGTTTACAGCTGGATCAAAGCTAATACTCACTACAAGCTAAACCACTGTGGTAGTTTGGGCTAGGCCTTCCTTGGTGACCAGTTTGTAACCAAGGAAGGGTCCAGATTTACCCAGTATTCCCTACGATTTTTACGTAAGCCAGACTATAAGAAGAAAGGAGGAGAGGCCTTCGCTCTCTTTCCTTCCAGCGGCTTGGAGGTGCAGGTTCCCTGCTGTTGAGTCTGCCGTGTTGGGGAGCGAGGCCTGGTTAGGCCTTGTCGACCCTGGGAGATGGAGGTTGCCGGCGATCGTTCCAGAGCGACTCTCGGTTGTCCCAAGGAGAGTAGTGAGATATTTCTTTGCTAACTCTTTTAGTTGTTAGATACTGGGCTACTAATCGGGATATATATATATTTTATTTTGGTTTTGTTCCTTTTCCCTTCCCCCTTCCCTTTCCCTTGTGAAATTGTATATATTTCAATTGTATATAACTGTAACATAAGTGTAAATATATTTATATATATTTATATATATCACTTTAGCTGTCTCTCTCTCGATTCGGGTTTTCTTAGTTGTTTTTCTCCCTCTTCTCCCTGAGGTTTGGGGGGGGGGGAACTTCTTGTGGTAAGGTTTGGAGACTTGGCAGGGAGCCAGCTTCAAACCATATCACTCTTATCTGGTGTTTCTGCCTGGTTATCTTTGGTTTGTTTTGGTTTTGCCACGATTGTTTAGGAACAAGTCTGGGAAGGGAGCCAAGTTGGTGCAAACACTGCCCATTGTTTGGGAACACTACCAGGAGAGCTGCCAAGAACCTTTTGTTTATATAAACATAGCTTTGTTTGGGAACAAAGGAAGAAAAATATATAAACATGGCCTTTTTATTAATTTTCTTGGTTATTTTGGCTATTTTTATGTATTTTTTTGGGTATCCAGTGAGAACTAACCCAGAAGGCATCTACCAATATCTGCCTTTCCTTAATTGTGACATCAAAAGGCTAGTGACTGAGGTCCCTAGGATCAGAATTAGCCCCAATCCTTACCTAAATTGTTTGGCAACGGTTCTACTATTCCTAAAAGCCATGGAAGTGGTGTTTAACATTGGAAAGGTGGTGTGGTACTGCTTTCCTTGTTGCAGGAAAAGCCGAAACTCAAAGGGATTTGCTGGAACTTTGGGAAGGGCCTTGAGAAAACCAGTCTCTGGATGGCAAGGAATCTGGACCAACTTTGGTAAATTGGTAGGGCGCGTGACACCTCCCATTAGTTGGGATTTCACACCAGAGCAGGTATTTGATCCTGACGAGATGGCACGTCGTTTGGCAGAAGGGTGTTTTTCTTACGAGGACCCAAATATGCAGTTTTTTGCTTTGTACTGGGGCCTGGCGAGTGCCTATCGAGCTGCTGTGGACTATGCTCAGAAGGCTAAGGCTGAGGCAGAAACTCAAACCCTGCCACCTGAGACCAGCGCCACCTCTCCTACATGCACTGAAAGCGGAACCCAGACTACACCATCTGAGATACCTCTCACCCCTGTAGTGAAAGGGAAGTCGTGGGTATCGGTGCCCGAAACTTTAAGCCTACAACCAGATGGAGAGCAAAACAAGTCAGAAGATAACGGAGAGGGGACTGATACTGATTCCAGTGCCAGAACTCCACCTCCACCTCCACGAGCAGTACCACCCCCAAAAGTGGAAACTATAATTTTGCGGTCAATGACCCCAGCAGAACTCCGGGACTTACAAAGAGACTACAGGCGTCGGCCTGGTGAGCGAATTCTAGCGTGGTTGCTCCGATGCCGAGACCGTGGGGCTAGAGGTCACATATTGTCAACTGCTGAAGCAGAACAACTAACTTCCATCTCCAGAGACCGTGAACTTGATCACTTAATTGCAGAGGAGAGACCAGACCTCAGTCTTTGGGCACGACTTGTCTTAAGTGTGAGACAAAGGTTTCCATTTAAAGACTATTTACCGTGCCCCATGAGGAAGTGGACCAAGATAGAAGACGCCATCCAGTACCTAAGAGAATTGGCATTGTTGGAAGGTATGTATGATGACGCTCAATACGATCCCGTCGCTGATGACCCAGAGAGTGTCACTTGCACAATGCCCATGTGGAAGAAGATAATCCAGGGTGCTCCTGCATCATATGTTCATACCTTGGCAGGAATAATGCTTCCAAACATGCATGAACGACTTGTGGGCACGCTGTGTACGGTTCTACGACATCTAGAAGAAGCAGTAGAGTCTAGGAATAAGTTTTCTAGAGACTATTTTGATTCTAGTTACAGACAAAGACCTGAGAGAGATGAGCCTTACGGGAACTCTGAATATGAAGATGACTATGGAGACCACAGGGACAGATGCTACAGAGACAGATCAGCAGACCGGTCTCGACCACGATCTCGATCTTGATCCCGGTCCCGCTCGCCATCTCCTTCCGTCACACGCAGAAGGAGCGAAAACCCTAAGCGTAGATCTAAGCACAGTGAACTGTGGTCCTATCTGCACGCCCATGGAGAAAACATGAGGAAGTGGAATGGTGAACCTACTTCCAGACTTGAGGCCAGAGTGAGAGAACTAAAATGCAAGGAAGCCGATAAGAAAGTTGTCTACGTAGTAGATGCAGATTTCTTCGAAAGAGAACTGAGATCTCCCAAATGCAGAAGGTCTGGAGTCCGTTTCCAGGATGACAAGAAAGCCTCTGACAAGCCAAAGCAAAGATCCGATGGTGAATGCTCTGACCAGAACCAATAGAGGGGTCCTGCCTTCTACCAGGAGAAGGAGAGGGATGAGAAAGATAACAGAGTTTACTGGACTGTGTGGGTTCAATGGCCTGGCACATCGGATCCTCAGAGATACCAAGCTTTAATAGATACCGGCGCACAGTGTACGTTAATGCCCTCAGGGCATGTGAGCACAGAGACTGTTTCAATTTCTGGGGTGACAGGAGGGTCTCAAGAGCTGTCGGTGGTAGAGGCCGAAATAAGCCTGACAGGAGACCAATGGGAAAAGCGTTCCATTGTGACAGAGCCAGAAGTCCCTTGCATTCTTGGCATGGATTACCTCAGGAGAGGATACTTCAAGGACCCGAAGGGGTACCGATGGGCTTTTGGTATTGCCACGGTGACTGAAGAGGAATCCAAACGATTATCTGCCCTGCATGGCCTTTCAGAAGATCCTTCTGTTGTAGGATTACTGCGAGTCGAAGACCAGCGAGTGCCGACAGCCACTAAGACAGTGAATAGGCAACAGTACTGGACGAATTGAGATGCTGTGATCCCCATCCATAAGATGATCCACAAGTTGGAAAGCCAAGGGGTGGTTAGTAGAACATACTCACGCTTTAATAGCCCCATTTGGCCTGTACGTAAGTCCAATGGCAAATGGAGACTGACGGTGGACTATCGTGGCTTGAATGAAGTCACGCCGCCATTGAGTGCTGCTGTACCAGACATGTTGGAGCTCCAATACGAGTTGGAGTCCAAGACAACAAAGTGGTACGCCACCATCGACATCGCCAATGCATTTTTCTCCATTCCCTTAGTAGCAGAGTGCAGGCCGCAGTTTGCTTTCACGCGGAGAGGTGTGCAGTACACGTGGAACCGACTGCCCCAGGGGTGGAAGCACAGTCCAACAATCTGCCATGGACTGATTCAGGCCACACTGGAGAAGGGCAAGGCCCCAGAACATATCCAGTACATTGATGACATCATCTCTGAAGTTATCCATGATTGTGAGACTTGTGCCGCTATTAAGCAGGCGAAAAGACTGAAGCCCCTGTGGTATGGTGGACAATAGGATAAGTATAAGTACGGAGAGGCATGGCAAGGTGATTATATCAAACTGCCACAGACCCGCCAAGGTAAGTGCTATGTGCTTACCATGGTGGAAGCAACCACTGGATGGCAAGAGACTTTTTCAGTGCCCCACGCAACGGCCCGGAATACCATTTTGGGCCTTGAAAAGCAAGTCCTGTGGAGACACGGGACCCCAGAACATACTGAGTGGGACAACGGGACTCATTTAAAAAATGACTTAGTCACCACTTGGGCGAGGGAACATGGTATCAAATGGGTGTACCACATTCCTTATGCACCAGCTGCTGGGAAGGTTGTGAGATGTAATGGACTGTTGAAGACAACTCTAAAGTCACTAGGTGAGGGAACTTACAAAAATTGGGATAAGAACTTAGCCAAGGCCACCTGGCTAGTTAACACCAGGGGTTCTGTCAATCAAGCTGGCCCTGCACAAGCAGAATCCCTTCACATTGTTGATGGAGATAAAGTTCCAGCAATCCATTTGAGGGGAATGCTAGGGAAAGCTGTTTGGGTTACCCCTGCCTCAGGCCAAGACAAACCCATTCGTGGGATTGTCTTTGCTCAAGGGCCAGGACATACGTGGTGGGTAATGAGGAAGGATGGAGTCATCCAGTGTGTGCCTCAAGGAAATTTAGCCTTGGGGAAAAACTAATTGTATGTCCTGAGTTGTGTTTTACAGGAAGCCAGTCACCAGATGAGAGAGAGAGAGAGAGACCTGAAGTAAGCTGATGCCGCTATCCAATGATGAGACAGCCCAGAACGATGAAACAACCATAAATCAGAACTGTAGTTGTGAATGAGGAGACCAAAGATCTGGACTGAACTGAACTGATGTCAGTATTGATTTCCAATGATGAGACAACTGCGCCGAAAGACCAACAAGGACTATATATATATATGTATATGTGTATATATACGTGTGGGATGTAGGTGAACGTGAGATATAGGTGTTACGTAAAAATAGTATGGAATAAGGGGTGGGGAATGTGGTAGTTTGGCCTAGGCCTTCCTTGGTGACCAGTTTGTAACCAAGGAAGGGTCCAGATTTACCCAGTATTCCCTACAATTTTTACGTAAGCCAGACTATAAGAAGAAAGGAGGAGAGGCTTTCGCTCTCTTTCCTTCCGGCAGCTTGGAGGTGCAGGTTCCCTGCTGTTGAGTCTGTCGGGTTGGGTAGCGAGGCCTGGTAAGGCCTTGTCGACCTTGGGAGACGGAGGTTGCCAGCGATCGTTCCAGAGCGACTCTTGGTTGTCCCAAGGAGAGTAGTGAGATATTTCTTTGCTAACTCTTTTAGTTGTTAGATACTGGGCTACTAATCGGGATATATATATATTTTATTTTGGTTTTGTTCCTTTTCCCTTCCTCCTTCCCTTTCCCTTGTGAAATTGTATATATTTCAATTGTATATAACTGTAACATAAGTGTAAATATATTTATATATATTGCTTTAGCTGTCTCTCTCTCGTTTCGGGTTTTCTTAGTTGTTTTTCTCCCTCTTCTCCCTGAGGTTTGGGGGGGGGGGGAACTTCCTGTGGTAAGGTTTGGAGACTTGGCAGGGAACCAGCTTCAAAACATATCAACCACCCAAAAGATTATGAGATTACTAGAGATCTGGGAAAAATCCCAAGTCCTCAGATGATGAATCCAAATGATGCCAAGCAGGTGTAATTTCTGAAAGGGGAGAAGGGACACATCCAGGAGCGATGACCATGAAGTAGCCCTACACAAGGGATCCCTATAAATTAAATTCTGTTTTACTATATCAGTCTTTGCACTGTTTTTTATAGTACACCTCTTTATTGCAGTGTGGTTTTCGGCAAAGTCTTCTTGTCTGCTTTGTTAAACCATTTAATAAACACTTCTCGGTTTTGTTTAATTTTTGCAAAAATAACAACAGCAACCCAACATAGCACTGAGGTTTGGTGAGAGCAATAGGATGTCATGAGGTGTTAACCGCAGGAGGTACACAGAGTACTAGTGCTCAGTTACTAAACACTGAAGTGCAAGCAAACTCTAGGGACTGTGTCAGATTTCTTCAATGTTTTGAAACTGCTTTAAGTGTTCAGGAGCACTTTTAACTACAATGAAGAGTAGTATGTTTCCACTTGAGTCTTTTAACCTATTCCATCGACAGTTCTGTGGTTTATGGTGTGTTTTGGTTGTGTGTTGGTTTTTTTTGTTTGTTTGTTTGTTTTTTTGGGTTTGGGACTTTTTTAACATCTCTTACTTTTCCACTGATGGAAAAAGAAACATAGATAAAACCCAGTCCTGTAAATGACAATGTGTTATTTTTAGTTCCTGAACTATGCTTAGTTAGTTTATGCAGCTGAAAATGAAAAAGAAAATCCCATGTCCTACAGCAATATGCATTCATACATAGCTCCTAATAACTTAAATCCTTTAATTTGTCTGTAAAGGACACCCATTAAAGTTGTGTGTGAAGAAAGTGGGACAATCCTTTGTATATAATCCTCATACTTAAAAAAGTACAAATAATTTTTTTGTATAAGTGAGCAACTTCACTGTCCACCTGCACACACCCTTAACATGCCCAGAAATAGGCATCAGAAACCCAAATGCAACAGAGGAATCCCATTCTCTCCCTTGGTTTTTCCTGCATAGCTCTTTCTATTCTGTTGTGTTTGCTTCTCATATAACCCAGGCAGTTAATCTCTCTGTCACTGGCATATTTTTTCTAAATTGCCTCTTCTCTCTGAATAAGGAATATTGCCTTTCTTATGTTTTCTTCTTTGATGGATCTTTCAAAATTCTCATTCCCAGATGGTGCTTTCTCCCAGTCTGGGCCAGCCTTGCCAGGACTTTGAGTCAGCCTGACCGAAAAGCATGCTGAGGAGTTAGTGACAATGCAACAGCAGCAGTGGGCAAGGGTTGCTGCCTAAGGCCCTGTCCAACATTAGTGTACTGACTCATATGGAGCCTGAGCAGCTGCTGTGCCCTCATCTTTGCCAATCACAGCTGTGGGCAGACCTTGGTGCCCCTCTTCAGACTAGACTTGGGGGGATGGAGGGGACAAATGAAGGAATTTGATGCCAGCACAGATTTGCTTTCTGAATGAGGTACATCTTTGGTCCTTTGTCTTTGCAACCACGTGACAATTCCCATCTGAAGTCAATGGAAATTGAATTGAATGTAGAAGGTGACCTGAGAACTACTAATAGGGCTTCCACACAAAAACCAAACTTGGTAGTCAGCAGCTCCACTAAATTAGCCAAATCTGAGTAAAATCCTATTTCTCTAGGCAAGTGCTACACAGCTATTCTTATGTTGCAGAAGAATGTTATACCAAGGATTAAATATTACCGTGCAAGTCCCACAGCGAGATTCCATGCCACAGCCACAATACAATGTGGGCCATTAGGCTAAGCAGCTCCTTCAAAGAAGTCCCAGAGTGTCTGCTGTTCCCCTAAGTTTCTGTGGCTGACATAGGCTAGCAGGATGCCTTGCAATTTCCTAGCACAAAGAGAAAAGGCCTGCATTTTCTTCTTGGTTTTCCAGTAAGGCTTGGACCTCAGAGTAACAGCTGTGTCAAAGAAGCCACACCTAGTCAGGAAGTCAAGCTTTCATTCTTCTCCAGGAGGACAAAGAGACATCTACACACCATTAATCACTAATGCATTGGCCCAAGCAGGTTTTCATCAGTCATTTTAAATGTCATTATAGAGGATGTAAGTGCTTTGAGAAGATAGCTTTTGGAGTGTATATTCCAGTCAGCTCCAGGAAGTCATCTGTATGTAATTTAGAAGCAGAAATTGTATTTGTTAAGGAGCTCCCACTTTCAACATGCTGCTTAATGTTATGCTAAATTACATGTCACACAGAGCAGACTGAGAGTCATAATAGTCACACTTGATGAACAGAATGAATCTCAAAAGGTAGGAAGTGGTCCTGCAATACATTATTCATGGTTGGCCAAATTAGCCACAGAAACTGTAATAGGGGAAAAAAGGATAATGTATAACTTTTTTTGCTCTCCAAAGATTCTGACTCCAATGTCATATTTGCTCTGCACATGATCTCCTTGCTTAAGCAATCTATAGAAAGAGTTTTCAGAGTGATTAGATTTTTCTGCATTGTAAGTTTAAAAGCTTACAATATTTTAAAACAAAAATATTACTACTACTACAAAAACTTTATTAAAGTATTTTGTTTTATTTTAACAATCATTTGCTTCTGATCAGGAAATAACTAGTATTTTTTCTTGTGAGGCTGGCATTTTAAGTTATTTGCATGGCAAGTCATCCTTTAAGAATATGAACTTTCTAGCAAGACAGAGAAATGAGGATGATCCCTGAATCTATCAGTAATTTTGTGCTGCAGATTAGTGCTCCAACAAGTGCATTCCCTGGACTAGACGGAAAGAATCCATCCATAGCCCTTCTACACATATAAAACAAAACTAGTTTATTATCTCTGAGTTAGTTTGCATCAAAAAACAGGACACAGACCTTTTTTCAAACAACTACATTAATAAGAGAATCTAAATATTCAAAATGCAGACAGTGTCTGACTTTCACATTCACTTTTACAAAGCTAACCTCTAAGTCTCTTGCTGAGAGTTAAACCAGACAAAGTTTCTCTATCACCTGTCATGACGAAAGACTGTAGTAGTCTTTGGAAGAGGAGTTTTAACTATGCATAGTCATTTCTCATGTGTCCTGGATAGGTCATCTGGTTTGGGAGTTAACCAAGTCATAGAAAAAACTCCAAAGACCTAACCTTTTCAGGTCCCACTTCCACTTCTCAAGATGCCACTTGAGTGCCTAATTAATAAATGGGTTTGCCTTAAATACGTTTTTGCTTTATCTAGGTTTCCTCAGATGCTCAGGAGCTAACCATACTCTGAACTATCTGAAGCCAACTATGCTTAATTGAAAGATAAGGAAAGTAAAAACACAGGATTTGTACATTTGTTTCACATTTCTCTAACTTGACTCTGGGTTGGACTGAGATGCCCAAATTAAGAGCTTGATTACCACAAACCCCATATAGGAGCAAGAGAGACACAGTTCAATTCCTCCTGTTCCTTTGCTGATGTCAGGACTGCTGAACTTCAATATTTTGTATTAAAAAATGCCTAAGTTTAAGTAAGATGACTCTATTTCTACTCATGCACAAGCCATCTGAGTCTAATCCATTGGTTTTAACAAACATGCTCTCCAAAGTGACTTTAGTGTAGCTGAGGCTCTGGCCATCACCTAACTGACTGTACACACCAGATCATATCAATTCGGCCAGCTTCCATTTCTACTTCTTTGTATAATTAATTCTAATTTAAAATTCTAACCCAATCTTTGCTAGTGCATATTATGAACTCTTGACTCAAATGAGAATCATATTCTGCTGAGGTTCTGGATTTTTTTTACTTTAAGATTTTTAAGTCATGGTAAAATCCAAGTTCAATATTGTACATTATACACATCCATGACTGGAATTGTGTGTTAGTTATCCAATTGAAAATAAATAATATTTACTGTTGTTAAAGTGAAAGAGGCAAAGAAATGATACTTCCTGGAGTGGATAATACTGTGTGCTTCCAGGTGATGGCAACCTACTGAAACAAGCTCAACATAGGAATGTAGCTCCACACGCAAGGTGTTTACAGGCTAGTATCAGGTCAGTATTGGATTATATGTTATGTTAGCAATATACTTGCAGTAAAACAGCAAATTCAACTGTTGGAGATGTGTTTTGCAGTGCTTTGTCTCTATATATAATTCACAGATTTGATCTTAACATTCTGCAATGATTGATCCCAGTGGAACTTCTGACATTTCAGTATTATGTACCAATAACTGAGATGTGCTACTATACTCTTTTTCCTCTGCTATATTTTTGAAACAGCACTGAGAGCAGTGTGTTTCTGTCAGTAACCACGAGGTGGCATAACATGATCAGCAGAACAGTAGTCAAACCTTCCTTTTAATTTTCCTTTGTACATCATATTTCTTGGCATAAAAGGTTTAATGGTGAAAGACAGGCTGTAAAACTAGTTGAGCTTATTAGATACCTTACACTATTACAAAAGCAATGACAAAGATACATATTTTTGTTTTTGTATCTTGTGGTGGTTTTCATTCTAGTAAATAATCTTTTTGAATGTGCTACTACATGATGATGTTAAAAATAAGAATCCCGGTTTATTATTTTTTTTTCAGTTTGCTTTCTGCTACATAGTTCTGATTTTAGTGTGCTACCTTTTGTAAGTCTGGCTTCTTTCTTTTCTCAAATCTCTTCTTATTTGTAGGGCTAGCCTGTCCAGCCTTCATTTTTCCTTTCAGATTATTGTGATGTGAAATAGGTTTGATGAGTTGAAAACAGCCAAAAGTCCAATTTCTTACAAACTAGACAGATTAATTAAAGTGTCTTTTAAATCTTATACATATTACACATGTGTTAGCTACATACCTGAGTTTATTACTTCTCCAAGAACACAGCTTAGCTTAGGTAGACCCCTACTTTAGATAGTAACATCTTTATCACAGTGCATGAATTTAAGGAGAGTAGGCTGGGGGAAGACCTCATTGCAGTCTACGACTTCCTTTTGAGGGGAAGAGGGGGGGCAGGTACTGATCTCTTCTCTGTAGTGATCGGTGACAGGACCCAACGGAATGGCCTGATGTTGTGTCAGGGGAGGTTTAGGTTGGATATCAGAAAGAGGTTCTTTACCCAGAGAGTGGCTGGGCTTTGGAACAGGCTCCCCAGGGAAATGGTCACAGCATCAACCCTGGTAAAGCTCAAGAAGTGTTTGGACAATACTCCTGGGCACATGGCGTGACTCTTGGGGATGGTCCTGTGCAGGGCTAGGAGCTGGATTCAATGATCCTCGTGGGTCCCTTCCAACTTAGCATATTCTGTGATTCTGTGATCACCAAAAGCTCATGGGAACTCATTTCTTGAGATCTGCCTTTTGTATTTTTTTGGGGTCAGAGAGGTCCAGGCACAGACACGACCACAGCACAGCACAGGTGAGCACTATAGCCCAGGGTCGAGGCTTAAATGCAGGTAAATGCAGCCCCCGACCAAGGTGTTCAAAGAGCTATTACCCAGCAGGTTGTTGTAGGGTGCAGAACCCAGGGGTGAGACCCGGCTGTGACAGTCAGACCCTCTTGCTCCTGTCAGAACTTGAGTATCCTCCAGAGCTGCCAGCCAGTGCTGACACCACAGTGGGTCTTGGGACCAGGCAATGGGCAGGCAACACTTTGTAGGTGTTATTCTGGTCTCCAGACACCCAGAAGGACACCTCCTGCAGCAGTCCAGACGTAGCCTTCTCTAAACTTCAGAAAAAACAGACTTATTTGAATTATAAGGCCTTTAGAAACCTAAGGCCCTTAGAAATCAAAACATGATTCTGAATACAAACACACACACACACACACACACACACACACACATATATATATATGCATAAGACTGGCATAAAAGGTTACTCGTTATCACACACCTGAGAGTCTGGCTGCAATTTATAAGCCAGGCACTTTTATTTGCTAAGAAAAAAAAAAGAGCAATTGCAATGTGGATTATTTATATCAGATCAAGGTTGTTTAAACAAATTGTTGGCTTGCATTTGCCCCAGAACTTGGTACTCTACCTGCTTGCTGCTCTGGTTCTGGGTACGCAGATAAAGCACCCTAAGTACACCCTAGTGACATTTTATTGAATAGTATGGGCCAACATGGGTAGTTGATTTGTTTGCTCATGTGTAACACAATTCCAAATATGTCATGTGCTAAGGGATGCTGTAACCCTTCCTTGTATATGATGCTCTACTAATTGAGCAGGTACGCAATGTTGTGGAAAATGAGAAATTAGATTACTCTTGGAATCACATTCTGCCAACTTAAAATTCGGCTTCAGCAAGTCTGCTTGGCACTGACTTACAGGAGTGTTTTGAAAGCATGGTTGCATGTGGCTGGTGTGAAATAAATAGGAAACTGGGACAGAAAGCTTGAAGAACTGATATTGGGTCCTAGGGGGATAAGCAAAACAAGGAGAATCTTTTTTGCATTCCTGGTATTATCGATGCATGGCTGCTGCTTAGTGAGACTATCTTCAGAGTCTGTTGCTGGTTTTGAGAGGCAACAGACCATGCAAGAGCAGCTATTCCACAAAGCTGTCATATCCAGGACTGTGTTGTGTGACTGATGAGCAGGTACTCATGTGGAAGCAGGAACTAAATCCAGATGTTTAATTTGCTTAAAATCAAAGAGAATCATTCAAACTATGACTTCTGAGAAGGAAGTGGAAATTATATCAAGGAACCATCATTTATCAGCAGATAAGACAGCTTATCAACCTAGGGAAAATGGCACAACTCATATGTAGCTGTCAAACAGCAAAGCAGTATGGGCCAGATCTAGGTCTTTAGCTGCTAAATAATTATTTAGGGTCCTGAACAGCCTAGTGTCCCCTTACAGTGAAGTAGAGTGCTGCTGGTAATGCCAGGTGATCAGAGCTGCTCTGACACGCTCTGAGCACACCTCCAGCATGCAATGCAGACATACCTCTATGGGGCAAATGCTGCAGCAGTAATCTCAATATGAAATATCTTCTTTATGTGCCTATTTCACAGACCTGAGTTCCCTGATTGTCCATAACACGTTTTAGTTTGATTATCAAGCCTCTGCAAACTAATGAATCATTCAGGCTGATCCCTAGTTACAGCTGCAGGGATAATCAGCTCCCCGAACAGAGAGGGGAGAGAGACCACTTCTTTAAGGCTGCATTGATGAGGGCACTCTCCATCTCAGGGTGCAACCCAGCCACCCTGCTGTAAAAGTGCTATTCTGGCAGGCAGCAACATGACCCCATCACTGTGTTGGGCACTGTGTTGGACATTTTTTTCTGTCAAAACACTCATAGCAGGTAAGAGACTAACTCATTTGCAAAAAAAAAAAAACATCCTACTGACATTGAAGTTTTACATGAAAGGAACATTTTCTCAACTTAAAAAGCATTTCTTTCAGTGTCTAAAAGAGCTTCCAGGCTGTAATTTGTTATAATTAGACTAGATGAGGCTGATACTGGAAGGAGGCAAACCAATTAGTTTGGAATGTCAATTTTTTTTTGCCACTGTCAAAGTCTGTTAAAGGACCTTGATGGATTGCTGGGTTGGCTTTTTCAACATGATAATCCTCATGTGAAAGACAGGCAGGCAGTTGGATGCAGAGAAGCACATTGCAGTCAGTGTTGAAAAAAAGGCTGCACCTGCCAACATGCTGCTTGGAGGTGACAATGGTGTTGCAATGTCTGAGCTGTGGGCAACTGGAGGGAGAGGTGAAACTCAGGATCCAATCATGGAGAAGAGACTTTCATGGCAGTTGTGAACAAAGAAAGCCTTTACTCAAAGTTGTTTGAAAGGGACAAGTCAGTAGTTGTTTGGGCTAAAATCTGCCATTTTTTGAGCCAGACTACAGACTTTTGAGTGGCCCAATTATGTGTTCTCAGGTTTTAAACAAGAAAAATTAGTATTATCACATGCTAACCAGCAACCATACCCCTAGCTTCAAACTCTAATTATTAATATCTTATAAATGCCATCGTCTTTATAGCATCTTCTGCAGTACTGAAAAGAAGGAGTTATTGGGTAAAACCGGATATAATTCCCATGATTTTAATTGGTAGAGCTCTATTATTTAGTTTAAAATTATTTATAAAATGTAGTTAGTGTCATACCCTAGCACCAAAAAACCCCTTTCAGCTAATCGAGGCTCTGAACTGTTTCATTTTAGAGAGCACTTTCAGATCAAAATTGAACTTCAAAAAATTTATTTATTTCAAACTTTTGTGTAAAAAATCTCCATGAATATGAAAGAGTCCAAGCAGTAATTCCAGAAATTGTAATATATAATCACTGTATGTCACTGTACCAGGAAAAAACCAGTTCATTTCTTTCTATAGTTTTTGTTTTCAGGTCCTGAAGACATCAACTGCTCTTTTACAAAACTGGCGGTACCTGGCTCAGTCCTGGGTGATGTAGTGCTATATTTCTGTAGTTACATCTCCAGTTTTTCTGTCAGTTAAAGTACTATGGCAAATCTGATTCTCTGGGAAAAAACTGAATTAAGCAGAAACTTGAGGAAAGGAAGAATAAGTCTAAAATTTTGAAGGATAGATTTTCAGCTGCCCTAAATTGTAAGAATATGACTTACTAATGCCACCAGAACAGTTTGCAGCAACTGATAATCTCTAAAATTTTAAGATTGTCAGCAAATTCTGTTTTGCTGCAAAAACCTAGTCATTTCCTGAAGTTGCCTGTTACAGTAAAGCTTAAGAAAACCATTCAAGTTTATTTAGAAAGTTAACATTTATTCCCTACATAGCTGGCTCATCTGGGACCCACCTGGCACCTTATTGAAAGTATATTTTATAAAAATAAAGGAACTACTGCTCAAGGCTTTCTACAAAAATGTTAACCAATATCTTCTACTATATTGGAGGACACAGCAATTAACATTCAAATCCACTTATTATTCTCAAGGTCTTTTTCCCCTAGCATGTACAAGTTGACTGATACTATTTTGTGTGTTTCAGTCTAGAAAAGAATGACAGTTTCTTTTGGCATTGCCATCTGCCTTTTGGCTGGTTCTAATGAAGACAAATCCCTCTCAATCAGGATTGTTTTGTTCGTTAAGTGAGACAGATGGCACACTCACTGTATTGGTAAAGATTCTGAGATTTTAAGTGTATTTGGGATATACTGGATTGCATTCCCCAGCTAAAAAGTGATCAATATTTCAAATGGAAGAGAAGTCAGGTTCTGTCTTTGCAAAATTTTTGTGACACATACACAATTCTGAAGGACTTACACAAAGACAGGGTTTAGACACATTCAGACAAATTTGTAAAACATGGTCCAGCAGACATGTCTGTCTTGGCAGAAAATCAAATACATACTTCCAAACAGTGTCGAACCTGTGCAACCAAGGGGAATGTAATGCTCCTTCTTATTCCTCCAATCTGATCCTGAGGGCAGCACTGGGTTCTGTTGGAGGCCTTTAATTTGCTAGCCCATAATAATTAATGCAGGGAAATTAATGATGGACTGTAAAGACCAAAAGGGGAACAGTGTTGATAATGGGAATCATTGTGCTAGGTGCTACATCCTGGCCTGTCTCTGTACTTGAGAAAGTTGAAGCAAGATGGCTTCTGGGAACTGTCAGACATTGAAAGGTGCTCAGGTATTCCCATTTCTGAAGTTCTGGAGCCATTACAACACAAGACTGAACACACTGGCTGGGTAGACATCATCACTGTTTAAGGCATCATGTAAAAAAGAAAAATAAGCTGTTGGGCTAAACAGAAGTAGTATATTATAAAAATAGATAAAATGTGTCTACCTTATTGAAATATTACAGATATAAAGCAATCCACACTGTATCTTTTCCATGATGCCTCAAAAATTATATTATACCTATTAATTTTGTGACATAGTACTTGGATTTTAGTGCTAAGATGAGGTTTTCAAGATGGGACAAATCTGGTACTTTGCAATATTCTAGAATATAGGAGAAAAGAGCATATGAGGGAACACACAAATACATGAGAACAGATGGCATCTGCATACAATGTATCCCTCTTTCTGGCCCAATCTGACTTCACACACACAGTCATACCATCTGAGGTATATCGAGTCCCAGAAATACTACTAAAGGTTCTTTTTCAGTTGCTGTTTCTTGTTGTCTTTCTCTTAATACTTACTTCATACTTGGTTTCAGGGAAGGTTAACCAAAGTTCAGGTTGTGTTTTCTCCGAAGTTGGTGATGTCTTTGAGTTAACTAGCTGGAAAGCAGATGGATGCATCCCAAGACCCTTGCTGCCTGAAAATGATAGACTCTGCTTCCATTGTATTTCTTACCATCCCCAATAGATTCATATTGGTAAATAACACAGATTTTAGGAGGGAAAGGATCAAGACAAGCTTTCGTCTAGCTCTCACCTGCTCAGACTTGACAATACACAATACAAAGAAGACTGTAAATTTAGGATCTAAATGTTTAGATCAGCTGAAGATTGCCTAGGGTATTTATGAAGGAACTCGGAGGACCTCTGTTCAATCTCTGGTGGAGAGGTAATGAAACACACACCAGAAGGAACGTCCTTCCTGACAGTCCCCCACAAAAGAAACCATGAAGTTAAAATAGTGCAAAACCACAAACAGTCCCAAACCCCCAATGGAGACATAGAGGTTCTGTAGAGACACATGACTTTCTGGGGCATACAAATCTACACAGCACTTTATATTGTAATTAAGAAGAAAAAAATAAAATGTTCTGTTAAAAAGACTGCCAGTTCTCCAGAGAAAATAGTTTTGTGTATCACTTTATGCTAGTGGTGACAGAATAGAAAACAAAATACCACAGTTACATACATGTTCTTTGTCTAGAAGTATTTACAAATAACTTTACAAATTTTTACACACATTTTCAGTTTTGCTTGTTTACTTTTAAATTAAGAGAAAAATTAGTCCCCAGAGGCTTCTAAGGCTTCAGTTGGTACCTTGTACTGTACATTCATGCTTGGCTTCTTCCTGGGAGAAGGGAGGAAAGGAGTTTAAAAATGTGCAAATCACAGACATCTAAACAGCCCTGGATGTAAAGGTTCCTAGAGACTGACACCCATAGAGCGGTCGTCCTACTTCTCTTCAAATCAGAGAGAGCTTCTGGTGGTGGATTCAGGGCAAAAGAGACTATGAAAGGAAAAGGAATCATATCTGAATTGCTATAATTAGGTGAGTATGTTAGTGCTTGAACATCTGGGTAAGAAGAGTCATAGATCAATTCCTACCGCATTCAGCAGTTCAAACAATGCAAGGAGTGGGCATTGTGAATTCTAAATATAGCATTGAAATGATCTCTTGTACACTGTTAGGATTTGACTCCTGCTGCATATTTTGGAGTCAAAACTACTGTTAATTTACACAATCTTGACCAGGCACAGTATGATCCTATCAGTCAAAAAATACTGACATTTTTTAGAAAGACACACCCCTCTAGTTTTCACAGGTTGTTTTGTTTTCATGCCTCAACACTAAACATTGTAAAAATATTGAAATTAAAAAAGAAAAAAATTTACAATTTACAAGTGTCCTTATAAGTAATCAGAAATTCAAGATCATCTACAAAGATCTACGAAATAACAACGCTGATAATGACACTGAGCCTGTGGGAAGAACATTCCACATGCCGTGAGGAACGGATGGTGGGTTTCTTCCAGAACGATGAGTCACAAGGTTGGTCTTTTCTTCTAAAATCTGTTTCTTCAGCTACAGCAGCAGAAGTCTTGAGTCCATGTTCATTACTTACTTCGACCTAAAAGCAGGAGATATGCATTACTTACAAATGAAAACTTATTCTGTTTACCTCCTAATTTGTGAGCTGTAAATTCATACCAATGGACAGGTTAGTAACTAATGAACAAGTGGATAACTCTCATCTGGACACTAATTTCCTCAGCTGTAAGACTCACATATAAGGTCAAGAACGAATAATTAGGTACAAAGCAGTAGCTTTGTATTATGTATACCACAAAAGCAAGAAACACTTGGGGAAAAATCCCACAACTGGTGAAACGTGTCTAAAGCTCACACAATAACAGATTCAGTTTAGCATAACCTATTTTAACAGTGTAAGATGCATTTTCACCGGGTTGTAAAATTCTGACATCACCTGCTTATAAACTTGTGCATTTGAGCTGGACTCACACTCTTTATAGTTCTCACCACAACACACCTGCTGAATCTGTGTGTTCTCACATGACTCCCTGTACATCACGTCTACTTGTGTAATCTTGAAAAATCCATATTGGTCTTTCAGAGCAATTTTAAGATGGGTAAAGTCTCAGGGGAAGATAAAAACAGAACGGGATCACACAGGTCCATCACAGAGTAATAACCTCTCCACTGTCACATTTTCTCATACACTGAATCAGTTCCATGAGCAGAAGTTAGCAATATTCTTAGAAATGCTAGGGACATCCCTAAATGGAATTAGGGATTCAGTCTGTTTAGATATGGTTGCCCAAAGCTATAGTAGTTTTATTTTACTATATTATTATTATTACAATCATCATAATAATTATAATTACTATATAATATTATTATATTAGTTTCTGACACTATTATTGTGATAATATATTATTAATTTATTATGATACAGTTATTATTAATAAGAATAATATCTAATGCAAACCAAAATGCAACTTCTTATTTTTTCTTCTAGTTGCCATGCTCCTGTCTTTTCCAGTGGCAGTACATGAAGCAATTCTAAATACTACAGAGTGACCAGACTCTTGATACAGACAAATAGACACAACAGTCTTCTTTATAGTCCTGGTGCTTTAGTCTCAAATAGAACACGACAATTTTTTTTCCACTCTACTGTTGTCGCCTGCCTTATACACATCTCAGTTGAAACTGTGTGATTCAGGGCAATGATCCTGCTTCTTGTCCCGTAGCCTAATGGAGTTATAGCCAGAACAAAGAGCAGACAAGCAAGCTATGATGATTCATATTTGGATTAAAATTTGTTCCCCATGGGAACAAGTTCAAATTTAACCTCTCTGAGGGGTGAAAAGGAAAACTAATTTTAGTCTTGCTAAACGTTAGTAATTATGGTAGTACTAAGTAAAAATTATACTGAGTATGAGTACTTGACAAAAACAGACTGTCTTCCACATGGTTCGGATGAGACCACAGAGTCTTGTATTTTCAATGGGTGATGCTTAGTTAATTTATGAATGAAATAAGGGAAATAAAAGGGATGAGAAAAATGGAAATATAGCCAAGCTTTAATCTATAAAATAACATTTACGAAGGCTTTTAACGTATTTTTATAAGCATTATTCACGTTCAATTCTAAGGGAACAGAGATGGAGTTTTGCACAGCCTGGGCACCAGAAGTCACATTTATAAAGGATACTGTGGATTCTCAGACTATATATAACTGATATAGATAGCAATTCATTTATCAAAGGAAGTCAAGAAGGGAAATGAGCTGCAGAGAGATAAGCATCTGCAAATTTCTGGCACAATCCACTGACAAAGTTATGTCCAGCAATTTGGCTTTTAATTCAAATTTTGATCACTGATAGTAATTTTCCTCCCAGCTTATGTAAAGATACTCTCTGTATCTTTCAATACATAAACCCAAAACACCAATAAAGAAGACAATACAATATAGTTTCCCTCTCAGTTTTATACTTCTTGAAGCAATAAAGAAGCCAGAGAGGGTCCTCCCAGCCGTACAAGAATATGCATACATGGGAAATGGGAAGATGCCATCTATTCTCCAGTATCAGCTCACCAACAACTCCCAAATCCTTTGAGCTACTTATCGAAAATCTGCCAGCAAAGAACAAATTATCAGATGTTGTGTCTTTTCTACTGTAAAACAAATTAAAATATTTTGCAGGAATGTATTTTAAGTTTTCTGTGAATATGTCTTTTATACTCTTCTTTAATTATAGTAAGTTCGCTAAGAAGGTGTTAAACATTTATTCACTTAATTCTTACAACTAACCTGAATGCAGATTTAGAGATTAAAATCTTTCACAGAGAGGTGTAAATGCTGTAGGTGCAGCTTTCTTGCTCCTGAATACCAGTTTAACTTTTTCCTCTAACAGCTTATTCCAAAGGGTCAAACTCCCATTTTGCAGTTGTCTTTCCCACAGAAAATGCAGCAAAATTGACATTTAATGAAATATTACTGAAAACCATAGATTTCAATGTAGGGCATGTACTTAATCAAAAGCCAAAATGTTCATGTGGTAATGTGATATTTCTTCCTGTTCTAGCATACACCATATTTTTGGGCCTTCATAATCCTAAAATATTTAGCTAAATATTTAGTAAATTTTGTCTGTGTTTATTTCTACAAACTGAAAGCTGCATCATGAATAAAATATATTTTTAAAACATGCAAAAATTAATAAAGTCACAAACTTCAGGTGTCAAGTTCCAACTCAAAACATTTGGTTAGCAATTGTCCACTTTAAATTAAACCCCCAAGTACATGTGCACATGCATACAGCAGGAAAAACCTTCAACCCATTTTAATTCTGTTAACTGATAAATAAAATACAGTAAGTCATTAAATCAGTTTCAATTACCTGTACATTGGTTTCGTGTTGCATTTAAGATGCATGAAAGGCCCAAAGGTAAATTTAAAGACAGAAAGCGACAGCACAACTTCCAACCATGTAAGAATTTCTAAATTAACATTTTCTGGTTTACCAATAATACTTTGCAAAATCATCTATTTGAAGTTATACAAGTTTCTGCCAAAATATATGTACTAGTAATGTCTCCCCATATCTTAATTTATTTCAAATAAAAAGAATAGATATGCATCCAAACTTATTCATTAGGTAGCAGAGCAGGAAGAGTCTATGAAAACATGATTTTCATGGTGTGAGCAAATAAGTGATGACAAAGAGATAATGAACTTCCAGTGAAACTTGACAGATAGTTAGATTTTAAGCTGACTAGCAGTTTTTCAGCAAACATTTTTCTTTCAGTAGCTAGACAAATGTAAAAGCTTCTGCTTTTCTATAAATGGGTTAATCTCATTAAGATTTCTGCAGCAGCAGCAGACATAAAACAGCTCTTTTCTTGCTAAAAAGTCAGCAGGGAATCAATTCCATCCTTCACTGAGAGGCTCTCCTTGCGTTAAGATGAGGCACAACATGGCAGACATGGTGCCATCTACTAATCCTCGTTTTAGCGGGTATGTCATCAATGACAAAGTGTCCTTACTCAAACGTTTTATGCGGATTAATTTTTAATTAAATTCTAATTAAAATATAATTAAATTATAAGTAATCTGATGCCGAAATTATTTTAGGAGAAGGTTAGCTTTCAGTTCAGTTAGAAGGATTAATGTAGTCCATAGGACCAGAACCTTACCTATAGGCTTTACAGGCTTTAACTCAACATGTTCCTGGGGGGGCTGTCGGTAGGAGTATGTGTCAAGTCCGCCTATGAAATCAACTGAAAACACAACAGTTCCAGAAATGAACAAATGGAAATGAAAATATGTCAACTGAAAAAGAAATACGGACAAATTATGTTTAAAAAAAAATAGTAAGCGCATGCACACGTTTGCGTACAAGAAATAAACCAAGTAGGTAAAGATGCTGTGGAAACTGCTTACAGAAGGCTCTGTGCTCTGTCTTCCTTGGGGTCTATTTAGCCCCGTGCCTGCCAAGACAGGCTAGCATTTGTTTGACAAGAAACACATGCTCCTGCCAGCGTGAGGCACCACTGCAAAGGGGGCGTTCATGGATGTGCGGAGTGAGTAAACAGAAACCACCAAAGGGTAATGTAGTTGATTCTCTTTAGGGCAGTCTCACCACATATATATATATATATACACACACACATATATAATTTTATATATATATATGTAATATATATAAAAATATAAATGTATTTATATATTACCCTTTAAACTCCTTTTGAAGAGTTTAGAAATTTAGGCAATGGAAACAGTTTAGCTTGTGAACCTGATTTCACCTAAACTCTTAAAGCTCAATGGACTTGCAGGAATGTAAAGCATCAACAAAAAACAGAGGTGTCAGCACTGAGTTAAGAATAAACAGGTGATAACTAAACATGAAAAAAACAGCAGCGTCTTCACTCAATGAACTTCTGGGGTCAGGAAGCCTTCCCAGAATCCTTCCACTTTCTCTCAAGGTTTCTATGTCAGAAATAATGTGAGGATATCTGCTCTTGAGAACTTTTTAGTTCCTTCTATGGTCATAACGGTTTTAAAATAAGACAGTTTGAATCTTGTATTTTGT
This sequence comes from Pipra filicauda, assembly GCF_003945595.2. Classification (NCBI taxonomy): domain Eukaryota; kingdom Metazoa; phylum Chordata; class Aves; order Passeriformes; family Pipridae; genus Pipra; species Pipra filicauda. The sequence continues at coordinate 202,233 of NW_024103862.1, read as the reverse complement.
GTTTTTGGTAAGATTTTAAGCAGTTTCAAGATGCCACAAGTCCAAGCTATCCCAGAAATCTTAAAAGCAGGTTTGTGAAAGGCTATTCTGTTGATTTTGAAAGGCTTTTTGCAGACCCGCCCAGAGCTGACAAATTCACAGCACATTAGGATCCTTTGCTCACATGGAAAACAACTGCCTTCACTTGTCCTAAACAGAATTTGATACTCATTGTGATAATTGCCATGTGAGAAATACCTAATAAGAAACAACCTCTTCCCAGTCAATGTGTGCACTAGGTAGACAAGAAAAAGTGCTCATCTAGGATGAGGGGATGGCAAAATAAGGCTTAGAGATTGAAGGACTGATGAAATACCTCCTGGTTTACCAATAATATTTTGCAAAATCATCTATTTGAAGTTACATGAGCTTAATATTGGAAATGCTCCTGTTCGTTTAGTTGTCTCTCCTGAGTCCAGGAAAGGGGTAACTTGGATGAAAATTGAACTTGATGTACTTCAATCATAGAGCATCACCTTTGCCCCAGGGCTGTTTTCTCACAACTGTCTGAGCAGGACATAATGTTGAAGAGCTAGCAGGCCTAGTGCCAATCCCAGTCTATATCCACCTCCTCTTTCTTTCATGTTGCAGCTCTCCTTTGGAAAGTTGTCACTAAATGAAACAATATACATCAAAATTTACTTCAGCACTAATGGGACTGAAGCCTTCCAAAGGAAATATTTGCAGATAAATTTTTGTGAAAGTTCATTTTTAAAATCATTAAATCATAGAATGGTTTGGGTTGGAAGGGGCCTTCAAGATCATCTAGTTCCAACCCCACTGCTGTGGGCAGGGACACCTTCCACTAGACCAGGTTGCTCAAAGCCTCATCCAGCCTGGTCTTGAATGCTTCCAGGGGTGGGACATTCTGTTCCAGAGCCTCACCACACTCACAGTAAAAAATTTCTTCCATTAGGAAGAAACCTACTCTCTTTCAGTTTGAAGCCATTCCCCTTTGGCCTGTCACTCACCACATGCTCTTGGAACTAGTCTCTCAGCATCTTTCTTGTAGGCTCCCTTCGGGTAGTGGAAGGCTGCAATTAGGTGCTCATGAAGCATTCTCTTCTCCAGGCTGAATAATACGAATTGTCTTAGCCTTCCCTAAAAGGAGAGCTGCTCCATCCCTTTAACCTACTTGGTGTCCCTCCTCTGGACTTGCTGTAACAGGTCGATGTCTTTGGGTGCTGGGAACTCCAGAGCTCAGTATGTCTAATATAGTTACTAGTTCCTGAACAATTTTTTAGAATAAATTACAACTATAATTTTGTTTGTTTGGTTGGTTGTTTGTTTTTTAGTTATGTACTTTAGTTTTCCCTGATTTCTGAAGGTTTGGGCATTTTTGTTTTATTTTGTTTTGTTTTGTTGGTTTTTTACTGAGTGCATGTTAACACAAGGAGTTAAAAGAATGTTTTTGAGACAATTCCTCTCAGCAATCACAGGCATCATCTGCAATTGTAAGCATGGAGACCACGTAATTAGCCCTTCCACCAACAAATCTTTTTGAGCAAGAAATGAAGTCAAAAGGTATTAATGACTGACAACATAGATGTGTCTTTGTCTGACAAAGAGAATGTATTTAAAAGCACCATACAGCAGATGTTCAGATGAGCTGCTCAAACCTATTTAGCCAAGGCTTTCCCTTTCGCAATATATATATATAGAATTAAAGTTGAAATTCACCTTAAAATTTGTGTGAAGCTAATTCTCAAGGCAAGAAGCTGCTCTATCACACAAGGCAACGGAATGTGCCATTTTTCATTATGCACTCTATTTTATAGCTGATAGCTCTTTAATACGAAGATTCATCATCAATTATTTGAATAATTCAAGTTGCTTTTAGTTTTAAAAATTCATTCTGATTTTATCTGATATTTTCATCACTTATAATTAGTATACTCCCAGGACTAAGACCACAAATGGCCATTAAACAGAGAAAATTGAATTTTTATTTTCATTGGTCACAAAGACATTGCTATGTACTTTTCAGTGCAAATAAACATCAAATACTTTAAAACTTTTGGATGCATGCATACCTCTTTTTAATTGGCCAGAAGTAAACAGCACATTTTTACAGGTTTTCCAAAGGGAAAACATTGGTTTAAGGATGATATAAAATAATTGTTTTTGTGTATTTCTGACCTGGTTAATGGATTATGAATAATTTCTGTCACAGATTCATAGGACTACAATAATTAGCCTCAGAAAATTGCATATGTCTGGAAGAAACTTCAGCAAAAAGCTCAGGGTTCTATACAGTTCTATAATACTATGCATTAAATTAAAAAAAAACCAAACCCACAACTTGTTAGCAGTAGGGATATTCAGTCACTAAACAATGAACACCCCACGTAGTCCAGTCATTAACTACAGTCATGCAGAGAGAAACTTAAAATCCCAGGGAAAGGATTTTTTAGCATCCCACAGATAATAGCAGGTTATAGAAGAAGCTGGTTATTTTATCTGCAGCTGGCTGCAAAACATGATCCATATTCCCAGGGAATTGCTCTCTCCTTGTGTCACCTCAGTTTTGTGGTCATGCTGGATGCTTAATGGCCAGTATGAAATGTTCCTTTAGAGTTCACTACCTGCTGTGCTTGGAAGTGCAAATCCGTGCTGTCTGTCCACTGTGGGCAGTCCATTAAAGTGATGTTCATTCATTCATGGGCCATATCAGAGGAACAGTTGTCATAATCTGCCTGAGCGAGAAAAGTGCAACACGCTGCTGGCTGAAGAAAGTGTAGCCGGCGTCCTCAGTAATTTTGAGGGTTATTCTTTTCTAGACAGGTGACATTTTGGTTTGCCTTACTACTATTTATCCAGTGCATTCACCCATATGTCGCTTAAAATTTGCTTTGCTTTGAATGTAGCGCAAAAGAATCAGAGCTCTGAAAAAAAATCCTTTCTCCTTTTCCACCCTCTCATCTGAAATTCAGCTTCTCTGGCAATATCCCATTCACCTACTGGCAGGCCCTGTGCAAAGAGCTGCCAGAGCTTGTCAGCTCATTGGTATATTACTAATTTCTTCTTTCAAAGTTGGCAAATTCTAAGCATGTCTGGAGGTGTAGGGTATGAACATGGCAGCAATATGCCAGTAGCACAACTCTCAGTAAATCCTGCAGTCTCTTGGCCTGGAATACCATAGATCCTATTGATGCTTGCCTCCCTTTTTTATAAATGACTGTAAGCCCCAAAACTGATGGTTTGAATGGCTGGCATCTCCAACTGTCCCCTTTCCAAGAGAGGGGCAGACTAGCAGCTGCTTGAACTTGTGTTTTTATGTACAGAAGATTTTCTTAACCTGCGGGGTTCCAAATGCTACTTTGCATTGAATTATTTTCCTTGTACTGAGATTTTTTTTTTTTAATGGCAATATATCAATGCAATTACATTCATTAAGAAAAAGTATGTAACTTAGGAGGGTGTAACTAACAGAAAAGGAGCCAAAATCAATAAGAAAGAGGAAGTAAAACAGGGAGATTGATGATAAGTCAGCGCTAGATGCAAAAGGTCCAAACTTTGGACTTTCCACTTGTAGCTTATATAAACTTTCCAGATAAGCATGTTTTTTTCATAGAGTGTCTACTTTTTTCAGTTGCCTTCTATTCTCAAGAGATACACTGCCCTTACACCTTTCACTGTACCACCCAGACTGACCTAGCTATCTGTCTGGAGCCAGTATTATCCATTTTCCCCTCTTCATACTAAGTCTGAGCACCTAAGCCTCATATCATGTAGCAGAAGAATCACACAATCCTATGCAGCATCCCAGGAATAGCTTCTCATTTATGTAGAGGACTAAAGTAGGTAAAATGTGTGCAAGACAATTAAGAAAAGGAGAAGAGGCATCAGTAATGATATGTGGCACTCTGATTGCTGCTCTGTCTCTATAAAGTACTCACAGATGGTAATCAGGTTAAAACAGGATAAAGTGGTAGAAAATTACTAAGACACAACCTTTTACTTAAATTTTTATTACTGGAAGGTAAAAGGGGAATATTTCAATGTTCCACAGCAATTATTAAGATATTTTCACCAGATTTATTTCTTAGTCTTCACCTAGTGAGATAGATCATAACTTTAAAAACCTTGTAACATGTAAGTACCACATTTCTCTGCAGCACTGTGCTGAAAGAAGCATCCTCTCACAAGTTGCCTTAGAAAGGGCACTGACACTGAAATTTTTATTATGGTCTTTGCTACTGAACTCTCTCCTCATTTGATTGGTGATGTGACATCCAAGATATCAATATATGATATTCAAAGACTTTTTATTCTCCAAGGATACAACTGCCCAGTAAGATGAAGGAAGTATGAAGAAGATCTAAGATATTAGGAAGAGAAAATTGCTCAAACCTTCTTAACCCAGATCCCACAGTCATTCAAAATCTGAAAGTATCTTTCCAAAATCTTCTCCATGCCACGCCTTTGAAAGATATTTACAGCCATCCCATCCCATTACTGAAGTTAAATGACAGGCTGCCTATATTTTTTTTTCTTAAATTAAGCATTTCCCAGTCACTTTCAAGTCATTAGGTACTCCTGGCTACTACATGGTAAAAGTCCCTAGAAGAGTACAGTCATTGCATATAAGGCCTATGGAAGAAATGCTTGTCACAAGTTTATTTTTACTAATTTAGTAGCAGGAAAAAAACAACTTTAGGCTGCAGATATGTAGGAATCATTTCCTTTAGGCTTTAGCAAACATCTATTTTTCATGGTGTTGTGCTATCTGCAAAGTTTAAGTTGATGAGGAGTAGTTTTCTATTTTGGTTTAAAATGTTATATTGTATTCTCTCCAAATACTTATCAGCCTGGGCATCAAACGACCCATATATTTCAGCAGAGTTGGCTATGACTTACATTATTCTTCAGCAAAGAGGTTCAAACAAATTATTTCTGATAATACATTTTCTTTGCATATTGGTCACTATTTTTTCATTTTAATGAAAATGCTAACATCTTAATGAGAATGCTAATATATGGAAGTTGGATTTAAAAGCATTTCAAACAGAGAAAGTCTTTTTTTCTGAGGCTTGTATTTAAAGGTGCTATTGCTAGTTCTAGAATAAGATTTCAAATACAGTGAAGCTTAGCCATTTTTCTGCATAGGACCAAAGTAAATTGCAAACAATTCTAATTAAAACTTCCTACATAATTTTCTTACACAGTGAGAAAATTAGAAATGTGAAAAATCTTAGCTCACTTGTTTTCACTAATTACTGATTTTCACCTCCTTGGCACAATTTTTGATCTAATCCCTTTTGGTGCAAAATGCTATGTGATTCCCTCTTTCTCTTGCCATTAAAGTTATTATACTGCCTATGTACAAATTAAGCCTGCAAAGGAAAAGTAAACTACGCATAAAAGACATTAAATGCCCGGAAATCACATCTATCAGTTATATTCAAACAATCATCATGGCTGGGCTTCGCGAACAAAGATTAGGGAAAGGTCTCTACCCACGTTTGTCACAAGCGTGCTGGTGGCTAAAAAGGCCAATACGAGACAGGCATGTCCAGTTGCAAAAGGCACAGCAGAAAGACTCCTTAGATGGTATATTCTGCAAGGCACAATTCTTTCTGTCTTGTCTTTTCTCCTCAAGAGTGATCCTGTGGGCGTTCTCAAAGGCATCAGTAGCGTTATAGATGGTGTGTCTCCAGGACTCCCAATTGGAGGCCAGAGTAGACCAGTTACGTTGATCAATATGGCCAAGGCTGAGATGTTGTTTCAGGGAGTCCTTATATCTTCTCTTCAGGGCTCCTCTCTTGCGGCAGCCGGTGGCAAGTTCACCATAAAGCAAGATCTTAGGGAGGCGGTGGTCCTTCATCCTTGAGACGTGCCCTGCCCAGCGCAGCTGTGTTCTCAGTAACAATACTAAGAAGGAAATATGCCATTGAGTTTTCACACTATGTACACACTCAATTGACTAAAATGGCAGCTCAAATAGTAAGTAAAGACTGTTGTACAGAAGGCTGCAACAGCTTCAGTCACATCTCCAGAAACATGATCTTCACAATAAACGTGTCCAAGTTGGCTTCGAAAGAGATAGAACTCTGAATTTGCCTTTTGAAGTTATGCTTTGATCTTTTTTTAGTATTCTGATTCAGGAATACATGAAATGTATTAGCGTGTCTTTATATTACTGCTGAGCTTGATGTCATAAACTACAGAGTTCTTTCAAAAATGTTTAGTGCAGATGCTTGGATGTATTGGAATTGATCTATTCCACTTATAGTTCATTGCTAGGTCATAAGTTAGGTGTTTTGTTCCTTCGAGTTGTTTTTTTTTCTCTATCATTTGAGTACCATGAGGATCTACTTCTCTACTGCTGTTTTTTGTACCCATACCAATATCTTTTAGCTTCAGTTATTTGCCAGTATGATCCAATTATTTATTTTTGAGAAAATGCTTAAGTACTTATATCTGCCTGATTATTATATATACAAGAATATCACAACTGCTGTTAATAACCTTAACTACAAGTCAGATATTTTGATATGTGAAATTATTATTCCCTTTATATAATGCTGACCCTGTTCAATTCTAATGAATAATTAAGGATAAAATTCCTACAGTAAAGTATTTACATGATCAAATACATGACATAAAGCCATGCCTTTTAGAACACATGTGACATTTGAAGGAAAGGACTTCTATGTGTCAAAGAAAATTCACATCATCCATTCACAACAGAACACTCCTTTAAAAAGAAAGTTACAGGACTGGAGGGATTCTTTTTATCAGTGAGTGATTCTGGATTTTTGTTCCCACCTTCCTAGTGATGAAAGACTGCCCCTGAAACTTGCTGTTATCATCCTCTGTGACATGGTACTTGCTTCATGTGTTTGTATCTTTTCTTATGAAGACTGAACAGGAGTGAGCCAAGGATGTTCGGGAGAGTGTCTCTGTGTTCATGGCACAGCATAGGACACAAGCCAAAGAGGCAAGGAGCTGCTAACCTACTCCTCAAATAGAGGTTGCAGTGGGGAGCAGCAAAATAGGCAGGTCTTGCAGATGATGGTAAGAACTTGGGAGGCCAAGCAGAGCATGCTGCAAGTCAAGAAGCCAGAGACTTGGCTGAGACTGAAATGGGAAGCACCGTTTTCCAACTGCATAGACAAAGACAACAATGGAGGAAAGGCTATAAGCCTCCCATTTCTATTCTGTATGATCCAGTAAGTTTGAGTTTTCCATTTAAAAAGCATGCTAGTTTAAAATTCCGTTAAATCTGCCTTTTTAAAATTTTGTATTGTGGTATTTTTGGGGAGTTTTCTATAAAGAGGACTGTGCACATCCACTTCAAAGGTCACATTCAGCGCATGTTGCAATTTTTCTTGTCTTTCCCTTGTAGCCCTTTTTTTATTTGCTTTAAAATCTGCTTAACATCTCTTCCTGTTAATGTCCTTCTTCCCTCACCCTTCCTTTCTTTATTAGCAGCTGACTTCTCTGTGATCCAGGTACAGAAGTACCTTTCAAGGTACATCTTTACCTTGAAAGACTTGATATCTTGAACTTGATACAGATGCCAAAACATGTACCTTCAGTAGCCTGAGAGATCAGGTATCAGCTTTTCCAAAATACTAATCTGATGGTATTTTCCATTTTATGATATCAAACCCATTAACACTGTTTAACATTGTTTTCCATTTCGGGTGATGCTGTTTCCATTTCCTCATCCTCATTCTCATTTACCATCGTGCCTTTGCCCCCATGACCATCAGTGATATCTTGTGTAGAAATCCTGCTTCACCATATGATATTTTCTTCTTAGTGTGGGGCATTGTATGCATTCCCTTCTCTGCAATAGCACTGCACTCACAACTACACCTTTCTTAGCGGTGGTCTGCTTCAATCCTTGAGGAGGCAAACCCCAAGGTTTTCCATCACATATCTTCGAGGGTTTTAGCCTCTTTAAAATCCAAACTAGCTTTTTTCCTTTGCTAAGCACACAATGGAGACCCCACATTCTCCCTCCCAGCACATAAGCCTGTGGTCCTACTGTGTCTTCTCTGAATTCAAGCCTACAGACAAGAAACAGAAGTGGATAAACCCCTTCTGTGATCTCCAGATCTCAGTCTCCTCCTTCCAATCTTTTATCTGTGTGAAGGAACACAAACCAGTAAACTCGTTTGATTGCTCTTGCCTTTAGTTTTTCAAGATGAGGAAGCCACCAAAATAATCCTTCAGTTGATCAGTGTCATGACAGCCTTCTCAAGCCTCAGTAAATGCACTTTCAGTCCTTCTATGCTACCCTTAGTCTGTCCCAGAACGTATGATCATCCAGTATTTCAGAGCCATTGTGGATATGTCTGCTAAGTCTACTAAATCACATCTAAATGCATCCATGAGAAATTGTTTGTCTCCATGAGTCTTTCTCTGCAAATGAGGATCTCTATTTCACCTCGTATTTTTATTGCTTTTTTCCTGCTCTATCTTCATATTCAACTTGCTCATTTCTTAGTATTGCTTTTGACATTACCATCTCTATCACCAAATCAAATTAGATCCCCAAAATATGTTCTAATAAGACTACATTCTCAGCTTTGAAAATAGAGCTAAGAATGTAGAGCATTATAAAATGTGAGCTTACAGTGACCAGTGGTCTTTTCATATATGTGGAGTGAAAAAAGAAATATCACATGTGCTAGCAAACATGATGGCTAGGAAAACAGTTTTCTCATGGTTAGAAAGTGGTACCATTTCCTATCAGGAGAAAGATGAATGTCTGAAATAGAGTCTGTAACAGGATTACCACTCACTTTGAAGCCACCAATGAATTAATCTGCTAATGAGAAAGAAAGGTAATGACCTCATCCATAAAAAAACCTCTTCCTGAAGAAAGATGAAGTAAAAAATACACTTTTATGAAAACTTTGTAACTCTCAAATTTCAGTCCTCCAAAATAACAGCGCCATGATTAACGAGCAAAAGAGAAGGAGTAGAAATTAATGGTGAGGAATAAGAGTCATCATATAAATGGTGAGAGTCACATAGTATTACTTAATTTTGCTGTATCTAACCTGTGATATTGAGAACAGCACAGATGAACTGAGACTAATTTTCTGCTAACAAAACCAACTGTGTATTTACAGATTCAAGGAAAAAGAATGTCAAATGAAGTTTGACGTGAGTCCATCTATGACCCAAATCACAGAGCATTGGCAAGAGAAAAACTTGTTATGATATAGAGCTAATAAAGCACATCAGTGATACAGACTAAATGCAATAAATATAATGTAGCTTTTTTGCAAAACAGCTTTTCTTTTATTTGACCATCTGGCCCAGCTGGAAAACCATATCACCTATATCTCCTGATGTATTAAGACAACACCTTTTGCTATGAAACTTGCTTCACTTATATACTGACATAATTAGTGCTATTGAAATAGTACAACTAGAAAATCTGAAAAGTATCACATATAGACAACAAGTCAAAGTTCACAAACAGGAGGAATTTAGAAAGGTTGAAGGTGTGATGACATCAGAGACATGATCAAGAGAACTAAAGAAGAGACAAGAATTTCACAGGATAAAGAAAAGTGTTTAGCAAAAAACTACCTTAATTAGTTTCAATATTTTAATATCTTCTTTTCCTTTTTCTTTGTGGTTCTTCTAAGAAATCCTTGTGATACTTTTTTAACAAGGGTCTTTCTCTTGCTTTGATCTTGTCAGTAATCAATAGTTATTCCTTTCTTTTCCAAACAAAACTGACAACTTTTATTGGTGAAACATGCTGGTTGTCTTTAGATGTATGAGATTTTCAAAAATGAGTGAAGTTGTGGATAGTTAATTCTTATTTGAGTTGTTCAGTTTTGCCACATTTTGAGAAAGTAGCCACTACCAAATAAAATTATCTTTAAAATTTACCTGGCTATGACCTGAAATTGATTCAATGCACTTCACTGACTTGTCCTGGTTAGCCATCTCTTTTTGAATTTACAGTAGCTGCTTTGTAAAGTACTTTGAATATCCTCTAAGGCTATAATGTATGATTACATACACTGGAACCCGTTAGATAAACTGGGACCCATATTTTATGATTTTTGTCATGGATACTCCCTTAAAACAAGAAATGAGCAGCTTTGGCTTTTTTAGTATTGTATTTCAAAGCTTAGTGCTATTTGAACTGTGAATAAACCTTATCTTTAGGAAAATTCAGTGGCAGTCTCTCAGCTCAGCTGGTCTGCATGGATCTGTTTTGATTTTTGAAGCTATTATCTGTAAGGAAGAAGGGAGAACTTTTCTTTCTTCTAAGACAGAACTTCACCATCTCTCTCTCAGACCAGGCATGGGCATAAAGGAAAAGGCATTGAGAACTCTGACCGCCTAAACTGCTAATTCATCAACAAGTCCATTGAGTCTCTCAGACAGGGTGAGATACATACAGTGGGAAGCTGTGGGAATAGTTGTCTCTATTGCAACTGTTCACTGCCCACTGAATTCCCAGATTCCTTATCAGCATATAACCAAGACAACTTACAGCCCATTGTAGAACCTGACTAATCCTGTGCTGTCCTTGGCTCAGCACATCCCTTCATCACAGGTGTGCCCCACTTGCTCCAGGCTTACACTTCCCACACCATAGGCAGCAGTTAATACAAGACAGAGCTCTTAGGCATGATTTGCTAACTGGGAAATTATCATTCAAGCAGCAGTAACAATGAAACAGATATTACTTAAGCTGAGGCTTAGAAATTAGGATAACTTATCTGCATGATGGTTAATATTTGGGTGAGATGGCATTTACACGGAAGAATGGGAGACTGAAAAGTTTAATTTCAAACTCCACAAACTAAAACAAACTCAGGGCTGTTGCCATTCAGAAATGAAGAAGTAAGAAGATTGCTACTGGAAGTGGAAAATGGATCTGTAATTTTCGTAGAGAAACTGGATGAAAAGTACAGACGTGAATGGGCACCACTTAGGCCTGTGTGTGATGTCGAGTGGAAAGCTCAAGAGAGCAAGGCTGGATACTCGAGTAAGATTGATTTAACAATAGATGCAATTTAAGTGAAAAGGCTAAGGTGCTGGCAAGTGGGGGTTGGGTTAGCATCCATTTAAAAACAGATTTAATTTAAACAGAAAGGCCAAGGAGGTGGAAGGTGGAGACTAAAACAAAATCAATACTAAATTAGGTAAGTAGAAACTTGAATCAAATGAACCAGTTAAAAAAAGGGCATACTGAGTATTTGGAAGCAGGGAATCAGTGCATGGACCTAAGAATGCTTGAGGAACTCTTATTAAATGATATATCCCCTAAAGTCAGAACAATAATATCATTTTAGTAAGAATATTATTTAGTACAGCAGTAAACCAAAAAAACTTAAAGGAATACATGATCTCCAGTTTAAGGAAAACTTCATGAATATCAGTATATTCTTACTCGACATTAATTATCTTCTGTCACAAAATCACAGACTGGTTTGCGTTGGAAGGGACTTCTGAAGATCATCTAGTCCGATCCTCTGCTAAAGCAGGTTCACCTAGAGCAACCTGCTATTTCTATCTACAGTGAAAGAGACACCACAGCCACTCCAGGCAGCCTGTTCCAGTGCCCTGTCTCCCTTAAAATAAAGACTTTTTTTCTTGTATTCAGATGGAAGTTCCTGTGTTTCAGTTTGTACTGAGCGCCCCTTGTCCTGTTACTGAGGACCATTGAGAAGAGTTTGGCCCTATCATCTTGACACCCATCTTTATGATATTTGTATGCATTGATAGGATCTTCTCTCAGTCTTCTCTTCTCCAGACTAAAAAGGGTCAGCTCATTCAGCCTTTCATTTTAAGAGAGATGCTCTGGTTCCCTAATGATCTTTGTAACCCTCTACTGGACCTTCCCCAGTAGTTCCTTTTCTTCCTTGTACTCAGGAGCCCGGAACTGGACACAGCATTCCAGATGTGGCCTCTCTAGGGCTCAGTAGAGGGGCAGGATTGCCTCCCTCGACCTGCTGGCAATTGTCTTCCTAATGCAGCCTAGGATACTGTTGGCCTTCTTGGCCACAAGGGAACTGCTGGTTCATGGGCAGCTTGTTGTCCACCAGGACACCCGGGTCCTTCTCCACAGAGCTGCTTTCCAGTAGGTCAGATCTCAGACTGTGCTGGTGCATGGGGTTATTTTTCCCCAAGCTCAGGACCCTGCAATGAGCAGGAGGCAGCTGACACTTCTCTGCACAACCTGTTCCAGTGTTTCACCACCCTCGCTGTAAAATATTCTTCCATATATCTAGTCTGAATATTCAGAACAAAGAGTGGAAATGCTTAACATTAATTGTATTTGTAAACCAGAAATTGATCAGGTAGTAGCAGACTAGCCTTTAAAAACTCTTTAGTTATCAATCTGGAAATCAATTCAAAGTTAAGGAGAGTGTCTATATACCTATGTTTGAACCAAAGTATGTATATGAATGACTAGATATGCATCCATATGGACATACATATCCATCTACACACATATATCAATATTTACACATGTATCAAAACAGGCAAAAATTGTCTAAAGATGATATAATACTGTCCTGACACATTTCTCTGTTCAGAGAACCATGTTAGTACTTTCTGAAAATAGTACAGAGAATATATTTTGCTTTCCATACAGATATTTCTAAATGCTTTACCTGTACTCCTGAAGTCTCATCTAAATCACCATATATATATGTGTGCGCATATTTCTACAGTCAGAATCCATAATTGGGGATGGAAGCTAGTGATTGCAACTCTGTAGCTTTTGGTAGCTGAAAGCTCACACAATTCACTGGCATAACAGATATCTTAAAAAAAATATTACATTTTACACTTCTAAACTCTCCCTTAACTTTGTACAAAAAAGAATGAGTGGATAACTCCAACTTGAACAAAATGACTAAGTATCATTTCAATGTACGAAGCAGAGGAGAATATGTGTCACCTACCGAGCTATCTGTAGCACCAGGCAGCTGGCTCTGGGTACTTGGGTTTTTCTCACCCACATGAGAGCATGTCAAAGCTGTACCACGTGTTCACCACACCTGCTACGACCTACTAATATTCTGGGGAATATCTGATAATATTTCTTTTTGCTAAAGTGATTAAGCTGATTTTTTCCGACTGAACTTCAGGAAGAAACTTCTGCCTTGTGCTTAAGGGAGGAATTGTGGGAACGCACCAGAGGAACTCTTGTAATTTAAGTGATTTATCCTTTTCCTTAGTGAAAAGTAAATGACCTGCTGGCTCGCATGGGAATGGCACCTTGAATATTATTTTTATACTTATTTGAGGCAACTCTAAAGTAAGAAATGAATTTTTTACTGAGGACAGACTAAAATATTTTAGAGAAGTGGTTTAGAAACTCAAGGGGGATTTCTTCAAGTTATTTGATTCACACCTTAGAGTAAGCTATGTTCTACCAATAAAAAATTGGAATTAGTTTACACACGTTGTTTAGATGTTGCCATTTTCTCATATTTTGTCTGCACCCTATCTGGATAAACCTTTCACGTTGCATTCCACATGAAACACATGGTACTTTCAAGCAGATAACTTCTGCTGCTGATAGAAATATTCCACAGCTAAGACTTCTGTTTTCATATACTGTACACTACCTATTATTTAAAGACAATCCCTTAGCTAAAACAAGATCTTCTGCAACAATCCATGGAGAATACAACTGGAAATGAAGACTGTTTTGTACATTTTGCTAGCAGAACGTAAAACCAAACAGTGGTATGGGTTTTGTTTTGGGTTTGAGTTGTTTTCCTGTGACAGATTATTCATCTATGGCTTTTAAGCAGAAAGAAAAACAAGGAGGTATCATGCCTCTGCTGTAATATTTTTGCCGCTAACTTATGTTTATATTGTTTAATTGTTTTTATTTTACATCACCTTAGAGGTTTTACCCTTGGTTGTGTGCATTATACCTGTGCACGTTTCCATAGGAACTAGAATAAATGCTTGCTCAGGCAACGTATAATAACTTAATATATATAAAAAAGAAAGAAATATAAATTGAAAGAGTATGTAGAGGTAATTTGAACAGTATAACATCCCTGCAGTATTTCTTCCTTCCTTAAATACTTCAGAATTCATTGTGTTAGTTTAGTGAAGGAACGAGCATGCATTTTCAGACCATACTATGTTGTTAGACCACAAAATGCTGTTAAAATATCAGGTTTATCCTTTATATTTCCAGTACGGGAAAAAAGTGGAGTCAAGTATAAGTAGGATAGTAAATAGGTGAGTCTGCATCTAATCAACTCCAGCTGGACAGACCTCTAATGTCTACAGAAACTGTAACTTGAGGTTTGTTTCCATTAAATGTCTGGTGGGGCTGTTGAGGAAGTCCCCTGGATGCTCCTGGCGATATTTCTGGTTGCACTTCAACCTCTCCTTCAGTTCCTGGTAGGCATCTGCAAGATGATAACAGCAACTACCAGTACGGAACAAGCTGCCCTGAAATGCGGATGACACCTCAATGCAAGGAGCAGCAGGAACCACCTATCATCAGCCAGATGTTTTATGGCATTAGCTGGGCTCCCTGGCTTTCCAGATGTCACAGACCATGTTTGAGGACAGGTATGTTGGACTACTCATCTCTGAAGGAGATTATTTTTAGAAAACTATTCTGTTGCATTAAAGAATACATTTGGTTATGAATCCATTACACTTCTGTACCTGGCAATACGTATAGTCTATGCCTGGCAAAAATAACTGACTCTGTTGTTTTTCTAAAACAGGTGTATCGAAATTCTGGGCCTTTGGGTTTCTTGTCCAGAGGAACAGAAAGATGCAAACTGCTTTTCAAGCCTTCCAAAAATAGTGATAGTCACTGCCATTTTACAGAAATGCCAAAGCCAAGAGAATGCTGTCAACCTGGCAGCTATAGTACTTTTCACTGCCAAACAGTAAAAATTATAATTTTAAAAGTCTGTGTCAAGCATATTCATCCACCGGTCAGTAACAACACATTTTAATTCAATATATCTAGTCATTATGGTCTAAAAGTGAGAGTGGGGAGCACTTAAGCCCACCTGTCTGCTGGCTGCTGTTTGGCAGGTTTTCTAAGTCCTCATTTTAGTGAGATATTTGGACAGTTATTGTCTGGGGATGTTTGATTCTTGTATTGCCCAACAGAAATATAGTGAAGAATCTTCCTTCTTGGTCATCCTTGATATTAATAATTTAATCAGAAAAAAATTTTTTTAGAAGGTTAATGGACTCAACAACGCGTAATTGCAATTGATGTAAAGATATTAGTAGTAGGTTCCCAAATACTCCCTAGTTAAGGACATTTGTATATTTACATGAAAAGGTAATCAAATATATATAATATCAGCTATTGTTAGTTCTTCATTCACTTTGCAAAAAAATAGCATAGTTATAAGAAATTTATTACTGCTGGACCTACTCTGTAATTATAAATATTAATTTAAATGTGATGAAAAAGTCTTTCTATCTTGTTTTTTACTGGCAACAGATGCTCAATGGTGTGTATAAATGTAAAGCCATATGTCAGATAAAGCAATACAGTGGTTTTTCAGTGAAAACACTCATGTATCTTGCTTTACTTAATATTTGTCTAATGATGGCATACAGAGGGTCATATTGATACCACAGTATGGGGAAAACTCATACTTCATAAAAACAAATTCATTTTCTCTGTTCTGAAAGTACAGCTGGGCTCTAAATACAACTAGCATAGAAAACAGACAAAAAAGAATTTTTTTTTTAATGTATTAATTTTGTTCTTGTGGCTTTATTTAGGGGATAAATCTTTCCTTTATGGTGAATTTCCTTTATTTTTGCTCATCCATAAAAGAGTTTTAAGCTTCCTTGTTTCAGTGTTTCAGTCTCATTTTTACAAAAATGCTGAAATCAAAAATATAGATTTGTGGCAAAATTTCCCCTCTAATTTCACTGTTATTTCCTTATGCAATTTGTATACTACTCAGTTGCCACTTCACAAAATCCCATACAGTATAAAACTATCACTTCTGACATGTGTGAATGTCAGATTTATGAACTAGTATTTAGCAGTAATAGTGCTATCAACTGTTTCTCAGAAAAGTCCAGAAACTATTTAGAAATTTAATAATGATTTTAGCAATTCATTTTGCCTAGTCTCCAGACTCTGCTGTATTAAAACCATTTAGTAACTCTGACAAGGTGGAAACAAGCTTCTGGGTTCATTTTTAGGAGAAAATGATTCACAAACAGGATAGTGACAGGCTTTTATGATTACAGATTTCACATATTCTATTCCTTCAAAAGGGCTTATAGAGATTGATAGATCTACAAAGAAAGAAATGAAAAAATGAAGGGAAGAGATATAAATAGACTTTTTCATTAGGATGAATGATGGAAGGTATTAACCCCACTACAGCAGTGTGCCTTTTACATGTCTATTTTGTTTTATCCCTTTTGACCTGCTATCATCTTCCTTCTGCATATAAGTTAACTACAGTGTGAAACGTAGGTAAGGTTGAGCAATAGCTGGAAATAAATGTTTCCTCAAGCATTATTACTGTTCAGAAAAGTGTCCATCAGCCAAAATGTCAGGCTCAAAATCCATTTAAGCACTGCACAGAGGCTAAGCAGGCAGCTTTTATTAATTTTTAAGTCTGCATGATGGGTTTCAGACCAAGAACTGGGGTTAACTTGATGCTGTCAATATTACAGAGTATATTTAAATAAGGAGGCTTTGACTATCAGATGACTAATTTATTCCGTGAAAACTACTGCAAAATTATGATGGAATAGCTACATCTACCTAAGAAAAGAATCTGCTGCTTCATATTTAAATGTATAAAATTGCTCTTTAGTTGCAGTTTCTTGGACTTTTATCCTAATGTAAACACTGTCTACTTTTAAGCTGTTTTGAAGAACCACTGTACTGGCATCTCGAATAGTTTTCTGTTCATCATGCCAAGTGAATTTTTCCAGAATAAGTCGTGTTCTTCTCAGCTAATAACTAAACCAAACCATTTTCTCACTGTGCCTTAAAGAGTGAGATACATTTATTTAAAATGTATCTGTCAGATTGCTGTGAAGGAGTTAACATTTGTCTTTAATGTATTTATCTATAAGCATAGAGGACTCTAAAACACAAATGGCACTAAGAAACAAAGTGAAATATTAAAGGGCTCCTTGTTTGCTTTTGATTGGATTCAGGATCTTAAAAGGCAATAAAAAAGTAACAAATCAGAAATTACTTCTCTCCAATGGTTGTAAAATCTCTTAGCTGTATCTATTCCACTTCTTTGCTCCTCTTTTTCCTTCCTTTGCATACTGCTCTTGCCCCTGCCCCAGGTCACCCTCTGCTAACTAAAAAAAACTATTCGCACATGGGTCTAGATGATTATAGGTAAAGGTACAAATGAAATGGGAAATTTGCCCCTTCCTAACAAAGGACATTGGGCTGAATTACACCATACTTTCCAAGACAAGTGGGATGATTTTCACCTGCAACAGAAGACCGAATTACCATCGACAGTTCTGAAAGATAAGTGGAAATTAAACGCAGATCCCTGAGTCCTTTGTGGAGAATGGGAACTGGGTTAGTTTTACATACTGGATCACCTTAACACTTGATGTGTTTTACTGGTTGATAAATATGTTAGTTGTTCTCCATTCTCAGTGATTTAAATTTCCATTGGTATCACATGACTTGAAACTCTCAAAAGACAGTGATGTGGGCACACCATCAGAGGAAAGTGAATTGGGCCTCATCTCTTCTGAAATAGGTTTTCGAAGTGAACAGGGCCCTTAATTTGACAATAACCCTCTTGTGAGGCCCTGAATATAAAACACATAATGCTCTTCAGCATGTGACTACTTTCCCTGAACATGTATTACTTGATGGGAGTTGCATCTTTCTTTTACACACGCATAAAACAGGGTGTGTGAAGCACACTATAAAAGGATAAACAAAACCAACAGTAACATAACATACTTGTGTAAAAAGTAAAGAGCCTGTCTTCTCAAGTACAAATGTATTTGTGTCTGCATGTGGGTTTACTTGTGCACTATTTCCCTTTTAAAGGCACGGTAGTTTGTACCGTCTTCATCAGTCTGCAGGCCTTCCCTAATGCTTAAGGTAGCCTTCCTGTTCCAGGAATTTAATTAGTAACTGTCTCACAAACAAAGTTTCCAGCTATCTATATGAAGTCTTAGCTGCTGTCATGACTCATCACAGCCTTATGGAAAGGAGTTGCCTCTGCATTTCACTGACCAAAGACTCTGTTTATACATCCCAAACTATACAGCCCTTGTGCTGCTGTGCCATCTTCTGCTGATACCCCGTGTTACCAGTTTCTGCCTGTCAGTTTCCAGCTTTCCAAAGAATCATTTCCTAGGCTTTTGCACCTCAAGACCTACATTTTATGTTGCTTCTCCAAGTGTTCATATTTCTCCTTTACTAGCAGCCATCTTTATCCAGGCTCCTTGTACCTCTTCACAGTACACTACGTGCACGACATCCTTATGACTCCTTCCCACTCAATTTTATCTGAGAATCTATTTGATTCTTCCTAACTGAAATCTAAATGAAAGTGTTACAATTTGACTCTAATGTCAGTTGCACTATGAAGGAGAACTGAACGTTGTACCATTTGTAGCAATGGAAAAGTGTTTTGTTTATGGTTCTTCACACTGTTTTCAATCAAACAGTCTGCTTTTCTGTCACAGACATGAATTACTTGAATTATGTCTTCAATAAGACTTCCCAGATATTATCAAATGCTTTCCTACAAACTAAATTAATTTTTCCTACTATATTAATTTCACCCACTAATGCTATTCTGTGAAGAAACAAAGCAACTATGTAAAGATTTATGAATAAAAGGTTATTAATAAATATTTGGTTGTGTATTATTTATCCTATAGCCTTGAAACGCTATTGACATTTGTTCTTTTTTCTTCCCCTAGAGGGGTTACCGTTTAACTCCCCATAAATGAGAGGAAACAACTTTCATGATCATGTTGCTTGTTTTCTAGGTTTGTTCTTGTGCTTGCTCCTCTTTGCTCATCCAATATTTTCCCATTCTCACTACTGCTTTTAACAATGGCTATGCTAGTTATGTGTGTATGGTGACATCGTTAGGCAATTCTCACAATCTCTATTCACACAACATCCTAGCAAAAGGTTCAGCATATTCAGATTTTTTCAATACCTATTTAATGATGTTTTGAGAAATACTTTTTTAAAGGTGTGCACATTTTCAAAGTTATGGAACAATATGAGTATGTATATAAGAGTTTTATTGATAAAGTCAAGTTAAGAACATGGGCTTAGTATTTTAAATGCATGGTCTAGTTACCTGTAGGGGTTGATCAGGTTTACCTAATTATTTATCAGAGCGATATCACACACTGCAAGTGGCTTGATCTGTCATCTCCATTAACTTTACTGATAAGCTGTCATTTGAAGAACAGGCTAAATGGCTTTGGGAGCTTTGATTCAAATTTAAGCCTACATACATAAAGACATATATATGTATATGCATGCAATATGGATCACATAATTTTCATCACTGTGACTGGCTCATGCAACAGGTTCACAAATCTCTACGAGGAAGTTTAGTAAGTGCAATCCTACCTAGACAAGACAGTAGTACCTAAATAAGTATGTCTTTGAGCACGACTGGTTGTGTACATGAATGACAGTTTCTGCCATTTTTCAAACTTTGTTCTTTGCCTTGGTAGTCAACGCAAGACTAAGTCTCACCCCAGGTACTGTGGCTCCAGATATGGAGAGGTGTGTATCAGTACTTACAGCTGTCCTCCTCCTCCATGAAAATACTGATCACGTAACAGGCATACACAAATCCAATCAGCTGTATGAAGGAAGAGGAAAAACAATCATCAGAACACACTGAACACTTATCAGGCTTTCAGTACAACAACGTAGAAATACAGCTAAATGCTAAAAATATTTGGTTTCATTTCCTGCATTTGTAAATTTCAGTGCAAATAGTCAGAAATAGCTATATTAAAGAGATTTCCTCCCTTTTGATCATGTTGCACAGCATATACTTTATATATAAATAAATATTTTATATTTTAAAATATTTCCCCAGTCCCACTGGGGTTAGTATTGACGAATATTACTATTAAGTAATACTGGTGGAAAGCACCTGTACCTTGACATTCAGCTACTATTTACATTTTTTTCTTTGTTCAATACCTCTGTTCTCACATGAGTTTTCGAACATGCATGTGGGCCCTCTGTGCACTTCGTATACTTACTAAACAGACAAAATATTTATTGACTGCTACAGAATTCAGTCATAGTAACACTTCTATGGAATCCACAAGAGACGTCTTTTTGTGTTGCATAAAGTGTCCCAGTGAAGAACTGTTTGGAAAAAATTTAAATTTATATGTGAATTCTCATGATGTAGCTGAACAGTAAAACTGGTTTATGATTCACTGACATCAGGAAACATCTTATCAGAAGGGGCTATCAGTACTTCACAATAACTATGCAAATAATGCACAGACTCATTTCCCCAAAGGACAACACCACCCAAACCATGCCATTTTTTTAACAGCTGCACTCACAAAAACATCCTCCTAGACCTGGAATTGTGTCACTTGTGTCACCAAGAGGAAGGGATTAGAATCTTTAGGATGAGGAAATAGAAACTTCACTCATTTGTTATCAATATAGACAAAATGTTTTCTTATAACCACCATCAAAGAAGAAGAAAATCCCACTGGGCAAGTAAACCTATTCAACTGCACTGCCCAGACATGCCCATGCCTGAGAAAATATTGTTTGTGCAGCTTTACACAATTAAAGCTATCTGAAAGCCTTGAAAAGACTCTTCATGAGAGATTTCTACAATAATCCAGAGATTAGTTTTAAGAAAACTCCTTTTTCACTGATCCATTCAAAAAATCTAATTAAAACAGTTCTTCTTGGGATGTCACAGATCAACCATCTGAGAAAGAGGTAATTTAATAATATCTAGACAGGTATAAGCTCATTCAGAACACTGAAATTATTCCAACCTGCTTTCTGGTGTGGCAGCTCCAAGAGCCTCTCTGCAGACAAAAAGCTTGTCCACACAAGGGAATTCGGGGAAGTTAAGATGAATTAACTAAAGCTGTGAAATCAATGCACATAAGATAAAGTACATTAAATCCCTGTGTGGCCTTTCCCATTCAGAAATAAAGTGGCCCTAGTTCACTGCAGCTTAATCCTTCTCCAAGGGATTAATCTTCCCATGGAGAATTAAGCTACAGTATGCTGAAGCTGAGTTTATTGTGAATGAGAGCTGTCAGAGCGCTGTGGCACGGTCCTGTCAGAGCTTCCTCTCTAGGGCATTCATGTCACTGGTGTTTTGAGAAAGTGAGTTTAATCCAACTTTCCTGTGGTTCTGAGCAGACTACAGTATTGGCAGCTTCCTTGACAATTTTTGTGTCCAGTTTACTGGGGTGGTATTGCCATAGCCTCTGCCAGGTGAACACCACTTTGTTATACTGATGCTCTGAGGCAGCTAAATGCAAACCAGCTCTGGAGGAGGCGCTCACTGGAGGTGGCCAGGACCAAGCCACGCCTGAGCTACCCATCCCCACTGTGTCTGGTGTGAGGTTGCTGCAGCTGAATGGAACCCACAGACATGGTAGGGTTCACTGGTTTGCTGCATGTCCACCTTTACCTGCTGAAGACTCTGTGTGTGATTAAGAGAAGTCCAGCCACCTGCTATTAATGATAATGGGATCTTGTGGTTCTGCTGCCCAGCACATCCAGGACCAGCACTGATTTACAGACTCCTTGACAGATTAGGCACATTTCTTACCTAAACTTCACAGTTTAGAGCACCTTTCAGGCATGACGACAAAAATAATATGATCTAAAGGCTTCCATGGAATTGAAAGACTAATCATACTTGAGGTATAATGCTTGCGCCACCTGAACGTACCACAGAAACATCAGAACATAGGTTCTGGTGTTCATGATTTTTCATAACAGAATGTCATCTGTTTATTTACAATATTTCCTGTTCACCGTTTGTGTTGTGCAATTTGACTACATAAGTCACATGGGTTTGTTTGTTTTCCCTAAACATAACTGAAATATTTTGAAGAGTAAAACCACTAAATAAATAATGAACATAATAAAAATGACTAGTAGTACAGCTTGTGGGTTTAAGTGTTTGTGAAGGAAGATCCAATATTTAGAATTATTTACTATTTTCCCATCATGTATTTTCTCTTGTTATTAGTATTCTGTATTAAATTAACTGTATTTTTATGAATGCAATTCCTTCTTTATATGTTCATGTGCACTCTATATCCATGCATATTTTATAAAAATTCTCTCTGCGAGAGCTTCTAGTAAACTTCTCACATATCTAATGTGTTGAACAGGTGGATAAAGCACAGCAAGACTTCCACTCTAATGAATAACAAACCATCTGACACAAAGAACAAAAGCAATAGGGAAAACTTGGAGAGGTCTTCCCTTCAAAAGAATGTGGGTCATGACAAGCCTGATTGTTTTAACAGTCCTAACAGCTTACATCTTGCTCTTTCACTAGATCTTCATCTTAAAGTAAAACTTTTCCCACTCTCTTCAATGTTTGAAACACACTTTGCCTAATCTATGAGCTTCTTGCAAAATCAGTCTCTATCTGCTTCTCAGAAATATATTTCTTTATATTTCTCACCATTAGTAAATAAATATTCCTCAGTCACTTAGGAATCACTGTTACCCTAAAATACACCATTTTCCCCATCTGTTTAGTTATTAATACCAGGAGAAAAAAAAAAAGTACATTCACCTTCTCTCAATTTCAGGGTCATAGAGGGGAAAACAAAGATGAAATCTCTAACCATGTCAGGAGATATCATGACCTACCATATTTCAAGAATATCTTTCTATAGTTTATTGTCAGAATGAATGTTTCTGAAAAAAATAAAGCAACAAAGAGGAAAAAGAGTTCTTTAGCATCATTTATCAGGTATTGCTGTTCAGAGGTGGACAGCAACATGCGGCATGCAACTAACAAACTAATAATTATAGTTGGGTAACTGATATTTACAGCACAATTAACATGAAGTGATAAAGTGAAAATATAGCCTTTGATATATGAGACCTGTTTTCAGATCTTTAAAAAAAGTTACAGCCACCACAGTGTGAATATTTTAAAAAATTAATTGATTAAAACCTCTTATTTTTTGTTATTGATGGACTCATTAACAAAGTATTTATTCCAACAAATTACTTTTGCTATCTTGATTAACCCAGCTGCTGTTTAATTAATAGTATTATGTGAACCCATGAAGCCAGCATGCTAATTGTCAATCTGCAGTGAGCTGACTAAAGTGTACTGCCCAGTTTCTTGATATTGGAAATGTTGGCTGTTGGCTTGGCATCAAGTGATAAGACTTAAAAGTGTGTTCCCTGATAACTAAAGAAAATAGGATGCAAATGAGCTCTAAGATACTTAATATGGTCATCTTCAGTTTCCGTAATCATTCCAAGGGAACAATGAAGTGGTTGGAACAGGATATCCAAAGCAACAAAAGTCACTAGCACCTGGAAGAATAAGCAGGAGCCTCTGGCTTGATCCAGAGAGCAATTTAAGTGCCAAGGTGGATTTGTCTTGATGATATTGAGTTCAAGGCCTTGAAACCTTCTGGGACCCCTGCACTGTATAGGACTACCTATCTTGCCTGGAGACCCCAGCCTAGTAAAGTGTCTCAGAAGACACCAGTGGTATTCTACAGAAAATAGATGGGAAACTGTGGGAAGAGGTTGTTGTCCCGTGCTTTCATCCAGCTACACAGTGGTCAGGGTAAACATCTTTCTCTGGAGAGAATAAGCAATACAGAAAATACTCAGCTATTTCATGGAATCACACAGTGGTTGGAAGGGAGCCTAAATATCATTTGGTTCAACTTTCCTGCCATGGCCAGGAACATCTTTCACTAGATCAAGTTTCTCAAATCTCATCCAAGCTGGCCTTGAAAACTTCCAGGAATGGGACATCCACAACTGCTCTAAGCAACCTGTTCCAGTGCCTCACCACCCTCATTGCAAAAAATGTCTTCCTTATGTTTAATCTTGATCTACACTCTTTCAATTTAAAATTGTTACCCTTCGTCCTCTCACTACAGACCATTGTAAAAAGCCTCTCTCCATCTTTCTTATAAGCTCCCTTTATATATTGAAAGGCCATGGTAAAGTTTAAATAGACCCAATTCCCTCAGCCCTCTGATCATTCTCATGGCCCTCCAGGTGGAGTCTCTTGAGAGTATAGTAGAGGGGGAGAATAACCTCCCTCAATCCACTAGCTACACTTCTTGTGACGCAGCCCAGGGAACAGTTGGCTTTCTGGACTGCAAGTGCACTTTGCAGACTCCTCTTAAGTTTGTCATCCACCATGATACCAAAGTTCTTCTCAGCAGGGCTCCTTTCAAGCCATTCATCCCCCAGTCTGCACTGATATTACAGATTGCCCTGACCCAGGTGCAAGATCTTGCACATGGCATTGCTGAACTTCGTGAGGTTCATATGGACGCACTCCTCGAGCCTGCCAAGGTCCCTCTGGGTGGCATCTCTTCCCTCAAGCCCATCAACAGCACCAGTCAGCTTGGTGTCATCAGTAAACCTGCTGAGGGTGCACTCAATACTGCTACGTAAGTAAAGAAGGTATGAAATAGCACTGGTCACAGTATGGGCCCCTGAGCAACACCACTTGTTACTGGCTTCCTTTGAGCATTGAGTATAACTCTTTGGACATGGCCATACAGTATTTTCAGAACCACCAGAATTTTCATACCAAACTCCTTATTTCTTCAATGACTAACTGATAAATGTTGCTAACATTCTCCAAGTCATAGCAAAGGACAGGCTCAGGGTGTGAGAAACAATTGTCACCTAGGCTATAAGTTGGCAGAGACTTCAGTGCACGAAGGGATTTCTTATTAGTGGAACATGGCTACACTTATATGATGCTATGATAAAGGCTTTTGATATATAATTTATTTTCTGCTGATATCCTTAGGTAGAAATGAAATGTTATTTTTCTTGTGCAGGAAGTATAGTCTCTAGAGGACCTAAATGCTTCAATCTAACTAAAATCTCTAGCTTAAGCTATGGACATCTGCATGAAACATAAAGGCCCAGTTTAATAGAAGGGAAATTAGATTATATAATTGTCCATCATTAAACTGAAACTATTAAAACATGTAAGAAATTAAAAAACTAATCATTTGAGCAAATATATGCTGTGACATATAATTGCTTTAATAAATGAATATTATTTGAATATATCCTCTTAAAAACAAGAACCAAACTGAGTGTAAAATGTATGTTTACTTGCAAATAATAACAGCCAATGTGGATTAAACTTTCCTTAGGAAAGCAAGGAAAAATGCAAAATAAAACTAGATGTGGTGATTTAAATCAAGGCTATTTTCTGCAGGCTGAAATACTTTTTATTAAAATTGATGTTTCGAATAATTTTGGTTTAAGTCTTTCTGCTTTGCTTTGTCGTCATCAGCTGTGGCCTTTAAAAATACACTCACAGTAGGAGGTTACTTTCTTATCTATCAGCTTCATATACTGCAGTTCCACTGGCTCAAAGGAGGTGTGGAGTGTATACCAAGTATTTAAGATTACAGGAAGCAGTGCCCTAGGCTATCAGGCTAATCTTCAAAATCAGGTGTACAATAGGTCACTTACACTTTTAAGCAGCTACACAGAGTTTTGTAGAGATCTCATTAAACAGCATAGAACCATCCAAATAAATGAAATAAATATACTCCTGGCTCTCAGAGGATGTATGGACCATTGTAGGTAAACTAGATTTGGAAGACTTCTCCAATCAAAATGAAAACTCTGCTTCATGTCCTTCCTTGTGCACATCCAGTCCACCCAGACTGTCATCTCACTGAATATGGCTTTTTCCTGACTCCTTTTTTCCTGATGACAGCTGAAGATCATTATTCATCTCTGTGATTCTTCAGAAGTATAACTTGGTGAGCACAATTCCTTTTTTTCTGCAAGATATTTCACTATTACCCAATCTCTCACAAAGACTGAGGGAGTATGAAAGGAAAAGAAACTTTTAAAACTGAATGTTTATGCACAAAAAATGTGTAGGATACAAAGCTTGACAAGGTGTCTTTAAATTTAACTTATGAAATTGAAACTATGTAGCAAGAGTGAATTTACTGAGCAAAAAGGTAAAAACGCATTAAATTACAAAGTACCCTGACTATTACAATTTCCCAACGAGCAGTTTCAGAAGAACTTACAAATACTGAGGACAGGCTGAAACACGAGTAGTTAATCTTAGGTACCTACTTGCCACAAACATTTTTACTGCTCTGCAAAGAAGACTGTAAAGTTCTTTTCTTCCATTAAAGACTAGAAAAGCACTAAGTTGGAATGGGAGGTACATAAGGGAAACAGGATATTATCCTGGCATCTGTGTGTATGCATGATTCAGAAAGACAGAAATATGGCTAAGATTATCAGGTACAAAGAAATTATAACTCTACATATTTTAAGACAATGACAAAGGAACAAAATCAAGAGTCAAAGTAGTATATAGTTGTAGCATAATAATGACCATTTACTACTGTAGTTATCCAATTACATGACTATATAATTATGCACTCTGCTTGATTATATACATTTTATTAGAAACATATTGTAAAACTATATCATTATACATATTTTCAAAACTGGATGCAATTTTTTGAATTAAAGAACAGACAGTCTCAAAGGTATGTATGTCCTCATTTTCCTGAACTAAATGATGAAATGCACGATTCTACAGTGGTAGCAGTAGGAGTGTCAGCCTTAAAGTACTTAGAAATCCAAAACCACAAAAGCAGACAAACAGCTAGAAAAAGGCCCAGAAAACATAGCAGGATGAGGTGGTAGCAACATCTGAAGTACACTGTGTTGTCTGATTTTTTTTCCCTTTCCTTCATCTTCCTAAAATCTATTTGATTTGAGCGGAATAAAATTCAGGCTGTAGAGGCATTGTCTACCAATTTAATCAGCACAGTGCAGAGCTGGTCTGGTCCAACTGTGCCGTTTACAGCTGTAGTGGAGAGCTCCTAGAGACTACAACACTGATAGCCCTTAAAATGTGCTAAGGACTCTAAAAGTGAGCTTATAGGTACTTTTGTTTTATATTTATCAGGGAGAAACAAGTGAGCAGATACTATAATAAATGTCTATTCTTAAAATGAATAGAGGTTGCTATTGGCTAATACAATTCCTCTTGAAGGCCATCTACCTAGCACTAGAAGTCCAGTTCTGCTGGAAAAGACTATACCTGTTAGCTACCACGCTTTTTGAAGTCCTAACCTGTATCTGCTGTTCTCAAATCCTGCTTCCCACAGTGCCTCTTGGTCTCTAAATTAAAAATTGTAGTTGATAATCTAATCTTCACAGGCCAATATCAGACATATTGTTGCCTGCACTTGGTCTGGGAATTTATTTCTCCAGCAGCATAAACACATAATTACTCTCATTACCCCAAAAAGACTTTACCAGTTACAAGGGAGGACTGACATGTTACATTGCCAAGATTTCACCCACAAGACAGTGTGTTCTCTCTCCCCTCTCTCTCTTTAGCTTAGTCATGGGTTATTCTCCCTCCCTCGTTTTTGCTTCCAGGCCTTTAGAAAAAATATAATGTGTTCTGACATCTGAAAGATGGAGAATTTGGAACAAATTGTGTAATCCAGTCTCCCATATAATTCTGTAGGTCACAGAATTTCACCTACATAGTCAGTATAATGTTAATGTCAGAGTATTCCTCGCAGATTAGGTTGGGGTACTGGTGCTCCAAGATGAGTTACGTACACAGAAGGGGTCTGGGAACCTTTGTCCCCACTCACTTATTTAGAACTAAACCCCAAGAAATAATCCTAATTTATTTGATTGTCTATTGTGTGATAGATATCTAAGTGTCCTATTTTAAATGAAATTAAAGTCTCAATAAGTAAAAACACTGAACATAGTATTTAAACATGACTGGTCAGAACACTGTTTTATCTTGAAATATATTAATTACTTGTTAATGATTCAAATGGATACAGTGAAAGTCAAAAGTGTAAAATAAAGCTAACCTTGAAAATTTAAGAACAAAACAATGGAAAGTGAAGGGGATGAAGGTGGTAAGAAGAAAGAGGGAGAGAAAGGAGATCTACAAGCAAGACTTTCTCTAGATCTAGTTTTTCTCCAGTGTGTAAAGAAAATAAAAGTTATGCTAAGAATGTGGTCAAAGTTCTCATATTTAGGTTAATAACTAATTGGCTATTCAGCTAATTAGCTGAATAACAGAGACTGAGAAAATCCTTTACATCTAACTTTACAATAAACAGACAGAAAGATGGCCTTCCTTCACTTCTGTCAAACTGACTTTGTGTTATTAGTTTTAATATTTTCTAAATAACCACTTTTATTTGCCTTTACCTTAACTTCTCAATGCTAAAGATAATTTCAGAGCTACTTGTAGATCACATGATATTTCACATCTTTGGGTATAACAAAGAAATTCAGGTTTGAGGGTGTCTTGTAACCCAAAGTGTTTCTTCAAGGTACCCATTAGGTAATGACTTCATTTCCACAGAGTTGCACATACTACTTTGGAAGCTGGCAATGAAATCGGAAGAAAGAATGAAAGAAATGTCTGCCAGTGACTAGAGCCAATGTAAATTTCTTTGGCATGTGACAAAGTACTTGGGAAGGTTTTTGAATCCCAGAGAAAGGGATTATGCAAGCAGGGGGTACCAAAGCACACTCCTTTAAGAACAGCAGAATATTGCAAAGCTTGGCCATTTTTTATGCTAATACTCCTTTTAAAATTCTTTCACTGCTTATACTGCAATTATGAAAGATGTCCTTTGTTGATAGAATGCCAAAAGATATTTTTCCCCTCCTTATTAGATCAAAAGGCACATAATCAGAGTATTATTTCCAGTTACTTGTGACAATAGACACAGAGAATGTATTTTAAATTCAATGATGCATTGAAATCTGTAAGAATTACTTATTTTCTACTGTATAATTTCTCTCCCTTCATGCACAATGTAAATAACACATGCGTGAAACAATTACATTGCCATGAGGTAGCACCCATTTAAAGACAGACAAACTGTGACATGGAAACAAAACTAACTAGTTCAACATTTCAGTGGATTATGACAGCCTGATCCACATTATTCTCTAATCTCCTTTATAGATACCTCTTAAATACCTTGGTAATAATATTGAAGATTGAGCTCTTCTTAATCCATAAACATAGTTTAAAAATCACACAAAAAAAATTGCAAAGTTTTCACTAGCAACAGTTATGCTACAGCAGTAGGTGAGAGAGGTGATTCTCTTCCTCTACTCTGTTCTCGTGAGACCCCACCCGGAATGCTGTGCCCAGCTCTGGGGCCCCCAACATAAGAGGGATGTGGACGTGCTGGAGTGAGTTCAGAGGAGGCCATGAAGATGATCAGAGCCTCTCCTATGAAGACAGGCTGAGACAGTTGGGGCTGTTCAGCCTGGAGGAGAGAAAGGTCCAGGGGGACTCTACAGCACCTTCCAATACCTGAAGGGGGCTACAAGAAAGATGGAGAAGGACTTTTTACAAGTGAAAGGACAAGAGGCAATGACTTTAAACTGAAAGAGGGTAGGTATAGATTAGATATTAAGAAGACATTATTTACTGTGAGGGTGGTGAAGCACTGGAACAGGTTGCCCAGAGAAGTTATGGATGCAAGCCTTCAAGGCCAGGCTGGATGGGGCTTTGAGCAACTTGTCTAGTGCAAGGTGTCCCTGCCCACGCAGGAGGTGTTGAATTCAATGATCTTTAAAGTCCCTTACAATCCAAACCATTCTACAATACTATGGTACCTCAGAGAAAAATAGAAAAACAAAAAGCAACCCTCAGATAGACTCAAAGCCATCATATGAATTAATGTGGAAAATGCTATATGAACTAATGAACTGCAAATTAAGAATTTAATCTCTACCCTTATCAGCCTGCTCATATTATTGCCCCTAGTAGAACCCTCTGAGGGGACTTGAAGGAGTGGTTGACATAGAAATGCACCTCAGAAGTAAGCTCCAAAGCCTGAAAGACATACAGCAGCTTAAACCAAGCACTAATCAAATCACAGAGAAATAAAAGCCTTGAATAATAACCAAGAGCTGGTTAAAATTCATAAGAGTGTAGAAATTCATATAAGGTAGCATGAATGAGTACAGGTTGTCTGAAAACTTTTCTTATAATCTGGTATGCAGGGGGAGATGGAAAAGTAGCATACGGTATTTCTCTCTGTGGGTATTAATTCCAAATTATTTTTAGCACTGCATAGTTGAAACTTCTTTTTCTATTACTATTTTGTTCAATGCATACAAGTAAAATTAATAATTTTGATGTTTTTCTTGGATGTGTGAATATATACTGGAAATTCTCAAAAACTTATCTTCCTTAGAGGACCACAGATCATGAGTCTGTCTATTCTTGACAAAGTTTACCTCCATTTTTAAGAATTTAGGAAGAGACAACAAGCAAACAGATGATGGCTTTTGATTCTTGAAAACAAGAAATGAAAGAAATAACTTCTATGTCAACCAGACTTTGACATTGTTTTGTGTGTTTTGTGTGTCAACAACAGTAGATGACAGATAGAAGAGGTGAAGATAAGAAACTTCTTGATCATCACTTTGGTTTTCCTAATGAATTTCCATCTATCAGGATATTTAGTAGATGACCTATCCAATGTTTTCACTTGTGCATGAATATGCCATATTTAAACCACAGAGCAAATGACAGTTTTGAGCCGCAGTTGAACTGGGGGGTTTTGTCTTTGGAAGAAATAACACTATAATCAGAAACATGGCTGGATTTATGTGCTTGGCAGGTAACATAGCGGCCTCTTCACTCAGCCATGACATCCAAAAATGTGCAACACAAAGAACTCTACCATAGTAAAGCAGGTCATTTTGAGAACCCCTTTTTTGATAGTTGATTTTCTTTTATGAGTATCCTTGCCACTGCAGTTCTTTGTGCTAAGGATAGCATTGTTTAATTCGTTCAAGCTGCTACCTGAATGTGCAGATGGAGGTACATAAACACACACACACACACATCCTTATAATGCTTTGTGGAGTGATCTGGTGTGAGAAAAAAGACTACCATAAAAGCAGCAATGCTATCAGTTTGCTCAGGTACTCCCCGTTAAACTGTGTGCTAAAAAGCTTTTGTGCTGGATTCCCACTGGGCAGAAAAGCTATCAAGAATTGCAGGAAGCTTTGCTTTCTATCAGTGCCTAATGAATTTACAAAGCTGCTTCTCCAGTTGTATCTGACCCAGTGTGATCTCTTATACCACATCTCCCTGGTGCAGTTTATTTGGTTGTAGTAGATGGTGCCTGTATATATGCTGTGGCTTCATGTCCTATTCACTCCTGTTTCTTGCTAACAACTTCCACTTTACACGTCATCCCACTGCTCCCTTCACCTTCATCTGGGTCTGATTCTGCAACCTGAAGCCCAGAGTGCACCCAAAAGGAGTATTTCTTTTCCAAGGTATCTAAGCTCAACCTGTAACCAGGCAGCATGCAAATACACAAGCTACACTGGAGCCATTCTAGAAAGGACTTTTCTCCTACCAGCACAAAACCAGCATAACCATCCCTACATGTCTGGTGATCATGCCCCTGCTGGGTGTATGGAAGATATTTTCTGGTTTTTCCCCAGAGTCAGGTGTCAGGATGTTTTAGCATATGGGGGGCAGATTTGGCCGGAGTACCTTAACGCTACTCCTGCAAAGAAATGCAAATGCAGCAAGAGAGTCTGCACCTGGCAAAAGTAGTTGCATAAGGAGCAAAAAGCAGAATTTGCTGCACTGAGAATATGAGAATATATCTTAACCAAAGACAGGTTTTAACAGGAAACATGTCTTTGGAATCTCTGACTCACCTAGGCTGAGCTTTTGGTTACAGTATGTAGTTTCTTTCAAAAATCTCGATTTAAAGAAATTTAAGATATAGGTGATGGTGCTTATTTGGATCTTGTTCTGGTATGAAGAGAGACTCTGAATTACGTTGTCTCAGGATGATGAAGTCAGACAGAGAAAATGCTAAACCACTTCTCCTTCTCCTTGCATCCAGAACTCGGATGGATCTTTACCAAGAAATCTCCCCCTGTACATAAGGGACACCAGGACCTCAGGGATATGTCCTTAGTCTTTGGAAGAAACCTAAGAGCATCACCGAAACAGGCAGCTTTGTACATATGGAATATGTTTCTAGGGTTCCTGTGCTGTTGGACTGGCTTTCAAATGCTCTTTCCTTGCTTCCTTTAAGGTACAAGTAAGTTTAAGCCTACTAAACCATGCTGTGCTGCACAGAGCAGCTGAATATATGTCTGGGAGGTTAAACTGTATGTCATTCTTTCCCCTGCTGATACAATTCTCTCATATTGTGTGCAGAAGTAGAGCTGGCTCATTTAAAGGAAAATCAGGTACGTCTATTTTATTGTAGTTTTTTTTTTATTTTTTTATTGTAGTTCTTTGTAGTTTTAACTTTTACAGAAGACAGTTTACATCAAAAAGAAAATAAAAGAGAGGCAGTCTGGCTTCTATAATAAGCCAATTGGCACAAATTATAGTTATTCAATATGAGGACATGGGGACAAACATGACAGAATGGTGTAGAATGAAAGATCATGGAAGAGGGAAGCCATGTCCCATGTTAAAGCCCTTTGGGGGATAATTCAGTTGATATAGAACACTTGCACCTTAAAAACATTTGTTTGACCAGATCCCTAACCACAACTTCTCAATAATTGTATGCTGTGATGGAATAAAAAGTGTTTGTCTCTTAATCTTACAGATTAGAATAGAACTGGACTTCAAATGGAAGGTACCTACAACAATCACTTAGTCCAACTGCCTGACCATTGCACATCTGACCAAAGGCTAAACATAAGAACATAAACATAAACATAAACAATAAACATAAACAATAAAGAATATTGTTAAGGGCATTGCCCAAATGCCTCTTACACACTGACAGGCTGAGGGCACTGACCATCTCTCTAGGAAACCTGTTCCAGTGTAAAGAAATGCTTCCTAATGTCAAGTCTAAACCTCCCCTGCTGCATGTTTGAACCATTCCTATGTATCTTATCACTAGATGCCAGAACTGAAGAAGAGATCAGCACCTCCCACTCAATTTGCTCTCTCAGGAAGCTGTAGGGAGCAATGAGCCTACTTCTTTCAAAACAAAATGAATGTCCTTAGCTGCTCCTCACAGGATGTGCCTTCCACCCCTCTCACCACGTTTGTTGTCCTCCTCTGGATGCATTCAAGGACATTCACGTCCTTCATAAACTGTGAGGCCCAAAACTGCACACAGTACTCCATGTGAGGCCTTATCAATGCTGAACACAGCAGGGTAATCACCTCTTTTGAGAAGCTGGTGATGCTGTGTTTGATGCACTGCAGGATGGGGCTTGCCCTCTTGGCTGCTAGGGCACACTGCTGACTCATACTGAGCCTGCTGCTGACCGGCACCCCAAAAAGTATAAGGATATATAAACCATGTATGAATAGATCAGTGTTCACAGTGGGGAAGTTATCTGTAGTGCTCTATACAGAATCATGCTCAGCCCTATGCATTGCAAGAATTCATGAATGATTGGGATTTAGGGTAAGGAACTTAAGACTGGTGACAATCCAAATCAAAAGTCCACCGAAAATGTTGTAGATGGATCTCATGGCACTGTGTGACTGGGTGATAAAATTAGAGTTGAAATTCTATGTCAATAGATGCAAAGTAACATACATAAGGAAAATGAACTGTAACTACACACATACAGTAATAGGCTCTAAATTTGGTATTAGCTCTTGGGAAACTTGTGAATAGTTAATTATAAATATCAGCTCAGTGCTCAGTGGCAGTTAGAAAGGAGAATAAAATAGCAGAAAAGCAATAGAAAAGAAAGCAGAACACATCATTACGCCACCATACAAATTCTTTGTGTCCTGCATCCTCAGTGCTGCACATGGTTCTTTCTCCTCATCTCAGAAAGGAGGAAGTTGAATCAGAACAAGTACAGAGAAAAGTGTCAAAGAGAATCAAATATATGTGTGGGTTTAGAACAAGGAGAGATTAGACAAACTCACCCTTGGAAAGGAGACAGTCAATGAAAGAATCATAGAAAAAATAAAATCATGAATGGCACGGAAAAGATAAATACAAAATAATTAATCCCATTTTTCACTATAGGGACAACGCAAAATCAAACCAAATTATCAGATCACAGATTAAGGTGTTGCCTTTTGTCACAAACTGAAGGAATGATATTTTCCACACAAATCAGAAATAAACCACGGAACTCAATGTCCAGAACATGCTGGAGAGGTGAGTCCTATACATAAATCAAAAGCTGTTTTTTTTTCAGGAAAAAAGTATTCATCAAAGGCTATGAAAAACAAGACTTCATCTACAACAGATTTGTCCCAGGAAGTCCCAGGTGACACGGTCAGGAGATGCTAAGCACTCATGCTTGCTGCATTAAATATGTAATTTTATTTCTATTTATATTTGCTAAATTCAGCTGTAAATTACGCAGTTGGAAAATTAGAAATACAGTAGTCTAATGCACCCAATAGGAAATAGATAAAAATGTTAACTCTAGGCTTTATGTATACATTACAATTTCAGCCCAAGATTTCTTGAATTGAAATGCATAAATTGAAGTATGATTGCATTCATATTTTGAAATTCATATGAAATGGTTTAGTGAGGTGTGCTGCTTATTTCAGATGAAAGGGAAGACGTAATGTAGATACTTCCACACAAAATACTGAGAATAGGTGTGAGTGATGCTCAGCTATCACGTTAGATTTTTAGGATTACTCTCAGCAGTTCATAGTCCCAGATTTCCTTGCAGCTTCATGCATTGTGAGAAATACGGGCTGTGATCTGAGCTGGGCCAGTAAAACTTTCATTGATTAATTATGAGTAAACTGGTTGTAACAAAATGTCAAAATACTTTCTGAATTTCATTCTGAAGTCTTTAAAAAGTCAAAAAGTCACACTAATCAGGCAGCCTTTTCTGTTAAAAAAGACATTAATACTTAAGAAACAACTGCAGAAAAAAAAAGATGTTTAAAATGAAAGGATCGATGTATTATGTTAATCATTATATTTCTAAAATACCACTCAGCTGACTGTGGGACCCATTTTCACAACCATCTCAAAACTGACATGAGTCTTTGTGGTGGGGGAAAACAGAGTTTTCCCCCTGGAGTTAAAAAAATGGTGACCCCTGAGGGGGTAGTGTCTTGATGTTGACCCAATCAGCATCCCTGCAAAATTTAAACATATCACACCAGACCAGAAAAGAAGGATGATGAGGTAGTTGGAGAAGAAGTGGCCATGTTCCGAGACCACGAAAGGAGAAGGGACAGGAGCTCCGTTGGGGGGCCACGGCCCCCAGCCCCCTGGCTGGGGTCATAGAGACTTGGAAACAGTGTTAAACTGGACCGGGTTCTGTGACTGAAGAGTTGGGGGAGTCTTTCTCCACTGTGAGTGGGCAGCAGGAGCAGTGGCAGAGGCAGAGCTGAGTGGAAGGCTATGGCTGAAAGCCAAGAAGATAAGAACCAAGCAGCAAAGACAGCATGCAGCAATGCAGAGAGATATCCTGCAAGGAGAGAGAGAGAGCCGACAACAGAGAAGAGAAAGCTCAACAGAGACAGTTTTGGGGTAAGAACTGAATCAAAACTCCCCCAAAATCCCTTTGAGACCCCTCTTAGGAGGAGGGGGTGGACTCCTACATGAGGGGAGTCTTGGAATGCAGCAGCACCGGACAGAGGAGCTGAGAAGCTCAAGACATCCTGGAAGCTGGACTGGGACGGCTGGACGGAATGCGGGGGAAGTGGCCTTGCCCCCGCTGCTGCTGCCAGGCTGGCAGACTGAGACAGAGCACAGGAGCTCTGATAGAACACTTATGGCAAGGACCGAACTGAAAGCTGCCCTAAACGTTCTGACTCAAGGAAACTCAACCCCTCGAGGAAGGGACCTTCATGGGGGTCTTACACCCCATGATATGACGTAGTGAGGCAAGCTTTTGTCCTGGCTTCACAGTCCACAGGAGAGAGACCTTCGATTGGAGTAGAAGGGTCGAGAGGGGTGACAGAAAACCCCCTTGTGTGTAATGGAGAGAGAGATCCAGCTACAACTTCAGCTACAACTGCTGCATTGGAGAGGAGAGACACTGCTGCCCTGAATGTGGAAAGGATCTTTCCTTCTTCCCTCCTAGACTTTTATTGGAGGGAAAAGAGATTTGATCCAATGTAAGTACTGCTTTGCCATAGGAGAGATAGTTAGGATTGTGTGTATAATGTATTATAATATTTATTTGTGCAATTATTGTAATATAATTCCCTTCCCCCCATATTGAGTCTTGTGTTGTGTCTGGAAAACCCCTCACACTGGGGTGAGTTGTGGGAGGGGGGCTTGGACTTGGAAATTGGATTTTTATGGGTCTCAAACCACCACAGTCTTCCAAGTACTAACCATAACTGCCAGCTCTTTGTATTTTTCAGATTTTTTGAATTAGTTTATCTATCGTCAACTTAGCAAATATGTTGAAGGATTTTGACACTTTCTCCTGTACCATCCTGCTAGCTAAGCTTAGGAAATGTTGGTTAGATGAATGGACAATGAGGTAGATCAAGAACTGGCTCAATGGCAGAGCTCAGAGGGTCATGATCAGAGGAGTAGAATCCAGCTGGAGGCCTGTAATCAGCAGCATTCCCCAGAGATCAATACTGGGTCCAGTCTTATTTGTTTATCAATGATCTGGATGAAGGGATAGCGTGTACAAGTTTGTTGATGATATGAAACTGGGGTAGTGGCTGATACACCTGAAGGCTGTGCTGCCATTCAGAGGAACCTTGACAGGCTGGAGAATTGGGCAGAAAAAAACTTAATGAGATACAACAAGGGCAAGTGTAGGGTCCTGCACCTGGGGAGGAATAACCCCAAGTACCAGCACAGGTTGGGGACTGACCTACTAGACATCAGTTCTGCAGAGAAGGGCCTGAGAGTCTTGGAGGATGACAGTTTGAACAAGCTGACCATGAGCTGGCAGTGTGCCCTTGCAGCCAGGAGGGCCAATAGTATACAGGGGTGCATCAGGAAGAGTGTGGTCAGCAGGCTGAGGAAGGTGATCCTCCCCCTCTACTGGGCTCTAGTGAGTGTCGTGTCCAATTCTGAGCTCTTCAGCACAAGAAAGACAAGCTGCTATGGGGGAGGGTACAGAGGGGGGCCACAAAGATGATGAGGGGTCTGGAGCATCTCTTATGAGGAGAGTCTGTGGAAACTGGACATGTTTAATCTAGAGAGGAGAAGACTGAGAGGGAGTCTCATTAATGCATATGAATATCTCAAAGGCAGGTGTCAAGAGGATGGTCCCAGACTTTTTTCAGTGGTGCCCAGTGACAGGACAAGGAGCAAAGGCCATAAACTAAAACAGAAGAAGTTCCACCTCAACAAGGAAGAACTTCTTTACATTGAAGGTGGCAGAGAACTGAAACAGGCTGCCCAGGGAAGTTGTGGAATCTCCCTCTCTGGAGACATTCAAAACCCACCTGGATGCTCACCCGTGTAACCTGTTCTAGGTGATCCTGCCTTGGCAGGGGGGCTGGATTCCAGAGGTCCCTTCCAACCCTAACAATTCTGTGATTCTCTGAAAAAAACACTGCTTCTGTGCACAGCTTTTTGTGAAGCTTGAGTCACAAACTTAAAAACTGCTATTTTTTGCCAAATTTGAAGATTCTTAGATAAATATTGATATTTGGTTTAAGAACATAGTAGTTTTGTCTGCTATTGATTTCTCTAAAAATTTGCATCATTGTGGAAAAAAATGAGTATGTCTTATATTCTTTTACAGGTAAGAAGGGATACAAGAAAACTTGAAAATTTGCATGATCTTACTCACTGTCAGGCAGAAAGTCCTGTGAAAGGGATGAGATTTCTTTTTGATGTTATAATGCATAAACTGAATAATATCTATAAGAAATAATATTGAATGGGAAGACAGCTTGCACTACAGAAACCCTGAACTACTAGAGAAAACAATTCTGGGAGGGAAAATGTGGAATAAACACCCAGGAACCAAATTGCAGTGACCCCAGGTGGAACATAGCTTCTAGGGGCAAACAGGTGTATCAGAAAGAGAAGTTCAAGAAAGTGATCAGACTTACTGAAAGAACACACATTGAATAAGTCTGAACTTTTCCAAGCATAAGCATAGCAAGTGATGGATTTGGCTTAGTAACAGTCTCCTCGATGACCTGCATACAAATTAGCAGAGAAAAATATAAAATAATACCAGAAGTGTGTAGGGACGAACTCAGAAAGGTCAAGACACAAGATACAACTAAAAAGAGAATAAAGCACAATAAAAAGTACTCAGTGGCATACTACTAATAAAGGGCAAGCCTGGATATAAGGTTGGCTGTGTTCAATGGCATCACTCTCAGGGGAAGGACTACAAACTATGGCCTTGAGGTGGTTGAAAAAAACATCTTTTCTCTTTATTCCCTTTTCTGCAGAAAGATTACGTGGGAATGCTAAAGCAATGCCACTGACACTAATGAAGGACTCAGGTGAGAATAAGGAAGAATATATTATTGATAATGTTCATAAAATAGAAAGCTGAAGAAATTCAGGTGCACTAGCCCTGGTAAATTCACCTCAAAGCACGTAGATTCCTGGCTAAAGGAATCTCAAGCATGTTAGAACATACTTGTAACAATTTGATGAAAACAGGAGAGGCTGAAGATCAGAAAATCAAAGATTGTACCTATCTCTTTACACAAAGACAGGAAAAAGGAAGGGAAAGAGAGCACACAGAATTGTATCCCTAGCTTCATTTATTATAAACTTCTTCAAATAAGGAATCAAATTATTAGTGGGTAAATAAACATACAAGTAGGAAGACAAGGTCCTGAGTAATAGCCAATATGAATTTATGAGAAACTGAATCATGTTAAATCAAGTCTGTTCCTTCTTAGGAGAGACAATAGGCTTTGTGGTTAGGGAAGGAGCGTCAGGTCTAATATATCCTGATTTTAGCGAGCATTTTGATACTCCTTGACATTCTTATAAGCAAACTATGAAAATATTGCTTACACCAAAGTACTGTTGTATAGATTGAACAACTTGCTTTCAAATTGAACTCAGAAATAGCTACTCATTGTCCTCCATCAAATTAAGAAACAGTAGTTGATAGGGCTCCATAGAATTCCGCCTGGGTCCAGTACTACCCAGTAGTTTCAGTAGTCATTGGATTATCTGCAGAGATAGGTCTTTCACACTTCCAGATGGAAGCAAATTGTCAGTGGTTCCAAATACCATGACAAAAAAGATTATAATTAAAATAATATTGACAAACTGAAAAAGGGTCTGGAAAAATATATAGGCCAAGTGCAAATTACTGTACTTAAGTAGGAATAAGGAATAATGAAGTACCTGAAGACAGAATATGATGACCAGCAGGCTACATAGCTGTTCCACAGAATAATGAATCACATCCAGACTTGTGACTTGAGAATATCATAGTGTCGGGGAAAAGAAACCAGACATCATATTGGGATGAAAAACTGAATTTCAAGGTGAATCAAGAGTGTCCTGGAACACAGCACCAGTATGGCACTGGTTGACAGATTGTATATATTTTGTATATTTCCCTTCAGCAAAGAGGAGAGTCAATCAGAAGAATTTCCAATGAGAATTATAAGGATGATCAAACTCTGAAAAACATGACCTGTTTGGAAATCTTATGGTAATAAATTACACAATCCCTTAAAACTTCTGGACCTAGGAGTCTGCATTTACAGTGTATTGTTAGTTCTCATTGTTCATAGAAAGATGAAGTGCAAAGGTCTTCTTCAGACTGCTGCCACCTAAAACACTTATCAAACAATTTTATTCTAGAAATAATAAGTTGCTGTCAGAGGATAAAAATTTTAACAGTTTTTCAAATTCAATTACAACATGAAACAATTACTAATATCAGAAAACTCAAGGGTTTTACTCATTAGTATTTTCAAGCAGCATGACAGACTATTTTGAGTGTGTCAATAATGATTCATGCTTCTTGTTGAGTCCCCATTGTAAGGGAGAATCATAAGACAGTTGAAATTTTTTCAGGCCAATATGTGAAAAACATGATTAAAGTTGTTATGAATCTAGACAGGGTATAACCTTGTCTGACAGCTATAACAAGAGCAGATGAGATGCAAATCAGAATCTGATTGCTTCAGGTTTCGTGCTGGCTACTATGTGGGCAAGATTCAATTATTATGAAAGAAGTATGACAACCAGGAAATCTGTCCAAAGCTGAAAACAGAAACAAGTTGTGTGGGAAGGTATTGTTCTCTGAAGGTGAAGAGATACTATTCAAGATGGGATATTATTTCCCAATAGGTTAAGCACATCATCAACATCAAATAGTAAACTTCTTCAAGATAAAAAAAAAAGCTAAGTAAATTACTGCTGGACCCTGGGCTGTACGTGAGAATAACTCTGCAATTCTTTCTAGGAAGTACTTTTGAAACATTGCAAGGCAGAGGTACAGATGCCACACCTATCCAGAAGGTACAGAGATGCCTAAACACGTGCATCTACCACAAATTTAGGAATCATAAAGCACTCTGCCAAGCTTCTAGGTGCCACTCCCAAAGGTTGTTACCTTGTAGGTCTAACTTCACATCCCCTTACCATACACAGATACCTTAGGCATTCAAAACAGCCAGCAGAAATCTTGGTAGGATAGGACAATGGCAACAAATACTTTCATTTAAAAGGCACAAGATAATTTCCAAACTGGGGAGAACAAAAAAATTGTGCTGAAAAAATAGTAGCATTATACAGAATAAAAATATTTTATAATTACAACATTTCAACACAAAAGCTCCTGAAAGCTGTATCTGTATCAGATTTCTATGACAGATCAAGAGGTTACACCAGCAAAATAACCATTGTTTTATCCTTTTGTCAGAAAAGAAACTGTCATTTTTGCAGTAAACTACAGTGAATGCAATTTCCTTACTGTGTTTTGTTAATTTTCTTATTTGCCTATGCTATCTGTTTTGTACCTATGTTGTGTCCTATCTGCATTACAGAAAGTGAATAATCCAGACCAGAAGAATTTTCTCTGCTTATTTGTCTGTACAGAACCCTGGGAAATGAGATATTATGACTGGTATTTCTAGTTCCTTTTACTGTTAGTTGTAGCATTATATATCTCCAAAATACTTCCTAAATACGTTTGCTTTCTCTGAAACTTCCTTAAATGAGTTGCACAGAAAAACAATCATTATATTATGGTATATAACAACTATTCCTGCTGTAGTTGAATTCCTACTTGTGGGATACAAGTAATTTCAAGAGAGATTTAATGTGTATGAACATCATTTTAGGTACTAAGTGACAATCAGAAAGAGACATAAAAAATACTGTCATATAGGCAGTTAGGTAAGCAACTCTTCTACCATGCATTTGCTATATTTTTAATAACATTAGCATAATGTACCTTTTGTGCCAATCAAGTGCTTTACAGACTAAGTTCCATATATTCAAAATATCCTTATTTTTTAAAGTGATGAACCAGCAAGGATAAAGAACTCTGGTAGGTGCAGTGCATATGAATACAGTATTTTCTCTTAGGTAAGTGACTTCAGTTTTTTCTTCTGCTCAGCTTAGGTAGTTTAACATGACTGATATGCAATAGGCACTAACAGCTAGCTTAGCTTACCTTGTTTCCTAAGGGGTTTTTTTAATGTGCATGATGAAAATTGACAGAAAGAAGAGGTATAGGAAAGAAGAAATACTAAAATATTAAGGGAAGGAAGACATACTAAAAGTGAACTAGAAGCTGTGGGGAGGACATAGTAAAAGTGAACCAGAGATTGTGTAGGAAAGAGGACTGGCTAAACCAGAGCAAATTCCTTCCTTATATTTTCTCATTGCTTGCTTGCAGGAGGCCAGCTGAGTTCACAAAGGGCTATGGACATAGCTGTAGATAATCTGCAGTTTAGCAAGGATTTCATACTGTTTTCTAATGCTTTTGCCTTGCTTATTTTCCTCTTCAAAGGAGGATCTACTGGAAAGTTATTTATTTATTTTGCACTTAGATTTCATTCTTTGGATGTTCTAGTTAGTGTCTCCGGATGCAGAGCTCAAGGACACACTCCATCGTGGTGCTTAGCAATTTTCTGTCCTCAGCTCTCACAAAGATAACTTGTATTCAGAGCAGTAAGTCAAGATCAGAAAAAGGGAGAACAGTGTTTAAGATTTATTTATCTAGAGCATCCAGCCATCACAGCTCAGCTAAATTCAAAGAAAAGCATTTATGGAAAACAATTCCTCTACTTTGAAAAGGCATTTCAGTGTAGAAGTAGATCAGCTTGTCAGTCCTTACGAGAGGCAGACCTGTAGCCACTGGGGACCTTAATGGGGGACAGCAAATCTCAGCTGAATCCAGCTGGACTCCCCTAGAGACTGATTTATTAACAGAAAAATGGGTGACTATTGTTCAAAATTGTTTTCACATGATACAGGAAAAACTTTTGTATTCCTAAAAGACTCAGTAGAAGGTTTACAAGGCTTGACAATACCCTGTTTAAGCTGTTACTTGTATAGCATATTTTATGTGAGTGCTCAATAAAAAATACAGCACCCTATTGGACAGAGTGGATATGTAGGGCCTGCTAAGTCAAATTTGCAAAACTTCTAAAAACCTGACTAGAAATTGCAGCTGAGGCAGCTGAGAGAGAAGTAATTTCTTCAGTGAATAAAAGCTGATACTGGGATAGTATTTATTGGATAAACATGGTAGCATTCAAACATGGGTTTATTGAAATGTTATTTTAATACAGTTTAAGATCAAATGATTCCAGATGGTTAATCTGGAATCCCCGCAGATAGGCCTGTCAGAAATACTGAGAGTTTAATCAGACTTCTAACACACCAGTGGGCTTTGAACAGCCTGAATTCTAAGGAAGAAAAAATCCTTAGGAACAATCATGAAGAGATTGATGAAGATATCCGAATAATAGGCAGCAGCAGTTATGAGCATCAAGAGAATGCTTGAGTGCACTGAATTCAGGCAGAAACTAACAGCACATTAAAGCAAAGTAACTGTAGCCAAGAATAATGTGCTTCTAACACAGGAAGCTGTGCTTTTGATTTTCCCTATGTTGATGAAGAAACCTGGTTGAGACTTCAAATCTTGAAAAGAAAGGCACATAAATAAAGGATTAGCAAATATTTATTTTAACAGTTTGAGCAAAACTTATCTTTAGACAAAGACCACACTAATCATTATCTCTAACATTTGACTACTGACAGAATATGACAAATGTCTGTCCTTCTTTTTGTTATGAGCAGAAGCTGTTCTAGCTAGAACGACTCCAGAGCAGGTACTTCGCCTCTCTCTTCCTTTCACAGAAATGTAAAAATTGTGCTTACTTCTATAAGAACATTGCTAATTAACCCTCATATGA
Organism: Pipra filicauda; assembly: GCF_003945595.2. Taxonomy (NCBI): domain Eukaryota; kingdom Metazoa; phylum Chordata; class Aves; order Passeriformes; family Pipridae; genus Pipra; species Pipra filicauda. Next base: position 158,665 of record NW_024103862.1, on the reverse strand, counting down.
GGTACTGTCATGGTTTGAGATAGCCCCAAAAATCCAATTCCCTAGCTCCATTCCCCCTCCCACATCTCAACCTAATGTGAGATGGGTTTTTTCCAGACAAAACACACCAGACTTCAAATGGGGGAAAGGGAATATATTACAATGACTGTACAAATAAATACCATATCACATTATACACACGATCACAACTATCTCTACCATGACATATAGTATTTACAATGGATCAGATCTCTTCTCGCCTCCAAATAAAAGTCCAGGAGGGAAAGAAGAACAGATCCCTTCTTTGCAGCAGCAGGATCTTCTACAGCAGCAGTCATCTGGTCCTCTCCACATGCATGCAGCAGCTGATAGCTGGATTTCTGCCAGCACTCATGAGGGAGGTATCCAAGCTCCCTCGGCCCCATCGCCACCAAGCGAGGGGTCTTCCATGGGCTTCGTAACCCCAGACAAGGTCGTTCCAGCACGGTCATATCACGAAGACACAGGGGGTCTTTGTGACGGTCTGGTATCTCCAGGAGATTCAAGCTCCTTGCAGGGCCTCTGTGCCCTGCCTTCAGGTTGCCACCTTGGCAGCAGTGTGTGTGTGTGGGGGGGGAAGCCAAGGTCACCCCCTCTGCATTCCTCTCGGAGCTCTCTAGCTCCTTTCTGCAGTGCATGTCGCACTTCAAGGCTCTTTCGAGCAAGAGTCCATCATCTTCCTCCTTCCAGGAGGTCTCAAAGGAGTTTGGGGGGGTGTGGTATAGTTCTTACCCCCAGAACTCTGTCTCTCAGCTGCTGACTCTCCTTCTCGGCTCTCCGACACAACTCGGTGTCTTCCTTATTCAGTTGCATCTCTTCTGCTTCTCCGGTTCAGTTCTTATCTGTCCTGGCTCTCTGCCAGAGCCTCTGGACGCTGCGCCTGCCGCTGCTGTCTCTGCTCACCCACAGTAGAGAAAACATCTCCCGGCATACTACAGACACTTAGTCCAGTCTAACACTGTTCCAAGACTCTGCAGTGCCCCCCCAGCCAGGGCTGGGAGGGGGCAGAGCCCTCCAAGGGGCTCCGAGCCCCTTCCTCGTGGCTCACAACATGGCCACCACTCTACAACAACCAACTACAACTCATCTCTTCCGGTGAGCTTCTTGGTATGTTGACATTTTTGTAGGAGCGCTCATTGGACAGAACTTCAAAACTTCCAGGGGTTTCCACCCCTTGGGGTCTACCACTTTTCTTAGCCTCTGGGGGAAAACAGGATTCAAACCACTACAGGTACATAGCTACAAACTAAAATATTAGTTTAATGGTTACAGAATGATAGATTCATGGTTTGGGTTTGGATTGGAAGTAACCTTAAAGATCATCTCATTCCACCCCACCTGCCATGGGCAAGGACACTTTCCACTAGATCAGGTTGCTCCAAGCCCCATCCAACCTGGCCTTGAATACTTCCAGGGATGGGACATCCACAACTTCTCTGGGCAACCTGTGCCAATGCCTCATCACCTTCACAGTAAAGGAGTATATGGAAGTATAACTATTGAATTATCACCTCCCTCCATCAGATATCACACAGTACAAGAATAAGACCAAGACCCATCAGCTTATGTATTTCCATCAGCAAACAACTTAAATTTTGTCTAAGTTTTTAAAGGTAATTGTGGACTTAAAGGTAGCCTTATCTTCATAAAGGTATGAGGTTCTCACTTGAAGTTCCTCCGCCATGTACCTGAGGGCATCATAAGGCCTTCTGAACTTGATTCTGTAATACTGAAAAATCTACATAAAACAAAGCTGTTGGATTTACAAAGAGGGAATATGTAGACTAACTGGGCTGTGGAACAGAATGAGGGCTGTATAGTGTCTGACAGGTTTTAAAAGTAAGTATAGTTGTAACTGTGAAACAGAACATCCCTAATTTAATCTGGAAATTATTGACCAGTTGAAGGAATAACTTCTTTTTTCACTTTCCCCTATCCTAAGTACCCAAGATTTATCAGGACTTTGTATGTACTGTTGGAAATGTTGGATGAAGAATTTCAATATGGCATTTAAAGGAATTTAAGTGAAGCTATGAGTTAATAGATGTTCTCCCTCCCCCCCACTCAACTGGATTTTAGGCAAAACACATTTGAGGTGTTTAATTCCAAATCTTATGGTTTTTCCTGGAACAGGCTGAAAAGGGAAACTCAGTGGAGTCTCTATCTAGGTTGGACTTCTGCATGGCTTTTTCCAGGTAACCCTCTATCTGGCAGCAATTGAAGTGCAATTCTGCTGGGGTTTATGCTGTCCTGAAAACCCAGCCTAAGAACAAGTTGCACCCAGGAGCTCTAACAGCATTTCTGTGGCTTTCAAGAGAGAGACCTGAGGTGGCTCCACACCACCCATCTACCCCTGGCTCCCAGGAGGAAAGTCCTCTCAGTGCAGGAAGCTGAGCCACTGTAACACTGTGCTTCTCCACTAGAATGCATGGGAATAAGGATGCCCAACACGGGTAATATTGGCCAGTTTAGCTGTATTCTTGTATCAAAGTCCCTAATAACAGCACACAGATGCTACAGCCCCACCGAAGCTCTCCTGCCCACTGCTAATTATCTCTGCTGTGGGCCTCACAGGGTGATTGTAACATGTTCTCTCATTACTAGAGTTTACAACCCCTATGTCAGGTCACAGCCTAATCCTCCCCTAGGTAAAACTCATCCACAGCAAAATGAGGGAACCTATGTCATGGCAATTATTGCCTCAATTAGTGACATTATTAATACGCTCTGTCCAAAGAACAACTGCATTTTACTGCATTAACAGGTAGAAATGTTCAATTCTTAATTAACTTTATAGGACAGGAAATTATTAGACTACATCTAGAAAGGTCAAATTAAAGGGTAAGAGAAGAATAGAACTATACTGTAATAAATTCTATAGCCAGGGAGTCCATTTTAGGTTGTGGAACCCTTTGCAAGGGACAGAAAAGCAAAAAGCCAAAGTGTCTTCACATAGGGAAAAATTTCTGAAGGTGTATGCTATGTTCTTCTAAGAAATCAATACTGCATTTATAGAACAAATCACTTCACAAATGCTAACGTGCAGATGCACTGTTGGCTGTGTCTGCATTTAGAAACTCAGTCATAATTCACAGTAACAGAAAAAGCCTCCCCAAGTTGCTTATTCACTGACTATTTAGCCAGCCATGCTGCAGGAATTCTTCTGCCTTTCAGACCCTATATCTTTCTATTAATTCCCTGGTTTCCACACTCCTTACTCAAGGAAAGATGATCTGAGGATGATTCACAATATAATGGAGAAGAATGTAAAAATAACTGCTTTTACACAGCATTTGCAAATGGTTGAATAGTGCTGAAACTTCAAAACACAGTACTAGGCAAAACTAGGGTTTCCTTTGAAATTCCCAGGCTCCCAATGAACCTTTTTTTTTTTTTTATCCCAATCACTCTGTTTTTTAACACTCTTCTTGTCCATTATGGTTGGTTTTTTTCCCCTAAGGATTATCTCACATAGTGCTTACAGAATTAGTGATTGGGTCTTCAGAACATCACTAAATAGTGTGCTTGTGTGGAGGAATTAGTCTCAGTCTTTAAAGACTGAAGCTGTTTTCCTTTAATAAAGCCTGTTTTCATATTTTCAGTCCTCACAGCTTCACTGCAACAGAGCTAAACAATATGGTATTTCACATGCAAACTTAGCCATGGAAATCCAAAACAAAGTCTTCAAGCTTCATGTTTGGGAATACAGCAGGTCAAACAATCTGAGGGGGTCTGGAGCACTTTCCCAAATTATTTTGAACTGTTGTATTTCAAAATTAATTTAGATTGGAAACTTACATTTGTCCAGAGTTTTTGACAGATGCTGCTAACTACTTCAGACAGAGTGGGCAACATCAGTAAATAATTATATATTTAAGAGGATTTATGTGTATTTTGTAGTCTAAAGTCCTTCAAATAGACATTGCCTGCTCTGTTAAGAAGCCTCTATAGCTGATATGGTGCCAAAGCTGGCTTTCAGACTTTGTGTGGCCTCAGTGAAGTTGGCTGTGAAAGGAGGACTAACAGCCAAGGAGCATGCACAAAAAGGAAAGAGCACTTTGGGGTATGGGAATAACACAAGAAACCCTGTGAGAAGGCAGAATTAATTTAAAAGTGAGTAGAATACAGTGTTCTGCACTGAGTGCCATGCTCCTAGCAGCAGACAGATGTACTGAGTGAAGAGCTTCTCTCCCTTTATTTATTATTAGGGTTATTATTGTTGTTGAAAAGAAACAGTACCTGGAAATTTATCGGAGACTGATGTGTTATTTCCTTTTCAGTATGTGCTGTTAGTATTTAATCTAAACTACAGTTATCACTTAAACTCTCAGCATTTTTGTTTTTTCAATGGTATTGCAGAATGTATTTTGTATATGTGGTAAAATCTGTACCCAAAGGAAAAAAAATTCCTTCCTATTTAAACACCAGTGGGAATTTTGGGATTTATTGCAGCATGGCCAGGATTTCATCCATACTCTTAACTTATCTCTGATTCCTCCTTCTCATTTTGCTAACAACAGTAACGTCTAAAAATAATTTCCCATCTTAAGGACTTTCTTCCTTGCCTTTACTTGTTAATTCCTTCTGTTTCTTTTATCTGAGAAGGGAGAAAGAGGATTGATTTAAAGACTTTGATTGTCTTCATTTATATGGAAAATAGCAAACCATTTTGCTTTTCAATATCTGGAGCTTTTAGCAATGGATCCTGAAGTTGCCCAGGCACTTCCATCATCAGCAAGGTGGATTTCTTACCCCGAATCCTCCTTGGTAACTTTTGTCTGCCCGTGGCAAGATCTGCTGCTCTTTCTCATCTTTGGTACTGGCATTGTTTATGCACACAGGCTGTAAGACTGATGGTAGAAACACACAGTCATAGAATCATTTAGGTTGGCAAAGACCTCTAAGATTGTCAAGTCCAACCATTCACCTAACACTTCTAAATCCACCACTACACCATGTCCTAAGGACCACATCTACACATCTGTTAAGTATCTCCAGGGACAGTGACTCAACGACTTCCCTGGACAGCTTGTTCCAAAGTTTGACAATCCTTTTGGTGAAGAAATTTTTCCTAATGTACAGTCTTTCAAGATTTCTGAGCCTTTGAAACAGGTGAAGGAAAATCTTTAAATTAAAGCAAAGAAAAATATTTAAAGCATGTCAGCACAAGTATTTCCATCAGTAAAGACAGGGAGTTGATGCATGCTGGGTCAGAACACTCCAAAACTGACTTTTGCACTCTGAAAGCAGGTTGGTGTTGCTGTGCCCAGAAGGACTGCTCCCACTTGGAAACTCCTGGCGTGTGAAAGGTGAAGGTGTCCCTCTGCACCGTACAAGGAATGATCAGCCATGCAGAGCACTCATCTTGGATTTTAACTTCTTGTATGTTTTTGTTAGTCATGACCCCGTCACACTGTTTCTACAAGGGAAACATTCACTGAATTGAAGCTTTGGATGGACTTTGATGCTTGACTCTTTTTTCCTTTTTTTTATTTTTCCAAATCCATAGCATATTCCAAATCCATAGCACTGATTAAATTGAACCATTTCCTCCCTCACTTCTTTTCATATTCATTATTACTCTGTTGATGGGTTAACCTCTGGCATATAGAAACCTAAATACTTTAACTTGGAATTGATAACTTGCAGAAGGCACACAGACACTCTGGAAGTCCTTATGTAAAGGGTACATTATCTCTATAACTCTCTTTAACTTAACAGAGCCTTTCTTTCAAATAAATGACCTATGATCTCACACAATCTTCAACTTTCAGGCTTTCCCCCCTTTGTCTTTCTCTCTTTTTCTTTATTAGAGAATGGATTAAAATGACATTTTTCTATGATGCTTTTTCATCATGACTTTGAATCAGTGTGAAATTTTCCCTGGAAATAAGTGATTGTGTTAATTTTCCAACACATGCTTTCATAAGTCATGTCTTTATAGATTTGATTGAGAGTCTATTTTCAAGTAGAAGGAAACAGTCACATTCACTTCAGAGTTCCCTGATGAGGCACTCTTTGTCCTCCATCTTCTTTAACTCTCCAAATAAATGTTTTATAATGTACTTACATCATGATATCTATTGTGACTACTTTTAATTCAGTAGATTTATGTTTAGACTTATAGAATAATGGAATAATTTATGTTGGAAAAGACCTTTAAGATCATTGAGTCAGACAACTAACTCAGCACTGCCAAGTCCACCACTAAATCATGCCACATCTACACAGCTTGTAAATACCTCCAGGGATTGTGACTCTACTACAACGACGTAGTATCTCACATGGTGTATGCTTAGAATGGATACTGTACCTCTCCACAAGGTAGCACACTTTGCTTCTAGTTTTATCTACAGGATAAAAGAAGTTGGGATTTTTTTCGTCAATAAAGAAAAGTGGAAGACAGCTGCTTAGTTTTAAAGCTCGTCTCCACTAACATCCTAATTTGTTCTTATAAGAAGAATAATTTTCTTCCTTCCAATCAGAATCAGTGGTCAAATGGAAAATGTGAATGGCACATAACAAAGTAAATAAGGCACAATATGAGGGGAAATTTCATTTGTTAGAGCAGAGGTCTAGGATACAAGAACAATAATAGAGCTCTAAAAATGCCATATGGTGACTAAAAGGCTCAATTTGTTTCAGAAGTCCTGCATTACACTAGATAAAAGACCTTTTATATTAGCTTCTTTATATCTCATCTTTGCAAATCGATGCTATTTATTCTTTCACTCATTTACATATTTTTCTGTTGTTAATAGCAAATGAAAGAAAGTTCCAAATTTCTCAAGTTCCATAAAAAATCAGATTTATTCTTCAAATGGTTGTAAATGTATGGATAGCCTTAGAGGTAGGAAATATATCTATTACACTTTAGTTAGAAACAAATATAATAAAATAGACTGTATGTATGGAGATATGAGTTATCTAAAAAATCAGAATTCAGTAACATATAACAGATGACTATGTTAATTAGCTAGACCATGAAATCAGTCACTTGCATTTTTCAATTTTAATTGACATAATGTCAGTTTAATGTATACATACTAAAACATATGTTATCTAAATTTCAGATTTAGAGAAAATAAGACAAACATGGTCTTAGGAAAGGAAATTAATATCTGCCTCCAAAGAAAAGAAATTACATTGGGGTGCTAATTATATACACCCCTAATTTGGCCCAAACAAGATTTATATCTAAGTAATTGATGTGGTTTAATGCTAGTCAGCAACCAAGTACCATGCAGCTTCTTGCTCACTCCTCGATCTTCCCTGGTGGGGAGAAGAATGGGGAAAAATAAGTAAACCTCATTGGTTGAGATAAGGACATGTTAAGAACTGAAACAAAATATAATGTTAATAATACTAATGATAGTAATGAAAAGTAGAGAGCAGAATAAAACCCAAGAGAAAGAAATTATGCCAAATACAGTTGCTCACCACCTGCTGACCAATGCCCAACTAGTCCTTGAGCAGCTATTGGTGACTCCTGGCCAAGTTCCCCATTGTATATGCTGAGTATGACATTCTAAGCTATGGAACATCCCTTTGGCCCTTTCAGATCAGCTGTCCTGGCTGTGCTTCCTCACGGCTTCTTGTGCACCTGCTCAGTGGCAGAGCATGAAAAGCCCTTGACTTAGGGTAAGCACTGCTTAGCAACAACTAAACCATCAGTAAAACACAGCAAAATTAGCTACTAGGAAGAAAATTCCCTCTATCACAGGTGAAACCAGGACGGTAATTGAATTCTTTGGGTTTTCATTTCTGTACAAATAATAAAAATATACATAAAGCCAACATTTGATATATAGGACTTGGTTTTAATCTTGCTTAGCATAAATCAGGGGCTGCTCAGCTAACAGCAGTAGAATTACAGCAATGTGCGTGCGAAGTGAGAATTAAGACCATGCTCTCCTTTTGACATAGCTCTTTTCTTCTGAGATGTAGTATTATGTTCAGTTCTCAACAGCAAAGACACTATATTTGACAGGGGGATAAAATGTATTGCCTGGCACACAATAAAAGAAGCCATATTAATGCAGAATTGATGCTTTAGAGTAGAGAGATTGGTTTGCCATATACTCCTGAAAGACATAGTAAAGGATAATTGCTATTTTCATTAACTATCTTACTTACAGATTTACTTGCAGTGGTTTAGAAAGCCAACAACCTGGACTGCTCCCAAAAAAATCACAGATAGATGTCTCTTTGATATCCTGAGAGCCATAGGCAATATTCAGTCCCTTTTGATAGACATGTAGTATCTTTTAATTGAATGCTGACACTTCTTTACACAGCCAAGCAAAAATCTTGGAAATACACAGAAGTGAAATGAAAACTGACCACAAAAATGTTTTGAGATTGAATTACCCCACAGCAAGCAATGTGACAAGATAGTTACGGCTGTGAAAATGCCACATGAATTTGCACTTATCACTTAAAGTTTTCTTTTAAAAAGAAAAATAAAAAAACTTCTACAACCATAACAGACCATTCTAGGTTGCATTTTGCTAAGGCCTTATTCAGTTTTATTTTCCATAATCCACACAGGAAATGCAGGTCAGTGACCATTAACAGCAATATATTGCAAGAACATTTAGAAATAAGTGTCAGAAGCCAAAGCATAACAAAAGACAGAGTAGAGCATAAGAGTACAAAGTACTCTATTCTTGAACAACCAACGTTCTTGGAAAAAAGGTGAGGAGTCACTGGATAGACTTTTAGCTGTGAAAGCTGGCCAAAGAAAAGTGGTAAGAGGATATGAAAGAGAAGACAAGCAGAATGTCTCTTTCCTTCCCTTTAATCTCTCTCTTTCAGGTTCATTGCTTAAAAAAAACAAAACAAAACAAAAACAACATCAGGAAAACCTGATGGTGCTCCAGAAATACACCCAGTGGGGAATTAAAGAGTGAGCTGTTATGGCCTGGGGAGTATGAGCTTCCCTGCACCATAAATAAATGAGTGCACAAAGAGTTACAGAGTTATGTATTTTTCATAAGAGAAAAGACGGACACCAGAATGTAATAAAAGACTGACATTTTAGAACAAGGAGATCACATTCTCCTCATAGCTAACTAAAAAAGAGACCGTGAGAGCTCTATATGAGAAATACAGAACAAAGAGTATAGATAAGGATTTTGTTGCAAAAATGTCATTTTTAGCACTTAAAGATACCTTGATTTGGACTCTTCTGTATCCTCACATGCATCTGACTTCTGAAAAGATCACACATTATCCATAATGTGTGAATATAATACAAAAAGATTAATTTCTATGGTATAATTTCAATAAAAGTGAAAACCTTGCACAATATCCATTCTTATTTTGATAAATCCAGCCCAATATTTTTAATCACGGATTTACAAGAAAAATATTTGCCTAGAATTTCATTAGATCTTGATGCTTACACTCAGGTATGGTTGCTGCCACATGTTCTTGGTTTGTATGAGTGAACTATGCTGCACAAAACGATCATTCCTAACTTTTAATTCTAATTAATAATTAAATTATTGATTGCTTTGAAACCATTAATTGTGGCACAAGCAGAAACTTACTGCAATTCATCTTTTTTTTTCTGGGGGACATCCAGAGAGCGAAGGTCTGACCAGGTGTACAGGAACATTGGAAGAGCTGTATTTCCAGTGTGCATTAATGAAGTGTCCTGAGCCATCACCACCCTATCTTGTAATTTGCTGTGTTTACTTTGCAGATGTATAGCACATAACAGGGAGACTCCAGTACCCTCTTACACTGGAAAGCTAATACACAGGTTCCTGAAATCAGCAAGAGGTGTAGCATGTTATATTCATTATTACTGTAAGCAGAAAGTATGGAATACTAGGGAGCCCACTGAGCATTTTCAAGTTTTATCTATTCTCCCTTTTTTCTAATCAAACAACTTAGAGTGTAATTATCTTGATATGCTAAAGGAGAAGGGCTGAACAGAAACAATTAATAATTGCAATGTTTGCTTCATTTGCTAGCAGTGGACTTCAACATCCTTCACTCCCTCATAGTGTCATTTAATTCTTGTTTAAATAGCTCCAATCTTCTTATTTCTTCAGCTGTGACTGTTGAGCCATTTACCATAGTCATGGCTCTCAATAAGATAATGGCTTTGCAATTTTCAGGCACCTGTTTCAGATTTGTTTTCCTTCAACTTTACTTTATGAATATATTTCTTCTCAAGTTACTATTTAGTAGGAACAGAATAATGCATCTAGAGTGGAATAAAAGTAACACACACAACTAATTTTAGAGATTTTTTCTGTCAGCTCCTCATCCTCCTAATGTATGCATTTATGTGATTCTCCATGTCTGTTTTTTGCTTTTGTTGTGCTAAAATACATTTGTATTGATTGACCATGTTTGAATTGAATAAGCAAATCTTGTGTTGAAAATAAAATCAATCCTGTTTTAATTCTGAACATATAATTTTGTAAGTAGGAAAAAAATATATATCCCCAATTAAACATGTGCATGAAACCATATAGATAAAAATACAGACTGGTCTTTCAAAATCATGTCCTTTAAATATGTATGTAATAAAAATGGGGCTGTTTTTTTACAACCTCTATCAAGTAATGAGAGAAAGGAAAGGGACTCAAAATGACCCACTGAAAAGACAAAGTGATTTCCATTTTTCTGCATCCTCATTCTCTATTTATGGTGGCTTAACTCATTTTGCAGCTGTCCTATGCCTACCTCTGGAATCCATATCTTAGGCTTTTAGTAAGAGTTTAGCCTGTCAATTTTTTTCAAGGGCTTTTAAATTTGCTAATAATTTACATCAGTTGATAAAGATTGCCATTACCATTGAGCCTGGTTAAAAAAAGTGTTTCTGAATTCTAACTGACCATTTCTAATGAGACAATTATAACTCTGTATTCAGTAGTTTTGCATTCACTATGTCCTTTGATAGTCCTAAAGAACTCCTTCATTGTGAGCTTTCCATTTAAAAATCCACATGAAAAATGAAAGCATGTTAAGTATAAAAAAATAACAGCACTCATCATAAATCAGCTTCAGGTCTACAGGCTGGTCTAATGTCCCTATATGTTCTGGTAAATTTAGTGGCCCAGAAAGAATTTTAAGGTTTTTGTTTCTAACCCTCATTTTGTTTTTATCTCCCATGAGCATTTGGTAACTAGAATCATATAATTCAAGTCTATGAACAAATTTAAGGATTATTTACATGAAACAAGATTTCTAGGACTGAGTCTTCAGCTTCTCAATTCCCTCTCACACTTTCCATTGTTTTCACAGGCAGAGCCATCACACTTATTTCAATAAAGCCTGAGATTGAGCATGCCTAACATACTCCCAGTGCTTATAAAAAAAAAGAATCATCTTCTTTGGCTCTTTCTCTGCAGTCCTGGATTACCGAGGGAGCTCTGGGATGCATTTCCTGTCTAAACATCCTAAAGACAGTTGCCAGGGTGCTGTATTGCTAAAGAGAACATAAAACAGTATTCTTCAGAGACAAGAGACCTCCTTACTCTGAAAATAGTCTTTAAACCCAAATTCATTTCTGAACCAAGATTTCTCAGGGTGATGAAGTACAAGGTGCAGTGGTGACTCTGCGCACATACACTGTGGAGAAACAAAGACATTTAGCTTGCTACTCAACTAAAATTCAAGAAAATTGAAGAGGGGCTGTCAAGAGAAACAGCATAGACACTACTGGCTACAATAAAATGGATATTGCATTTTGCCTGCACAGGCTACTACCACTTTTTAGCCCTATCCTTGTCAAACAGACTCTGCATATCCTACTGCTGCAATCCTACTACTTTTCTCTATAGTTCAGGGATAAGATGCATCATTCCATCAAGGTTGAAAGATATGAACACCACATATTCTTTTCTGTGTCCCATATTAGTCCCTTTTTCTCTCATAAGGCTAGCTATTTTTTTTCCTCTAAAAAAAATATGTTAGCTCCATTCTCTCTGCTCCACCCTCTACAACTTTTTACATCTCAGCACCCGCAATCATGACATCAGCTGCATTTTTGTGCCAACTTCAGCATCTCAGTGTTACCCATACTGTTACCTCCTTGCTTCTCTACTTGGTGTTCTCATGGTGTCTCCTTGTCCCCATACTTTTTCCTTTCGTTATTCATCCCCATCAGCTCCTATAGTCTTTTATACGCTGTCCACAGTCACAGCTCTCAAACACATCTCCTCATCCATGGTGTGACTCCCCAGTCATGTAACTTTCTCTCTCTTTTCCTCCCCTCCAGCCCCTCCTCCTCCTCCCTTTCTCTCTCTCCCCCTCTCTATTTTCAGGAATGTTGACACTTCCAAAAGTAAAACTTCACTTCTGCTATAGAAGATACTTTCATATTCTTTTTTTTTGACTGTATTATCTCAGTTACTTTGATATAAAATATTAAAGTTGGTTTTGATTAGCTTCCCTTTCCTTCCTTTTATGTTCATATCAGTATTCTTGCACACAAACTAATCTTCTTACTTCTCCCCTTATAACAGTTCTAAATTTCTCTGTTCTCTACTATTATCTAAAACTGTGATATTGCTATGGCTTTATTTTTTCTTTGTGTTTTATCGGAACAACAAATCATCCTGTTTTTTTAGTCTTCTTGGTACTTCTTTCAAAAATGAACTTACAGCTATTTATAGCAACAAAACTGGAGGGCACTATCTGGAAGGGCAAAGCATGCTCCCTAAGACTGGAATGAGTAATCTGTTACAGGACGTACACAGGAGTGCAGCAAGGCCATGCTCATTAAAAATGTATGTTAATTCCTTAAGCAATATTTCTCATAGCCTTTCTAACACAGTCTAAGCTTTTTACTGTTACCTTGGATTTCTCAGAAAATAGATAATAATGAAGTCTTGCAGCATTGATGAATACAGACTACTAGATCCTTCAGCTCTCTGTGAAGAGAAAATGTCTTTTAGTGGCAGAAAATTGGACCTTTATTCTCTCTGGTCCAGAGGGAGCTTTCAGTTATGCAGTTAAACAAATGGCATGTACTCCTCTTCATTTATTCTGTTGGCAGTATCTGTGCAGGCTTTATCCTTAGGAGACTGCTAGTATTATTCCATTTAAGATTAATTGAGCAAGGTTAGGAATTAAATTAATATGATTTCATTAATATTTGAACAACATGTTACAACTGCCTACAAGATTATTCATAGCTTTTTGTGCATCACAATATCATTAATATATAGTCTAAATGAAAAACTTCTATTCCAAATATGTTTGATATTATTTGAATGAAAATATGTACTGCAAGGTGAATGCACGTAATAAATATATCATTAAAATAAATGTATACGTGCATTAGCTGATTATTTAATTCCCTTTTCCCAAGTAGCAGCAGAATGAATCCATATGTGTGACACAATTCCATAAATTAGTTGCACCATAAGTAAATTGACCTTGCTTCACCTCACTAAACAGACCTAGAAGGTTAAAAAAAAGAATATTTTTACATGCTCAGAAATTCAATTACTCAAGCTCCAAACCCTAGACCTATTTATAAAAAGAAATATGGTATTCTTAAGCAAAGTCATAATTTTAGTTTACTCTGTTGGTCCAAATACAGGCAGTAAATTGTGAGTAAGGCTCAGAGAACTCCCAATCCACTCAGCAGTTAATGTTTTATTCAGAGGAAAGATCAGATTAATTTGTTGTCGGTGTAGAAAAACAGATGTAGTTTCCCAAATTATGCACATTATGCTAAACTAGGAGTAGCTACAGAGAAAATAGGATAACGAGGAATAGGGTGACAATGTCAGCAGGATCAGGAGCTTGAGATTCAAGTGGCAAAAAAAAGCAGGTCAGCGCATTCTGAAAATAACAATCTAAACCATAACTTTTATAATGCAAATACTTGGAAAACAATAATGCTGGGAGAGAGGGAGATACAGGTTATAAATTGGATGTGAATATGTGCTGGGAAACAAAAGATGCCAGTATGATTTTGAGCTGGATACCCATAAACAGTGTGGGCTAGGACACCAAGAGCCCCTTTCTACACAACACTGATAAAGCCATAGCTAGAATCTTCCATCTCAGTATCAGAAACTGTCAACAGAGAACATTTGAGGAAAATAAAGAAATATATGCATGTGAGAAATGGAGTTTTCACACATGGAAAGACAAAAATAATGAAAAAAGCCCACCCAAGACTCTAGAAATGGAAATATAACACTGAACTCCCGAATTTACATCTCTATACCTGAATGTATGACTTTCTTAAAATGTCTTAGTTTTTCATAGCAAGAATTTCTCCTCAACACTTTTAAAATAAAGTTACTTAATAAGAAAAAAATAACTTATTAACAAGTTGTTAATTCAGCAGATAAACCCAATTTAGGTTCCTTTAATTTTCATTTTGAACTGCTGGTCATTATGCACTGTTTAGATAAAGTGCCGAAATTAATAAAAAAAAATTTCTGGATGTATTTAAAAATTGAAGTAGGAAAAACTAGAATTTTGTTCGAAGATATTACACTAGTGAGTAAATATTTCTTTAGCCTTTCTGCACTTCAGTGGGCCCAGAGCAATTCGTCCTGTTTGCACCTCTTACAGCTGTAGCAACCTTTCCTGCCTCCAGAGTGTTAATTTGGAGAGGATATCAGAATATTTCATATGCAAATATATTATATAAGTAAGCAAAATACTTTAAAAGGATAAAAGAATCAGAAAACATTTGTGATACTGAGATAGAATGAGAATCAGATGTTTTCCCATATGTTAAACAGTGGGAAATATAGCCATAATTTAGAACTGGGTTATATGTTTTGAAGCAGACTTCTCTGATCCTGTATGTATGTTGAACAGAGGAAATGTTATTTTTGCATCGGTGATTTACATGGATTGTTGATTTCTACCTTCACTTGTAAGAAAACAGAGCAATGACAGAAAGGGGGCAGGAGAGCAGAGCCAACCCAGTCTGCATTTGGGGCAAGACAAAGGGCGAAAAGTTGCTCATATTCACCATTCTCCATCTGAAAATCAGTGAAGTCGTGCAGAGAAATTAGGGTTGCCTAGTATTTCCAGACAGTTCCAGTTTCCTCTGGTGACTCTTTCTTAAGGACAGTGAGACAGTGAGTTCTTTGGTTTTCCCAAGCATCTTTCTTTGCTAAAGCTGAGAGGTTTGCTACAGTTTACAGCTGTAACCAGAACAAAATGTCAACATGGTTTTAACCAGATGTTAGACTGAAGAGCAGTGCCTTGGGTTCATTGGGTTAACGCATTTGTAGATGGTGCCCTATTTTTTATTGTTGTTTCTTTTTTGTATTAAAAAAAAAAAATCAACTAGGTAACGTTGGACAGTTAGAGCCCCCCCCCCAAAAAAAAAGAGCAGAGTCTGATTAAGATCTAGCATATACAGAACTTAATTTTAATGGCAAGTATTGTGTGTGATCTGAAATGGCAGTATCATATATAAATATCTGTGTCTTGGATAAATAAAAGAAAATAAACTGCTCAATATCTTCAAAAAGTAAGTGTGGGTTACTGATGAAAACAGCAGGTATTTAATTTTATCCTAGACTTCTGGCTCCTGGTGGCCGCCATGCTGGGTGGGCTCCTGACGGCTGCCCCGGAGGAGGGGAGTAGAGAGGAGGAACTTTGGAGCCCACAGAGGTTTGCCAGTCCAATTTGGGGGGACGGGGGGGGGAGGGAGGAGGGGGAGGAAGGAGGGAAGGGGGAAAGGGGGGGGGGGCTCTAACAGGCTACCCCGGAGGAGGGGAGAAGAGAGGAGGATCTTCGGAGTGCACAGAGGTTTGCCAGTCCAGTTTGGGGGTGGGGGTCTGACAGGCTGTGGGGTCTCAGTGGGGAGGAAGCCTGTGTACCCCTATGAGGTTGCCAGTTATGCTGGCGATGGTACATGCCGTCGGCAGGGTCTCCCATGCCAGACAGGTCAAAACTGTAGGGTCAGATACAGTATGTCCATGGGCAGGATGGGCTTACTAGCCCTCTGGTAACCATCCTAGGAGAAGGACAACTCTAATTCCCAAACCCAGGCAGATGGAGCTCACTTAGCCCTGTAAGGCCATCCATCTAAGAGAAGGTCACTCTAATCAAACCTACATCCTGAGGACCTCGCTGCCACCGTCCAAGCTTGCTCGGCCCTGGCAGATGAACCTCAGGATTAAAGGGTGGGTTCAGTTCCGCGCATACTGCATCTCACCTAAAAAATCCATTGCGCAGGCTTGAAGGCTTTACCCACATGCAAAAAGTCCTGTAGCGATGGGCGAGGGTCGAAACGGCAGGTGAAAGGTGCACTGGAAGCCACAGACCCAACCCTGCATGCAGGCGGTTCAGGATATTGGTCATTTGAGACTGACCGGAGATGACAGTCTCTTGGGTCAGCACCCTGAACGACCAAGCAGCCTTTCCAAGGACAGCACTCCACTCAGAGAGGGGTCTAGAAAAGGTGGCCTAAACAAAGCTCATCTCCACCTTCACCCGGTTGGTTAACTGCAGGTCAACGGGCATCTTCCAATGTGGTCGCACAAAGATCAAAAGACAAAGGCACGCACCTGCCTCCAAAGGTGTACCTAAATTAACTCTAGCATGTTGGAACATCAGAATCATGCTCAATTCTGCGGATAGCGGACGTCCTGAGCGTCGTTCTGCCCTAATTGCCCATGAACTGGCTCATCTTAACATCGACATTGCTGCTCTCAGTGAAGTTCGCCTTCACGAGGAAGGAAGCCTTAGAGAACATGGTGCTGGTTACACACTCTTTTGGTCAGGCAAGCCCAGAACCGAAAGGCATCTCTCAGGAGTTGGCTTCATGATCAAAAACTCTATTGTTCCTAAACTCGAAAATCTGTCAACAGGCCATTCTGACCGCATTATCTCCCTACGCCTTCCACTAAACAACAAGCAACATGTTGTCATCTTTAGTATATATGCCCCAACTCTCCAAGCTGACCCTGCCGAAAAAGATAAATTTTATGCTGACCTGCGCCACCTTACCCAAAAGGTTCCTGCAGGCTATAAGATCATTATCCTTGGTAATTTCAACACCAGAGTAGGTAAGAACTTTGAAGCCTGGAAAGGAGTATTAGGTAAGCATGGTGTTGGAAACTGCAACGATAATGGTCACCTTCTGCTAGAATTCTGTGCAGAGCAACAACTCACCATCACTAATACTATCTTTCAACAGAAAAATAGTCTGAAGACAACCTGGATGCATCCTAGATCTAAGCATTGGCATCTCATTGATTATGTCTTGGTGCGACAGAGGGACGTCCACGATGTCCACCATACCCGCGTGATGCCCAGTGTAGAATGCCAAACAGACCATCAATTTGTGCACTGCAAACTTAACTTCAGTCTTAAGTTCGAACCAAAAAGGGGCAGCATCCCAAGGAGGAGACTCCAAGTTAACAATCTCCAATCAGGCACAGTGAGAGACAGATTCCAGGCAAACCTTCAAACTAGGCTTGAAAACCATTCCATAGATTATACAGATTCCTCTCCTGAAACAATTTGGCACCATATTAAAAACAACATCCAGCAGTCGTCTGAAGAAACCTTAGGATTCTCCTTCAAGAAGAACAAGGACTGGTTTGATGAAAACAATCAAGAGATCCAAGAATTGTTGAGGGAGAACTGCTCACCAAGCACACCTTGTACTGCCATCCTGTCACGCAAAAAAAACAGCCTTTCGTCTTGCATGCAGCAAGCTCCAACAGAAACTCCGTGACATCCAGAACAAGTGGTGGACCAATCTAGCTGAGAAAACTCAATTTTGCACAGATACAGGTGATCACAGAGGATTCTATGAGGCCTTGAAAATAGCATATGGGCCTACATACCAGGTCCAAAGCCCTCTACTCAGCACAGATGGTCAAACGCTTCTGACAGATAAAACCTCCATTCTGAATTGTTGGTCTGAACACTTTCAGACTCTCTTCAGTACTAGCCGTGTAGTTCAAGACTCAACAATTCAGTCCATCCCACAACAACCAGTGAAGACTGATTTGGATATTGCCCCCACTTTGGGAGAAACCCTTAAGGTCATACAGCAGGTGAAAATTGGCAAGGAAGCTGGGGTTGATGGAATTCCACCTGAAATCTGGAAACATGGGGGCCTTGCTCTCCATGCTAAATTTCACGAGTTTGTGGTGCACTGTTGGGAACTCGGCGAACTCCCATCAGACCTCCGTGAGGCAGTCATCATCACTTTGTATAAGAAAAAAGGAGTTAAATCAGACTGTTCGAATTACCGTGGTATTACTCTGCTCTCCATTGCTGGCAAAATCCTGGCAAGAATACTTTTGAACAGATTAATACTCACTATAGCAGAAGGAATTCTACCTGAAAGCCAATGTGGTTTCAGAGCCAACAGGAGCACCAAAGACATGGTGTTTGTTCTCAGACAACTGCAAGAGAAGTGTAGGGAGCAGAATAAATGTCTCTATGTAACCTTTGTCGACCTCACCAAGCCTTTCGATACTGTGAGCAGAAAAGGTCTATGGGAGATTTTGGAACGTTTAGGTTGTCCCCCCAGGTTCCTTAAAATGATCATGTCACTCCATGAGGACCAGTATGGTCAAGTCAGATATGGCAATGCACTTTCTGAGCCCTTTCTAATTACCAGTGGTGTGAAACAAGGCTACATTTTTACACCAACTCTATTCACAATCTTTTTCAGCATGATGCTACAAAGGGCCACGGCAGACCTCGATGACCAGGACGCTATCTACATTCAACATCGTACTGATGGAAACCTATTCAATCTAAGGCGACTGAAGGCCCACACCAAGACCTTAAACCATCTTGTCCGGGAGCTGCTTTATGCTGATGACGCCGCCCTTGTTGCCTACACAGAAGCAGCTCTGCAGCGTTTAACACCCTGCTTTGCAGACGCTGCTGAGCTCTTTGGGCTGGAAGTCAGCTTAAAGAAGACAGAAGTTCTCCATCAGCTGGCACCTCAGGAAGTCTTCCTTCATCCTCATATCACCATTGGCCAATCAGAGCTCAAATCAGTCCAGCAGTTTAATTACCTCGGTAGCCTCATCTCCTCGGAGGGCAAGATTGATGGAGAGATAGACAACAGGTTAGCAAAGGCATACAGTGCTTTCGGAAAGCTTCATAAAAGAGTTTGGCGAAATAAACATCTGAAGAAAAGTACAAAGATCAGTGTTTACAAAGCCATAGCGCTGTCTACTCTCCTATACGGATCTGAATCATGGGTCATCTACCGCCACCACCTGCGTCTCCTAGAATGCTTCCATCAACGCTGCCTCCGCACAATCCTAAACATCCACTGGTCAGATTATGTGACCAATACATCTGTTCTAGAACAAGCAGCAATCACAAGTATTGAGGCCATGTTGCTGAGAACACAGCTGCGCTGGGCAGGGCACGTCTCCAGGATGAAGGACCACCACCTCCCTAAGATCTTGCTTTATGGTGAACTTGCCACCGGCTGCCGCAAGAGAGGAACCCCGAAGAGAAGATACAAGGACTCCCTGAAACAACATCTCAGCCTTGGCCATATTGATCAACGTAACTGGTCTACTCTGGCCTCAAATCGGGAGGCCTGGAGACACACCATCTATAATGCTGCGGATACTTTTGAGAAAGCACGCAGGATCACCCTTGAGGAGAAAAGGCAACGCAGGAAGAATTGTGCCTTGCAGAATTTACCACCTAAGGAGTCTTTCTGCTGTGCCTTTTGCAACCGGACACGTCTATCTCGTATTGGCCTTTTTAGCCACCAATGCGCTTGCAACAAACGTGGGTAGAGCCCTTCCTAAATCTTCATTTGCGAAGCCCAGCCATGATGATGAATTTTCTTCTCTATTTTACAGTCCACTCTACAAGCAAACTACACATCATAATAATTCTAAAACCTGGTAGTTCAGCTAAAAGTAGGAGGAAGAGTTTTCCAGCAAAGCCACATTATGCCCTCCAGCAAAACAAATAATTAAAGTGTGATTATTTACTGTTGTAGCAAAGCTCAGTTTGAAATGATTTTAGGAAAATAATCTTCCCATTTGTAAATACCTTTCCACAAGTCTAGAATTCTTAAGTAATTATATTTATATAATTTATATATTTAGAAATGTATGAATATATCTTTAGTATATATAATATTTATATACTTTTTATTTTATGATTATAATAATATTTGTATGTATTGTTATTCTAAGAGCTCATATCTGTATAATTCAACACAAAACCAAAGCATGGACAGAAGGAAAGACTAGAATTGTTGAGAACATATATTCTCATTTATATAAACTATTCAGGTTAATAAGACTCTTTTCTTTTAATATTTTGGGAGTAGACCACAGTTTTTCCATGAAGCAAAATGGATTAAGCATTGAAATAAAGCCTGAGAAAGGGGGACAGTTTATAACATCTGCAAAAGTATTCCTACAAAAGTTTGTTTTTCCAAGGAGGACAATATTTATTAATGTAAAGTTGCAATGAAATTAGTGTCTTGTGAAAACCTTCATTATTGCTTCTTTCCTGAAGACATATATCAACATGCAATTCACATGCAGGTCGTATAGTCCTGCGAGTAATTCGAATATAACAAAGCTAAGGTACAGGTCAGCAAGGTGCAATGGCCCCCTCATTTTTTCTGCTTGTAAAAGCATTTTACAAAAAGGTAATTAGGCAGAAAAGACCATAAATGTAAGAAAAGTGTCTGCATGCGTGTGAAGCACACTTCCAGATAGCACCAATATAATGAGAAAAGTTCAAACTGGGATCACTTCTCAGCCTCATTTCAACCTGCAGGTCTTCCTCAGACACTGGTCCACAGGTTCATTTGAGCATGTGGGTGCTCAATTAGATGTTTTTATGGTGCCTATTAAATTATACAAGGTGTTCTGTGCTCAAGCCTGTGAAGCACTTATTAGTATGGTGTTGTAATGGTGATCAAGCTTGATTGCAAAAGCAGAGGTTGGGAGGCTTGTTCACATTTTCTGAATGAAGTTGATTTTAACTGCCTGCCTCTACACACTTAGTGCTGTTGCAATGCCTCATCCTAACACAAAATATCAAAGGCTCCACCAGCTGTGCCTACACTTTCATCTCCCTTTCAGTAACAGCTTCATCAAGAGGACATAGACCATGGGAATTCAGGTAACTGAGGAAAAGCTAGCACTCCTTGGCTCAGAGGCCCTGTAGGAAGACAGCTAGTCCTCCAGACAACAAAATCAGAACAGTTTTGTGCTTGACTGACCAATGGTGCTGCAGCCCTGACAGTATGCTTGACTTTCATATCAGAAATTGCTAGCTTGACTTGATTTCCTTAATTTGTTCACAGCCCTCTGTTGTTGCTTTGCAAGGCTGCTGGAACCTGCTGCAAATTTTCAGCAGCCTGGAAGTGGCTCGGTGCTTTCTATTTCATTCGATATTTCTCTCAAGCACTTGTCTTCAAAGGGAACCTCAATTACTTCAAATCAGACTGACAGCTTGCATGAAACTCATCTGTGAGTCTGATGTCTCTGACTCACATCCTGCCTTTGTTCATTATTAACCCTACTGTTACTTGGCTTTTCCTTTAATTTCTACCTGTCTTGCAACTACCTGTAACTCAGCAGTGAGCCAGAGAAGACATTGATCTGTGACTAATACTGTGAGCATGCTGACATACCGTGTGACAAGTGTATGTCAACGTCAGAGAGAGGTCACAGGACTAAACCAGTTATTAACACAGTACTGGCTGCAAAGCCTAGTGCTGGGAAGGGATGACAACGGCAGTGCCTTGTCAGGGAAGAAAATCCCACAAGAGATGCCCATGGGAGATCTGGTCGCCTCTCTGCACATCTGGTGATGTGTTCACTGCACAGTTACTTTATGGATGCCAATGAGCTCCCTCTGCAGTCAGGTCCTACTCAATTGACAAAGCATGTTCTCACAGAGTGGAGGCATGAGGTACAAGGCAAACCACGGTCTGCCTGAAGAAGGAATATTCCTGCTTCTAATCCACAGCGTAATTTCAGGCTTCAGTAGGCTGGTGCGTAGCACATTTCACACAAATATTTACTGAGGGATGACTAAGGTCGTAATATAACATACCTCTTACTGGCTCACAACTGTTTCTATTCCCATTCCCAGGGTGACCTCTTTAGGAGAAAATATAACCTTCTGCATATTTCATTTACAGCAAAAGTAATTGGAAAATAATTTTGTCCCTGACTCTATGTAGAATATGGGGAAATGGCATTTCCTATGATTGCCACACAATGTTTCTTTCGTATTAAGGAGTCTCTGAATGGAGAAAGTGACTTTCAGTGATTCCCTCAGTAGCAAAATAATATACATGTGGAAAGATAACACCTGTTATCAGATCAGCTTCCAGACATGAAGGAGGAATTATGTATCTGGAACCTTGCTTGTTCTTACCAGCTACAGCCATTGGTCTGATTTCTGATTCCTGTGTTTTGTACAACCTTTGTAGGCACCCATGGAAAAGCCTCACAGGTGCCAGCAGAGAGATACGACTAAAGGTTAGACTGGCAAGACAGAAGAGGGTCAGACTTACGGCGGCTCTGCGGTCACAACCTGAGAGCAGAAGCAACCCGTGAAGAGGGAAGGTCATTTTATATACGATATAAATGAGACTCAATCCACCACATAGTACATGAAGTTTTTAAATGATGAGTTTTGCAAATTTACTGCAAGTATGAGTTAGGATGACATCAGCGGTTAAAGACTACCTCAGCTACCGTGTTTTCTGTTGGGCACCACACCTCAAGAAATATTGGAGAGAATCCAGAGCACAGTAACCATGAGTACAGGCTTGACAATAGTGATAGAAAGTTACAACTGGAAGAATGAATAACAGCCAATCTGGAGAATAAAATACTATGGTAATCAGCAGGATGTATGATAGTAGTTTTCAAATAGGTGAAAAAAATCTAGACAGATACGTAATATTTTTTTACCTGGTTCACCGAATGAAAAAAGGAGGGGGAAAATGCTCTTCATTTTTAGTAAAGAATATCTAGGTTGGAAAATATTTCTATTTTTGAGAATTGTTGGCTAGAAAACTGGAAATGCTGTCATGGCCAGACTTTGTAGAATAGATGGTAAGAACAACTACAAAAGATGGCAAACATCACTTGATCTTGCCTCAGTGAAAAAGAGAGATCTGGTGATCTTTTGAAATACCATGGAACTTTTTTCACATATTCAGTAATGTCTTATTAGACAAATGTTATGTGCACTAAAGTCAGCCTTGTAAGCAGTAGTATTTTTTTTTTTTTTTTTAGCAAACATATATAGTACTGAGCCATACTTGCAAACATTGCAGACTAGAAAAGGGTAAACTGAGAGAAGTTTTTTGTTTCCATGGCTATATGTCCAGGACAGTTGTTTACTTACCTGTTATCCCTAGCAGCTATGTCTGCAGTAAATTAACCACATAGACTGCTTTCTCATAGGAAAAAGATACAAACAGGATAATAAGTCAATTTCCAATCATTGCTTTTTCTTAGATATTGCACCAGTACATATTCCAAAGTCTTTCCAGAGTCCTGGGAGCTTGAGCAATAGTTTCACACATTTCATGTTTGTGAGATGCATAAAGTATGTTAGGAAGCTAAAAACAAAATGTATGTGTGGTGTATGATACTGGGAGGAAAGAACGATGTAATTCCTCATGGCTGTAGGTTAGATAAGGTGGGTGCTAATAACTGCCTATATGTCTCCATGACCTACTGATGGGTTGGTTGATACCAGCTGAGAAAATGTTCAAAGTAAAGCAAAAATTCCTTTTGCATGTCTCGAAGTTGTTTCTCTGGAGGTGTCTTTCAGAAAAGATACCAAAGAGCTCTTTGCAGAAAGGCAAGAAGAAAGACAGGCAGGGGTGGTTGTTGCTATTAACTCCAGAGCTAGTACAAGAAACAGCAGCAGGATGAAGAGAGTTGCATGGTGGTGCCTGGCAGGATGGGCTCTGTGCTGGATGCAGAGAGAGTACAGGGCAAACCAAGATGCAGGGCACGCAGATCACAGAAAAAAAAGACCAAAAAGAATTGAACAACTCATCTTTTAATACTTCACATTAGCTCAAAATAGAGTCCTCTGGTGTGGCCACAAGACAATCCCCTCCTTCACTACTTTTTCTTTTCTGTCTGTTGCCATAAATAGTCCTCTTTTCCTTGAATGTTATCTTTGGCAGCCCATGAAGTGCCCTCACAGTGGGCATGGAGAAACAGAAGGATCAAAACAATAAATGCTATGCAGGGTTTGAGAAGACAAGTGCTGAGCAATGGTTTGTGTTGCCTGCTTAGGGAAGAAAGAGTTCTAAGTATTTCTATATTTTTTAATACTTGTCCCATTTTGATAACTAGATGGTAGGAGGGTAGGAGATAAAAGACAATTAGAATTGTGCTGATGGCATACTGTACGCATACACAGTAATAACTTATGAAAGAAAAACACATCAATAAAAATAAATCCAAGTTCATCCACAAGAAATATGAAGTTCTGACACATCTTCATCCCCACAAGAAATACTCCTTTTGATTCCCTGAGACAATCAAGGGTTTCAGCACTTAATCTTAATAGCCCTCTTCTCTATTACAGTCATATTCATATAACTAGAGAACAGGCCTTAAAGCATATGACTGAATAAACCATTTCCAGCTAATAATTATAATTCATACAATCAAAAAGCTGTACAGACAACTGCTACTTAAAATTTATTTGTGTGGAAGACTGCCTGAAGAACTTTCTGTAATAAAAGCAGTCTATTCACATAAGTTTTGTAAACGAATCTGTAAAAATCACAATCTGTTCACATAAGTTTTGTAAACGAATGTGGGAAAAACCTATTTGCAATTATTGCTGCTAGTAGTTGGCCCTTCTAAATATTCTTTCCAATTTAACAGACCCAGGCTGTGATTGCACAATCACAGATATTAATGGTGGGAAAGAACCATAATATTCTCTTCTCTTCATATCTTGCAATCGGATATGTCTGTCACGTATTGGCCTCATAAGCCACCAGCGTGCCTGCAGCAAATGTGGATAGAGCCTTCCCAAATCTTCGTTCGCGAAGCCCAGCCATGATGATTCTCTTCTCTAGCTGAGTACAGCTGTCCTCTCTCTTCGTGATGTACTTCCTAACAGAAAACCTGAGGAATTTCTACAGTGTCTATGCATTCTTTCGATGATCCGTGCTTGTCTGGTCTCAAAATCTTCAGTATTGCTTTAAGCATGTCTACTCAGCTGAAATTGTGTTAATGACAGTAGGTTTTTCTATTGCTTACTGAGATTGATGCTTTCTTTGAAGGCTGCTTGCTAATTTAAATCTTTGCCTGGTAGTTAAAAAGCAGAGTACATGCTTGTATGGCAGGCATCGGTGTTCTGTCTGCTTCGTACCATGCGTCTTGCTTTGGCTTGCTGTAAATCATAACTCACAGACAAGACACTACTAAAACTTGAGTGAACGAATGTTCAGAGAAAATCAAAATGCCAATTAGTAAATGACAGTCAGATGCAGTATGTTCTTGCTTATTCAGGATTATAACTATTAAAATAAATTTGTCTCAGTATCTAAACCAAGCGGGGTGAGTGTCACTAAATTATCCAGGAGATCTGTCAAGTCTCCAATTAACACTGACCATGTCTTGTGCCTGTGTGACAGCAGCCCGCTGTCAGGAAAACAAAGTGCCGAAAGCAGTGACCCACTCTCTCGAACAGACTACTTATTTTCAGGTACATATCACTGGAGAAAGTCTAAGCACAGTGTCCAAGCAATTGCTCACCATAGAAATAAAAACAGTAAAGAGTGGGAAAAAATACCTTAGAGTATCATGTGGTGCATACTAGGAACCTGGCCACTGCTACAGTGCCTCCTTCTTCCATTGCTGTCTTATTTTACTTATTGGCAGATCAGGGTGTTTCTGTTTGCTAAGCACCAGCATTGTGCTTACCTGGACAAGTACAAACAGAATCACTCAGCCAACACATGTACATCAAAGAGTTTGATCTGGGAGGTGCTCATCACCTTCTGAAGATCTCACATATTTTTTTTAGAATAAGACAGATGAGAGAAAAGTTACCAAAGACACTACAAAGGAAAAAAAGGCTGATAGTCTAATTTGCCCCAGATTTTACAGTACGTGTCACTCAAGCAGCAACTAGCAATTCTTCTTAGCCTTTGCATCCTTTTTTTTACTTGAAAAAGAGTAAACAACAATTAATCTTCATATGAACAGGTATGAGATAGCCCAGTGTCAATTACTGTCTACATAAATGCATAGAAGAATAGTTAAGAGAATTGGGGTATTTAAAAATTGGTACTTAATTAGTAATGCTCTTTCACTTGAGTTCAGACACACTAACTGTAGCTAACACTTAACCCAGAAATGTCAGGCTACATTAGGCATGCACGACAGTTCAGGTACTGATATGGAAAGGTGCTTAACACTAACTCTGAAGGATGGATCAAAATATGTACAAGAAATAGAGCAACTGTATTTTCATATACTTTGTAAATGTACCACTTGGAGTCAGCTTATATGTCTTCTCTGAAGAGCACATTTTTCACTTTTCTGCCTTCTCTATGAGCCCTTGCTTACTTTGCATCCTCACTGTCATCACCAAAAGATGAGGCAATGCCTTTCAATCTCTCCTGGAGGAGCTGCTCTAAGTGACCAATTTGCTGGGCCTTTGCAACTCACCTATGGGGCCAGTGCAAGACAGCTCTGAGGGATGAAGCCTGCTCTGCATTAATATAGAATCTTAGAATCATTAAGACTGGAAAAGACCTCCAAGATCATTGAGTGCAACCATTGCCCTAGCACTGCCAGGACCACAACTAAACCTAAGCACCACATCTACATGCTTTTTTCATACACTTCTGTGGATGGTATTTCCACAATTTCCCTGGGCAGCATGTTCCAATACTTGATCACCCTTTCAATAAAGATTTTGTTTCTAATATCCAATCCAATCTAATAATAATAATCAGAGAATGAACATGACATGTTTAAGAGAAATAGGTGAAACAGGACTCCACCAGATTTCTCTGTAGTCAGAGAGCAGAAAAACTGAGGACTCCCCTTCATCTCTTCCTCACTGCAGACTTCCAACTCCTTCTCTACAATAAGGATCTCCTTGTTTTTTCTAATTGGTAGGGTGAAACATTTTATCTCAGTCTCATTCTAGAAAATTTTCAATAGTTGAGCTAAGTTAACTTCAGGTGTTAGCATACTAGGAAAAATTTTAGGCAGAATGTTTCAAATTTGGTAGAAGTATATGATAGTGGAAAATACTTTGTAAGGCTCGCAGCCTTAATGACAGTGATGACCAGGGATCTATCTACACTAGCAAGCAGTGCAGACCAACAGTTACAGAACTGTACAGTCAATCAGGTGGACCTGAGAATCTCATACCCAAGCTAAAGATATATCAGGTTCTTCTGTTTTGGTTTGGCTTTAACTTTTAGACTGACTCTGGTCTGATCCCATCAGCTGACTGACTATTTCAGGCTCTACTCCCATCAGCTGACTGACTATTTCAGGCTCTCACGCCTCATGCATCCTCAAGGAGCTACTTTTCCAGTTCAGTTTCGTGCAGAGGGAATCCAGCTCATGTACTTGGAAATGTCTCCCTGATATGAACCACAGCACAGCAGGCTGGGATGGCTGAGAGATGTGTTGTAAAAGCCAACTCTCATCAGAAACGAAACACAAATATAAATTATATAAATGCATGCTATCAGTTCTAAGGATAATATTGCAGGAACTGTAACAAAGTTATCCACCAAATGTTAACCTGTTCCCATGGGTTCAGCAGAAACGGGAACTAATGATATTTGCCTCTGTCCATCTTCAGAATGGAACATATGTGACATGATTGATGAGCAGAAGAGAAATGTCAAAATGGGAACATCAGTGACTTAGCCCTCAGTTCAAAACAACTGACAAATAAAAAAATAGTCCAAAAGTTGGCAGGTAAAAGTGGGAAGAGAGCAAATGTCTTGGTCTACAAAGAGAGCAAGTTACAGTCTATTTTATGAATAAAGGTGAATCGTGGCAAGGTCAATGAGAGAAGCATGAAAATTACTCTCAGTTGAAAGATATTACTAATAAATTTTACTTGAACATAGACTTGTTCATATGATAGTATCAGAAACCAAATGAATGACCCATACAGGAACAGGGTAACTTTGCAGACCATAAGGGTCACTGAGTTGGCAACTAAAATTCTTAAAGCCATTGTACCTGTAAAAATTCAACCAATAAAGTTCAATTTGATTCTCATACTTTTTTAAAAAATTTTATTTTATTCTTAATTTGTGTCCTTTCTTTTTCACTAGGATTATTGTTCAGAATGAACTACTCATTTAAAAACTTCTAATCCACACAGCCCAACTGATGCTGCCTCAGGTCAAAGTGCAAAGTAGCTCCTACCTTACATCCTCTCTAACCCCAACATATGCTGCATGTATTGGCTTTTAGAATTAGGTGGTCACAGACTAGTTCCTCCCAAAGTACTGTCTGTGAGTAACTGTCTGGAGAATAAGCATATGTGATGCAGAGCCATGCTGTTAGATGTACTAAGCAGCAACCAAAACATTAGGTTTTACTTTGAACTAACATGGTGCACATTATAAAATCTCCACATGCTGGAAGAAAGACTAAATCCTCTGTGGTTTGCTCATAAATATTTATAGGATTATTCAGTCCATTGTGTAGTGAATAACCCAATGCATTGTGATGTAAACCAGCCCAGCTTCTGTGTTTATATTGTCTGTCTGACAGAACACAATTACAAAACACGTTTTTCTTTTTCAAATTTCTACTTGAGCTCCTTGAAGCACCTAGAATTTGAGCTTGGCAATGTAGGGCTGTAATTGTCCAGGGATCTGGTATCTTACAGGTTCGAAGTGCATGTATTCTTCAAGGACAAAACCATATACTGTATAGTTTATAGTAACATAAATGTATTCTGTAAAGACAAATCAATATATTATAAATGTGCATCCTATACTTTTGCTCCTGATAGGGAATTCTATCACCAAGTAGAGTAAACCCACAAAAACAACTTAACTCTAGATTCAGAAATACTGCATTTGCTTTTTATTACTCTATTTTATGTTCAGAAAGAATTTGGCTCAGGTGTAGGATGTGAATTTCAATTTAACATATTCATAACTAGGGTAATTGGCAAGGTCTGGTGTTTCTAAAAGGTGTAAACAGACAAGCTTATCTCTAAATGTGTCTTGTCATTTTGTATTTTTTCTGGTTGTTCCCCACTATTCAGTTTATTTCCTGTTGAAAGTTCTCTTTTATCAGAAAATCATAATCTGAGACAGAGACTGAAATGCTGATTTCAGCCACAAATTAGAAACTGAAAAATAAGAGATGAAAGCAGTGGGAAAGGGAGTCTGTACTGTGCAAGATGCACTTTCATTCTCAAGAGCATCTGTTTCCTCAAATGAAAGGAAATCTGACAAAAAAAAAAAAAGGGGGCTAATTCACCATGGAAATGTGCAAAACTTTTCAAGGCAAAGTCTTTGCATATGCTAAAGGCACAGATGATGTTCCATGTAAAGCATTACTTTCATCTCTATTGTTTTGAATATGTTGGATCATAAGAATGGATGCACTCCAACTGCCACTTCAAAGCTGTACAGATAATCCTACATCCCACTTGCTTTGTTTGCATATTTAATTTTGCTCAAGCAAAAGCCAAATCAAAGCTCATACTTTATTCTCTGAAAAAATTCCATGCAACCTTCCTCAACAGTCCAGCTCATCTGAACGAGGGTGAGTTACAAATTTTCTAACTCATTTGAGGATATTTCTATTTACTCTGTCTCTTTCCCTTATTTTACATGATAAAGTGCTTCAATTTCTGGCTGGCTGGAAGTCATCAATCTCCACCATTTTCAAAAATTCTTCCTCTGTAGATCAGGGGGCTCCTACTCTGTGGAGCAGGTGTTGGTGTTGAAGCAGGAGCAACCAGGGGAATATAATTGTTTCTGATGCATGTGACAGTCATTGTCACTCAGTCTGCAATGCAGGTGTCAACAAAAGCAAGGTCAGACTCCCAGTCGCAGGACATTTTTTCCTTTTCTGGTCCCTGAGCCTGAAAAATGGGGCTGAGAGCAGGCAGTCTTTCCCCAGTTTTCTTATAACCCATCTGCAGGCTTTGTGGACTGCTGTGGTGCCTGCAGTGGCTTGCTCAAAGGAGAAAAGAAATAGCTGCAATTGTAAAGTTCCCTCATTCAGTGGTAAAACTTTTTCAGGTGACAGAGAGCAGAGAAGCCCAGTGTCTCTTCATCTGCCAGGTTTCTCTGTCCCCTGCTTTAAGTCATATAATTTCTGTTCAGGTTATCAAAGACACACCAAAAGATACAGCCCCACGTTGATATTTACTGCTGAAAGACTTTCACCCTCCAGAAAGAGGTCGAAAATATTAATATGAAAGTGAAATAGCTAGTTTGTAAGGGTTTACAGACCAAGACCTTTTCAATGTCATTTCTATTCAAAGCACCTCAAACAGCAGGAGAGATTTAAGTGAATATAGCCCTTTTTCTAGATGACATTATTCCCTCATATGACTTGATACACAGTTAGATATGTAGTTAGAAATAAATATAACATGGTGTTATTCCTTTGGTCTTTCATGAAATCAGGCACCCTACATAGCAAATGTGTGGATGCATTCCTTCTCACCAGAGGGAATACACCTTTCATTCCCTCTGTAAAATGCTACAAAGAATTGAGTGTCTATTTATTGCAATGGGTGTTCTGGGTTCAATAAAGCTGCTAGGAAATATGTGAGAATCCTGGAAACTGTAAAGTCTAGGCCATCTCCTCCTTATTCATTGTTTACTGTACAAATTCTTTATCAATGAGAACCTAGGGACTTATTTTTCACTTGCATCAGCTTTACAACTGTATATTTCCATTTATTTCACTGTAATTATTTCTGGTGAAAATGGTTGTGTGTTTTAGTGATGTTAGTTTACAATATTTTAATAAAAATGCATGAATCCCCTATGAAAAAGAAAAATCCCATATCAGCTATTTTCAAGCAGCATCTCTAGACTGAAACTAACAGACCAAAGGAGAAAACACCAGTGGCTTTAAAATATTCTTAGCCTAGAGATATGAGAATCTGCCAATCTCACATCATGAAAAAACAAGCGCCTGAGAGATTTCAATGTTATTTATCCTTTTTGTCTAAAAGGTCTATGGAGTCCCACTTCCATCGTCTGTGGACAAAATCCACAAATTAGTGAAGTAAGAAGAATTTCTGCATGGCTTAAAATCAAAAGCAAACAGCTGACTCTTTCAGGCACTCTATTACAAAAGTAAATTGGACACCCCCCATGTTTGGTATAAGAGTTGAAGTGTTTGTATGAAATAATGGACACGGTACAAGGCAGTCATGTTCCTCAAGAAAGTCACTAAATTTGAAATTATATCTATTAAGCTTTCCAGTGGGAAGGACCTGTCCCAGATAGCATATTGATAAGTTATTGTGTTGTATCAACTGTTAAAGCTTGGTAGCATGAGGC
The DNA here is from genome assembly GCF_003945595.2 of Pipra filicauda. Classification (NCBI taxonomy): domain Eukaryota; kingdom Metazoa; phylum Chordata; class Aves; order Passeriformes; family Pipridae; genus Pipra; species Pipra filicauda. The sequence continues at coordinate 127,152 of NW_024103862.1, read as the reverse complement.
AGATACAGTCCACGTTACCAGTGAACAATATGACGGCACAGATAATGAGACTCTCATTACTGAAGACTGAAATATGTTTAAATGACCTGCAGTTTGGGTGCACAAGTGAGCATGCTCTAAAAGTACAAATGAAGAAAAGAGAATTTTCTTTTTCCTTTACAGTTTGGTTTTGATCAAGGGAAGGGAGAAGAAGGGTCTTTCCAGGAGTTCACTCCTGATTGCCCAAGTAAAAATTCAGTATCCAGGGAGGGGGAACTTGTCAATCCCTGGCCGGTAGTGATAAGAACTACCAAGAAGATTAAATTTACAAGAAAAGCCTCCAGGCAAAGAAGAGGATATTTCAGGCACCCACAGGAGTTCATTCTTGAAAAATTTTTCTGGAAACCAGTGTATTCCTTAAATAAATACTCAAGCTGTCTGGTTTAAGCAACCAGATTGTAACTTTAGTTTTCTATGCTGATCCTTATACTTAAATTTATTACTAAAATATAATATTTTTATATTACGCATGTATGTGTGTGAAGATATCAGGTGCATTATAAATTAATAAAAAAGATAAAAATAAATTAAAGAAAACACAGGTAAAAATGGAAATTATTATGTTCTTTTAAGAGGCTGTTTAATTACCTACCACTTTTTACTGTCATTCACAATGATTATCAATTAATCTACATAACATTAATTTACATAGGAGGTAATGGAAAATTAAGCTAAGAAAGTTCCACATCACAGGGAATGATTTCTTGAAAGATCTTTACTTATATCATATATTTGGACGGATCTAGTAGATGTTTTCTGCAACACTTGATTTATTCAATTATCATTTTCAGACTAGCATCAGAATTATGGAGCAGCACAATTATTCATAATTTTTGTCCTTCCAAGTGAACAATTGTTTCAACTGAAGCCTTCTACATGGGAGAGGAGAAATTAAATTTGCTTTCCAGGCTTCTACTTTAAGATGATTTTGTCCTTTCAGAATAGTTACTGACACCACATAAAAACTTATAAACTGAAAGTAATTCACATCAGTCTCTCTTTCAAGACCTCTAGCAACCTTACCTATTCAGATCATAATCAAACCACTGCAAAGAAATGCCTCAAGCACCCATTTCACTGAATCTATTCTGAACCTTCTGAGAACACGGAAGTCCTTACAGATGCTTATTCCTAACCTCAACTTCAAACCCTGTCCTTCTCATCTGTGTTTGTTGGTTTTCTTTCCATGACATGAGACTCACTTCTTTGTTCTATAAAAGTGTACAAAAAGGCAAGTGTATTAAAAGGCAAGTGTATTAGGCAAGCCTGACAACCATGGAAAAATTCAAACTGAAAAGAAGGCAACTTCATCAGGTAACTCTATGTCAATTATTACTGTGATATTTTAAAGCATCACTTCTTAGGTACTTATCAACATTCATCTTGACTGCACTCATGTATAAACTTTTTATTGATCTCTCTTGGTATACTGCAGTGTCTTCCCAACTCTGCTCTCTGGTACGTTGTGTGAATGAGTTTCATGGGCTATAATCCCTACGTGCTTTCATTCCTCCCCCACAGAGCTACACATACACCTAATCTGTGAATGAAGAGTGTTGTGGCAGCCATGTCCTCTGGCAGGCACTGAAGTAGCAGAAGCTCAGTGTCTTTGCCTACACAACGTGTCAGAATTTTGCATGAACTGGGCTGTTTCCACGCCCATCACCTTTCGTGAGAGAGCTGATAGGAGCTAAGAGAGTATTTATGGCAAAGGATAGAACTACCCCTTAACTAGTCCACCATGCCCTGTTTTCAAACTTGTCACCTATGCAGGTGCCAGGAAAACACATCCTGTGCTAGACCTCACATCTGCCGGTGGGATTCCCCTCTCTACTTTGAAAAAAAATAAGGGAAACAAATTTTTCAACAGTTTCTATAATACTAGATGGTGAACGTGGAACAATCAAAAAATTAGCAGATTTATTAGAGAATTTGGGCGAGAAGCTTTAGCTACAAAATCTATGAAGGTAGCATTTAAAGAATGCAGGGTTTTTAAAACTTTGCACTGCAATCTTCCTATATCAAAATATATTTTCTCAGAAAAGCTTGTCTGTTTTTGTGGGTAGTTCTGAGAGAAGCATATATGCATCTTGACTTCCTCCCTTGGTGAAAATCAAATCATTCTCTCAAAGCTTAAGAAGTATGAGTTGTTTCACTACTTGTTTCGTGAAATCCCTGCTCTGGATTCTCCTAGTTCCCCAGGGCAAAACAGAAAGCATTGCAAATCATCAGAAACCATAGCTGAGAGAAAAAAAATTCTTTCTGTAGTCAGGTCACATTCAGGCAACAAATTTTAATGGAAGAGCTAGGCTGTGGATTCAGTACATGATTAAAAGAAAAATGTCCTGTCAGTTGCAGCTCACACAGAGGTGGGTTTTAATCAGTGAATATTTTTCCCCCATATAAGAAAGTCTGGGCACATGGGTATCAACTACAATAAGCAGAAAGGATCATCCTGATGAGTATGAGCGAGCACAGATCTATTGCTGTTAGGCTCAGCAAGACTTAACTCAGGAAGGCTCACCTCTGGTTTGCCTGTGTCCTTTACACTACATGTGCAGATTAAGGAATCAAACCCTCCTAGTAAAATACCTTTCCATTATTTAAAAGCATATCTGCATGTAAAAATCAATTAGAGAAATGTGGTTTTTGGAAATAAAAAAAATAAATTCAGCAAAGTCAAGCCTATCTGGCCAGAGCTATCAATCACCATGTAAACTCTTAGTCTAGAGAAGGAGTTAATTTCCTTGGCTAGTTTATCAACTTTGCAGCTGGAGCAGACTTGGTGCTGCATACTGCTGGCAATGCAGCAAAACCTTTGCACTGAATTGCAGCTTGGCAGAAAGGTGCAAATTTGATTCCACCTTCTGAGTAAACTGTCATGCACTGATTGCCACAGAGGCTGCTGAAATCTTGTGAGTGTCCTGAGAGGCTTCAGTGTCCTGAAGACAACTAGGGAGCAACGTGCTCCAGTTTTCTGAATCTCCAGGATCTTTGGTGTCCCAGTAGCCCGTCAAACTGTTAATGGCTTCCAACAATATAGTCAATAAAATACCTCTAAAATTCAAAGCAAACACTGCTTCTACTTTTCTTAAAGAAAAATATTTGATTTTTGCGTTCTCTAAAAAAAAAAAATGTTTTGATTGATAATCTTTGTTACACTTTCCACTTTATTCTCTTATAATTTCCAACTTCCTAGTGCAGCATTCAGCATTCTGCCCAGCTCTAAAGACAGCATGTAGGCACATAGGTTTGCTGAGGCACTTTAACCTGTTTTTACCTCTTCCAGCACCTCTCCTGCTTATTTGCAGAGATGTTGCCTTGTATTGGGATTAGTGACCACTGAGTTTACTGTGCACTGTGCAGCTGCATCTCCCTGTTCAGTGCTAGGTCAGGTTAATTTGAGAACACCAGAAATGACACGAAATGAAAGTGTCTATCTGAGAATTACAGTAACTAAGTTGCAGACGTATAGTCTACTACACTGTTTCTGACATGAGTTTGGTAATTATGAGAAGTTTAAGGAGGAAAAAAACCCTAAATATTTTCCAGATCTCCCTTTATCTCCAGTGTTCCATCATAGTTTGCACTGAAATACTGAGCTCCATAAAAATTCAAATTAACTACTGAGTTTTATTTTTACTAGAAATATTTTTGGATAAAGAAAAGTATTTCAGAATACCTGCCCAGAATTTCATTAACATTTTTGTACAATAAAAAAATTGTCATAGTAATTTTCATGTAAAATGGAAAACAACTCTATATCATATACCCCAAAATGTCTAAAACAATTAAGTTCTCATATAGATTAACTGACAAGGTGAAGGCACTACTATGTTGCTAATGCTTGAACTGTTGTCTGCTATACCCTCACCCTTAGCCAGCTCTGCTGCAGAAGTTGCCTACCTCTTTTTCACAAATCCATATAATAACAGTTAATGAATAAATGAGCATGCAAACAGCTATATTATCAGTGGTTTCAGTTCCTGTTAAATGAGCTACTCGAAAAATCAAACATCCTTGGACCGACAACTGAGATGGAAAACCACAGATTTATCTTGATCTTGTTTCACATAGTTGCTTTATTGACCGAGATTGGTAATTAGACAAATATACTTGTGTATTTTACTACCTACGCACTACCATGAATAATGAGGTCTAACTAAATCTAACGAGAAAGGACAAGGCCATTTGAAATCACTGTGCCTGATTAATTAAAATAGAAGAACCTGCAAATGTACGGATGACAAGTCTCAAAATACTAACAATGAGGGTTTTAAGTGTTCAGCATCAATGTACATCAATAATTATGAATCTTTTGGACAGTTAATGACCATTTTTACAGAATATGAGGTAAGAGCTAGAAATATAATTAATTAATTTTTTTTAGCATAACATACCTCATGAAGTTCAACAATGAGGAAGCACAAAGTCCTGCACTTTGGGAAGAACAACCCTCTGCACCGAAATGATAGGGGCCACCCAGTTGGAAAGCAGTTCACCAAAAAAAAAAGACTTGGGGGTTGTGGTGAACATCAGGTTGAACATGTGTCAGCAATGTGTTCTTGCCTCAATGAAGGCAAATGACATCCTGGGCTGCATTAGGTAAAGTATTGCCAGCAGATAAAGGGAGGTGATCCTGTCTATCTGTTCAGCACTGGTGATGCCACAACTGCAGCGTCGGGTCCAGGTCTTGAATGGAGGGTGTAATGAGGATGGTGCCCAGTGCCAGGACTATAGACAAAGAGCACAAACTGAAATACTGGAGGTCCCCTACAGAACAGAAAACACTTTTTCAGTCAGAGGGTTATCAAGCCCTGGCACAGGTTGTCCAGAGAGGTTATGGAGTCTCTCTCCTTGGACATATTCAAAAGCTGTTTGGACACAGTCCTGGGAAGACTGCTTTATGCTGACCCACTTGAGTGTGAGGGGGTTGGATCAGATGACTTCCAGAGGTCCATTCCCACCTCAGCCCTTCTGTGTGATTTTGTGATAAGGAGGTTGCAATTTTTTTACTAGTGGTAGACATGTCACCGAGCATTCAGACACAAAGCTGTTTTGGGAGCCTGTTGCCTCTTTGGGGAAAGTGTACAACATTTATAAATTAGTGACTTGAAAGAAGCACTGAGAAGACATCTTCTAAGGTCATAAAGCAGATATATTTTTTATGCTCTTGTTGTCTAATACAAATCCTGGAAAACAGTGACCAGCTACATGTGGCTTTGTCATCTTTTGCACACAGAATCATAGTTAGAGACAAAGTTGTTTTCCTCCAACTACTACACAGTGATGCAAACTGCCCCTGCATTGTCACACTGCTGTATCCATACCAGATACATTCCTGTACCAGAGTGAGTGCAACCAATACTGAATGAAGACTAAATTCTTTTTCTAAAAATTCTTTAATGGTTTTGGCCTCAATGGTCTCTATGGTACCAGAGAAAGAGTTTCAAAATAAAAGCTGTGTTACTTTTGCTAGCATCTTCACTTCGCCATTTAAGCAAAAGACAGAACTTTCTCTCGAGGCCAAATACAAATGAAATTAATTCCCACAGTAAATAAAGAACATCTCAGTCCTTGCAGATTTGTGCCCCAAGTTCAAAGTGTTTTCAGCTTTGAATTCTGTCTGCACATCAAGAGGGTGTATGTCCAAGAGTGAAAGAACATTCAGAAACAGCTCAGAAACTAAATCCTTATCCTGAAAGTCTAGCTACATGTCCCATTCTTCATCTGGGAAGAAGGTGGAAGAACAATAGACACAAGAGAGATATACAGCCCTTATTACAGGGCTAGAGGGGCTCACACATTCCCCCATTAGGATCACAGAAGAGCTTAATAAAACAGAACACTCCTGTATGGAAACCCAACACCATCTCTATAAGTGTCATAAATGTCACTGTAACAACTCAATGTGACATGAAAACATACCTTTCTCTACCATGCCAAAAAGGTAGGGGATATGTTTCTCTGGCAGAGATTTAAAAAATCATATGTTCTTCTACACCCTTGTGGGTAAATAGACCAACTATCTACTTCCTGCCAAGATCCTGCCTCAGTCCATATTAAGGAATAAATTCCTGGGAGCATTCCTGGCACTGGCATGCTGTAACCCACGCCATTACACATGTGAGAGGTTGGTCTGCTGTAGCCACCACTCTCTCCTCACAGTTCCCAGTCCCAGTTTTAATCAAGTGAACGATCCCAGGGATTATTCCTGTTGGATGGCTTGAAAGCACAAGCATGATTTGGAGGCTGAGACCATCAGCAGAAACACGAGTTGTTTTGGTCCTGTTGGCCTCAGTATCCAGTTCCTTCAGCATGCTTAATTATGTGTACAGAGGAAGTCTATCCATCTTGCAGGAGTATCATGCAGACTCACGGTGACCACACTATCCAGTTCCCAATTTGGCTTTTTCTTATACTTGTGATATTACAACTTCATTACATTCTGCAGAAAATAATACATTTTTCTGACTATGTTTTGTGCTTGGTAGTGTATGTGATAAGCTATTCCCCACTGATAACTTTACCTTAGGCAGATATGCTCAATCCTTTTTACTTCACCATGGAAAAATTCAATATTCCTAATCTCCCTATATCACATCTTTGCCTGGATTTACAGTGTAGTGAAAACCAGTCTCTCATAATTTAAAGAAATGTTTAATATCTTCAACTCCTGATCACCTAAATAGCCACCCAGAATCAGGATGAGATATAAAGTCACTGTTCCACCAATAAAAGATTTTTTTTAGAAACAACTATAAAGCAGATACAAAAAGAGCTTTACTGTGTTAGAATTAAATAAATGAATGCCAAGCCCATTCCCTAAAGCAGGGTCTAATGTGGTCACAACTGCTGCATTCTGTACATATAAAAATCTTTATATCAGTTTAAAAAAAAAAATCACCTTTCAAAAATGCTACTAGTGAGTTATATATCTCAACAGGTATCCAATATTTACCCCTGGAGGGATTTCTTCTTACAGAGGCTCTAATTTCCTATCAAATGGAAGTGTTCACATTCCCAGTCATTTGGACAATGATAAAATAAAGTTTTTTGTTACACTGTAAAATGGTTTGTTATGTGACTACTGCTACATAAAAATGTTATGAAAATTAAGTAGGTTGTAAGATCCAAAAAGGAATGCTTTTGGGACTAGCTACTAGGAAAAGGAAAAAAAGAATGATCTTCTGATCTACAGTCCTTCAGTACTTTGAAAAGACAACTTAAATGACCTTTTAACTAACAATGGATATTGATACCCCAGTTAGGAAAGCTGTTACGTATCCAAAATGGATGTGAACTTCCTCAGGTCAACAGTACTCAGAAAATGGGAGGAAACTGCAATAAATTTATTAATCTATGTGGTGACTTCTGTCCTGTGTGACAGTAAATGAAACAAGCCTAAATTACAATTCAGAATGGAAACTGAAGTACAGACTGGTATGTTAATCATAACATGTCACAGATGGGATAGCAAGACAGTGAAACTGGAGGAAAACCTTCCTTTGTGTACAGTATTTTAATTTTAATACTGCGTATATCAGTCAAAGCAGTATCTGAAACTGCAACTCTTTAATGCATAGTCATGCCTTATAAGTTCCTGGCACATTTGCAAAGAATTGTATCCAGAATGGCAATCAGTCACTCCTTCAGAAAGGACCAGTTACTTCTTATGATTTATAATTATTACATAATTTCTATACTTTTTAAATTTTAATATTTCTCTTAGTTTGTATATATTAATCAGGTTTATTCTATTGTTATAATATCAATATTTGTGTTCCTGTCATTTAACCAGAGCTCTACTGCACCATTAATTGCAGAAGAAAACAGTTCCTGATTTCAACAACCAGCTGTATTTCCACCTAACACTCAATTTGTTAATAATCACAAAAATGTTAGAAAAAAATTTTAAGATAATACATCTTTTCTTATAGAAGTGGAGTATTTAAAATATTTCTGTTTGCCTTTTAAACTAATGACACTTCAGTTTCCCTTCTGCAGACTCACTGATGCAGAGTGAAAAACACTGCGTTGTGAGAAATGTGCTGCAAATGAAGAACTCATGGGAGAAGCAACCTGCTTTCAGTAGCAGGCCCCCACAAAAGTAAGGAAGAAGCATTCAGTTAAGCTTCACAGATACAGTGTGCAGAGTTCATCTGGAAGGCACACTTTCACAGAAACTTCATGACTTATGTTGGCATACACAGGGCTGGGTTGCAAAAGAAGTAATTTTATCTTCACTGGAAAAGATCGTGACTCAAAGTCTTTTGCTGCCTGAATGAAAGGCAGGCAGGAGAAGGCTTGTGTAGGTGCTCGTGAGGTCACTGATGCCTGGGAAGCTGATAGACCAGGAGCAGACACATTCTTGTATAGGCAGATGTGATGTCAGTGATGTGTAAACTAAGTGCACTAATTCAGACCTGGATTTTGAAGTGGAATTTCATTAATCAGAGATGTACAAGTTTATCCAAGTTTGATTAAAAGTAGTGGCAAAGAAAAAGCACTTGACATCTTATAAAAGGCATGTAGTACTGCAGAGAAATTATCTTGAACTTTCAGACAGCTGGACAGGATGACAGACATAAGCACATATACTGATTTTTTTTCTTTTGAAAGAGAATGTCCTTATCTTGAAAAAATGTAAAAATTAAAATTGGAAAATAATTTTAAACTAATGAGTGAGATTTATTCTGAAGACCCCTTTTACTTTGCAAGTGGTAGTATTTACCAGTCAGTTAGTAAAAGCTTGAAGTACTGAACAGACCAGGAATATCTATCCTTTCTGATTGCTCAGACATAGTTCACCTGACTAGCAGGATGCAGAATGCATCTCTTCTCCCACTGTCTGACAAGTACCAGTAGCCATGGTTAGCATGAGCACATATATTTCTCAATTCACAAACATTTATGTTCTCAAAATAGGTCTGGGCATCTGGGGTGATCGATCCTATATGCAATCACTTGGGGTTAGCCAATTGCAATGTGCTACACACAGCTATGTAGAGAAAGAGCTACCACCTAGGAGATCACATACAGCTCATGACAAACAACTTGTTAATCACAAGCAGAAGCAGCCAACAGATTGAGGAAAGACTGTGGCTTTTGCTCCCAAAGCAATATATGCCCCAGCAGTTCCCCACACTGCAGGCTTTTTATAACAACTTCTTACTGCATTTTTTGTTTGGTGTTGCAACAATTGTGGACCATGGAAGCAGCATATTCTGATAACACAGAGTTCCAGGAAGGAACAAATAACATATGAATGCGTACTTTAATTCCTAATACTTCTTTGACCCTTTTCAAGCATATACCCAAGTCCATATCTCACTTTGGGAAGAAACTTAGCCATGTATCATGAAAAATATATTTACATTCAGGGCTGAATAAAGGTAAATTAATTTTGGTCAAACCTACTCTCCTTTGCTGTACACACCTTAATGAATGAGAGCCAAGAACTTGAGTTAATTTTCACCTGTCCCAGCAGAGGCCAGAATGGAGACTATGCCTCTATTGAGCTTGACAAGATATAGGGAAGGAAAAGAGCAGTGCACATTTTAATAACGTATATAATTCTCTAATTCAAAATACAATCAAAAGTCTGTGCAGCTATACATCAACTACTACATCCCCCTTCTAGCAGGCTGCATGTGAAAGGACTGAGGAATCCCAGTACAAAAAGAAACATGAACTTACAGAGAGGAGTATTTGGATAGCACTGTGAATGACCTCTAGGTACTGGAAATCAATGATGCAGCCTGTCACGGAGACGTAGGAGTAATCCTCTAGGACACCGGGGGCAGAAGGACGAACCACCCTTCGTATACAGCCGGGTCCATGTTCCCGCCACCAAGAGCGGTGCATTGAGATGTTAAAGGTCATGAGATCCGTTTCCTAGGAGAGAGAGGGAAAAAGTGTGAAAACCTCTGACTTTCTTTACTTTCTTTAAGGTAAAGCAAGGGGAAATAAAAGATCTTTTCAACTATATTTAAGGACAATAAGATAACTAATTTGCCTTAACCCTCATACCAGTAATTTTAACATGAAAGTAGGATGTTGGAGTTGAGTGAGGAAATTGCAAACATACATTGATATTGCAGTTGCACAGAGAAGTTTGTGCCTGGTAGAAGAACAGTCATGCCAGATACTGTACAAAACAGTGCATAACCTATGTCCCCATGGACTTACAGCCTGAAAAACAAATTTTGTTGTTACTTGATTAGAATGCCACTTAAGGACTAATATTTTTTAACAGGCAACAGAGACAGTTTTACCTCGTGGTTCTAGAAACAATCTAAATCAAACGTCAATCATATTAATTTAAAATATTATCTATAAGTCATATGTATTATTTTAAGTAGGACCACAGGCAGCCAGGTTGTTCCAGTTGTCAAAGATTCAAATGAAAAGATGCCTCCAGTCAAGCACCCTCCTCTCTTTTCTCCCCTCTGCCCATCACCCAGATTACCACCTCATCAGTTCAGTGAAGAAATCTGCTTCTGTGAACAGATCTGGATTTAAAATAAAAGCAATAACTTTTCTTCATTCAAATCATCTTCCTGATCAGCTATTAAATCTACTCTAATGGGTATTGGTAGTACTGTAACCCACACAGCATGTACAATGTCTGTGCATTTTAATAAACTTCATCCCACTTCCACTTGGAGCAATGAAAATGGCGAACAGTAAGTAGCAGTAAGAAATCTGCCTTTGTAATCTTCTGTTTTACTGTCCATAGGTTTTTTACCCTTTAAATGCAGACTTGTTGGAACATTATTTCCAGTTGACAAGGCATTTGTCTTTTGGCTTTGCATGTCCATCCTTGATACTAGTTTAGAAAATTTTCAGCTGCAACCTGAAAACAACTTGTGAAATCAGCAGCTAACAGACAGCTCAGTTTAATGAAAATATAATTATAAATACAGAGTCACAGGAAACAACCGAGGCTGTCTTTGTGAAACAATACCAGAGATTGCACACTGTTATCAAGTGTTTTTAACAATTATAAGGTCTAAGAAATGCCAGTTGTCACACACATATTCACTCTCATGTACTTCAGTAGCTCTTTGTTGAGTAGGAATACAGATTAATGGGTTAGTGTATATCAAGCATTGCAAGGTAATGCTTTGTTATCACAACTGTGGGAATAAATTGTGATGTCCATGGCACTGGTGTCTCAGCTTTCTTTGCTTTTGAGAGTTTTTTAATATTTTTCCTCCGTTTTTGTCTTTGAGTTTTTAATATTATACACTATTTCAGTGCTTGTGCTTGGCTAGTTCACAGCCAACGGCACCGAAAAATGGCAAATTTGCATAGGGAAACAGCTTGATAAATGTTGCTGACACATTTAAAATGTAAGAATTTGTCATGTGATTAGTAGAAACAGCTCATTAATAAATTCTTTCATTTCTGGAATACTGTTATGTTTGGTTCTTGGAATGATTAAAAAAAAATTGCTTGACTTGATGGGCATGTTTAGAGATACTTAACTAGACGGTCCTGTTCATATTTCAAGGCTGCTGGATTCAGGTAGAAAGGAAAGAGCAAAAAACCCCAAAGAGATGTCATCACAGCACTTTCCGCTTTTAAAAAAATAAATTATTGTTCAGAAGCTATGGGTAAAGGCTGTAACAAGAGATTTTCATAGTTACTTTTCACTGCGTGTATTACATTCTGAGCTCTGAAAGCAGGTAAAAGGAGATAATGATGGCCCAGCAAAGATCAGTTTTAGAAATGCAAACAAAACTACTTGGTGCATTAGCTTGACCTCTAAAATATCAATTCACAAAATGGCACCCATAAACTGTTCTAGCTGATAAATGTTAAGCTGCCAATCAATAAAAGAAAGCCTGACCAAAAAAAAAAATCAATTTTTTTTTTGACAGCTGAAACATAGCCCTTTCTAACTACTTGGAGATTCTTAATCCATAAAGTGAGTCAAATGTACCAGGCATTAAAGAAATTAATCTGTATCTTTATAGTCATTTACAAACAAATAGAAAATCTGAGACTGTTTGACAGGGTGTACAGGTTTTAAAATCAGTGAATTTCTGAGAGTGTTTCAGTATTTGTGAATTCACAGCTTGGAAACTGAGAATGGCAGAAAAGCTGCTGCCCAAGTGGCTCATTTTCAGTCCACATTTAATGAAAGTTAAGAATTCTTTCAGAAAATACAAGCAGGTGCTTGAAGCTTTTCAACAGAAAATCTGTTATCTTCCAATGTCACAAGCAAACATTAAGCAAAGGTGCATAAAATATTTAATCTTCAGCAGGTGATGTAATGTAAACTGCTTATTTCTTAAAAAAAATGCTGCTGCTTCATAGCAAGAGACTCAGTTTCAAACTCTGTAGTTTAAAAGAAACCAAGTAGCCTTTCTGACTAATCTAGTTGGGATTCATTTAACAGTTGAAATTTCAACCATCCATGGATGGAAAATTGCTGTCTCCTGAGCATATATCTTGGCTTTAATTCCATGCATCAGCAGGTAAATTATACCTCCTCAGCTGGTAACTTCTCCGACAGACATCATAAACAAAGAGGGGGCAGAACACAGATAACAGAACTTCCAGGAAAATCATGTGGGATTTAGGGAAGTGATACAGGGAAAGGGAAGCCTTGTTTCCTATTCCTTCCTTCAGCCAGCACTAAAGTAATACTCCAATCTGTGCTAAGTTCACTCCTGAGTGTAGATCAGCCCTGTAACCACACTGCTACTAATGTAGAGTCCCACTTAACTGTCTATTTAAGCTTTTAAACTATGTATAGGATTTGTGTTGGCTGTCAGCCCAAGGATTAATTTTGATCATTATTGGAAATCATTGCTGTGGCAGGTACTTTCTCTTAGGTGAGATGTAATCCCTGTAAGTCCCAGTAATACTGTTTCTAAGTGCTTGGAGATAATGTTTCATTTCCTTACATCTGCTTATTTTCTACATTTGGTTTCAAGTGGACATTTCCTATTGGGCAGGGCTTTGAGCAACCTGATCTGGTAAAAGATGTCCCCACCCATGGTGCGGAGGCTGTCTAGGTGATCTTTGAAGGTCCCTTCTGACCTAAATAATTCTGTGATTTTTTGCTTCAATTCTTAGGTGGTGAACTTGGATAAATTTTAAGATATCATAGCATAACACAGTTCATTTTAAAACTAAAGAGCAATAGCAAGGGTGATGTTCCATTTATTTGTGTATACTTTAGGCACAATGTCTATAACAGCAAAATAAAAAATTAATGACAAATTAAGACTAACTCAAATTAACATTTGTAAAGAAAAAAGACATTAAAACTCCAGGGAAAAAAACCCAATTCACTAAGATTGCCTCGTATACCAAACATATATTATGCTGTGACATGATTACCATTGCAGAATTTTTTTTTCACTGTATGTTTCTGCTTTATGTCATGCTATTTTATATTTCTTTTATTCCTCGTTAGTATCTGAAAAATACACTCTTACAAAAACTGTAACAAAAACATTAAGTGTTTTGAGTGGGATGGAGGAAAAGCACTTTTTTCCTTCACAAGAAAGTAAGTCTTACATTTCATCTTCTCTCACTACTGCTAAACAAACGGGTCTTCAAGGCCTGGGCAGATAATACTGAAGAAGTCTATGGCCATTCCCCATTTCCAAACTTAGAAATTTATGTCACTAGCTCCCATATTGTCTTGATTGGGATGATTATTTTGGAATATTGACTCAACTCTTTTTTTTTTTTTTTTTTTTTTTTTTTTTATAATTTAAACTCTTGCCTCAGTGTTACACAGATGGCTTTTACTTACCCCATGAGCTAGAGGTCAAAGGTAGCCCACTCAATAATTGTGGCATTCCTGCAAATGGGATAAAACAATGAACCATGCTGATTCCAGGCAGCTCAAGATATAATTCAGTCAATATCCTGACCTCATCATGAGCACTCTGGTGAACAAATGACATAAAGAGCATTCTTAAATTGAAGCTTATATGTTGACTCTATTAGGACTATTCAGCTGTCTGAACTGGATGTCAGACTAGACACAGAAAATTCACCCCCGTGGCAGCAAACTCAGGGTATACTAAACCAGATAAACTATGTGATACACCTAGATTAATTACCACTTCAAGAGAAAATTCACAGTAATAGGATCTTCAGACACAGACCATGCTGAGGTAACCCCAGCATCATGGCCTGAGAGTGGTTGAGAGGTACAGAGGCAAAGTAATTTTTGGGTGGTAGAATTAAAGGTTCATGGTTCCCACTTACGGAGATTAGAGGTTCGCTAACAGAGCAAATTCTGTAATCATGACATCAGATCATGACTATAGGAAAAGATTTCCATATCAAGCATAATTACTGTTAGAAAGTTACATTGATTTACTCCATTAATAGTCTTCCCAATCTATCTACAATGCAGCACTTGTTAGCCATTTGGATATAGGTCACCCTCCACATGTACAACTGTCAAAAAAAAAAAAAGACATACAAATTAAGCAGTACTGGCTTCTATTTCTATTTATTTTACTACTTTTATTCCTTGGGCTATAGAGAATGTTATCAGATTTTATCTTATTTTTTAAAAGTGAACAAAATAACTTTTGGAAATTTATTTGGAAAAGCAGGAAGATGATCTACCTAAATGATCTACCTAAGTTTTTTACCAAACTTACTAGCAAAAGATTTACCAAACTTACTAGCGAAGTGGAATATAGTGGAATGTCTTTAAGAAGCCAGAAGGCAAGAAGTCAAAAAGAGAAGCATACTGCTGTCTTCTTCATGCAGTGTTAGTATTAGTCACAACAGCAAATCATAAGAAGAAACAAGGGGCTGTTTTCTGAAACTTGTTGCCCATAAAGATGAGATCTGATCTTTGGCAATATTCAGATCCGTGCTCAAATCTGAGCTCCATGTGTTACACCTTAATCTGGCCTACTTCCCTTTTGTGGCACTTTCTCTGTCTGAGAAACAGTCCAGAGAAGTCACACAGTATGGCAGAAAAAAGTTCCAAGCCCCAAGGAAAAACAGCATGAGACAGGGTGATTGGATCAATATGAGCCTTACTTATCACTTGCCATAGGAAGCTCAACATGAACACAAAGAATTGATGACTGCCCTGAAAAGTTGTTTTGTTCCAATGGAGTCCTTAACATGTGATTAAGCTGAGCACTTAGTTTGAAAATTGCTCTCACCTATTCCCTCTTGATAATCTAAAGGTATGAAATAACACAGATTTGGAGTGATGCCAAACTGTGACCACTGATTTGAGTTTTGAAGGCTGGGAATATGACTAGGGTTTGTACAAGCCAAGGGTTTGTGAAGACTGGTGTGTCCCTCACTCAAGCCATATCTGACTTTGACTGAAATGAAGAAAGGAGATGAGACTGAAATGTAACTGCAATAGTGAAGAATTAGAAATATCATCGGCAGGCCATATACAGCCAGCAACACAAATGCTGTAGGAAAACTTCTCAGGGCAGAGAGCCACGAAAAGTTAAAAAAAGCTTGAAAAGTCTTAGTATACAACAATGGGAAAACACTACAAATATGGGCCATAAAAAATTCTGTCCTAAAAGTTTATAAACTGAGCATTTGAAAAAGGAATTCATAACACAAAGCAATTTCAAGTCTCAGCAAAAAAATTTTAACCTATATATTTTTTTTCTTTTCTGTTGTTTTTAAGGTGACATCCCTACGGAGTCATGCATACATTCGAAATATCACAAAATTAAAATTTGATTCCAACATACCTTCCCTCAAACATAAGCTGCCTCAAACAAATACGGAAAACAACTCTTCCCAATATTTTGTAATTTTTATTATTAAAGCAGAAAGGATCAGACTCATGTGCCTGAGTACCTCACCATGTTTACAGACTGTAAGTATTCAACATGTACATTGGTTGAGGAAATTGAGAAGACTCTTGCAATGTTGGTGGACACTCGACTTCTACATTTATAATGGACATTCCTGGCTTGATCATACTAAAGCTATTAATCCTTTTATAGCCCTCTGACTTTTGAACCATGGTTATGATAATGTTAAAAACCTTGCAAAACTGACCCTTTCTTAGGGTTTTCGTTCTAATGTTACTTGGAAATGCACATGAATAGGAGACACATTTTGTGCCAAAAGCTCATGTAATCCCTTATGAGGAGCAGATGCAATGTAGCCTCTAGCCAAAACAGGATCTTTGTTATTATCCAAATGACCATATTTTGTTCACAGTGGTTATGAACAAAGACAAAGCACAGGGATAAAGGCATGATTAAGAATATAATGTCATAACAATAGTATGGTTAATTTTAATATTTTCCTTCATTTCTGCTGTCTCTCTGTCCCAACTTTGAGAATACCATAACATCTCTTGCTACATAAGGAGATACTTTGTTGGAAATAAATGCATGAGAGAGTGTGTTCTGAATTTGAGGGTCTGTCCCAGATTCTGATGACATTAAAAAGCACCATAAAAAGACTTTTGAAAACTCACTTGAATGCTGAAATTTCTGACAAGAAAAATAACTCCTTCTTTTGAGACTAGCCAGAAGGCTCCTACCTGCACATAGGAACACTTTTAAAGATTAATAGTCCAGTTTAAGCAACTGCTGTTGTGTTCTCTGCTTTGCTTGCTTGAAGCAAAGCAGTAGTTGATGATATCGCCAGCTCCTGTTTTATGGCAAATCTGGTCATGTTTAGCATTTTTGCTAAAGCCTCCATTCCCAGGGATATGAAATTACAATAAGAAGTTGGTCTTGTTACAAGAAAGAGAGCTGAAGAGGAAAGCTTCAAAAATTATGAACCCTACTGCTAGGCACTTCCAGTCTGTGCCATAATTTGCATTACTTGCTGCTCTTTCTCAAAGCTGGGCTCCTGGAATCTAGATGGGAGAGTTCAGTATCACAAATTAGATCAGGACATTATGTGCCATAGTCCCCCATCTTGGATAATCATGGATCCACCAGGGTATAGGAAAGGGCCAACGGTTTTTTAACTGTTTGATCAAGGAGAAAGACCCAAGTGAACCCTAAAAGCTTAGACGAGGTAATAAGGAATACCTAATTTTATTGATATATAAATCAAACTTCATGATTTCATGGAACTTTTGTCAGGAGATCCAAATTTTTATTTTTGAGCGTGTGCAAAGGGCAACCAGAAAGATATGCTAATTCACTACATCTTTAGAGCGAACTATACAGTTCATTGAATAAGACTGTCTGCCACTAACAAACAGATTGCCAAGAAGTTAGTGTCTACACTGCTGAAGCCCTTCTGAAGACTCAGAACAAAAAATGACACAGGAAACAATGAGCAGTAGAAGTGTATTGAACTGCTAACGGTCTGTTTTCTTATTGCTTTCATTTCAGTGAAGCACAAGATGCTCTCAGAAACATGCACTTCCTCATGACACTTTCATTTCTATATTTCTTTTTTGTGATATCAGGTCATCATATTTTTGCCAGTCCCTCAAGTTTTGTGGTGCTGTTTGCCAATGACCTTGGCTTTAGCAAAGCAATCCTTTTAGCAGACCAATCCTTTTATCACAGGCTTCATTTGCATTCTGCTGGAGCAATGACAGTCTCCAAAATGAATTTGATAACTAATTTTTAAACAGTAAATACAACCCCTATAGAAACTTTAAGGTTAGATGATGAAATTTAAAATCCTCCCTTTCCTAGAAGTGAAATACCAATGACAATAGAAAAGAGAATCTGCTGTAGCTGAACTCAATGTGATTTATTTAATTATTCATTTCACATTGACTACAGGCATTAGTCCACATTTTAGGTTCCTTGAAACATTTTATGCATTTATATAAATATATGTATATATGCAAATGTTGTTTTTTATTTATGTATACATGATATTTATATATTTACATATTTATATTTTTCTGTACGATTTAATGACTCAGCAGTGCTTTCCTGAGAACAAGTACCAGCTGTGGTCAAAAAAGACAACCTTACCAATCTCTTTCAGCAATGCATTGTACCTGGCCTTGATGAGATTAATTTAATGTGCAGCCTAATCCACCTGCAAACCTCAATAATTCTTACAGATTTTCACACAAAAGAGAGTTCTGATTTGTTTTCTCCAGTAATTTTGAGATTTTCAGAGAACAATTTCAGGAACAATGGTCTCTTTTTCTCTGATATACTGTCTCTATGGTAAGCCTGCACTTATCATAATCAAACTTTTCAAATTCTTTTAATGAGATTAATAAAAAGGATCTGACAATGTTCTGTAACTTTCGGATGATTTCATGTTTGCCATGCCAAAGGTAATCAGTGAGGTGTTAGGTCTAATTATATTTTTTCAACTCTGAAGAAATTTTTCACATCAATGTGGTTGAATATGATCCCCATAAATGTATTTTTAATTCAGGAGGTGACTATAAAAAGCTCTGTTAATAACTTCAAGTCTAGGTGGATTACTTAATGGTCCTGTTAACAGATGTTATATAAATCTGGTCACTTTAGGAGATGAAACAAGTCACAGAGAAGCCTAACAATCCATTCACTCTTTAAAATCACAGACTTATCTGCAATCCTTCATCATGCAATTTTTAATATATTCTTCTCTAATAAATAAGAACAAAATGAGACCACCACAAATATATGAGCATATTGATATTTGAAATGATAGTTTCATTTTACTCTCAAATTTGAAATAATATTAACAGACAAAGGGAAGAATGATAAATGATTTCTAGATAGACTGATAAAGTTGGGAAGACAGCAGAACACAACTGTAAAAGGACAAGTAATATTAACATCAGTTTACATATTTACTGAAAACAAAATCAAGACTACTACATAAAGAGTTTCCTCATATATATATATATAAAAAGAATGTTCAGTTTGCCTGAGGGAAAAAAAATCAAAATATTGTCAATATGAGGCATTTTTCTGCAAGCTGATGAGTATTTACAAAGTCCAATACTCTTTGGAAATAATTGGTCTTTACAATAAATAATAGCAATTACTAATATCACTAGCATTTTCGCTTTGTAAGTTTTTCTATTTTTAAAAATGGTTTTAAAAACAGTGATATAAGGATGTCAGTGTGACTCCGGAAGGCAGCTAAAATCCTGAGAAGCCTACAAAGTTGCTTTGACAAGCATGTGTGCACATTGCTTAATTTTAACAAGCATCCCATTGACATAAGAGATGTACTTATATTTGTTGGGTTAGAACGAGTAAGAAAAGCAGTAAGAAATATATGAGGAAACGGACAAGAAGTATATAACATGTGGTTATATACTTACCAGCCTAAATATATACTTTATGGACATAATACAGAATTTGTTTTCAGTATAGCATGTCCTATAAAGAGTTCTGTAGCACACTGAGGCATAGAGGAAGGTTTTCTTGAACAAACATGGCATATTTTGCTATAAAACTCTAGTTAAGCCTATGAAAATAGTCCACAGGTAACTGTAGTGGATGTTAGAATTTCAGGTGCAAATACTTTTGTTTTAAGAACATATATTTAAAGGTCCTTTCCAGTCTCTGGGTGAGGAAGAGGAACATGAAGAGGGTAGATGTTATTTACATTTGGTTTATTCCTCACATGTAGCCAGCTAATGTCTGTGTGCTTGTGCTGGTTTTGAATTGGATAAAGTTAATTTTCTTCAGAGTAGCTGGTATGGGGCTTTGTTTTGGATTTGTGCTGAATACAGTGATGATAACACAGGGAAGTTTTTGTTATTGTTGAGCAGTGCGAACCAAGTTCTTTTCTGCTCCTCACGCCACCCCACCAGCAAGCAAGCTGGGGGTTGGAGCTGGAGATGGAAGGGAACACAGTTGGGACAGCTGAAGTAGCTATGTGGTGCTTAGTTGCTGGCTGGAGCAACTAAGTTCCATGACAGTGCTAAATAGCAAAGATAAAGACAAATTCAGCGCTAAGCATGTCAGGGGGAGACAGCAGATATGATAAAGCAGGGAAATTTTAAGATGCGGAGATATTAAGTAGGATGGGACAAAGTTTCCTGCCTTTTATTGCTCCCTGGCCCTCACAGACTTCCCCAGTGCTGCTCTTTCACTAATTGCCTGTTCTCCGAGCCGCAGACTGCGCAACAGTTTTGCTTCTTAAAGCACTGCTGAGGGCTGGCTGGATGAGAGGTGATGGGTCAGCTTTAATTGCTTGCTGACTGGGCACAGGCTGCATGGCTGTGGACATCAAAGCAGCACCAGCTCAGGTGAAAGCATCTGTGGGGAAGAACAGAAGTCAGCCCTGCCCAGGAATGCTGCCTCAGCATTGTGTGTTTGGATGTTGTTTAACAGGGCTAGGGATCAGGAAACATGATGGGAAAAATCTCACCAAACGCCAGTCCCTCTTGGTTCTTCTAGGTAACTCTCATGTCTTCACATCTATAACACTGCAAGTCTTAATATCCACATGCTTGGTTTTAAATGTGAGTTGCATAATATTGACATGGTCGAGCCGCCATTGGTACTTAGATCCTTAGGAACTTCAGACAGCTTTGAATTAGATCCCTTTTGATATAACCACGGGACAGGGAAGCACACAGCACTAAAACAGGAGGATCTGAAATGACAGGATAGCTACAGAGGCACATCAACATGCACACCTAAAACCAGATACACCGTCAGTGCCCTCCACTGAAATTTCCTGTCTGGAATCAAAATAGATTTTGCCAACTTGATATTTTCTTTTTAAAATATACAACTACTCATGCAAACACAAGAAGGGCATTAAGTCATTTGTATACTGTAACCAGGTATGTTTTTGCACACCAGGCAGAATGTTGTGGGGAGGGAGTACTTAGTTGTGAAACAAGGTAAACAAATACAGAAATCTGACCTTGGTAGTTAGTAAAAGTACCTTTCAAAAACTGTAGCTGTTATTTCTGAATTTTTCCAACAAGAAAATGAATATTATACAGTAGAGACTTATGACCTGAACATGGAAAATTAAAATATCCTAATGAATGGAAAATAAACCCCACACAAACAAAAATCTTCTGAATGTTCATGTTCTGTTGAATTTAAAATGTGTTCAAAATGAAGCAATTTTTCAGCTGAAAATGCACTTCCAAAGTAAAAGTACTAAACCCAGTAATTAAAAGACCATATGTCTCAAGGTTTTTCTCTGAAAAAGCTGGATTTCTATAAAATGCCTAATTTCTAAGAAAGTAAACAACTTGTTTTCCCTGAAATAAAAACCATAAAACCTGACAAACTTTATGTATGGATTCTGTCTGTTGAATAAATTCTTCAGAGTCCTGTTCATAAAAGAAAAAGGAAAAAACAGCTCTAAACAATGAGGTTTGCTTATGCTCACTTTAAATGCTGTCACAGACGATTCTTTGGACTCTAAGATTCTTTTCATCTCTAAGAACTTTACTTGTGTGAATTATGCTCACTCATGAATGAAAAGAAAAAAATAACCAAAACCCAGACAAAACAAAAAATTCCTATTAACACAACATCAGTAAATCCTACAGAAGTAAAACACATATTGTCACAGCCAAAGCCTGGTCACAGAGTGGTAATATTTCAGCTAGACTGATATAATTAAATTGGCATAACTTCCACCAACACAGAAACAATAATAATGTTATAAAGGCATTTTAACCGTCTTTCTTACTGCACTACAGTATGGAGAATAAACCATAACAGGATGAGCAACTTTTGTAATAAAAAGAACAATAAAGACACCTGTCTTGTCTATACCTTTTCAATGATTTAATTAAAACTAAAATGTAACCCCTAACTTGGTGTTCAGCCTGATAAACTGTAAGAGTAAATTGCATTTGCAGACTAAATTACAACTGGCCACTCACTGAAGGTATCACTCAAAGTCCACTAAAGAATTCTTTTACAAATGGTATTTATAGACACTTTTAAGGACATGAGAAAGCCTGTTTGATCTATACCTAACAGCTTCACCAGATATACTAAATTCTGATACTGATGTATCAAGTTTCTGCAAACACTAAACAAACGAACGAAGACAAAATGCTCTGCTGAGCAAATCGACATCAAACATACATTGTGCAGACCTGTGTTTCAGGTCAACTGAGCATTCGTAGAACATTCCTAGTGAGAAATGTTGGACCTATTTGTCTTAAGTGGCCAATACTCACAGGTGTATAAAAAATCAGATATGCTTTTTAGTCTCATCCTATCTTGTTGACATTTGGTTTCCTACAGAAAGAACACTCGTAGCATCTCAGTACATATCAGTGTCTGTTTCTCCATCCCCTTGGGGCACTTTAACACCTCTGCAAATGAAGAAAGGTCTCATGTATATTAACTTACCGAAAGATTTCATTAAAATAAGAAACTAGAAAGAGAAGAAGGACCCTAGGGAAAGTTCATCTTTTTCTGATAAGAGAGGAACCACAAGAGAGACTGATGTCAAAGCACAAGCATAGAAAGAGGCATAATTACTTCTGCTGCTCATACAACTACTTACAGTGCATATTTACTAGGGTTTCAACAATGTGGCCATTGAAGGTTGTCAGGCAATGAAGTTTTGGGAGAATGGCCATCAGAAATTGTGAATTGTTATCAAATTGTAAAAATACATTATGATACCGTTAAAAGGAGAATGAAAGAAAAAAAATTTGCTCCACAGACTGACCCTTTCTGCCTGCTGCATTCAGGTAGGATGTCTAGGGGTAGAAAAAGATCCTGCAGATAGAAGAATATCCTCTAAAAGCAAGCTAAGTTGAAAAAAAACAGGTAGCTTGCATCAGGTGAGAGGTTTAAAATCCTAGAAACTGCTCCTGATTATCAAAGACCATGAGAGGAAGTACCCCTCACTGGCCAACCTTGGTTGTTGCAATAAGAATGAGCAGCCAAAGAGGATGTTGTCATTGAGTTTTATGGGTAGAGAAGAACATTTGAAGGCTGGGCTGAAGAAGATTCCCAAAAGTGGTGAGATAAGTCGTATTGAAAAGAGACAAAGGAGCTCCTCAGGTCTCAGCTCTTTTGTACATATTCCCAATCAAGAGCGACTGATAGTTCCTATTTCCCTTTTTTATGCTTAAAGACAAATGGGAGAAATAACAAAAGTCCAGTCTAGCATTTGGAAGGAAACATAGTTAAAAAAAAAAAAGTGGAAAAGCTGTGAATAGACAATTACATACAAACAGGTGATCTAAAGAAGAGAGAAAGGGAAACTAGGAAACACACTCCCAAACATGTAAACAATAGTTGCTATTCTAAAGAGCATATGGCTTCAATTTTAGATGAGAAAATAAAAAAAATAAATGTCACAACAGAAGGAAAATCAAGAAGTTGCAGGTTGGGGAGGCATAAGGTAAAATCTAAAAAAACTAGATTGCTGGACTGTCATGACCTGGAGGAACTGATGAATGAGAAAAGAGAGAATGTACACAAGAAAATGGAAGTGCTTAGGTCTAATCTTATTGAGCTCCACATAACAGCAAACACCCTCCCCTGACCAGTTTGAAGCAGGGGAGTCATCAAAAGAGAGTTCCCAGTTTAACTCTTGTAATGCTTGCTTTCAGTATAATTTCTTTCAATTCCTGACCATTACTTTTTCATAAAGCCACGTGTATTATCCTAAAGAAACCATCTGGGTCTTCTGTGTCACTATGTTTTTTTAGATTTATGTCTTTTTGTAGCTGTTAATTCAGCAGATATTAATAATTTATTCTTTATTGTTCTATTTTCATAATATATTCTATTTTGCATATTTTGATCTGTACAGAACACAGCTGCAAAAATTACATGAATCATATTTGGTGAAATGTTGTTTCACTGAACCCAACATACTTTTTTTGTTGATTCCACTGCAGTTAAAGTTTAATTCCAGCTGCACTACTTTTTCTTCTGTCTCTGCTTAAATTTTTCACAGCCTTTGTTGAAACTTTGTCGTTGTCTTCCAGACCCTACTCATCCCTAACTCAGCTGCCATGCTGGATCGGTATTCCTATCACAATCTTTGCTCCTTTAAATTTTGCCAAAGCCTAGGAGCTTTTTTCTGTGTTTTTTTTAACACCTAAGGAAGTAAAGAATAAGTGAAAACAACTACTAACTACTAAAAATAACAGTATTTAAAAAATATTCTTCTGTAAATAAATCAGAGAATTTATTTCCTACCATGGTCCAGTATACAAACAAAATACATATCCATGGGAATTACTGTTCCAGAACACGACATGAGACTGTGGCAGTATGGAACAGTATCTCCTTTTATAATATATGCAAACTCATCTGGAACACTTGGCTCTTTTTTAAAAATATGAATAGTTACAAGCCCCTACATATTACAACATAAACAACAAAGGCAGAGAAAACATAATTCAAAACCTATACTACAGGGGGAAAAATAAGGTTGTCTCTCTGGGATATTTCTTTTCCTCCCCCCGATAAATTAGATTCTCTGCTAGAGAAAATGGGCAATGAAATGTATTGATGTACCTCCACTGAAATGAATGGAGAAAGGAACATTTAGCTTACTACGGAATTTGATCTTGGGAAATGTAGTAGTCAGGGAAGAACAGAAGTTAGGCATTGGCATTCCACCAGCTTGGGAAAGCCAATAGTAAGAGAATAAGAAACACCAACAGTTATGAATACTGACAGCATCAGTTGAGTAATTAGAGTTCCTGCAGCTGCAAATTCTAGGCATTAATGCCATTGCTATTAATAGAGTAATTATTAAAAGTTTAAAAATCTCTTGTGATGAGGTTTAATGTTGTGCATTAGACTACCAGTCAGATAACTACCACTATCATATTTTACCGTATTGTCTATTGCTGCTAATAATTCCAGGTGCCTGACCTGAAAAATAAAACAATGATAATATTATCTTCTTAATAGTTAATCCTGCCATGTTCAGAGAAGTTTGTTTTCCTATTTTTTTGCTTTCAACTTTCAGGATACTAGGGTGGATTCAGAGAAGTATTTTCACTAATTTATATAGTAAAATTAGTTGAAATTATGAAATAGTAAATATTGCAAATATTTATCCTATTTCAGTATTTGATTTTTTAAACTGTATAAAATGCTAGGTCTGAAATCGTCCTAATATTGATTAATTAATCCAAGGTCATTGCAGCCTTGCAATTTCTAAGGTTCAGTTTTTATGTGCATATTGGCTGTCTAAGAAAGGGGGGAAGTAGCTCCAATTAAGGCTTATACTTTTGCCAAATCTTGATGTCAGGCTAATTCAGATCAATCTTTTTGCAGCTCCCTATTCCACCAGCTAAATAATCCTTCTTAATGGAACCTCTTGTACATAACGCACTTCTCAGGGTTTGGTTTTTATAAACTCTTAGTGTTGCTAACAGATGAGGTAGGTTTATGACACGTGTATCCTTGAAGGAAATCCTCAACCACTTATGTAAAGCAGGATTATTTAGACTTTCTTTAAAGATGTTTTCAAAGAAGTACAATGAGGAGTGGCATCTGTCCCACCCTCTGTTTGCTTGTTCCTCCAGTTCTTCAGAAATATCTAAAAGTAGTACCTAACAAACACCATCTGTACTGACAGGAAAATCAGTAGGACATCACAAACAAAGTGCTGGAGGCAATGTCATCATTAACATCTTCCTCTTCAGCTTAGGCATGATATTTTTCCCAGAAGCACAAGGCAATGTAGAATAGATTAGTACCAGCCAGGTAGGGAGATACCATAAGAACCCATTGCATCACTTCTCAGATGTCACAGTATAAGCCTAAACTTCCAGTTTTCTAATATGTGGTTTGTTGGCCCAGAGTAAAATTGTGCCATAGCAGTGAAAGAGCTCCTTTATTCTTTAAGAATGGCCACAGACTTCCAAGGAAGGGTAAAAGTGTCCTGGAAAACACAGTGTTTGCCTCAGTGTTCTTCTATCAGTTTTTTATGCTCTCAGTCCATCATCCAGTGTTGACTTCAGCGTTGCTACTGATAGTTCAAGAGAGAAAAAAGCATAAACACAGCACTGTTGAGAACCTTATTTTATAGTGATTTCTCTGGAAGTTTTCCTGGATTTCACACCTGCCACAGTCTACGTTTCAGAAAGTGGGTCTCACTGGAGATGCAGTGAGAACAGCCACACTTACAGTGGGTAAGCTGCTTTCCTTCACTTCATTTGAAATTTTGTGTCAGCTACTTATCCTTAAAAAAAAAAATCCAGCTGGCCAGTGCAAGAAAGAACAATGTACTCTATAAAAGCCACGGGTAGGTCACTTTCCAGTTCCCAATATTCCTGTGGCAATACCAGGAGCAGAGAAGGTGTAGAAACGTACCCCTGTCACAGAAAGATCTTTAACACAATTAAGACGCTTTCTTTTGTTGTCTCAGTTCTGAAATATTTTTAGATGTTTCCCATGTTTCTGTCCTTAATATGGAAGTGATATGGAAGCGATAGTTAAGGTCAAGATGCAAAAAATACAGTGATGCTTTGAATATTTTTTTCTGTACTACAAATATCAGATTCAATTTTATACATTCGCTCACAGGCTCACATGTCCTGATGAGGTTACTCAAGACAGTCCAAGGGCTATGTCTTGATTCATGTACCTTTTGTCCCTGGTAAAGCTTCAGCATGCTCATACAGTGTTGGACATTATTTTTTTATATATTTGAGATCTTTCTCCTATGCTGGTTCTGTGCTCTAAATGGTCCATTAGTCAGCAGTTACATCATATTTTTCATAGGTTTCCCTTTAATTTCCTTAAAGTCTTTCAGAAGACACTTGAATATCTATGTGACCATAAATGCACATAAATCTTGTTCTCAACAGGCAAAAGAGAAAAAGCAAAAACAAGGGGAAAAAAAGCACCACCATTAGTTCAAAGATTAAGAAGGGGGAAAAAAATCTACATCCCTTAATTCAGCTGAAGGAAAACTGATTGCTGATGATATAGACTGGGGGACAAAAAGATTATTTGTTACCTGCTGAAGATTGAATTATGATAGTGGAGCCAGGGACAAGAGTTACTGCTTGTTAAAGCAATTTCACTTAGTTCAGAGGATTGTACAGACAGCGAAACTGGGTAGAACAGAAAGAGTTATTTGAATGGATGACCTGGGAGTAAAGTGTGAACTGTTCTTCCTATGATTTGTCATAAAAGTGATCAGCTCCCATAATAACTGAGCTTTCTCCAATTAGAAGGTCTCCCCCAGGGTACAAAATTTAGTAACAACAAGCAAGAAATAACCAGTATTACTGCCAGGGAACAGCCCCACCATCTGACTCAAACTTTGGTTTTCCAATTACTATATATCAAACAAATAGCCATTTTTAAAGATTTAAATTAATCTTTAAATGGAAGGATGAACTGACACAGGTTTCCCTTGATAATAATCTTTTTTTTTTCTTTAAATAAGGAAAATAGAGGAAGATTTTTATGGAGGAAAACAAATTCTGAGTCAATTAATAGCAAGGAGAGTGACAAAGAAAGGATCTTAAGCATCTTAGAGGCAAGAGAGATAAAAAGAGAATTTTGTCTTTTTTTATCAGTTCATTAGTAAAGCTTATGTTCAATTTTACTAATTCTTACTACTTATTAGATGAATCCAATTTGTAGAACCATGCAGCCCATTCACTACTTATCTGAAGTATTTCAATGGCACACAGTAGGAGTTTTCTTACAATATATTAAAAGGATACTAATGAATAGACTCTCAGGAGAAGAGATCAATCTCACCTACCTTCAGTAGGTCTAAAGTGTCTAAAAGTTAAGTGCCTATTTCACCCAATTTTCTATCCCTCCTGGAAAGAGAGATGCACCTCTAAAGGGCAGTTGTTCCTACAAATGGGTATTTAAAAGTAGTGTGACAGGCCCCTGGAGGATATTTCTCCCTCTTTCTGTTGAGGATGGAAGGAGCCCACATAATCAACCTAGACTAGTTTGAGATGATTAATCCTCCAAAGTGTTTTGAAATGTAAATCAAGACTTTAAATCCAGCAGACAGGATCTGTGCTAGATGCGTTTACTTAATAAATGTCATTTTTTTCCCCATCATTTAGAAGCACTGATGAGGCTAAAACCATTTATATGTATAAGTTGCTTTCAAATCCTGGAAGATGATGTATAATAAGGTGACTACTTCATATTTTTAAATAACATGCTGAAAAGTTGAAATATAGTCATTTAAGATGCAGGCAACAGCTTGGCTTTCTTTAAATGCAGTAATCATACCAATAAATTATATTAGTAATTATTAATAATAATATATTCCTTTAATAAACCAGTTCAATCCAAGTTGACATTTCTATATTTTTATTTTAGTGTGAAAAACTAATCCAATTTCCAGCTATAAATAACGCTGTTATGAGCTCTTTGGATTTTGAAAGATGTTGACAAGTAGAGGATAAAGGAGAAGAGAAATAAAATTATTAAGGAACTGAAAAGGCTTTTTCAAGGGCCCAGTAGAGTTGCTGGACAGGCTTAAACATTTTAGGTACCAGATATTCCAAAACAGGACAATATGTTCAAGTGCATAAACTGGATTTGGACATTCCACAGGAGCCTAATGGGGTCCTAAGAAGAAAGCCAATGGATGTAGCCAGGGGGGCATCAGTCTCTTCTCCCAGGCAACCAGCAGGACAACAGGGTACGGTCTTAAGATGTGCCAGGGGAAGTTTAGGTTGGATATTAGGAAGAAATATTTTACAGAGAGAGTAATCACACATTGGACTGGGCTGCCCAGGGAGGTGGTGGATTCACCATCCCTGGAGGTTTTCAAGATGAGACTGAATGTGGCACTTAGTGCCATGGTCTAGTAACCACGGCGGTGTTGGATCAAGGGTGAGACTTAGGGTTGATTCCATGATTCTGTGTTTCGGAGCACGGCAAGGGCAACTTGCTGGGTAGACTTACAAGGCCGCAAGTCCTCCATGCACGTTGTTTTCAACAGTAACTACTGAAGACTGGGTTAATTTGTTAACCCAGTGAACTTGATAACATGTTTACTGGGAGAGTAAATGCTGAAAAAAACATGGAAATGTCATGTTCTTCAAGCCTCTCCTGTAAGAGAATTTTTATAACACACCTTCACACAGAAAGAGTAAATAGGTCTTACAGACCCTAAATTATGTGGTATTGTGGCATTGCTGTCCTTCTATGGAAGTGTCCAAAACATCTCCAGTTTTCAATTTAGAGCTGGTCCAGCATTAAACTCCAGTTGGTTTCAGACTGTTCCACTGCACTGTCATTCCTCTTATTTAACATCATCTCTGTTGCCTTCCATATATGCTTTACTTCTCCTGGTGTATAAGACATTTTAAGCCTGGAATTTCTGCTGTCCCCAGAAGGATTTTCTGGAAGGACAGAATACTTTCTTCATAACTTACATACATTTATATTTGTACCAATTGTAGAAAAATAAAATATTTTTTGTGTACTCACAATTTATCAGTATCTCTAAATAACCATTTCATAATTTTTTGATTCCTTCCAAACTACAAAATGTAAAAGTAACCTGTGCTCCCTAAGTAGACAGGAGTACAAAAATCAGTGTACTTCTAGAATGACTTGGCATTTTGCAGCAAATAACTTATGCTGCTTTTATCAAACTGAAAAGAACCTTTCCTCAGGGGTGCATAATCCTTTCTGCTCCTTGCCTTACAATAAACTAGATTTATCGCTAACCTTCTTTTCTGAATAAAATTTTGTAGACCTACTACATGTAGGTTTTAAACCAAATCTGCAAAGATATTGCTTTCCATTTTTTTCCAGCAAAAAAATCTTAATGCTTTCAGGAAGTTGCTTCCTACATTTCCTTTTTGTACAGTTTTCAGGCACAGAAATCACACCATTAATCTCCATAAAAGTGAAAAAAATCGAAAATTCCAGCAGCCAATATTCTGTGTGTCTATTTTAATAGTTACAGTTACTCTTGCAAGTAGAGGGCCTGAATTCTGCACTTACTGCCAGTTGCAGAATTGTGTTAAATATGAAAGAACAAACCCAAATAATACTCCCTGTCTAAGGGTCAGCAATTTTGTCAGTGAACAGAGGGCAGTAGATAATGCTAAGCAATATCAATGACAGTTCACTCAAGTCCAGAGAGGAATTTGACTTCAAAGAATGTGCTGCACAGAATAAATACATAATAGAAAAAAATCTCAAACACTCCTTTAAAAATGGTATGAAAATAGATTATTCAATAATTCACTGCATTTTTTCCAGTAACTTTTCATCACTTATAGCTTAAAATTTCTAGTCAAATTTGCAGAATAAATAAAGAAACCAATATTATTTTTTTCTAATGAGATGTAATCCTTTTCATATATGTAATTTGAAAGCAAACTGGGTTAGCAAATTTAGGTTATCCAATAGTCAAACATCAGCTTTACTGCATTCAGAAATAGTCAGAAATATCTGTGAAACCAAATCAAACAAAATTAATGGTTTCTCTGAACAGCATCCAGCCTTATATGCATAGGGAAAGATACAGACATGAATCTGGCAGAATGGCTGCTCTCTTGTAGTAAAAAGTCACATTTTCCTAAGATAATAAGGCTACGACCAATATTTGTCCTCATGGCAAAGGTTGCCATGGAAGAAAAAATGTTAAGAAAATTAATTACACTAAGATAACTGAATTATTTTTGCAAAGACACAAGTTTCAAGAAAGTTAAGACAAAAAGTTCTCATGCATACATGAAAAGAAAGATACGATGTAAGGTTGTGTGTAGTCTACTGAATCCAGCTTATAGGTATGAAATTGAAATGCAAGAGCTATGAAATTGCTTGAGATTAAGTGACATATGTGGTCAGAGAAATAGTGTATTTGATTTCTCTACCACATTGGAGTCCAGGAGGACAAAACCAGAAATAAATGTGGTTTCTTCCTCCTGTGATTTATTAAAAAATATCAAAATCTTAACAGTTTTCCAAATAATTTTTTTGAAATAAAACAAACAAACAAAAAGAATTCTCAGTTCATAACAGTTTGATGTGTTCCACAGTCTTTAATTTGCTGGCTTTTCCTGACAGCAAGTATCTGTGTTGACCATGTTGTGTTTGGTAAAAAGACACAAATTGAGGTAGCACCCCTATGAAAACTAAATCCCTCAATATGTTCATGAATAAAATAGGAAAATATACATTGTGCACTTACATATTATCTCTTTCTTGACTGTCTGTAGTGAAGCAAAACCAAAACAGGAGTTCCTCCCTGAGGAAGATGGACTGGAGCTTGTCTATGATTATAGTCAGGATGAGAATTTGACCTTCTAGCTACGTTTAAAAAAAACTTTGGAAAACCTGCCCTCTATTGCCTGTCATCAAACTTAACTTCGTACAAAATGCACAAACAATACCGCCTCTTTCTGTGTGGATGTGTTTTGCCTAACCACGAAATACAATGCCTGTTTTTAACAAATAACTTTTGCAGTACCAGCAGGAATTTTGAAATAGAGGAAAAGCAACTCTGACATCAAACACCAACTGATATGTCTTTTATCTCCATATAAATAATGGTGTAACTCCTTTTGGATGACAAATGACTGAATGAACACACTAGCTGTAAAGATTTGCCAGTAGACCTGTTTTTTGAGATCCACAGAGTGATGGAAAATGCCATCTTCAAGTAATCAGGTATATTTTGAAGCTACCAGCAGCATCTTTATATAATCAACACTGGCAAAGATGACATTTATGTAAATTACTTTCTAAATGGCTATTGCAATAAGTAAGTGCTGAACTAAATTTCAGAGAAATTATGGCTCTAATTTACAGCACTTGGGAGAATTTTCCTTCTCTAATTTTTTTCAATGCATCTGTAAACATGAAAAAAAAACCCTTTTAAAATTCTATGAGAAATGCTTTATACATCCTAAGGAATTAACCATTTCTGCAGAACATCTGTCAGACAGATTTGAAATAATCCTGCTTTTAGTGACTATCAAGCAACTTGCAGATCTCACAAAAATGGTGACTTTTAGAATACAGGAAAAAAAAAGAAAGGATAATTATGTACTGCTAAGGATACTGTCTCATCAGTTTTTACAGTATAATTAGGAAGATATTACATTATTGTACAGAAAAATAAGAGCTGACAGGCAGTGAGGCTACATAATTAGGACACCACACCAGTGTTGATGTCATATGTAAGGCCAAAGAGCAAATAATTTCCTTTTCCAGAAAGATGCACTCCCATTGTGCTGTTGCTGATCTGAAATAGGGGTTATGTGTAATGAGGGACGCTAGATTCAGGTGTCACTAGCAAAGCTATGACTTTTGATACCATTTTGAGCACCTAAGAACATTGTGAGGGAGAAATACACCAAATGCTTCACAGACAGAACCACATACAGGAAGGGAATGCAAAGTTCTTTTCAAGCACCTCAAACTAGTTCTTAGTTTCTAGTTACCCAAATCTTTATATGTCATTCCATGACTAAATAACTCCTTGTAATTAGGAGTTATACTGAAACACTGAAAAATTTGGCAGACAGCTGAAGAAGGTGTGGTTCTAAGTCGTTCAGATCCCCTCTCTGTGACTCTGATGTCTCTTACCTTAAAAAAGAAGCCAAAACCAAACTAAAAAAAAAAAAAATAATTTCCAAACTAACTTTCTAACTAATCATGGGATTTTTAGTTCAAAAAGGTCCACATGATTATCTTTCAACCTATTCCCATATCTATTCACAAAACTCTTCCCAGAGCTTCGTAAAAATGTAAGACCTGCAGTACAAAAGACCAAACCTGGCAGAAATATAACTTAGTTACTCTGATTTCATCATGGCACTGACATAATTGAATATATAGATCTACTTCAAGAAATTGCCTTGTATCCAGATCCCTTCATCTCGTGCTTTCATGGAGGATTTTCCAAATCAAAATTAGGAGTTTTATAATGCCATATATGTGCTGTTCCTCTAGAGCACATTTCTTTTTTTTGTGGATTTGTTGGGAGTTTTTTTAGACTGTGTTATCAGAGCATCTTTCATTGTGTAATAGCTAACACAGTCAACATTTTTTCCAGTACAGTTTTTTCCATTTTTCTTTTCTTACAGTTCTTTGGGAAAAACTGCTTGATTCTGGGTTCATACTGGCAAAGAAAGGATCAAAGCTCTGTCCCTCTCATGCCTCCCATCTCTGAAACAGAGATGAAGAATTATAAAGCCAAGAGCAATCTATTTTATTTTATTGTATATATTACGATCTTCCAGCTGGGCTCCTGGCAGGCTCACAGAGTAAACCTCAGCTGGGAGAGATTTGGGGCATCTGTGCCTTATCTCATTTATGTATATTTATACCTGCCAAATGTCATGGTCCCAGTAGCTCTGACCCCTCCTGAAATACCACCCTTTGCTTGCCATAACAGAAGGATTATTTTCACTTCCCTCTTGTAGCCACTCAGGGCTGTTGATGAGGTAGCCAAAATCTGAAAGTGTTTCACTGACTCATTCAGACAACTGTTTTCTTTCAGGAACAGCATGAAGCCATTCCAGCTCCCTTTCACAGGAACTGAATTAAGCAATTTGGGAACATTACAAGGCTCGTCTCCCTGCCTTTCCTGCAAATCCTGCAAAAATATCTTCTCTGTGTGCATCTTAAGAGATGGAAAAACATACAGATATCACTAAGGTTTGAGGCTAAGTGTGCAAAGCCATATTTACAATAGCTCTAATTGAGAAAGGTAAAGCTATTTTAAAAGTACAGCTAAGTGGGAAAGTGAAGAGGAAGGAGAAAAATAATGGTGAAGAGGAAGAACGTCAATCTCTACCTCTATTGTCCTTCTTTGTATTCTGACTCTACATAGTAACAGAATCAAATTAGAAATCATGAGAAATAAATGAGAAATAATACCAGAGCAGAGGAAAATGGATCAAGACAGTGGGAAGACTGATGGGATAGGACAGAATGAGGGCTAGAGCTGAAGAAAAGGTCATTAACAAGCATGAGAAGGTAGCAGTAGGAAAGAAATACACAAAAAAAGACAAAGGAGAAAACAAAAAAGAAAGTGATACAAAGGCAGAGAGAGGTGAGCAGGGGAGACATCACTACAGATAATTCTGGGAAAGAACGCCTAATCATAAAAAAATCACTCTTATGTCCCACGCTCATTGATTAAAAAAGTCCACCTTGAAGCTATACTGACCTTCATAACCATACATCCTGCCAAGCACAGAATCACTTTTCCATGTTCTCCAATACTTGCTCACCTCTTCACAAAATTACATTACTGAGATGAGCCATTAGCAAAAAGGTACTTAAAATTCATTTGTGAGCACATTAGCTTCTCCTCTGTTCTGTCTTTTCATTAACTCACTGTGCTGCAGACTCTTCCATGGTGTTTTGTGTATGCCTTTATTTTCCCATGCTCAAAAAATTTTAAATAGAGGTCACTTCCTAAGAGTTTTGGAAACAAGATTGAAGTGGAATGTTAGCAAACTGATCCAAATTTAAGCCTTTAGTGCTACCTTCTTTGATTTACTGCTGTGACATTGTAAAATTGTATTTAATTTCCTTTCTTCCAGATCTTCAACAGCTGAGAAGCATGTAAGAAAATGTAAAACCTTTCTTGCAGAGTGCATGTAATGTAATTTGTCTCTGTAACATTTCATGCATTCACTAATGATCTGGAAGAGAGAGTTTGTTACCAGCAATAAAGTTCAGGTAAGATGTCAAATTAGAAGATGTCTCAAATGGCAGCATAGGAATGTGCAGCTGGAGAGCTGGGAGTAGCTTAGAAGGATACTATATAAGGGAGGGAAGGTGAAAAGGTAACAAAAGGTCATTAGAGGGAGATTGGGACTGTTACTCTTGATAGAAATGCAACAGCGAAGGAAGAAGGAAAAGACAGAGATGTTAGGGGGATGCAAATCAGGTAGAGGATAAGGCTCCTGCATGGTGGAGTGGGACGCGCAAGTGAGGAGAAGATGACAAAATGGAGGAGGGAGAAGAGACAGAGACAGGTTGGGGGGGGACACAGTAGAAAGCAGCAAACACTTCACCTCCCCAGAGCTGTGGGCTTCCCAAAGCACATTCAACTCTTTACCTGCAAATGGAGTCCTCCTTTTCCCCTGAAAAACCCATGGGCAAAATCTTTCTCCCACTCCAGTTATGGAGCACCAAGATGTCAAACTACTTTTTCTTGATGCTGTTCTATTAGTTACAGTGGCAGAGGTCTATGCCAGGGATCAGAAAACTCAAATTTAAGTGACAATCCATATGGTAATATTATTACACACACAGAACTATGCTAAAGAAATATAATAATGCTCATCATTTAAAAATAAAATTTTTCTTTTATTTTGTTGAAAAATTGGTACCCAATAATTTCCTCTGGTCAAAGTAGAAAAAACAATCATAAACTTTAAAAAATAAAAAGTTATTCCAAATATTCTTCATTTAGAAACATCAAAACAACCTGGATTAGCTTTAATAATTTATTTCCTGTTTCTGTAAAACAGTGTCACATAAGAGAAATACAAAACCTGAAGCAGTAAGCTAGCAAAGCCAGAGGATATACTTTTGGGAATAACCAAAAAGGTTGCCAATTCTTTTCAGTTCTGAAGTTGTGGCAATAAAATGATCATTCAGCTCCCCAAGCCTCTCTTGTAGCTGCAGGTAATTGTCACTGGAGATCTTTCTTGGTATGACCAACCATTTAATAAGCCCAAATGCCTTCAAGATTAAATCATTGCCCTTTGTCCCATTCCATACTATCTACAGTTGTAAAAAAACCAAAACCCCGAAACAAACAAAAAAACCAAACCAAAAAAACTCCCAAGCAATTTGGTTTCCTTTCCTTTTTCCTTTCCTACTACTCTCTTGTACCTGAGAGCTGGTGTCCAATTAGTGGCATGGCTGGTTGAGGCTGACAGAGCACATCTCTCGTGTGATGGATGTGGAGGACAGTTCTTCATTTTCTCACCTACACTCAGAGCAGAGACTACTCTTTTGAGGAGTCACACCAAAACCAAGAAAAGTGAGGAGACTTCATTCACTGTCACCTTCTGGAGGATGGTGACAATTTCTAATAGTTTCCTTTACATCCTCTCTGCTAGCATAGGAGTAAAAAGTAAATAGGAAGGAAAACAGAAAGAAAAAGAGTGTAAAGACTTTACAGTAGAAGAGGCAGCACAAAGCAATGGGAAAGAAATTGAGGGGTAAGTATCCAAGCCAAAAAGAAGTCTCCTTGAAGAGGAAGGATTCTAGAGTAAAATACCAGTCTATCTTTAAAAAATAAATAATATACCATAGATAGAAAAGTGTGGAAAATAATTATTTAAAGCTATCTGTGTTATGCAGTATAGAAAGTGAGGAGGTAATATAAAAGATTAGAAAACAAAGGCTAGGTATGTATAATAAATGTATTATATAATGTAATTTTTAAGTAAAATGTCAGTCCTTCATAAAGAGTGTTTCCCTCCCTCCGTGTATTTACTCAGTTCATGCAGGTGGGAAGGTAGTAGTAGTTTGCAGACCTTGAAAGGCTTTACAAACCACTGGATAAGAAAGAGGAGTGAAACAGAAATGAAGCAGTGAAATGCTTTTTTGTAGGGTTGCGGAATCTTAGGGAAAACTAAGAAAAGAAAAACCAAGAAAACTCAGCTTCTAAGATAGCTAATAAAACAAAATAACACACACACACACACAAAAGGACAAAGCACTGTGTAACGGACTTCTTCACTCCCTGTGTAATTTTCATGATTCCAAACTCCTACACTTACTTAAAAAAAAAAAAAAAAAAAAAAAAAAAAAAAACAAAAAAAGGAAAAAAGAAAAGCACTTCCATATAGAAATAGAATTTGCATATTAAAAATGGGTAGGGAGGAACCTATTTCATCTGCATGCACACAGATACACATAGAGGGGGTACAAATACTGGCCAATGAAGACCTGAGGGCTAAAATATGGAGGTCAAGTTGATAACCATTTATAAATTGAGTTACTTGGACTTTTCCACTGTAATCTGGAATTTAATTATGTTTAAGTATATATCTCTGTGGCCAAGAACCACATTGCTTCCAGAGAACCAAAGATGGTAGAACGGTACATCAGATAATAGATGAAAGTGTATAGAAACCAAAGTCAATCAAAATAAAGGCAGAAAGAACACTAGGATTTGCTTGGCTATGGATAGCTGCTTTAAACCTCACAAAAAATAATCGAAGAAAACAGATCATTACCTATAGATGAAAAACATAATTATTTCAGTTTCTTCTGGCAATATTGCATCTTCAGAGGTAGCATAATAATAACAACAGCAATAATAATATTAATTTTGCTAGAAATTACATTGGAAAATCTGTATCTCTATTGTAGGGTTCAGTGCAGACTCACAGAAAGAATCAATAAAAAAAGGAGGCTGCAAATGCATTGGGTTCCACAAGGAATTAGCAGCACCACAATGTAATTTGTGGCTGCCACAGCAGCAATTGTTTCAGAGACATAGTTCTTGTTTCTTATTCAGAGAACAGAGATGAATTGGATCCAAGGGAAATAAGATTCTCTCTTAAACTAAGATTTTCAAAACTAATAAACAACTCTTTCAGGTAAAATAATATCTTTATTGTATATTTTGAGATCTAATGTTTGTACTCCTTTTACCAATCTAGGCTGTGTTGGCTGTATGTTATTTAATGCAAAGGTGGTTTTGCTCTCATTTTAGGCTGTCATCAACTATAAATGCATCTCAATTACCTCTGGGCACTTTTACACATGCAGAACACATTCATATGATCATATGCATATTTCGGCAAATAGTTTCTCACATACAGGTGACTTAGAGACTAAAGGGCTTTGTTTGTCTGTTTATTTTTTTAGCTGAAATACACATAAATTTCAAATTTTAGATAGAAAGATCTTCACTTTGAATAGTATCCCATACAAGCCTGGCCTGGACTTTATAGAAAACATGCTTATCAGAGGAAGCTGGTTCCCAGGAAGATATTTGATTTAGCAAAATCCTATCAGTCGTGTATAGAATTGTTATTGATTAAGAACATTTTATAGTGACAGGAGTTTGGTACTGCTGGAGCGTGTGCTAAGGCACACAACATTGAAATAGGATGCCAAGAAATTCCACTATCTTCCTTCTTATCGTGTATCAGTCAGACCTCAGAAGGTTGCAAGAATTTACTTCTGTTTCAGTCCTCATGAAATACAAAGATACCCTTTCTATCAGCCTTTTTTTATGGAAAATTTTATTCTGTTACTACAAAATAACATAATATAGAAGCTTAGCACGGATACCAAAGATTATGATGAGCAGTGTCACACTATAAATAGCTGTATATATATGTAGTGGCAAAAAAAGTAGTCACAATCTAGTAAAAATTTGCTCTGGGACACACCAGAAGTAGAAGGTATCTTTAAAAAAACAGAATCACAATAATAAATGGTGTAAAGGAACAGAATGTTTAGTAACAGATGAAAGCCAATCCTCTCGAAATCTTTCACTTTGAATGACAAAATATGCATGCCATAAAATGACTTGAAAATGGCCAAGTTTAGGCAGGACATTCTAGCATATTCTGGAATGACTCAGAACTGCTAGCGTAGAAAGGAAAAGGCAGCTTTGGAGAGAATTCCCAAAGAAACAGGGAAGTTCTAACACAGAGCACTGGTGAGGTCACTTATCAGCTCAGACCACCCATGCTCACAAGTTGGAGCAGATGCAAAGATTTACCAGGCTGCCTGGGGAAGACTGGAAGTACGGAGTGAGGAGACCAGCAGACTGGCGTGCTTAGGCCAAGCAAAATGAAGGCTAAAAGTTTTAGTAACTGATCAGGGGAAAAAGGAGAGCGAGGAGAGGAAAATACCACTGACGCCAGCCAGTTTTATGTGGCCCTTTTATTAGTATTAATTAAGATCAGAAGCCAAAATCTAGGATCTAGAGAAGATGTGCAGGAAACTCCCTGGAATATATTCAAACTGAAGGTGCTCAGTGCCTCCGAAAATCAGATCACTTCCTCAATACCTTCCTCAAACAGCCCAACATTAACTTTCAATTCTCACTATGAATAAAACAAGGCTATTGCTACCTAACACGGCTTTGAAGATGTACATATTACACACATCCCAGGTTGCAAAGTTTATCAAATTAGCAAAAGGAACTATTCCAATTATTCGATTTTATGTTACAAATAATGATTTTAGTGATTTATATATCTAAAAAAAAAAAGTTGTTCTGGATGTATGAACTTCCTGAAGGCAATGGGCTTCAGAAACAAATATACAGAAATTTTCATGCTTTTCATTATAGAAGAAGGACTCATTTCAAATAGAGTTAAAATATATCACTCAGAAGACTTACAGAATATGCAACTGTAGCTTCCCTTGAATGCAGAAACAAGGAGAGACTGAGACAAGTTATCTAAAAGTAAAGCACCTAGTGTTTTAATTTAAAATGTCAAAGTGATATGATTTAGAAGGAAGAACTAGGA
Organism: Pipra filicauda; assembly: GCF_003945595.2. Taxonomy (NCBI): domain Eukaryota; kingdom Metazoa; phylum Chordata; class Aves; order Passeriformes; family Pipridae; genus Pipra; species Pipra filicauda. Next base: position 87,803 of record NW_024103862.1, on the reverse strand, counting down.
AAGAATCCATAAACCAGAAAGTATTATTGTTTTGTCCTTTCATGACACTGCTTTTCTCATTCCATTAAAGTATTCAGAATCTTAAGACTTGGTCTCTATGTTTCATCTAATAAGATGTGGTACTGTCATGGATTCATTTTCAAACTGTGTTTAGTTTAGAAGGGCACTATTCATTTTTGAGTGAAAATCTTCAAGGATAGAATCTTTGTGAAATCATCTGTCTGACATGCTTAGCCTACACAGGAATGAAAAGTGCCTCATAAATTACTTCCAAATCTATATAGGTTTCCCTCCTATACTTTGCTTTATTAGTTTGAAAAGGGGAGACAAAGTCAGCTCTGACTTCCCACAGTACAGTTGTTAACAAATATAATCCACTGGTCCAACACTTAAATATCTAGCTCAGCAGGATTTAAGACAGCTCCATCCATCATAGGACAGCTCCTTCCATACCACTGTACCAACCAAACGGATGCAAAATAATAATTGTTCTAAGCAGTCAAATGAAAGATGACAGTGAAAGCACAATATCAACTCTCTGGACACTTCAGCACTTCTTGGAAATGTTTCTATTTCTCACTCTGCTTCAAGTTAATTTATTTGCTATTCTTGCAATATTTATTTCTATAGTAGAGACACTAAGCATTGCATTGCAGGACATACTAAGACTTTCTCATCTGAACAGAGATTACAATAAAGAAAACAGGGTTAAGAAGGACTGACAGCAAACTAAATGAACACAGGCAGGCAGATCTTGGTCTCTGGTCCACCAGTTGGATGCATAATGCTTAATGCTTTTTTTTTTTTATTATTATTCATAAAATGAGCTAGGAAAAAACCCAACAAACAAGTCAAGCCAACCCCACATCATTTTCCTACAGTTTCCTCACTTAAAGGAAAGTTTAAAATGTTGCTTAAATTAATGCCAGAAAGAACTAGAGAATATAATTTTCTACTGAATCTATGCAGTCCTAGAAATAGCAGGGTGGAACATTTACATTTTGTCCTGTGAAAGATCCATTTTACATAAAACATTCAGAATTTTTATACAAATGAGTTACAGAGCCCCTGTGAAGGACCTGGAGATTTATTTATCAGCATAGGAAAGCAACCTCTAAAGCTATGATCTGAGGTCACCTGTGGCCTTTGAGTTCATATACTATACTAAAAGGTAACGGAATAAACTAGTTCTGCATGATTTGAAGGGATGTTATTTAAAAGCAAGGCAAACAAATATACATTAATGTGTATCTAATCAGCACATTTACTATAATATAACTATTCATTAAAATGGAACAACATAATGACCAGTTAGAAAGCTGGGTCTTGTACAATGTTAGCGTGTCTTCCAGTTAACAGAGCTCACAGGCAGGTAGAACAAGTGAATATAGTGGAAAGCTAACATCTGCAGGCTCTATCTTGTGCTAAGATTCAAGGTAGCAACTAAGTAGTGACAGAACAAGGGTCAGTGGCATTAAACTGAAAGAGGATGGGTTTAGATTAGCTATTAGGAAGGAATCCTTTACAGTGGGGGTGGTGAGACACTGGATCAGGCTCTCCAGAGAAGTTCTAGATGCTCCATCCCCGAAAGTGTTCAAGTCCAGGGTGGATGTGGCTTTGAGCAACCTTGTCTAGCGTAACATGACTCTGCCTACAGCTGGGGAGGTGTAACTAGATGATCTTTAAGGTCCCTTCCAACCCAAAGCATTCTATGATTCTATGACTCTAATTACACCACTTTGCCTTGTGGTGCATCGTACTCAGGGAAGGATGATCACAGCAAGATTCACTGAGTTCCAGCATTGTGCTGCCATTATAGCAATATTTTCTGTTCTCAAGTTAGTTATTTTAAAGCTGACTAGCTAATTGCTGCAGGGAACAACAAAGAGTTCAAGATCTATGAAAAGGCCCAGAAAGTCAACACCGTATCTTGGTTCAGTTGAAGGATACAAAGATACTAGTCACAATCTCTTTGTATTTCACTGGCTGCTTTACTAGCAAAATATTACAATGACCAATTTAATGACTGACTGACTTAGTGAGCAAGCATATGTATACACGAACAAACAATAAATGATGTCAAAGTATCATATCACTAAAATAGTTTGCACTTTTTTTTCCTTTTTTTTCTTGAATTATCAGTATCTTCTCCATGCAGTTGGGACAGGCTTGGAAACTTTCTTAAAGTTGCAGGTTGCTCAGCTTAATCCCATCAATTACTCAGAGTTTTTACCCCTTTTTCTTCCAGACAGTCTGTTTAGAGGGCTTATAACTTTGGAACTTGACACAGACACATGCAGAATGAGAACTATCTGTTTATCTCTTTGCTCTGTCCAGTGAATACTTTTTACAGTTTAAAGCTCAGCTAGATCAACTTGAAAGTTTTGGAAAGGCAATGCTGAAGTGTTTCTTTTGTAACAGTCAATCCTTAAGCTTGCTCATGTACAGTACCTAAAGACCATGAGTCCATTCCATGACTATTTACTCTGAAAAGTTACAGATATGCAGAAACACTTTTTCACACTGGGCTGGAATAATCACGGAGAGAAGCAATACGACAAAATCATTGTTTTTTCACAAGGGCAGCTCAGACATTATTTCAGAGATGTGCAAAGCAGGTTTTATGAGGAAAGTTTTCCTTTCATACCTGAGAGGCAGAGTCATAGCAAAGGCAGAACTCATACAGATGTGAGAAGGACTAGAAACATTAGAGGCCCATTGGTTGCACCTTGTGCAGGAGAGATTGTGCAGTTTTGCCTTCTCCCCTCTTCCCCCTCTCATTCATTCACTCATTCATTCACTCACAGAGTCACAGAACTTGTCCAAACCTCACTGGTACGGTGCAGTCTACCCTTAATACTGGAAATACACTCAAAAAAAATAATTTCTACATAAAATAATTAACACAATTCTCCTGAACATGATTCTCTTCCTGGCAAGTACTTAAATGTTCTCCATACTGCTTAACATGTCATGATCTTTTCTTAAAAAACAAACAAACAAACAAACAAACAAAAAAGTCCAAGCTGGAAGATTAGCAGAACAGCCACAACCTTCCCTAATGGCTTTTTACCTAAGAGAATTTTACATTGTTTTGGAATACAAAATTATACAACTTATTTACTTACAAGTATTTGCGTCTGAACCATTTAAATGGAATTTGCTAGAAATAATTCAAATTTGGGTAATTCAAACATAGGTCTGGAAATTATCATCATAAATAGCTTTATTAAAAAAATTAAATTACCACTTTTACTTACAATAACTGTGAACAGCAGACAAAGTGCTCAAATGTAATCAAATCAGTTTGAGTGGGACTAATCAGTTGCTTTCCCAAGCTGGATGAGAATGAGCAACACCTTGGAAACAATTAACATTAACACATTTCCACACTGATACACAACTGGTATTTTCAGTCATTTAAAAAGCCTTAGCCAAATGTTAACTAACTTACTCATTAGGCCCTTGCTGCCTTGAACTGAGATTTCCCAATCACACCCTATGGACAGACAGGAGCATTTGCAAACAGTGAAAGCACAGAGGCTTTTACTCAAATGCATCTAAGCATAACAACTTTCACTTATTCAACCAGAAAAATTCTACCTCTACATGACAAAACGCGAATGTACTGTTGAATTATGATCAGAAAGCACTAAGAACTGAGAAAAATTGTGATGGCTCTGGGAGGGCACTGCTCCCCATTTTGTCAAGCAGACCATACCACGATATCCTCTTCATACAGAGAAACTGCTCATGACTGCACGAAAGAAAATGTGTGCTGTAATGCATCATTAAGTCAAATTAACCCAATCATCCACCTGCTAAACGAACAAAATGAAGGAAAATCTCACTCTCAGCACTTTCGTTTGCTCACAATTGCAAATGAATGCATGTGAACAGTCTCTTAATCTCAGTAGTTAACTTGCTGTTCTTTTATAGCCAAGCAATGTACTTTGCTTCTAATGTTTTAACAAATTTATTGTGGCCAAATGCAAGTTCTTTGTCAAAACAACCGTAGCAGAGAAACTGTGCTTCCTTTGAATGCTTTAGTTTGTTTTCATGGGATGTGGGATGGGTTTCTTCGTAAGATCAATAAATAAATAGATAAATAGAAACCACCGAAAAAAAAAAAAAAACGAGCAGAAATATTTAATATCAAAGATGTTATTATAGTACTTTTTACTTTAAGTTTGCTTGTGTTATGCTTCCATCCCATCTGGGCTCAGAGTTCTATCTAAAACTACATTTTTATTTATTTACCTCCTCTTCACAGTGATATGATGCACTGGGAACTCCCAAACTCTGCTGGTTCAGAGTGGGGGCTACTTTGCTTTTCTTCCTTACCAACACAGCATCAAGAAAACAAAAGCACTATCCAAGAGGATTCTTTCCCTGTAAGACTAGTTAGTGACTGAACATCAAGGGAATGTGTGTGAAATTGCAACCATTATTAGAAAATAAACTACCAGCTACAAAAATTGAATCTGAGTTTTACAAATTGAAGCATCACACTTTAAGCCCTGCAACAGCATTTTTGTTAATGTGTTCTGACACCAGATAGTTTTATTATGCATATAAACATGCTACCTTTCCTCCTTGGTAATTTATTGCATCAATAGTATACAGCTTTCCTATCTGGCAGAAAAGTATTTTATTTTTAAAAAAGCAAGGTCTTGCTTAAGAGGAGGGTAGGTGAGAGAAAAATCATGACATAGTGGCTGATATAGGAAAATTTAAAAGCCATTTTCCTATTTCTATTTATACTAAATTAAATAAAATCATATTTGGATTTACATAAATAAAGAAACCTTGTTTACTAAGGTAAAATAGACAATCATTTCAAAATACAAACTGGAAAAGTAAAAAGAAATCAGGAATGATTGCAGCTGATCTGAATTCTATTGCATCTATCAGGTAAAGAATTGGGGATTAAAACATTTGAAAAGCTGTGGAAAATATGTATGTATTGTGTTTATTACAGTGAAGAATGAGGAGAAAGGCTTTAGACTGGACACTAATTTAGAAGCACTGAAGATCACACCAAAAGATGAAATTGGTTTTTATCAGATGAAATGTTTCTTGTGATTCTATTATTAAGCCTCAGTTTTGGTTGTGTGGATGTTTATCTATATATATCAATGAGTAGATAAAGAAAAAAAGGCAGCAAGAAAAATGGTAATTTAAAATTACATGCTACGATTTCTATTTAAGATTACCTTTTTCTACATCCCGGTCAGTCTATTTTATAAGTGTTTCTGATGCAGTAAATTTTAATCTTAAAATGTGGGATAACATGAATACACAGAATATCCTGACTTTTTACCATTATTAGTAATAAGGACATAATGGAAAAACTATCCAGTCAGCATCTCACAACCAGAAATTGAAGAAATGCATGATCAATAAATATTTTATTGCTCAATTTGCTGAACAAGCAAGAAACTTCTGTCTTACTATTCAGATAGGATAAAACTATTAATAAAATAGGAAAAGAAACTTAAGTGTGAAAAATAGTTAATGCAACAACCTATTTCTTTCAGGAATTCTTTAAAAATTTTGCATGTTTTCAACACTGAAAATTTTGTACATACCTAGTGTCTCCTAGGATGTGTGTGAAATTTACAGTGCAAAAGGCTTTTGTGATCAATGCTGTGGAAATACAAACTCTACTGACAAAGAAGCAAGATCCTTTGCCCAAGGTGATTTGCTATTGCTCGGGATAGTAGCATAAAATGATGGACTGAAGAAAAGCACAAAATCATCACCCTTAATGGTTTGGCAATCATCAAGAAAATAAAAAACGCACCTAAACAATGACAATTCTCCTCACATGCACAAAAAAGGGCCAGAGAATAAGCATCATCTGCTTTCAAAGCAGCACACCAGTAGCATTTGATGCAATCAGGGCCATCAAGGACATCATCTGTACCTCTGACCCTGACCTTTTTGAGGAGAGGCAATACATGGAGTCAGTATTTCCAGGGGCTGTGAAAACCTCTTGCTTGAAGCAACTTTGTAATTCTTGTACTTTACCCTCGAACGAACCTGGGAATCAGGAGTGCAAGTTAGCCTTTCACTAAGAGCCGTGTTTACCACTTGATCCAAAAGTGCAACATGGTGTCACAGACCAGCAAGGTGTACATTTGTGTTAGTCTCCGAGAGCCGTCCTTGATGTTAGCTGCTGACAAACACCAAGTATATTTTCTTCTTTTGAAGAGGCTGTAAGGGAGTTTGGGAACAACCTCTAAATTGGTTGTATCACTCAGACTAAATCCCTACAGGAAATATGTTGTCTACATCAAATCTTTTTCTTCAAGAGCCAAAAGGCTCATCTACAATTGCACACAGGTATCTAAGATAACACAGACTGACTTCTAAAATTAAAAACACCTAAGAATTCCTCTCTATATTAAAAAAAAACCTTTCTCTTATTTTTCTTAATGACCAAAGAAAGCTTATGAAGTGTTACTGCTTTTCAGCTAAACATTGAAATGAGGAATCTCCCAAGACAAAAATGTTCTTTGAAGAACATGATTCCTTTACAGCATCCCCCACTAAGGACAGAATCTTCACTGACATGGTTGAAACACCGGGATACTTGGGAGTTGCTTTTGAATCTCAGGCAGACAGTGCTTATGAATGTCCAGACACAGTACTTAGGGAAAGGATTTCATGCAATACAATTAAATTGAGAACAGAAAAAAAAGTCCTTGCACATGTGACAGTCAAGCTTGACTGGTAATAGCAAAAAAAAATATAAAAAAATAAATTACAGAACTACTATCAGACAGTAAATACATTAGTTTCTCCACTGGATATCTCAGGTTACTTTAAACCTACCTGCCCTTTACTTTTTGGCCCTGAGTAAGATATCTCTTATGATATCTGAAGCCCTCCCATAGCCAGACATGATGTGCACTTACAATTGTTAAACTGAGGAGGAGCTTAAAAGTTTAAATTAAGAAGAAAAAACTAAAAACTCTAAAGTGAAAGACCAATACTTGAATATGAGCTTGACCAAGGAGGATATCAGATGGCTCCACATTTGCAGGACTTATTTTCACATTTTCCTCTAAATATATTTTCCTCTCCCTGTCTCTCTCTCACACACTCACTTTTCTTTCTACTCACAGAAAGCTATAAGCAAGTAAAGTGCCTCTATTACCCAAGTTATTCCTCTTTCAACCAAACAGCAAAAAGTGAGAGCAGAGTGTCTCTGCACTCATCACTCATGAAATGCCATGAGCTACTCAGGTACTGTGTTTTTTTTGTACCACATAAGCATCTAAACAGATAGGATTCAAACTACTTGCATCACAATAACATGTAACACACAGAGAATTATCCTGTACAAAATTCATATTATTGTAGGTAAGGATGCTAATCAGCATATGACATAGGTTGTTAGAATATTTTAGTTGATAATGAGGACAGAAGCTGGCAGCTAGGAACCAGTATGGGGCTGAACAATGCTGGATAATACTTAATGCAGGCAGCCAATGGACACAATGGGCCAGCAGTTCAGATGAAGCTGGGTTTGCAAATAGCTGTATATACGCCACGTCCTTCAAAAGGTCACTTGCAAGCTGGAGCTACTTCAAACACAGGTTGTGCAGGTGATAATTGGTGGCAGAAGACACCAATATATCCACACCCCTGAAATCTGTATCTGTTTTTTGAAGATACTATGTAATGCCCTGGAACATACAACATAGCTACAAGTTTTAATTAGTAAATATTACATTTATAGCTCTGGACAGCTAGAAAATAATTTGTGATTCTGCTACTTGAGGTGTAACATAAACTGGGTTTCTGTTTTGCAGCTTGCTATATTGCCTTACAATCCTCCTACTGCGTTTGATGGGGCTGAGGAACCCAGCAGGAGGAATAGGGGCAGACATCACGTAAAAAGACAAAAATACGTTACCAGACTAAGCTCCAAAAATTTCTACCTGTCAGGTATACCACAGGGAAGCAAAACACAGTTCCTATATGATAAGCAAATATCTCACCTCATAGATGCATGGATGTATACAAGTTACTAGGTCATGCTGTTTTTGTTTTCTCAGCGGTCAAGAGCATGTTAGGAAATCCCTGTGTAAAATATGCCTGAGCAGCAAATAAACCATAGACCTCTAGCTCTAACAAATAAAGATCAGAGAAAATTCCCCAGTTTCACTATCAACTCAGCTGCAGGATGGATGTCATGAAACAAGATTTTAGAAGGGATGCTGAGCAGCCCAAACATCTGCTTAGGTCTGAGCAAATATGTTGAAAATATCTCCAACATTGAAGATCAAAAATTTTGTCTTTGGGATGCCTAGTTCCATCAAAAAATGAAGACTCACAGAATCACTATGAAAATAGCAATGCATCAACATTTCATACAACCTTCTGAAAAACACAGAATCATAGAATAAAAGAATCACAGAAAGGCTTGGGTTGAAAGTGACCTTAAAGATCATTTAGTTCCAATCCCTCTGTTACGGGCAGGGATGCACCCCACTAGACCAGGTTGCTCAGGGCCCCAGCCAAACTGGCCTTGAACACCTCCAGGGATGATCAGACACAGCACTCTCACCACAGCAGTAAAATCACTGGCAATCATAGCAGTTTGTATATAAAAATCTCTGAAAAAGGAGACAATTTTTAAATTTTAATTTTATTAATGGCTTTCTCCTATGAATAATTTTGACTTTCTGGAACAATCTTTAAAAGAAAGTGGAACCTCTTTTATCATGCAAATGTTAATTCAAAAATGTGAACCAAAATTAAACTACAGGTTAGACAAAGAAGAAAGAAACATATCAAAGTTGCTCTGAAAAGCTCGTTTCTCCCTGGGGAAATTAAACTTGCAAATGTATTCCTTTTCTTTTCAAACATTTGTCCTTTTTTTTTCCCCTGTTTTTTTTTTTTTTTCTTTCGCAGGTGCTGGTGGAAAATCAGAGAAGGTATTCAAATGTAGATTAATTTAAAAATATACATCTGATTGGATACTGTATTTGCTGTGAGCTTTTACTGACTGCAATTCAAAGGCTCAATTAAGACAATAAGAAAAGACTAAGATGAGGCTTTTCTAAGAGAGGTCTTTTCTTCCTATGGAGAGAAAAGACTGCTATTTTAAAAGAAAGGTCTTGTACAGTCAATTCCATCTGTGTAGCTGAGACATGGAAATCTTTATTTTTAAACATTTTTCAATAAATGATGAACAAACACACAAACATACACATGTACACAGAGAAACAACGACCAACATGCTGCAGACACATATTCAACATCTGATATTTAAATCTAGGTATTCTGCAAACCTGACACTCACTAAAATCTGGCACCAAGTGATTACAAACATTGGTGAGTATCCAAAGGGATTATTTGCTTTCTTCTTCAATAATATCTGACACTCAGAGTACAAGAGAGAGCAGGTGACAATCGCTCCATTAAAACAAAAAAGGGAAGAACACACGAAACAATACAGAGAAGACACATTTTTCCCTTTCATACATTTTTGCTGTGGTCACTGCCTGCATCTCCCCTGTCTTCCTGGAGTCTTTGCTGGGACTGCCAGGTGTGTGTGCAAGTTCCTTAGATTTTCCACAGTATCCAGGGACAGCAGCACTTTGTTGGAGCTCCGGCAGAGCCCCAGTGGGAAGAGCAATGCTCAGACAAATTGTATGTACTGGGCCCATGGGGTGACCAGATCTGTAAGTCATTTCTCCCAAAGCATTCCAAGTCTTCTAGTACTTAATCTGGTAACTCAGTACAGCACCAATGCCCTCAGCATCCTGTCAGAGATGGGTTACTGCAGTAGATTTACTCAAAGTACTGCCATCACCATAAGAGAGCAGAGGATGACAGGGACAAGTCAGGGTACTCACATGCACAGCATTTGTAATGTAAAAATCCCCAAAGAAAAAGACATTTTCTGTTTAAACAAGAAATGAGAGCAACTCTGCACATTCAACTGCAACTGCTTGTCCTTTCTCCAGTGCCTTTCAGCAATCATCTGCACCTAAGAAATCCACCCCAACCAGAAGCCTCTGGAACCAACCACATCAGCCAGTAATTGAGCCTCTGACTTCCTTTTGTAGAAGTCTCTTAGGAGCAGACTCTTGAATTCTCTTCATTTGCTGTAGTGGAGCGCAGCTGGATGGTACAGGAGCCCTGAGAGGTGGTGGTCAGCAGCATCCTGCCTTGCACCCTGCAGCAGAGAGTACTCTGCCTTTACAGCAAAGCCCTTCCAGCTGGAGCCACTGCTTAGTGATCCCCTGCTCTGTGCTGGAGCTGTGTAGCCCTGAGCACCCTTTCACAGTCTCACTACAGTAACAGAACTCTATTGAAAATTCACTTCCTAAGTCTCCCCTATGCTGGTGAAAAACATAAGACAAGCTAATGTAATCAAAAGTCAAGTCTTCAGAGACTGTATGCTTTATGTCCAGGATTGAACATATTGAATTGAATTATTTTAGTTATATCTATATTAGTAGTTCTTACATTAGAAGCCAATTAAATTGCTTTATTCTGAGAAGGGAATTATGAAAATGATGTATTTATAATTTCTATTCTGTTTCCATCAACATTTATTACTGTGATGTGCTTTGTTTGTTATTGTTCTTAAAATATTTGGTCTTGATGTTTTCTCAGCAGCAAGTTGTTTTTCTATTCGTGTCACTGTTTGTTTAAACAGTTACAAGATATGCTCCGTGTGCTATTGAGGAGAAATGTCACTGCTCTCCATTCAGGCATAGTTGTTACCCTGCAGTTTTATTTTCTACTGAATAACATCTGCCTATGTTATTTTTCAAATTATTTAGATTCTTTGGTCTTCAGTTCTGCAGCAGACTTAAGAATAACCGGAGGAACCTTGAAAAAAAATGTTACTTGGATAAACAATTATAGACATTTTTTCACATAATTGCCATTACCACTAGCAAGAATGCCACCTTTCTTCCACAAAGTCCATTGATTATCACCTTCAGTTCAGCAAAAACAATTCATGGAGGCTATAAGTATAAAGACACGCTTCATGCAACCTAGAAAAACATGAACAGAAATATGAGTGCCACATGTCTTTAACACTGGTGTTTGAGTGGTCGTCTGTAGTTCCTGACTGATCTGTTCTTCTACAGCTGTCATCACTGCAGCATCCATGTTGACAGCATTTGCAAAAGAGCTTCTCTGTACAATGTAAAGTACCAGAGTTAAGGGAGATAATTTCCTTTTTCTTCTTCTTCCTATGTTCATAGATTTTAGGATATATTCTTATACGCTTCTATACCAGTAACTGCATATATGTTTTTATATATACATAGATGCACCTGGATATCTATCAAAAAAAATATATACGTCAGAGCCCAAATACAGTGTTATCATGCATATAACCCAGATGCTATGATAATGGTGTCAAAAGAATGCTGGAACATTGTAGAAGACAGCAGTATTTGCCAGAAAAGTAAACAGTTACATGCAAAATGTTTTGCGTAGAAGTTTATGGTGTGTATCTGAAAGACCAAGCCAAGGTTGAGAGTGCAAACATAGATTTAATCTCATTGCCCTCTTTCTGTCTTTAAAGGTTTAATCAATCATTATTCATTTCTTGTTTGTTACATAATTTATGGATTTCTGGCATTCCCATAGAATACTCTAATTTACACCAAAATTCCTATCAGTTGCCACTACTTTTACCCTAGCCATTACATTTTAATGCTACACTTACTTATTCCAGATGAAAAAGAATCACAGAATCCTAGATGCTTCTTAGAAAACATCATAAATTATCAACAAATACAGGTTTTATAACTAACTTTTCAGCTTTAAAATTAAAAAAAATAAAAGTATTACTGATCTTTTTAGGGAATGTAGCTAGTCTCTATGGTGATGAATAGCTTGAGTTTTAATAGGCAGTTTACATAAAAATTACTTGGTGTCTGTGAACAGTAAAATTATTCTAGATGGAGACACTTAGAGATACTTTAATACACTGGTTTAATACAATTCAGTAGCACTCCTACAGCATGTTTTCAACTAGGGAGGAAAGATTGGGCAATTTTTAATTGCTCAAACCTAGTTTTAATGTAAACTGACTGTGCTCAGCTGCACTTCATGACTCTGAAGCCTCTTACTATGGTGGAACAATAGTATGTGATAATTACTACTTCTGCCAGAGCACAAGGAGTGAAACAATATACTTGACAAAACTCAGTGACCTCGAGGCTACACTGTCTGTGGTCTTATATATAAACCTGTAAATGAAGGAGGAATAAGAGCTCACCTCGAAAAAGAAAATGACTGCTGCCAGCAGATGCCTCAGCTAGAGGTATGGCTTGATGGGCAAAGCTCAGAAGGCATGTTCATTCGCAAATGTAGACACAGAAAACAGTGCTAGGCATCCTTGTTCCTCTGTCCCGATCTAGACTGGAAATATTTACTCATGGCATCAGTGACAAGTATAATCTTCCTAGAATGCATAAGCCATTTGGTGGTAGGTCTTCAGCTAAAAAGCATGCAGCCCAGGTACACCTCTGATGTACTTCATGAGTGAGGAGATTAAAACAAAGAAAACTGAGTTTCACAGGAAGAGCAACAGATGATGCTTGCTGCAATGCATTACTGGTTTTACTGCTTATTTGCCAGCAAAAACTAGGGATTACTACCTAGCAGGTATGCTCTTCAGGCAAAATACTTTACATTATTTACTTGCTCTGTATTTGGCACATTTCATCGCTGAGATCAGTCATCAAGGCATTCAAGAATGTGCTGGATTTAACAGTAACACGGAAGTCAGACTGATATGTGTTTGGATGAAAGATGGTCAATGTGGAAGGCTCTGGGGAGACTTTGTTGTGTCCTTTCAGTACTTTAAGGGGGCCTATAAGAAAGATGGGGACAGACCTTTTAGCAGTGCCCATAACATTAGGACACAGGGTAATGGTTTTAAACTGAAAGAGGGTAGATTTGGATCAGATATAAGGAAAAAGTTTTTTACAGTGAGGATGGTGAAACATTGGCACAGGTTGCCCAGAGAGGTAGTGGATGTCCCATTTCTGGAAACATTCAAGGCCAGACTGACTGGGGCTCTGAGCAACCTGGTCTAGTGAATGGCATCCCTGCCATGGCAGGAGGGTTTGGAACTAGATAATCTTTAAAGTACCTTCCAACCCAAACCATTCTTTGGTTCTGTGAGCATGACAAAAAAAAAAATCTGCACTTATATCTATTTCCCAGTGACACCCCAAACTTCATGTTCATGTTGCGATAAGCATGGCCATCAGATTCAACCAAGTACTAGCTTGTGAGTTTCAGCTGAGATTATCCAAGACCTTAAATATATGGGATTCTTGGGGGTTTTTTTCTGCTACAGACATGTACCTCTGCATCGTTTCAGGCATAAATATTTGCCACACAAGAGCAAAGTGGTCATTCACACCCAGTTTCCCAAGCTTTGTCTCTTATTCACCACAGTTCAACTTATAAGGTAGATGATCGAACTAAAGCCACAGAAAAAAAAATTGTCTGTCAGAATTTCTTTTTAATTTTTCGTCAGTCTCAAAATGCACATAATCAGTAGAAATATAAACAGAAAAATTATGATGATCGATGTAAAACTCACTGTGAAACCTGTTTAAGGAAGCGCAAAGACAGCATAAGAATTTAGGTTTTTCATTGACTCTCTTTTTCTGTTTCTTCAAATGGACACCAATGTTCATTGAATGAATTCTTTAACAAACAGAAAAATTGAAGACAGATTTTCTTGAAAAAAATCACATTTTTGAATACAAATAGAACAAGGAACATATTCATACTTGATTTCCTGTAGAGAGAATAAATTAAAATACTAGTGCAGCGATGTGAGCATCTACTGAAAGTGTATGGTACACTCGTTGGTATCATTCATCATGGGGATCAGAACCAACTATAACCGGCAAGTTTATTCCAGTGTGTTTGAGTCTTGGACGTTACAGGCAGCCCAGCTGCTTTTCCTTTCAATTTTTCCACTGAGACTAAGAATGAAGTTGACTTAAACTGAAAAATTTAACCTAATCTGTGAGATAAGAAAAGCTATTCTGTCTGTTAGTGCAGCTTTGGAAGAGACAAAGCAGACAATGAGTCTTTTCTTGGAATGGTCATTTGGGAATTCCTGCTTTGTTTCTTTTTTAACTCAAAACATAGCAAACACCTTGTTTTTCACAAGATGTTCATGGAAGAGCAATACAGCATCCATTTATTGGGCTGAAAAGCCCCACGTTATTAAGGCACCCACTGTTTTTCATAAATGCAGCTCTGGGATCTGCTGTGTTGTATTGGTCAAAAAGATTTACAGCAGCCAGTCAGTTAATTTTAGCAGTATTTGAATTTTCCAGCAAATACTCCTACAAGGCTAAAGATACCTAAAGTAACTTCAAGAAAACAACCATTTGAATAGCTACATATTACTACGAACTGCTACATATTATACAAACACTGCTTTATCTCCCCTTATGGCCTATAAACCCAGTAATTTTTTCCCTTTAAGATCATAATGGTAACGAACATATTTTTTTGCTCATTTCCTCACTTTTAAGTTCTCAAAAGAAATGTTTGAAAGGGTGACATTACTTTCTTTTCTAATGCCTTCAGCTACTGAGTTCCACATGGTTCAAATTATCTTCCATAAACTGAGAACCCACAAGGAGGTAACAACAGATTTTATATATATAATGCCCAAACCTGCATATTTTTAAATAACATTAATAACATTATTTTTCAGTTTTCAAAATCACTATGCATAAAAAAAAGGTGCAAATTGTAGGAAATACTATTATAAGTAGGAAAGAGAAGTACTTCAGCAAAATAAAAAGACAATCTCATTATTTTGAAGTGACCTGGCTCAGTTTGATTTGTTTGGGTGATGGGTACTAATGAAGCTGTCAACATACAGAGGCAAAATTGTCAGATGAAAACTGTTAAAGAAGCTAATAAGAGATTAAGATCATGTTCATTCGAGAGTCTAAACCAGTCATAGATTTTGCTACTTCGCAAAATTAAGTAAAAAAGTCATTTTCTCTAGTTTTGATAATTTTGAATGCACAAAAATACAATGTACCAATTCATCTGCAAATAAATAAGTAGATAAAATTTTAATCAAGAGATTAGAGACCAGAAAAGAAGCAATAAGAATTAAGGATTAATAAATGAATGATTGACACAGGCTTGGACTTGAAAATCAGTGTGAAAATTTCTGGTGTGAAACAATCTTTCAAGTCCTATTACTAGAAAGCCACTAGGAGGTAATCTTTCTAAATCTCAGGGGATGAAGGACAAAGGATGTGCTACATTATTAGGTCCATTTAAGAGATTTTGCTACTTGTGCTTTGATTTTCATCTGAGTTTAAAGCTGGCCATTTCTTTGAGGTAATACTCAAGCCAAGGCATTGACAAGCAATTTTAAAATTTAAGGATGAAGTGCAGCTTGCCAATGGCCTTCTAATGTCTCTCACTGGAAGCATACATGCCTAAGTTAATGATCCCATTATTTCGTTACTACAAACCAGAAACTTTCCTTATTGCAGCTTCAATACACCTGCTGGCACTGCTCATCTGTTCATCTGGGAACACCTTCTGTACTGGAACATCTCGGCAGGCAGCTCTCCTAACAGACTCTAGCACTTAGAGTGAAGGCTTCTGAACCTGGATAGCTTTATCCAGACACAGGAATGTTTGTAAACCTTTAATTTCAGTGCTGCATTACAGTTCATTGGAGCCTTGGAGCTGGCTGATCTATGCAATTTCCTTGATATCTGTTTCTGTCAGTGTTTTATTTGGACAGAACTCTACTGTCAGGGCAAAATGAGACACCCCCTGACTCACCTGATGTGTACCTTGTGATTCAGCAGTCATAACACACCCTCTTCTTTAAACTCCACTCTTTTCTTTTCTGTAAGTCTGCTTATTTTAACCCCATCTGTAACCACTTACCGAGACTTTATCAGTAGTTGAAACACTTATTATATCATTAACATATAATATATGCCATGCTACCATCGCAGCAGAATCCTTATTTAAGAACTGTACCTTGCTCAAAATGCAAGGATTTATTCCTTATTATTATAGACATTATTAAAGAGGACATCTAGAAATTTGAGACATCTTAAGGGAAATTAATAGTATTAATATCTTATTTTGAAATCTCATTATTTTTCTGGCCTTGATTCCTTACTTCTGATTGCCTAGGTTAGCAATACTTGACCTTACCAACAATTCTGAGATAGTACTGGACTCAATTCTTTTTTAAGATATGAAAAAAAAATAAATGGGCCTTCCACAATACAGAGTGACAGCAGCATTGCCAGACTTAACTTCAAGAAGGCATGTACAGTTGTTTCACATTGCATAATCCCATGGTGGAACTACTAAGAATTATCTTACAAAATGATCCATATAAAAGCTACTACGTACAGAAATATACTGATCTGGGTAACACACAGAGGTTTCTGATAATAACTTTCTGGGTTTTCTGACCTTCTGTATCACAAGTCACCATGTTGCGTGAGCTCTCAAAATTTCTGCCTACTGGGCAGCACCACTACATGATGCTGAAAGATCCCTGGATTAAGGAATTCAAGATTTTCAAATTTTAGAATGGGTCTAAAATGCCTCACAGATAGGTAAACCAGACTCATAGGAGTCTAGTGTCATGAGAGTCCCATCAGAAGCCAAGATTATTAGGGCCTCTGTGTTGCCTTTTATGAAGGTATTGCTATGACTCCTCTATATTTCACAGCAGGTACTCAACTTCCTGAGAACAGCATCTCTTCAGGCCAGGATAGCTGTGAAATCTGCAAGAATTGCAGTTGTTCTGGGTTTGGTTTGTTTTTTTTAATATAAAAATTCATAAACCTGGTCATTTATTTCAAACTTTTTTTTTTCTTTTAAAATGTCATTTTGCTGAGAAGTTTGATAGTTTCTCATTTCTGTTCTAATCTCTTAATTTCAACAGCTCATTTTCAACACTTTCTGCACCAAGTCTGAGGAGCATTCAACAGTCACCACTAAAACTTGTAGGAAATATATATAGCTAAGATAAATGTGGTCCAGCTTTGACTGAGTGCATTAGTGGAAATGATGAGGGATTGTAGCATTTCCACCTAGTTCTTATCTCCATTTGTGCTACTGTAATTTTAAAAAATGCTTTGAAAACCTAGATGCAAGATTGAAGCATGGACCTAGATAGGTTCTGATCATCTACAGCTCTGGTGGCCGTATTCAGCCTGCAAGATCACACAGTGACAAAGTTGGTGACACGATTGACATGGTTGGATGCCCTCCCTCTCCCTGGTTCCTCTGGCTCTTGCAAGGAGAACTGCTAGCAAGGAAAAGCACCGATCATGCTTAGCCACTGTGCACAAAGTCACGCGGCACCTCTGGTCTCACTCTTTCTGAGCTCCTTGCTAAACAAGGTCAGAGTGCTGTTAGCAAGGAGAAAAGAAACATTTGGTGTATAATAAACAGTGTTGTTAATCAAGAAAGAGACTTTCCCTGGCCTGTGCCCATATGTGCAGGGTTATAAACAAGCATATGAGGAGTTTTGCTCTTTTTTTGCACCCTCTGGGCTTAGGGGAAAGAAATGACTACTTCTTCTATCAACCCCTGAAGTGCAAGTTCCCCCAGAGGTTCCCCGGAGATAAGAACCAGGGTTTCAGCCAGAGTCCAGACTCACACTGGGATATTGGGTAGCTGAAAAGGAGCATGCATGCTGTTATCTCTTTTGGGCAGAACCTCTCATAACTAATGCATACCAACAAACATTGCCTTATGTGCAGTTTAGCTCTGAAATGCTTTGAAGATGCGTAACTAATCAGCAAAACAGTGAGGATGTCATCTCTTCCCCACTCCCTGAAAAAAGTCAATGGAATGGAATTATGCTCCAAGACTAATTCAGTCTCATTAAACATCAGTGTAAATATCCACGCTTTTCCCATTTATAATGCAATTCCAAATTAGTTCAAGCATCAACAATAATGCCCAGATACACAGGTTGATATTTAAATTTTTCAAATCCTACATAAAAATTTGCACCCTTATAGCTTTTGCAAAATGACCTGCTTATTAATTAGTGAAGTCTATAAGAAGATCCAAAGCTCAGCGAAAACAACTAATTTTTGGCAGAGTTGCTAAGTGCAGCTTCAATTACACAATGCAGAAGTAACCACGGTTAGGGGGTCTAGATTGGTATTTTTTGAGTAGTTGGATTTTCCTGTGTGTCCAGCACCAGAAATGTTGCTGTGGCTGGGAAGACCAGGCTTCTAACTCAAGTAATAATGAATTTTACCACTGCATTCATTTCCCATTCTTTGACAAAGAAGTCTGTAATAAGTGATTGGTTATCTGTCCCACCCGATAAACGCATCTAAGAAAAAATGACACCAAGTTCCCATTTTTAAGTGATTACTGAAATAGGCAAGCTGCCAAAGAAATATTCATATGCACAAACATGCACGTACATGTGTACACAAACAAAATATTTCAGAAAAATACTTGTAGCACACGACAACACAATCCTCTATCACTGACACCTACTATTATTTATTCACAGTTTTTCTAAGATGGAAATGAAAGGATTGCTTTTCCAGCATCCATCCTTAGACAACTAAATTTACAGTAGCAAAATAGTGATAAAAATAAATCTTTGAGAAATGCTGTTGGTTTAATTCGTGATATTGTATCATACTGAGAAACCAGTCTCTATCTGAATATTAAGTCAGACTACATAGGAGTCAAACATCCATTTCTGTGTGTGCAAGTTATACCTTTCTGACAATTCCTGTGGACTTTTTTTAATTGGTATTATTAACTGTTGGAACTGTCTGATCTTTTTAATCATAACTCAGTAGCTACTGTACCAAGTAAAACTTTAAAAATTTGATCACCAAGAGCTTCTGCCCTGTTTACAAATTTTCCAGTGGTAATTTTCCAGATAAAGGAAGATGTTGTCAGTCACTGTAAACTACATAGGACCTCATTACTGAGTACAGACATTCCAATTAATCTTAAATACATGTGGTACCAAGAGAGTAATTAGCAACAATAAATTGCTGTGATTTTTTAAAATAACAATTCCTCCTACAAATCTCATTAACGCTTCATATACCCCAAAATAGCAAAGTGTATTATTTACTAGGGCTATTTTTAAAGACGGTAGTTCTTTCTGACTTTCACCAGTGAGCAACCTAATTTACAAAGTCAGTCATTCTAGCAAACTTCTCCACGGAAATCTAAAGCACTTAAATTTTGCAAAATCAAGCATAAAAACTTATTAAGTGCAAGAATTAAATTTGCTTATGCAGTCTTCACTTGGCCTCTTTGTGCACTTGCAGTTTGATATAATCCTCAGTTCTATACACACAGGTTTTTTTCCCCCCTTAAGAATTTATGTTCCTGATAAGAAATATTTGCTTAATTAATCATTCCTTCCTTTCATATCTGTTATTTAGTGCACCATCTTTACTGCAAACAATCTACTTACTTGTACTGGATGTTGGTCAGGGTGACATACTTTAAATTTGCCTCCACAACTTCCTCAGGATATGAAGGGGTATTACCATCCCCATTTTACAGAAGCAAGAGCAGTTCCAAAAGACTAAGACCAGTTCTGGTTGGAATATCTGGCACATTTCCTGCTTTTGAAAGCACCAGCAAAAACATACACTTCGTGCAGAACTTCTGCCACTGTGTCCAATCAGTAAATCAGAATAAATGAGGAACAGGTGACTAATGACAATTACAATGTTTGTATCAGGAACTCATCTTATGCTGTGCCAGCAACAAAAGGGTAAAGAGAGGCTATTCATCTATCTGGATATTGGTAATAGGTTATCCAGCAAAAGAAAAAGGTTTGGTGTGAGATGGAAAGATGAGGTTGCCACAGTGTTCACCTGCATCCAGAACCAACCCTAGAGCTCCAGTGTGGACCACTGTCATGGTTTGAGAGCCTCAAAAATTTAATTCCTTATCTTCAAACCCCCTCTCACATTTCAACTCAATGTGAGAAGGTTTTTTCCAGACAACCACACGAGACTTAAAATGGGGGAAAGGGAATATATTACAATGACTGTACACATAAATATTATAATACATTACACACATTGTAAATACTGATTTATCATAGTAGAGATAGTTGAGATCAGTATTTACAATGGATCAGACCTCTTCTCCCCTCCAAAAAAAAAGTCCAGGAGGGAAGAAGGAAAGATCTTCTCCAGTCTCAGAGCAGCAGTTTCTCTAGGGCAGCAGTCATCTATCCTCTTCTCATGCAGCAGCTGATAGCTGGATCTCTGCCAGCACACATGAGGGGGGAATCCAAGCCCCCTCAGCCACTCGTCTTTCAAGCGAGGGTCTTCTTCCGTAGGCTGTGTTCACCAGGACAAGGGTCACTTCACTACGTCATATCACGAAGCTCAGGGGTCTCCGTGACAGTCCTTATCTTTAGGGGATTCAAGCCCCTTTGCAGAGCTCTTGTGCTCTGCCTCAAGTAGCAGGGGGGCCAAGGTCACCCCCCTCTAAATTCTTTCTCTGAGCTTTTTAGCTCTTCTCTCTCTGGTGCTGCATGTTGCATTTTACGACTTCCATCCAGTAGGAGTCCACCACCCCAACTTAAGAGGGGTTTCCCCCCCACTACAACCACAAAACTCATAGAGCCAAGTCAAAAACACATCAGTGGTATTTATTTCTTCGACTGATGTCACAAGCAAAGGCACTCAAATTTTTTTGCCAGTGGCAAAGGTGGTGACACCAGAAAGAAGCAGAACAGCAGCACCAGCAGCTTACAGGAGTTGGGCAGCACTGCCTCGGCCACCTCTGGGTTCCTTGATGGCCATAGTAAAATCCAATAATAACATGTGGTTGGAGGTGAATGTCCTTACTGAGGTGGGTTTTGTTTTAGAAATGACAAATTGTAGTTGTAAGGACCGAGGGTTATGACCAGTTGGTTTATGCTATTTTGAGGAAAACACATAAGCAGCCTGCCACGCTCTGACTCAAAAGCAGCTCTTGGTATTCATCTGTGAACATGGTCTTACTAAACTGGCATGTGGGTTGTGAGAAGATGGTCCACACTTAAGCCAATTTTTTTTTTTTTTTCAGTAGAACCACTGCAGTAGCTGGGCACAAGAAGAGTTTTTGGGTAAAAGCTGGTGGCTTCAGGCGATAGACACTATTGCACATCATCCTGTATTAGTTCTGCCTGTTCACTCACTGCTGATCCTGAAGCAGCTGGGCTCTCTCAATTTTGTGAAGATTGGCCTAACGAGAGGCTGAAGAACACATTTCACTCAATTGCTGAGAGACAAACCAACCCACAAACCAAGAAAATGATTTGAAGCTTTAATCAAAAGAAATGAGAAAAGGCTTCACATAGATGTGTCTATACCACTGGGAGATGATTCTCCTACGATTTCAGATTGCTATAAGACAAATTTGCTAGATTTTTCTTTCGTTTTTTTGTTTTGTTTTGTTTTTTTTCCTCCTGGGAGCATTTGAAGCCTAGGAAGAGAAAGCTTAAAATCACAGATGGACCCGTTCCTCCATGATAAATTTTGCAGAACTGAGTCTCCAGGAAGTCCAGCTGGTACCAGTTGCATTTACAGAAGGCATCCTCCTAAACATGGCAATTAATACTGTTCCCTTACTCCAAATTTCTGAAGAGACAAGGACAACAGGAAGACCCGTAGAAGTACAACCTACAAAGTTTATTAATCAGACTTCAAGAAAAATTATGATATTAGTTATAGAATCATATGATACTTTAGCTTGAAAGGGACATTAGGAGTTCTCTAGTCCAACATCATGCTTCTAGCAGGGTCAGCTATGGGATCAGACCAAGTTGCTCAGGGCTTCATACTGTTGGGACTTGAAAAAATTCGTTGAAAGTTTAAAAGATCTCACAGTTTTATCTCTACAACTTTGAAGTGGGACCCAGTATAGATCATTTAACAGAAAATCTTAACCTCAGCATAGGAGTGAATATTACATTTGACAGATGTCTTCCATGTCTAAGATCTGAAACACATGGAGGAATGGGAGGGAGAATAGAAAGAACAACACTCAGAATGCTTTCAGCTATGCCAGTTCCCCTTCAACCTTTACTCTCCCAGAATAAAGGAAAATGCCTTTATACAGATGTAGGTTGCTACAGTGTTTGATTTGGTGACTTGCAGTAAAAAGGGTGCCAGAAACCAAGAAGACATTTGCAGAAGTCAGTCTGTAGGAACTAAATTTTTAATGCTCATAATGGCTCCGATTTACATAGTATAAAGATAAATTTCATACCCAGGAAATCAGATTTCTTTAAGAGATGCTGAGTAAGCTTACTGTTGTAGAATACAGGCTGCATTCATCGCCATTAATACGTCTTTGCAGCCATGAGATTAAGTGAACAAGGCCTAATCCCAATAATAAAAATTAATCAGCAATCCACTAATGCTTAAGAGCACATTTTCTTCTGGCTGGTTTGCGGTAAGTAGCTCAATGAGAAACTGATGCTCAGGAAAACTGAGCTGACACTTTGTGCTACTTAATAATCACAAGACAAAATTGTTAAACACACAGAAATGTTTCTTGAGAGAGCTAATGCACCTGTTTAGCAGAAGCTAAAGGACTTATTGGAATACATGCCTTTTTGTGAATTTGCTCCAAAATAGGGCAGCCTGTTGCATGCTATCTACTTTTGTTTAACTCTTGCTGTGAATATCAGCATGTAGTAAGTGAACTGAAATAATTCATGTATTTTATGCACCCAGGATTTCCACGCTGGGTATTAAGATACAGGAACTAATATAAATCAAAATTTATCTCTGTCCTTCAGAGATTTTCCAGGGCAGCTAAGCCCATAAGACAAAGTTAAATTTAAAACCTGTGTTAGCGCTATAACAGTTAATGATTCAACTTTTTAACACTGTTCTTAATACTGTCAAAAATTCTCAGATACTCAGCTAGAAGGAAGGTTCCCTGGCCCAAATCCTTCCTTCTTTTGTTATAGACATTGATATGAAATACTAGCTACTGTCACTAAAATATGAATCCTATGCCACTACAAAATCTTTTCAAGGGTGGTCTCAGCCTTGCAGGTAATTTCCTTGCAGGTCATTCCCCCTTGCTTGTAACAAAGTCAAAATAAAGGTGTGTTAGAAAAATGGTTTACTGTGAGATTAAGATGTTTTCTAGACTAACTTGAAAATTCCTCTGTTCCCTCTCTCTTAATTCCCTCTTCCTCTGATAGCATTTATTATTAATTGTGACTCATTTTTTATGCATGGCTTATTACCTAGTTTGAAGGGTATTTAAAAGATACTACAGGGAAAAAAATTAGCTATGTAGTATATCTATTTCACAACCAAGTGTGACTTGGACATCTGACCCTTTCATCTAGTCTCTTGATAACCAGGTTCTGTGCTCCAAGCACAAGAATTCATGAAATGTGACCACAAGAATTATGACTGCTGCTATGTTCCCTCTGAACTGCCTACTGTCCGCACCCATCCCTTCCCTACACCTTAGCCGTATTTCTTTGTCAATCATTTCTTGAATGCACCTCTGATGGTAGGGCATCATCAGAGTCAGGCCCACTATTGAAGAAGGCAGGCAGCAGGCAATTCTATTAACCATGCATTATCATCCCAGTTTTGAGGCAAAAAGACAATTGACCCACACAGTTAGAACAGTGTTATTGCAGCATCCCTCTTTTAAAAAGGGAAATATACTTTTCCCAAGAGCTGTCCAAGTGTGAAAGACTATTTTGCCTTCATAAGGAAGCAGAAGAGGTCAAGTCATACCTGTTCATTGAAAAGGCAAAATCATGCTTCACCAGCTTCAACAGTTTTCTTCCCGTCCTCTCATACAGTGTCTGCTTTCTGTGTTTTTAATTCATTACCTACAGCATCCATCCAGGAGTGATGTGGAAAATCTTTCTGCCTTCCCTTTCAGCTTTCTCCCCTCTTACAAATGAGACACTAAATGCAATCAGCATCCTTATATATCTATTTAGTGCTGAAATTATATATAAGAACCAGCAACTAAGGAAGTGATTGTTGAACCCAGCTTGAGAAAGAAGTCTGCAAGGCATTTAACTGGTGGCATTTAATCTATAACATGAGTGAAAGATGTTATCTTCTATCTTTTCCTCTCTTTCCCATTCATAAGAGTTGAAAGTGCCCTCTCCCTTGGATTCCTCAGAGACAGATCTTACTGACTGAGTGATACACAAGAGTGTCTTCCTCTGACATATAGTGCAGGTATGCCACAGCATAATCCACCATCACCAGCCCACTAAATAGATGCTCAATGTCTAGGGTGCTTGACTTCCAATATATCTTTTTCAAAGCACACTAAAGCAAGCAGTCCAGTGCAGCAGCAATTCTTTTCTTCAGAAATCTGGGTTTGTATCTGCCGCTAGGAAAAGACTAGTTCCCTTTGAAGTTTTTTATATAACATTTGTATGGTGTAAAAGCACAGAATATTTAAAAATATCCTTTTTTAAGTTTTGCCTTGCTGCAGACAGTCCTGGTGACTGAGGCAGTGCCATATGTGCACTAGCAGTTTAGACCATGGGCCCCTCTCTCCCACATCATGGCTCTGTGCTCTGACCAGTGATGACTTAAGAAAAACCAAACACATCACCATTTTCACTCAGTTTGTGAATATAGAATGGGGAAAAAGCTCAAAAAAACCCCAAACTACTGAGATTTTGGGGGATCTTGGGGTCAGTCACTCTTGCTGCTTGATGATTTTCAGCTGATGAATCTTTTGTCAGAAAAAATCAAACATGAAAACTTAGAATTTGCTACAGTAGCCATCTATGTCCATCCAGAGCAAAAAATAGTCTCTTCTTGATGCTAAACCAAGCTTATCTAGCTGGCATAAGAGTATGTACAATACATTTCTCACCTACTTAATGCACCTCAGATCTCACCTGTTGGGAGCAGTGTATAAGGGCTGCTTCTGCTTCCTGTATAGCAGTACTACACACCAGAAAATGGTCTGAAAATGTTTACCACATCTTATTCTTGCATCAAAATTAACAAAGTTTTAACACATTAATGCTATATTAGTGTAGTGAAAGTATGTGTGTCTATACGGATGATGAGTTGTACATACATTTTTAATAATTTTTTTTTCTAATGTCAGCATTGGGAATGGTGCCAGTTACTGCATTTAAAAGGACATTTTAAAAGGCAGTTAATTAGTTCTCACCCAGTGTTAAAAGTGACTCCGTAATGCCTGGGCTTTGTTCCAGCAAATAATGATTCTCTGTACCCAGTCACACCTCTATAAGCAGTCCCATATAGGTAGGGATGCTGTCAACAGAACTGAAATAAACAGACTGTTTACTACTTTATCTAGCAGTTTGGATAAATAAAAAAACCCAACAAATATCTTGAAGGTGAGAAAACTTACAAACTGAATTGCATAGATAATTGTTCAAACACATTGTTCAAACAACCCTGTTAAAATTATTTCAATAGGGGTGCTCTGTTCACTTTTGGAAAATGAAAAATACATGTTGTTTAGTGACATCTTAGGTTAAATAAACAGAAATAAAGTCACACGCACGCCTCCAACCATCAGTTTTCTGGTAACAATTTGTAGTGGAAAAGAAAGGATTCTGAAATATGATCTCAATGTTAATGGCAACTGTAGTTTGTTCCTCCTATACCCTGCAGCTGACTACAGATCATAGTGCCTTAGAGTTCAGCAAGAATGGAGAACATGGTTCAACATGGGATATGGCCATCTCAGATCTCCAGATGAGAAAAGAGAATTAGAGACACAAGCCTGGACTATTGCTCCTTGAAATGTTACAGCAACACAGTTGGGTCAAAACTATCAGATTTCAGGTACAGATGCTATTTCATTGGGAAATTTTTAGTTTTCCATTTACTTGGTTTGAAATTCTTGAATTATCCCTGAAAGTATTCTTTGTATCTGCTGAGCTGCTTCTCACAGGCATACAAAGCTCTGCCCATCATAATAAATATTTCATTTTTTATAATATTTTATGAGCCACCCTTATCGGAGCAATGAATTGCTCCAAATATTAACTTGATTTATTGTGAAACAGTTATTTTTGTAGCATAAATGCTGAAAAAAATGATGACACAGTAGGAAAAGCTATTCTTATATTCCATATTTACCCTTTCCTCAGTGAAGTCAGAGATAGAGCTATAACCCAGAATGTACTAGATGAAACAATATAACTTTGAGCTATATTTGAAAACAGTGGTTCTAATCATATTTGACCACAGGCAACAGTACTGACACAAAATGAGCAGTAAGCAACATCATCCTTCACTTCCTCTGAAAGTCCGGGTTTTATTTTTATGTTCTTAATTTCCTATGCCCACAAGCAAGGCTGAAAAGTTTTGTAGGCAGCACATTGTGTGTGACCCTAGGATAGAGAACGGTGTATTTAATATTTCCCCAACATACATCAAAAGATCACTTATGCTATTTCTTAACTTGCCAACTCCTCTTTGTTTTTAATTTCTCATCCCAAAAGTGATGAATTATAACTTTCCATATTTCTATTGAGAGACAAGGCTAAGAATCAGGGGGAAGAAATAAGGTCATGTACTTGGTGCACTTCATACAAAGATATGGCTTGTAATTAACAGCTCTATTTCAGTACTGAAAGTACTGAAAAAAAGTCAGTTTTTTCTGGTGTTTTTTTTTACAGTTATCTCTAAATACACAAAAGGAGTGTTTTCCTTTACAGCAATGTAACACTTGAATAGTCTTATAAAACAATATAATCACCCTGGCTCAGCAGTAATGTTACCAGATCTATCTACAGACTCTTGGTATAGGTAAATTTAAGAACAAATGACACAACTATTACAAGCACCTTTTGCATGGTTGTGAACAATTGCTTATCTGAAAATGGATTCAGATGTTTGTTTTTTTCTTTTTTAAGATGCTCTGTTGGTTCTTTGCTGGAAATAAAAATTTCAGTCTGAGAGAAGTAGTTCAAAACCACCCTTGCTCTTCTGCTGTGTTAGGTGGAATTGTGTCCTGAAATTATAAAGCAGAGACCTTGGGTAAGAGTCTCTGTGCAGTTACAAAGCTGAAGTGAGAGAAAGAGGAAAAAAAGAGACAAGATGATTAAAGGGTTTTCTTAAGAATATAAAAAATACTTAGGATCAAGAGAAGTCCATCATGTTATCTACCAAATCCAAAATTCATACCTGCAAATGATTATGTGGTACATGGATCATAACATCTGTGTATGCTGTGATATGGCAAAATAAAAAAACAGTGTACACACAATCACATGATACGTAATAAATTGATTACTTTATGAAAGAAATAATATGACAGGACTGTTGGTTATTCAAAAGACTGCACCTGGTGACTAAGTGTCTTTTATGTTCACTTTTCTTAAGCCCCCTTTTACTCGTTAGCTCACAAAATGGAAATAGCTTTAACAGGATGAACCATTGGACACTACTTGCTCCTGAATTATTTTCTTTTCTACTCTAAGATATTTGCTTCACTTGGCTGGCCTAGGAAATACGAACTGGATGTGTCTCTCATTGCTCAGGCCACAAACAGCTGATACGCAAGATTTATAGTGTGTCTGAAAAGGGGAAGAAAATCTTCTGAAAACCTTGAGGAAAAAATAATGGAGCAAATATAGAAACTGTGAACACTGTAAAAATGTATTAAAAATGGTAAGAGCAATGCCACTGAGATAAAACTTTCAATTTTCAAAGTTATTTTGACAGAAAAATATGAGATTTTCTGAAAGTTTTATGAGTTCTACAAACAGTAGAAATGTTTAAATGTATGGAAAAAAGCAATGTAAAATGTACAACAGAAAGGTGGAAATCATTATAGTTAAAATTAGTGTGCAATTTCTGCTATAGGAGTTTTAAAACAATTTAAATCTTAGGCTTGAGGGAGCTTATATATTCAATTTTTCTTCCTGATTACAATGCGTTTCAGAAAATGTGAGCAAAGTATGGAAACATATTCTTTAGCTGTTCAAAGAAACAATAAGGAGCTTATTTCATTGCTCGAGTTGGTATATGTAATATTTATCTTTAAATATACCTAGGGTCATAGGCTCTGAAAAATTACTCATAGATTTCACAAAAGTATTTTCTAACAAATTCCTTTATTCTGAGTATTTCTATCTCTTTCAGTTACCTTAAAGGAACAGTATTGTGCATATTTCCTAAAGGAAGATCACAATAGCATACAAAGAGGGGAAAAAAAGAGGATAATTTTAAAAAATGCTTCCTTTGCCTGTGTATGTGAACAATTATACCTAGTGAACTTGTCTGCATTCACCTCTCCTAGGGGAGATTAAAAACATGAAATATTTCATGATGTGAAAACATTTTCTGACTTAACACTGTAGAGGGATCACTTATACTTCTAATAAATCTACTCCTGTTGTCTGACTTACGCTTCTCATCTTTTCAGACTTGACGATGTCAGAGTTCTTTTCCAACCTGGTTGATTCTATGATGATTCTATGATGTAAATATAATTCACTACAAAAAAAAAAATGTGCTAAAATAAAGCAATACTCATTTTAGTGACCTAATGGATGTGAATACGAGGAGGCAATGAAAGCTTACATCACTGAGTGTGAACTGCAAGGGCTGTATACAGCACACAGAATGAGATGTCAACACAGATAGGATTTCATCATTGATTTCTAGTGATAACTTCTTCAGAATTTAAAGAATATCCAAACAAAAGGATATTATTTATTTTTTAACATGAAGTCACAAACTACTAGAAAATAAAAAGATTAAATTATTGTGTTCTAAGCAAAGGTAAATGTCAAACCAGAAAATTTAGACCAAACAGAACTTCTTCCTTACAAAACACTCAATAAGAAGTCTATCTTTCATGGGTGTCCTTGTCCCTTCTCCCATATTTTGGCTATGCCTTATTTTTTTTTTTTTTACTCATAAAAATAATAAAGCATCTCTTCCATTGCTCTGGAAAAACACTGTACAATCATCAGAGAAAGCTGACTGTGCCAAGGAAAGCTGCATCAAAATATTGCAATATAATATTTTATGTTTCTCAAAATACTCCCAGATGTTTAAAATAAAGGAAAAAACCCACATTTTTCCCCATCTAAGATATTAACGTAATTGTGTAAAAGCAGTAGGTTTAAGATATCCAGAGAAAAAGTGAAATTTTAAAATCAGTGATTTTCTCTAAAATCTAACACTAAAATGGTTACTGAGCAGAGAATGTGTTTATTCCTCACATCATTATAACTATTTCAGTGATAATCAATTTTGCAAAAGAAAAACAAGCAAAGATTTTAACAAGACTGCTGTTAACTGTGCTGGAAAAAAACTAAGGCATCAAAACCTTACTGCTAAAGACTGGCCTAATTAACGGGCCAATTTCATTACTACAGGTTTTCAAATCTGTTATATTAATTAAGAAACAAAAGGAGACAAACGGCCTGCAAAGAGACATGTTTGCCTTCTGGCCTGCAAATGAGCACTGGTAATCTGTGTAATCAATACCAAGAAACTCACTGGAATTAATGCCCAACCTCACAGCTTTCTGCACCAGCTCCTTCATTTACCTGACCTTTCAGGTAAATGTATCTTGTGCTTATCAAATGACTAACTTGCACCTTTCATTACTTTAATCATTGACCTGAAAAAAGTATGTAAATTTCAGCCTTTCTAAGACCACAGTTTGATATATCCATAATTTCAGTATAGAAAAGGTGTGTCAGAATCTTGATGACTGGGAAATGGTCAGGCCTTAGGAAAACTAAAATTATATTTTTCACTCTGCCAGCTCTAGCAGTAGTAGGGCTGATGCTTAGTGTGCCCCAGAAGAGACTTTACATGTTATGTATAACACTTCCTGATATAAAAGACACATACACTTGGCTTGAATGGCAATAAATGTAAAAGTCATGATTCAAATAGAGATGTGTGAATCAGGAAAGTAGAAGTTCTTTAAGTTTGCATGACAACCCTCTCCAACACTCCCATATCCTTTTCCATCATGCAGCTTTCTAGCCTCTCTGCCCCAAGCCTGTAGTGTAGCATGGGGTTGTTGTGACCCAAGGGCAGGACCTGGCACTTCATTTTATTGAACCTCATACAACTGGGCTTGGCATATCGACCCAGCCTTTCCAGATCTTCTCTAGATCCTTCTTAGAGATGAGGGAGTTTTACTTTCAGACAATCAAACACGTAAAAACTAGAAACAGCCTTTTTCTTTACCCCCATTTGAGTGGCGCAGAAGTCTGCAACTCTACAGAACCTGCTTGTATACTCAACTGCCCATGAAAGGGGAGATCTGTCACACCAAGCTTACCAGAAGAAGTCTAAAACGAGAGCTTCCTAAAACAAGAAAATAATGCACAGGTTCTTCTAATAACACCAATCTAGAAGGCAGTATGAATGGGCAAATTGGTTTGAATAAAATAAGAAAATCTCAACTGTTTTATAAAACTAAATGAGCTTTCTTGAACTTCAAGTTACCAGAAACAAGAAGGAAAAAATCCGGAAAAGCAACAAAAACATCTGCTTTAGTAAGACTTGCTAAAAAAATGTAGAACCAACAGATTTTTTTTAATGAAGACTACGAACAATCTAGCAGTTTCTTACTCTCAATTAGTCATACCCAAAATGGCTAGTTTTGATACAGTAAATATAAGTGAGACCAAATTTCAGGTAAACTTTCCCTCTATGTTTCATATACATACATGTGTCTGTGAAGTGAGGGCACGTCGTTCCATTGATACTAGTGAATTTAATGATGGAAAATCAATCAGGGCTCTTTCTTTTGTTTGTTTGTTTTGTTGTTTCAGTGGTATTTTGTTTCCTTAATTTGTTGTTGTTGTTTTATTAGTAGTAGTTCAAAGCTGTGCCGAGGAGGTTGGAACTTGCCATTAAGAAGTATTTCTTTATTGAGAGTGTGCTCAAACACTGGGACCACACTAGAGAGGGGGTTGATGACCCAAGTGAGTATTTAAGATGCTTTTTCAACAATGCCATTAACAACAAGTTTCAACTTTTGGTCAGCCCTGAATTGGTCAAGGAGTTAGACTAGGCGGTTGTTGTAGGTCCTTTCCAACTGAAATATTCCATTCCATTCTAATCTAAAAGTAAGCATTAAAAGTTTTTATATAAAAATAAGCATTAACCCCTCAAACACTAATTTATCATTATTGTATAAAATTAATGAATTATACCCCCCAAACCCACTAACTCTAGTAAAAAATTGTTGACATGATTTGGGATAACTAAAGGTCAGGAATCACATTATGGTCAAGAACGGTCTCTAGAGAACATCATCTTGAAAGCTTGAGCTCATGGTCCCTTAACCCTTTGCAAGCCTCTTGCAACTGAAACATAACTTTAATCAGGAATTCTGCGTATGCATCTTCTTGATCTTTCTCTCCTCTCCAGAATGTAATATAAGGCTTGATATTTATGTAGAAAATGCCAATATTATTTCTTTAAATTTGCTATGCAATATACTTCACACAGAAGTACTATATGACACTTGCAAAAACAATTAATATGTTGAAATTATAGTGTTCTCCCTATCTTTAGTCACATGCTCCTATATTGTGTACAAAGATTAAGATTGGATAGAATGAGCAATGGAAGTTTTGATCAAGAGAATAACAAACTAAATTCAAACCACATCTTTTGTCCACCCTCATGTGGAGTCAACAATTCCCAGCACATCCTGCTTTTCATTCATAGTAGTCTCTTCCACTTTCATAGCAGAACTCCTGAGTTCACACAATATACTCAAAGGCAGCACATGACAGAATTACTTCATTATTTTATTAAAACATATCCTAAAAATTTTCTGTAAAACTTGGTTATTTTTGTAGAGATCTTGTAATCCCAAACTACTGAAATTAAAAATATGCTTTTTTGTCTTTTTCAGCAATTTTTTACCTTCTTTGTTCATCAAAAAGCATTTTCCCTGGTGAATTGACCACAGATGACTCATGCCTCTCAAAGATATTTGACAGAAAGATGCCAAAGCAGCTTACACTTTCCAATACAAAAAATGATGATAAAATTCCAGGGTTGAGAGCACTCAGAGATTCTAGGGGAAGATATTGCATGACATACTCAAACAGAAACCTACAGATAGCAGAAAGCAGTTTGTACAAAGCTGAGTTTTCCATAAAGTCACTTGTTCCATTATTGCTCTTTTTATGGAAGGAGATAAAATAAGATCCTCCTTACATTCACTAAAAAAACAAAGCTAAAACAAGTTAAAGAGTCAGAAACTGACAGTAACAAGAAGCTGTAAATTATGTGCCCCCATTGTAAAACATCACTTAGATATTCCATTGATAGAGAATACCATGAGATGCTGCTCAGTTGCTTAATTACATCCAAAAAAACCAGGGATCTTCAAACAAGTCAGTAATTATTAAAGTTTCACTCATGATTTATTATTGTTTTGATTATATTGTTTTGACATGTTTTCATTCCAAATGGTAATGAAACTAAAAGAAAAAAAACTTCTCTGCAGGATTGTTTTTTTTTTTACAGCATATTTTGAAGCTGGGGATTCCAAGTTACTTTAAAAACATACTAAATTCACACTAAAAGTTGACTACACCTTCCCCAAATTTAGATCAAAACCAGACACAGTGCATGTATAAACTGAGAAACATAAAAGAATCATCAACTGTATTGTTAGGATACATTTAGTCACAATGCTGCAATTAACTTTTTTTAACCAAGTTCTTCTAAATAAACAGTTTTCAAACAAATTCTTTTTAAGTTAAATATGTATACTTGAGACAGCGCAAGAAGTACAGTAGTAATTTAATATTGTTTCAAGCTTATTGCTTTTTTGTGGTGTTATTTGGTACTTGTAACCATGTGTTTAAATATCTTATGTTTCTTAATATCAGTTGGTCAAGAACTGCATAAGGCATTGCAAAAGGTGAGATGGAGACCAACAGCAAACAGACCAGGGATGGTTACTTGGAGAGACTTGCATTTGTAGAGCATCAGAGAGACAAAGGATCTCACACATGAGAACAAAGTATTTAATACTAATTCTAAAATCTGTTTACAAAAATTAATTTGGCAGCCTACTTTTTTTAGATTCAACACTGGAAACAGAGCTTGATTAAAACAGTTTGAAAGAGCTAGAAGTCTGAATTCAGTCACTTCTCAATGAGAAAGTGGTTTCGTGATTTTTTTTAAAGAGAATCTGAGCAAAGGAACTGTGTTTCTTTGTCATAATTCAAAGTAATGCTTCTGTTATCAGGCCAGGTCTTATGACTTTGCAAATAACTTTTAGCGCATATATATTCCATTCTTGAGGTCTGGTAGGTAAAATACTTACTATTGCATACACAGTATAAAGCCACCTTTCAATACCTGTGGAAAATCAAAAGCTGATAGAAGATTTCACAGGTCACTTGGAACTAGTTTATATAATATTGATCTGACTTATAAAATAACTCAGGTAACACCAGAATAGTGGACTAACACTAATCTGTATTCACTCACCACTTCACTTTTTAATTCCTCTCATGAAGTTCTAATATTTTCTATTCTTAATCCTGGAAGTTAAAAAGGGAGAGAATAACAGTAATTTACTAAAGAACTGTCATCACTTTCCTATTTGAGAAAAACTGAGTGAAGTTTGCCATTGAGACAAACCAAAGATGAAAGTAGGCTGATTTGAAATGCAAGGAATAAAACAACAGTTCTATGACAACTTTAGGCAAAATTTACACTTGCCTTGCTTATCCACAAATGAACATGACTGAATTCCCCAGGAGACTGCATAACTCATATTAGCACCCAGCGAGGTGAATTCCCGTACTTACATGTGAGGCAGCAGATTTAACAACAGCAAAACCCTGTATGACCATTAGCAGTACGGTCACTGTGTTGTCACAAGGTC
This sequence comes from Pipra filicauda, assembly GCF_003945595.2. Classification (NCBI taxonomy): domain Eukaryota; kingdom Metazoa; phylum Chordata; class Aves; order Passeriformes; family Pipridae; genus Pipra; species Pipra filicauda. The sequence goes on along the minus strand of NW_024103862.1, from coordinate 53,882 downwards.
TCATCCAGGCAGACTTGACTAATGTTCCACCAAAGAAAAGAGAACTATGTGGACTGTTCACCCATCTCACTAAAGTTAAAAGAGAGATTTTAATAAAGCAAGTGGGAAAAGGAGCCTTTCTGTGTATATGCATGTATACATTTGGAGCACTGGAACTGAATTATAAATCAAAGATGTATCAGTAAAATGTCATAGCAAGAAAGCGTGCTATAAAGTTGTGTCTTTTCAATAAATCAGAGACTAGGGAGACTAGGGACTTTTTGCTAGTGAGGAAGTGACTAAAATATCAGCTAGGGACGAAAAATATAGCTCTTTATCACTACAGACCTCACATGTTAACTGACATTTTTTCAACACCCCTTCTAGCCTGGTATGATGAGTAATCCAGATCCCCTCTGAAGCTAGACTTTTACTTACAGAAGGATATTTCCGTTCATCCTATTTTTCCCTCTAGTTTTTGATGAGTATTCTAAAGAACTTATTTGTAATGAAATATCCCAGTCTCTACTACTCACTTTGTTAGAACCTTATTGGTTTAGTGTCTTCTTCCTACAAAGTTGTTCAAGCATAAGAGGAAAGAGGACTGATTTCTTCCTTGATGTTTGCCTTTTTTGCCTGTCTCATCACTTGCTTCCCCCCACGCCTCCCCCAAATACTTCACAAAAACAGAACTCCAAAGGCAACTCCACCTGCACAACTGAAGAAGGTACTGGAATCCCAGGCTAGCTCTATAAGTGAATACTGAAACACATTGGTACTGATACCAAGAGAGTATGTATGAAACCTTGAATTCTCTGTCATAATACATCAAGAGTATCCATTAATTCCATATAAACAAACTAAAATACACTGTCAGTAGCTAAGATGTGTTCCCCAGGATGCATACTCATTGAAACCTTTCACCAGTATGGCTGAAGTAATAGGAGTGGCAATGCCTGAGTTTTCAGAAGATCAAACTGTCACCTGACTGCAACAACTGTAGCTTGTCTGGTTTACAAGGAGGCCCACTTTATTTTACTCTTATCTCTGCTAGGTTTGCCACACATTTCCATTGCCTCGTTACCCCCTGCCTATAACACAAATGCTCATCAGCTCCTAGGCATCTCTGGATCATACATGTGAACAGAACTCTCTCTGAATCTTCTCCAGTGCATTTGTACACTTAATTCAGATCCTAGTGGTCTGCATCATTTCCTTTTTTATATACAATACTATCTCAGACTCTTTCCCCAAGACATTCTTCTGAAAACGTCTAACTTTCAAGTTACAGTGCACCTCCCTCAAATGTTCTTCAGTGTTTATGATCACTTTCTGATTTGATGGTTTCATGTGTCTGAATTATACTGGTCAAATAATTTTCCAAGTAAGCAGCACTACAAGACGCTCTTCTTTGTGTCCATCTGTTAGGAAAGAACAGTCTGGTGTACGGACAGAGCAATGTCAAAGAAAAGAGCCTTCTGTCAATACCACTAATTTCTGGTTTTACTCACTCGGACACCATATCCATAATATTCCAGACAATGCAATTTTAGGCTGACTGGCTTTCTTCCTCCCCAGAGAGTTATTCAAACTAGAGTTGTCTTTAGTTTTATGTACAATTCCTTATGCAGAATAATTTATGCAAAATGTAGGGATGTCATATCCTTAAAAAGAATAATTTGATTTCCTGGTAACATATAAGGAAGTTTAGGATTGAAACTTTCAGTGAAAATTTTTTCAGAGAGTTATCTTACCTGTAGAGCATATAGGCTTTTAGCAAAAGAAATTAAAATTCACTTTTTCTGTTCTGGCAGTTCTTGAACAACTCACTACCTGCAATGACTTCTTTATACCATGGACTTATCCAGACCAATAGGCTGCAAAACTGGAGAGGTTTTGATTGAGTGACTATACTAGAAAGTACTTTGCAACTATTTACAAGACAGAGAACCTGAGCAGGAATTTTTTGATACTAAAAATAAGTTCTGGAGAACATCACAGTATCTAAGCGTGGTTCATCTTGGCTGGACTCCAGGTGCCCACCCAGCCACTCTATTACTCCCCATCCCAACTGGATAGGAGAGAGAGAATAAGACGGAAAAGGACTCGTAGGTTGAGATAAGGCAGTTTATAAAGCAAAAGAGTAAGTTTGCACGAGCAAAAGCAAAGCAGAAAATAACAAGGATAATTCTCTACTTCCCACTAGTAGGCAATGTCCAGCAACTTCCTGGGAAGCAGAGCTTCAGCAGGCAAACACTGTAAACAACGACTGCTGCCACTTCCTCCTCTTTCCCTTAGCTTTTATATCTGAGTTGACATCATATGGTATGGAATATCCCCTTGGTTAGTTTGGGTCAGATGGCCTACTTGTGCCCCTTCTCAGGATCATGCCCTTGATGGGGAAGGAATGTTGGAGAGACAGTGCTGATCCTGTGTCAGCACTGCTCAGCATAGCTACACCACCAGTATGTTATAAAAGCCTTTCTAGCTAACAATGTAAAACACAGCACTGTGAGAGCTGCTATGGGGATATGAATTCCATCTCAGCCAGACCCAATACACTAAGTTAGTGCATGTCCAAGTGCATGCTCATTTCTGAAGGTTATTAGAGAATGACAATGTCACTTATACTGAAACTGCTCGCAGAACGTTGAGGAGAAAGTAGTTAAGACAGTGATGAAACATATTCCTTGGGCCAAGTACTGCACGTCTACATGCTACGGAAATTTAATGGGAACTGAGCTGGCAGGAAGACTTCCAGTCTAGTTGATAATTTAAAAAAAATCCACAGTAAATAATGATGAATATTCTCCCCTCTAGCCCCCCATGATATTCTGAAACAGATCATCTTAGAAACTACTTTGATAAACATCACTTACAGAGAACAGACAAAACAATGAAGCCACTGCATAACACTGTACTGCCAGCTATCTGTAATGCGTACAGTCAGAATTTCTGACATACCTCAGAAGAAACAAGGTATTTTGGAAATACATTACTGTGTTTATGAGATGTAAAATGTCAGCACAGCACCATACACCACCGCAGCACACGAATGTGTAAAAATATAATGTATAATTTCCCTCGAAAGTGCTAATTTGCATGCATAGATACTTCAGTTGCGGTAGGAGGTCTTCTCTATCCGAGCAGAAATATGGCTCAACCTCAGTGGCATGGAATTCTTTGGTAAACTTTATAACCTCCTCCCGAACTCTGGCTGTCAGTAAATAGCTTTTCAGAATGACAGTTTAAATCAAGAAAATGTCACATGCGTATAGTAACAGGTCTAATTTTGTCTGTAAATTGATGCCTGCGGTTTTCAGAAACACAGTAAATTGCTGGCGATTTAAAATGAGTCTCGCTGCAAGGATAACTTACTTTTGCACATTTAACAAAACAGTCTTAAATTATTCATGCATATCATTCAGTGTTTGAGCAATTTTAAGAGTCATTGATTTTTAGGAACCTGAAAATCCGACTTTTTACTCGATAAACATAAATCTTATATTTGACTTTTACTTCTCAAATAGAAGACTGAAAGTCTATCCTGGTACATTTTAGGACTCACTCATCAAGCATAAGTAGCCATTTTTTTTTTTTTCAAACACCCAACAAATACAATGGTTTAGACTGTATAGTGCTTCGGATACCTCAGGGTCACGGGTATCTACAACGTGGTGATCCAGAACACTACAGCACCCATGTCCCTTTTAAAAACACAGTGAAGTCAAGGTTGTCTTTCATGAGTCAAATACCTAAGCAATGGCTGTCTGGAAAGTGAGGGATAAAAGAAACACACAGAGGTAAAATACAGAGCTCGTTGTGAAAAGCAATGGCATGTGTTGGTGCACAGTACTTTATGGAAAAAGAGCATCACAGCAAACTTTCTTCTACCTCGGTAGATGGATGAGGTGGGACTGCAGATGGAAGAGGTATGGTCTATTTAAGGAAGGACACAGTAGGAAAAGTCCTGTATACACACTCTGCTGCCCTTCCCAGCATTGCCACTGAGGCAACGTCTTCAAAGGAGAAGCTCCATCCTAACCCATGAGAGGCCTGTGTGAAACCTGTGACTGCATTGCTGAAAACACATTGTTGATGTCAAGTTAGCATTACATCACTGCCCTACAGAGGTCTTCCACCTCAGAAAAGGAAACAAAACCCACTCTCTCCTTTATGGTTACTTTGCACACAAGAGTATTGCTTTTCATTAAATAAATGACTGAGATAACATGGCAAAATTTTTGTCTAATCTGTATGATCGGGTTTTCAATGCATTTTCCTTTAGCCATGTCAGTTCAGCAGAAAGTCAAGAATTTTGAAATTTTAACAACATTTCACAAAATGAAAACCTACTTCTTTCACCTAAAAATTGTATCTACCAACAGCCATAGGCATAGAATAATAATACCATAGGCAGCAAGTACTGTGCAAGTATTGAAATACTATATTTTGTTTGCAGTACTATGAATAGTTATTATGTAATACCTTTTGTTCATCATCTTGCAACTTGTAAACCCCTGTGGTTTCTTCATCTACAGTGCAACCTGAATTAAACAGCCACTCAGTGGACTGACAAAATAAACTATTAAGGCAAGTGGAATTACAAGTAAAATGGAGTGATAATTCTGCTAAAAAGAACACAAGCCTGTGAAATATTAAATCATACTTATTCGATGCACCAACTTATTTTACTGTTGGCAAAACACTTAAACACAGGAACACATTTATATTTCCATGTTAATAAAGGGACTCAAAATGCAAGTACTAAACTAAAAGACAAGCTATGTCAGAAAGATTATTTATTACACTGTTCACAGTCTTGGTGACGTGATGTAGCGGGACAAACTGTAATGGCTGTGCCACATAACATAAGAAGCAACATATTGTGCACTCTTTTTCACACAAACCTAATACTAATACTAATAGACTACTAATTTCTTTGGCCCTGAATCCTACTGGGGTTCTAAGGATGGCTTTAATACTCAGTGATTTTTATTCTATTCTATAAGGAGTATATGTTTTTTAAAACACTCAATATTTCAGAAATGGACTGAAAAAGTAAACTAAGGCAGATGCTTGCTTAAAAAAAAAAAAGAAACATTAACACAAATTTCACACATCTACATATCCTTCTCTGACTTTTTCTGACTTAAATTCCTTGAATTTCTCTTACCTCATGTTATGTATTGGGAGAAGTTACAAAGCAAAAGCACAACAGAGTCACGGAAGAGTTGCCACAGTAATATATACAAGATCAGTACAAGCAAATGCAACCTAGATGACTTGAAAAGGCTGTTAAGAGATACTATTAGACAATGTTGTAATGTGCAAAATATACAAATGGAATAATATAGATAGACCAATACATGAGCAATTATTTAATACATTGTATATCAAATCTTAGCATTTCAACTTTATTGCACAGGACAAGATTTTTGTACTTGATGAATTCTTAGGGTTTGTTTTAGCTTTTATATTAAAGCCCCCTCCCCTTCCCAAACTTTATATATGAGAAGGGGAGAGGTCTATAGATCGCCTCTTATTTTAATGCTGATTCTGCAACTACTTAAATGCATAGTAAGCAAGTGAGTAATGTTATTGAGTTTAATGAGATTACTCATGCATTTTAAGTTAATTTTGTGTCTGAAACAACAGAAAAAAGCCCCATACAGAGATCTAAGTAGTAGGAATACACAATGTTATAGGACAAGAACCACTGTAATTTGCACACACCACCCACGTGCTTTAGGCTATAGTAGCTCATTGGGTGTGTGATGCTCTTGTCGTTCTGAAGCAGAGGCTGTGCATATTAAGAAGACAGAAAAGACTTCTCAGTGAAGGAAAATACATTTGTTCAGGGAGAGTACAGACAGAATGGCTGTAGAAGCTTTAGGTGGACGGCACATGGAGTTTCAGGGGTTAATAAGTCAAGGACTATTCCAGGTTCATAACTGTGATGCTTGGATGAAGGACAGAGACTGTGATGCAATAAAAAATTATCTCTTTTTCTGTGGTCTTTCTTCTGGTTTCACCTAAAGACAACAACTATAGACTTTCTAATGAGAGGTTACAGCAATGTTTCTCTCTGTCCTCTATTCTGGTTACCTATTTTTCACGTGTAACAGCACAGATATACAAGAATTTAATTATGAAAGATTTATCCTTTGGGATCATTTCTGCAGTCAATGGGTAAAAAAGCTTTCAGTGTCAGGCAAACACACACATATACCGATTGTGTCAGCCTGTTCCTCAAAAAAAAAAACCCAAACCAAAACCAACAAAAAACCAAACAAAAAAAAAAAACAAAAAAAAAAAAAAACAAAAAAAAAAAAAAAAAAAAAAAAAAAAAAAAAAAAAAAAATATGGAGAGTAGTTTTCTGTCAATATAAATTAGAATATATATAGTAGAGAATCTTTAATGAAGAAAAATAAGTCAGGTAGAATCCATGCTAGCAAGGTTAATGACAGTAAGAAATTGTTCATTAGGTTTATTAGGAACAAGAGAAAATATAGAGATGACCTAGACCCACTAATAGATGTTTACTGTGAATTCTTTAAAGAGGCATAAAGGCAGACACCTTTAATACATGCTTCTGTTCTTTTTTCTTAGTAAAGAACAATAACAAGAGGAAGAAGAAGCAGTTTTTAAGCTTGGTAAGAGATCTACCAATTTCTAAATTGTATGCAGTCTTTAGGCCTGGACAACTTGCAATCACACAAAAGCTTTGGATGTTGAGATCCATGAATGCAAATAAGTTAATTTTTAAAAAATCTCTGGAACTGCATGAGAATGAATAATTTTAAAACCTATATAAGGTTCAAAAAATGCACATGCATTGTTTCAAGGACTGTTAATCTAGCTTTAGTCCCAAAGTAAACAGAAGAAAGATGACTTAAAAACAGATGATTGAGAAAAAGCAAAAGCAGCATAATTTATGTCAGTCAGTAAAATATCTTAAGACATTAGGATCTGTTAAACAAACTCAATTTCATTGCTTTAAGAGGTAAAAGTTGAGTTGATAGAAGCAGCTGCAAGAAAATCTTAGACATCTATAAGGCATTCACAAAACATTCTTACTGAAAAAAATTGAATGGCAGTACATTTTAATGGACCGAAATTTAAATAGATTGAAAACTAGCTAATTAACATAGTTATCAATGGAAAATCATAGCTGAATAAGAGTCTTTCTAGCAGGACTCCCTTGGGATTGATGTAAGGTCTGATGTTATTCAACATTTTCATCAGTGATCTAGAAGTACATATAGAATCACTGCTTGTAGTGGATATATTTGCAGATGACACAAAGAGAGGGAGGAGGGTAAATAATGAAAAGGCAGGCAGCTGTACAGGGCCATCTGGACTACTTGGTAAGCTGGGATCAGCAAAACAAAATCTGTTAAACTATAGGCACAATCAAAATTATATAGCCTGGCGGCAGGAAATGCAAGTCATGTCACAGATCTGTAAAATGCATTATAGAAAACAAAAATGTTTGGATAAAAGTTAATATGATCCTGGAATACTTAATCAAGCTGCCTAGTTGCACATGTGAAAAGTGGTCTTAGACATTTAAAAATTAATATCCTAGGATACTGATGGCCTTACTATCATCTAGGAACATTTTAAAACTCTCTAATAACCTTTTAAAACCCTTTAACAACCTGTTATACCAAATGCTTATTTCATGTATTACAACCAGGTGTGTGTCCCAAGCATATTTTTAAGATGTAGACATTTTCACAGATATCAGCATATTTTCAAGGAAAATGATACCACAATATGATTTAAATTTCTTGTAGGAAATTGCAGCTTTAAAACTATAATATAAAGTATATTTTTACCTAATCGGGTAGTCAATTGATTCATAAGAGTAAAATATATGCAAAATAAACCTAAAATAGATAAAAATATCAATAAGTACTAATTAAAAAACTATTATTAAGAAATTTATATCACTCTTTTTTTCAAAATAACTATTTACATAGACAGTGCTAATTTTGCAGGGCACAAAGTGTCTACATGTCTACAACATTTAACAATAAAAACAGTTATTTTATGTGGAAAGCAAGACATAAGGATGGAAGGTACCCTGAAGAAAATCATAGCTGCAACTCAGGGTAGACATGAAAATGTTCCTAACAAATCATGAACAACTCTAAAGTTAAACAATGTACAAGTGTATTTGAGATGAAGATTTAGTGAAAATCAGTTCCTTCACAGCTGGACGTGTACATAGCTTTTTTCCTCACTGACTAGTCTTTTATCCAAGAGACCACCTTTGAAATGAAAACAGTAAGAAGCTCTAGTGAATACCCTGGTAACAGATAAAGAGAAGAAACATAATTTAGTAAACATGAGATGGCTAAAAAGGAAAATAATCTGTCCTGGCAAGTTAGCCAATAGTTTGGTCATTTCTGATCAAACTGAGGAAAATTACTAAACTGAATGAAATGAAAGCTGAAAAAAATTAAAATATTATCGATAATTCACAGAAAGTAATCGTAAAATTAATCAATAGTGTCATATCTGCCACAAATAAGTAATTTCAGGTTTAGGAATAACATCTATGCCCCTTGCTACAGACTAGACAGAGGTTTCAGCAGGCAGTTCAGTGAGTTCAAACCATCTTAGGATAAAAAATGCCCAGGCCTTCAAACATCTTTGAGATAAACAAGGAAAATCTTCAGCCAACACTCTCAAATCAAACCTGAGCTCTTGATCTACAAAAGGAGACGTTAAAAAATAAAAAAAAAAGAAAGAAAGAAAAGATAAAATGAAAGAAGCTGCTTCCAAGCAGGCAGAACAGTAACACAATAACACAGAGGAGTACTTCTTAGCAGATGGGTATAACATATTCTCCCCCTTCAACGAAATAGCTCTTCCAAAACAACATATTAAAGAACTTGAACAGATTCTTTAAAGATATAAGTAGAGAGGGAATCTAAGTGTACAGAATGCAGTGCTGGTATAACACAATCAAATTACTCACAAGCAGCATTTGCCCTTGGAAGACAGTGTTAGTCAAGCACTGCTACCATCACTGTGATTTCTTTTCCAGCATTTCTGCCTTCCCCATTTGACTGAATAGGTCAAGAAGACCCAGCATTATTCCTGGTATAGTAAAGCCACTCTGACAATAAACTTCCTAGCAAAACAAAGAGCAGAAGGGCAGCTAAATCCCCAATAGGATTCTCTCACTCTTTCCCCATTAATCCAAACGGAAGAAGTCTGTTCAAAGGAATTCTGATACTCATGAATAATAAATTCGGTCACATCATCAACATGAGCAAGAAATTTCCCTGAAGGACAGCTGAAAAATAAAGAGAGTATAATGATCTAGACAAGGAACAATCCCTCCAATTCCCTTGTGCAATTGAAAAGGAGTTCTCAAAACCCATTCACCTTACAGAGGTTAAATAAATTATTACATGGAAACCAAATTTAGGAGGTAAACTTGCTCCAAGATTCAAACTGCAAAGACTAAGAGACTATTTTCTATGACCTTACGGAATCAAAAACCTTCTTCTAATTAAGACAGATTAACACAACACAAACATTAGGCATTCTATAAAAGAAGAAAAGATTGCCAAAACAGACATGTTGAAAATTCATAACCTTCATACTCAAGGTTATGTTATTGAACTAACTAGAGGTTTTTTTGTTTGCTGAAACCTTCAAAAGTAACGAATACCATGAGTAAAGGCAGGGACACTGCCTTTATTGTTCACCAAGAAAGAACCACTCAATAGGAGCTGAAGCGCAAAATTTCTTTCTTCCCGATACTCTTTTGAAATATGACAGTGTTTGTAAAAATCAAAGGCAAAATTACAACACCAGACACCTGGACCAAAGTGTTTTATGGTGGATTTTAACTCAGAAAGTTCAAGATTACGCACGTCTAATGTGCCAAGACATTAGAAAAGAGTAAAGAACCAGGAAAACTCTTAATGGATACAGAGGATCTATGTAGTTTCCAAAATCTCCTTTGTTGTTAATGTAGATCTGTAAACCAAGGTTGTATCCTCCCTTGCTTTTCCTCTAAATTAGAATTCATGAATCCCAAAGGATGTAAGTAGGGTTGCTTGTATGACATCAAGAGAAGATGAGCAATCACCAGCTTCTTATATTATTTTTCCAAGTCAAAGGTAGGTCCATATTAACACATCTATCTAAATAATATCTACAATGGGGTCTGGACAGGCTGGATTGATAGGCTGAGGACAATTTTATGAGGTTCAACAAGGTCAAGTGACAGGTCCTGCCCTTGGCAACAACAATCCCAGGCAGTGCTACAGGTTGGGGGCAGGGTAGTTGGAAAGCTGCCCAGTGGAAAAGGACCTGGGAGTGCTGGTCAACAGCCAACTGAACATGAGCCAGCAGTGTGTTCGGGTGACCAAGAAGGCCAATGGCATCCTGGTTTGTATCAGAAATAGCATGACCAGCAGTATCAGGGCAGTGATCATCCCCCTGCACTCAGCACTGGTGAGTGCCTCAAATCCTGTGTTCAGTTCTGGGCCCATTACTACAAAAAAGACATTGAGGTTCTGGAGTGTGTCCAGAGGAGGACAATGAAGCTGGAGAAGGGTTTGGAGTGCAAGTCTTATGAGAAGTGGCTGAGAGAGCTGGAAAAAAGAAGGCTCAGGCCAGATCTTTTCATTCTCTACAACTACATGAAACAAGGTTGTAGCAGGTGAGAGTTGGTCTCTTCTCCCAGGTAACAAGTGACAGGTAAAAAGAGGAAACGGCCTCAAATTGTCCCAGAGGAGGTTTATATTAGATATTAGGAAAAATTTCTTCACTGATGGGGTTGTCAAGCCTTGTAACAGGTTGCCCTGCTTCCACCTGGAAGTGGTAGAATAACAGTCCCTGGAAGTGTTCAAAAAATATGTTGATGTGGTCCCTGGGGACATGGTTTAGGGTGGACCTGGCAATGTTAGGTTAATGGTTGGACTTGATGACCTTGGATGTCTTTTTGAACCTTAATAATCTAATGAGTCTTGGATTATGAAGTCCCATAAGAAGCATGTAGAATGCTTAAAACTACCATGAGATTCAGCATCATAATTTCTGGGAAGAACTTTTTCAGATTCTACTATCACAGACAATAAATCCTCTGTACTTTCATCGAGGTCTCAGGCTGTCTTATGTGCAAATTATTACAAAAAACTTACTTAAAATTACATTTTCTTCCTAACAAGAATTGTCTTCAAATGGAAGAAAAAAACCCCAGCAAGCAACATATGAATCAGTGTGAAACTCCCTTCAAAACAGTAAAACTCTTTTCAAACTGGACATGGAGTGCAAATATTTATTAGAAGACTTATGAAATGACAGATTTCCTCATAACTAGGAAGAACTCCTTACTTGGCCAATGTAGGAACTAAAATTGCAAAGAGTAAACTACTTCAGAAAAAGCAGTGTATAGAAATTATTAACAAAAAACATAAATTTGACCTTAGCAGGTAACAAATAAAGCCTGCACCTGCACTAAAAGAAGTATACTGCCTTACATAAGGGTCAAAATCTGTACACAGCACTCACTCTTCTCAGTATTTAGACACTTGCTGGACAGACAGTAGATGTGTTTGATCCAATGTCTAAACAAGAATATGATTAAAGAAGTTATGAAAATATCTTTCATTGCGGTTTTTCGTGACATCATGTTTGCAAAGACAAAAATCAAATCTCAGCAACAGTCTTCCCATTTCTACAAAAGGAACAAATTAATCACTACAAAACAGATTCAAATGCCAATAAGTAGATAAAATAATATCCTGGGCAATTAAACCTAGGTTCACCCTTGCATGCAGATGAGTGTGTCATACTTGCTTATAGCCAAACCACAACTCAGGGAAATTTCCCTTTCTCACTTCATGAACAATTCAACTTATGTCAGAAACATAAGGTTAGAGTAGATGACTAGATGGTTCTTCCTGCCCTTATATTCTCTTGTTCCTTATTCTGTATGTTCTTGTTGTACGTGTAAATACCCAGTCCTTTTTCAAGCATTGCTGTGTGCTTCAGGTACAGATATACCATAGGTACTCAGGATTTACCTCTCCGTGTCACTGGCCCATGCATCATGCATTCCTGAATCACAGGACCGAGTTCAGACTGGGACTGCATTCTTATTTCTTTTTCATACCCAAAGGTGTCTTTGGAGAAATTTTGCAAGCTACTTGAGTTACTTATCTTCTCATTGTGAGGCTACGTTTTAGGGGTTTTTCTCCCTTTCAAAAATCTTCAAGATCTTGGAAATTAAGCCGATGAACTCAAAGAAGTACGCGTGTGATGTTTTCATTAACAGATTTGTCTGTGTAGCTCTTAGCTAACCAGATATGATATACCCATTATTCCCAAAGCCATTTAATATTAATGGATATTAAGTGGATTATTAAAAAAAAGCCACAGAGATATTACCTCAGTTATTTAAACCAATGAAGAAGATAGTGGCCTACCCTGCAAATATCATATTAGAATTTAGCATCAAGTGATTACAGAAGACCATCAATTCTGATTGAAAAACCTATTTTAATGCTGCTTATTTTCTATAATATAATGAACCACTCTAAATGTCACCTGAAAGGATATAAAATTCAATTTTTGCACCATCTGGAATGTACTCCTGATTAAGTTGTTCAGCAATGTGATCGTATCACCTAAACAAACTAATCAACATCAGAATGACACATTTTGCAGTTTCAGTGGCATTTGTCTGTGTCCCATTTGTTCCACACAATTTTTTTTTCCCAGAATGACCTTATGCTCAAATTGTGCCATGAAGCTAGTGGAATGTTAATTCTCCTTTCAAGAGTAAGCATGTATTTCATTAAATCTTACACGATGCTACAGCTTTACACTATAGAGTGAAACAGGGTGAACAACATTACTTTTGGAACATGAAATCGGGAACATCAAAGTCTGTTCAGCTTAACAATCAAAAAGCCTCTTCAGCTAAAACAGAACCATTTGAGGCTATTTCATTGTTGAAAATTTTGAACCGGAGGAATGTGCACTGATTTCAGTATTAGAGTACTGACAGAGTCATACATTTCTGCTCTTCAAGTGTATTTCTTTTCTTTTTTTTTCTTTTTTAAGAGAGCACATATTAAGTCATCTTTTTTAAGTCACTTTTTTTGTCTGAGCAATGTAATTTGCAAATAAAAAGAAAATGCAATTTTCCACAGCTTCATCATTATGAATTCACAGTTCTTAAATAATTCTTCTCTAACTTTTCATGGAAACAGTTATTATATTCTATAAAGAAACTACCACACACAGTTTCTGCTCCTGCACATAATGATGTCAGTCTAACACAACATCAAAAAATACTATTTGCAAATACCATTGAAAGGCACCCCACCAACATGCTAAATCTATGATTAACAGTACCTAACACCAGCCATGGCCAGAGCTATTATTTTGAAGTGATGAAATGTTGTGTCTCTTCAATACTACACTGCATAACTTCACAGTAAATTGGTTTCCAGGTTTATTGCCAAAGTAATTAAAAATTCAAAAGGTGGCTGTTTGAACAGGACATTATGGAAAAGTATTAAATACAATTGAACATGGAGATTATTTCTTTTTATGGTGAGAGAGCAGCAGGATGGGAGGAGCAATTTGAAGAAACTGGTTTTTTTAAAAAAAAAACCCCAAAGTGTTACGTATGAGAGCTGGTTCAAAGAATGAGTGAAGGTCAAAGGGGTTAAAAGAATTCTATGATGCAAGTATTAAAACTTATATTGGGTCTGTTTTCCTTTGCTTTTAGATTAGCTTAACTGTACTTAAGTACTATTTCATTAGAATTCCTCCTTTTTCCATGTCAGTGAAGATTCTAGAACATTACTTTTAAAACAATAATTTTTTAAGCCCTCTGGGAATAACCAAGTTGAGAAAGAAGAAGGAAGAAGTGAGAGGGTCCAAACCTGAAAAGAAACAAAACCAATCTTTTCATAAGGTTTTATTTCTGCAAGTTGAATTTTACTGGGGCATACACTAGGAAGAGATTATATTTTACTACTGCTATAAACCCAGTAATTTGTAATGTCTAGAAATTGAAGAATGCCTACAGCCAATGTTTTAGCACATCTCAGTTGGTAGCAGCTGATGGCATCAGCTGAAGCAAATGAACACGCAGTAGTGAAGAGAATAAGAAGCTAAAGGGTATGTAGTCTCCCAAGAGAGTTGGTGACCAAAAGGAAGTGATGGTGAATCAGAGATGTGTGGAAGGAAATTCTCAGCTGAGCTGCACATGAATGCATGTACCATGTACAGCAGAGAAGAAATACACTATTTTCACTCTCACTTTGTTCACAGTGAAGTTAATGATTTGTGTTCAGGTAAAAATCCATGAACGGAATAGAAAGCACGTGAGTTTTGCCTGTAACAGAAGTCTAATCTCTACCAGGAGTGAGCAGCAATGACAGCGTTGCCTCTCACTTGGTGTCACACAGCTGAATACCAAAACCCCACCTGTGAACACCCAAAACCTGCTGTCAGCCTCCAAGGAGAGGAGTTCCCTATTTTCTGTGTCCCTCCACACCTGCTGGGGAGAAAAGCCAGAGACACCTCAAACTCTCCAGATAGAATCATGCTCCTGCTAATGTGAGTGAGCTTTTGACTTGATTGAGGTTTTGAGTCTTCAACTTGGACTAATTTTTTAAAATTTAAACACTCCTATCCTAAACCTTCCATGGACAGTAACTTGGATTTTTCTCTTGACAGAGGCTTGTTTCTATAGACAAAAAATAATGGGCAGAAGAGTAATCTGGTAGTAAGGCTTTGTAACAGCTTTAGATCCTATTCAGTGTGCTTATTATAAAAAAGCTTTTCCTGACCTCCAACCAAATCTTTGCCACATGCTCAGCAAACTATTTCTTGCTCTTCTTCCCAGTGGATATAACAAAAATCTGATCACTTTTCTTCACCCAAAAGTCACTTACATGTGAGTAGACGTATGATGACCTACCTTCAGTCTTCTGCTTAGACTAAAAAAGTCCTTTATCCTCCATCTATTGATCTTTCATGTAGGTTTTATGGATGCAGCCAACTTTATCCACAAGCTTTTTGGAGCGGGCAATTCCATAGAGCTACTTATGATGCTAATTGCACCAAAATAATTGTCTCTGTTTTTTCACTTACATCAGCACAAGTTAGTATGAGAATCACTTTTTCTTTCATATTTTTGGCCCTAAATTCAACCAATGTTTATGCTCTCATTTCACATTCAAAAAAAAGACATAAGCCCCAGAATATACCTTTACATCTCTATTAATACAAATTAGCATTGGCTCTGAACTTAACTTACTCTGTTTGAGATGATTAGATATAATTGCACCACAATTAAGGATTGACTGACACGCACCAGATGGAATAAATTGGATTTCAGAAGTAGCCAATATAAAGTTCACATAATTAGCCCTTCTTCTGAGGCCATTTTTTTTAGAAAAGACTAATATGTTTCCATTCTCACAGCATTTTAATAAGTAAAGTATTAGTCCATTCTGTCCTCAGATGGAAGAAATAATTAATTTTATCAGTTACAGCTCTATCCTCCAACTACAGGTCCATATAATAAATTAGCCTTCATAAAGTTGGATGGGAGCCCTACAGACTTCGAACTTCCATTGAAAAAAGTACATATTACTGGGAAAAATACAGGAAAAATCTTGTTTTATTAAATAACATAAGCAAAATTTCCTTTGGCTTCAAGGGAAAGAAGCTAGAGTCATAGGGATGTTAGAGAGCTCACACTCACCTACATTTAACTCGTAAAACAAAGGACCAGGTAATAAACATTAGAAGTAGTTTCCTACTGAATATACAACTGTGTGTCATGCAAATCCTTGGCCAAAAAATGCAAGTCAGTTGACATAGAGCTCAATTTTGAGAGCTAAACTAAAAGTAATCCAGAATGAGGCAAGGTTCACGCTGAAGAAGCATGTCATGGAAAAGCAATGCAAAATAAGCAGAAATATCATAGAAAAAGAAAAGATCTCATTAATGTTGCCCAGCTGCTTAGGTAAGCTATATCAAACAACTAGGAAATGCGTACGAAGTACTGGAATGGTGCTGTACATTTACTGAATAAAGGTTTCAACACATGGAAAGAAATGCCAGTAATTCACAATAACACAAGCAGTAGTAGAAAAAATAGGCTATCAAAAACTATCAGGTGGAAGTGCAAATGATAAACACAAATAAACACAGCTATTTTCATAGTGGATCTGAAATATTGGAAGGATATAAACAATAGAGTTATTAACTTACACTCGAAACAAATGAAGTCTCCTTTGTACAGGAGTACATAAAAGCATGTATTGCTGTGGATGAAGGGCTGTCTTATACACATTAGAAGTATTAGAAGTATTAGAAGCTATCTGGTCAATATTTAAGCACATACAAAACTTCTGAAAAACAGTTCTTGTTTGTGTCTATATGCTTTAAATTGTCCTTAATCTGGAATATGACAATTCATACATATTTTCCTTTCAAGACCAAGAATGAGATGCTAGCAACTAATGAGCTCATATATGGATGTAGCAAACTGTCATCTTGTAGTTGAGGATTAAAAGGTCATTTTACAATAACAGCTTTGTTTCTCTCATACAGGATGGTTAACACTAGAAATTATGCTTTTAATTTCATAAAAGTAGTAAATAAAAAAGACAGGCAAATTTCATTTTTTGTATGGGAAATTTTATCACTGCTAAAATCAGAAAAAAACCTAAGTTTACACAAATAAAAAATATGTATATGGGTATATTTCTTTTATTTCTGATCAAATACAATTTCTTTAACACTGATAAAAACGTTAAAATTTTATTTGTACATCTTAATGTAAATGAAAAAGAAGCTTGACCCATATGTTGTTTATAAGGTAGTTAAAGAGGAAACCTTTGCTTGTTAGTTTTCTACTGAAAACAGCTGGCTGTGGGAGAGCTGCGTTTACTTCCCTTTCATACCCAAGATGACTTGAATCCATATCATCCTTTTCCCAGGAGATTGCCTTACCAAACTGTTCCTTAAAAACAATAAAATATCAGCTTACCAAGAAAATCTGAACATTATGCATTATAATTGAAGGGAAAATGTTTCAAACTTTCACAGTAAAGAACAGGCCTAAATTACGTATGTCCTTATATCTCATTCAAACTTTCCATTAACTGCAATGGAACTTCTTGGCAGAATTCAGCGAATATTCAAAGGAGATCTTCCTCTCTGCTGCAGGAATAAGATCTGAGCAAAATTTCAGCAGTAGTGGGTTTGTATTACATTTGAAAAGTCTGTCTGCATTGTGTGAGTAGTCCATTTGAATATATTGAATTCAAATTACCATTTATCATTGTATCAAGTTATATTTTCTGTAGCATTCATGACTGAAGACCTAATAAACACATGGGACTCCAATCAACAGATAACTAATTCTGGTCAGAGCAAATACAAACATGAAAGTGCTTAAAAACAAACAAACCAATAGAAATCAGTCATCTGCCAGACAGCACCATAATTTTCCCCTGATAGTATGCCAACAGAAGTTTAAAATTATAATCAATCTGTATACATTTCAGAAACAAAGCTGCTTTTTTTTAAATGGAAAAATAGTACAATAGCAAGAAAAAAAAGTGACTATTGCCTGCCAAGATTTCAATATGGAATAAACAGCCATCCTTGGAAAGCTTACGATGGTGTTTTATTTCCAGCCACACTAACATATCTTGATAATAGCATCTTTCTATCACACCTGACAACACAGGAACATATTAATGGCAAGCAATGATGAATTTTTTTAAGCTAACATCTTGGATAAAAGCTAGGTTCCAATCAAGTCACATACAATTTATAAATACCCAGGATTTTTGGCACATGGTGCAAAAAGACCTCAGTCTCTTGATGGCTTCATCATCTCTAGCATAATTTTCAGAAAGAGCATTAAATGAATCCAAAATTCCGTGATTTGCTGAACAAGATTCTGGATTCTACCATTACTAACTTGGTGCCAGACCTTTGACATAATCTATACAAAAGCAGTCAACTTCCATGGAAATAATTTTGTGTCTTTCACTTGTTGAGAAAATACTTTTCAAATGTTGTCGTTATCAACCACAAGATAAAAATGCCACAAAAATGTTAAGATCAACTGAAGTTGAAGGGAATTTTCTCAACTTCCAAACAATATTTTTGCTACTATTTCTCTGCACTGTGATTTATCATATATGTTAAATAGGAAGAACTAAAAGTGAAACAGAAGTGAGACTGGAAGATGTAGGGTTTCAATTAATATCTACTGGTTTATAAACCTGTTAAACTAAGGAGGTGATCAGAATCCTTTGAAATCAATGGAAAAACAACTAAAATGTTCACAAACTCAGAGGGGTCAGACTAAAAGTTTTGCTTCACTTCCTAGGCCCTTAGATAAACATACCAGTTATATATAAAATATAATAATCACTACAAAAACAGACATGGCCCAACTAAATGAAAAAATACAACCTCTGTATATCATGAGAATGAACAATTACTTCAGGCATCCATCATTTCTATGTGTTGCTCTTCTGTTCATCTAATAGATTTTTAAATCAGAACATACCATTAGGATCATTTATTTTGATCCTCTATGAAGTGCACTAATTTCCTCATCAAGCCCATGACTTCTCATAGCTACATCATATTTGGAGGAAAAATAAATTGTTGCAGCTTTTCATTATGAAATTTTATCACCAAAGGAACCTATCACTGAAAGCTTTAATTTTAATGGAATTTCTACTGAGTAAATTAAATTTTATTTCTTATTAAATTAGTTTCACCAGTTTTCTGTTTGTTGTTAGCCAAAAGCTAGGATCTTTAATGCTAGCAAGTATGTAGCTCATAAATATTCCACTCAGAATTGAGTGAAGTACACAAATCACAGAATCACAGAACGGGTAAGGTTGGAAGGGACCACAGTGGGTCGTCTGGTCCAACCTCCCTGCTCAAGCAGGGTCTCCCTAGAGCACATTACACAGGATTGCATTCTCTAAAAGCATTGCATGAATTAACAGTGATGTGGTTCATAGCACTAAATCTACAGTCAGTAATGGTGACATTTATTCTAGTAAAAATGCCAGGATCAGCATGCGCCATGGCATACTCTGCCTGGAATCATTTAAGTGTTGTTGTGGTAAACAAAGATTAGTATCATCTATGTCCAACTCGAGGATAAAAACCAGCAGGTGTTGTATGGAACTCACTGTAGATACAATGCTAAACATAAACTCTGCTAACCTAAGCACTACCTTGAACGAGCGCACATGTCTCTCGATAATTCCAGCAAATATTTCTGCTCTAATCAAAGGTTTGAATAAGGAATTTGTGACCTAGGGCACTGAGTGCCATGTAAAGAAAGTTTTATTCAGACGTGACAAAAGTCATCCTTTGCCATTCGTTCTTTTTTAGAAGAATTAACATTCTCACTGTGAGACCAATTTGCTCAAAACTTATTACATTAACCTTCTTAGCAGTTGTTTTAGCTCCTTTCAAAGCAATCTTGGAAATTCACACTTTTCATACACACTTGAAAACTCCACTAAAACGACACTGCCTGTTTTTCAACAATCAAAAAGAACCTCAAATTTACAACTGAATACCCTCCCCACCCCTCACCTCAGATGGTACTTCAGAAGGCAACTATAATTTAGACTCATTGTATTTAGGTACTTCAAACCCTTGGCTTACTATCAGGGAGAAGCTCAAACGCTAGAGCTCTTGTTGGACGGGATCCAAAGATCAAATTGTATGTTAAAACAATGACATTTTTCCTCTGTGGTTCCAGTCTGCTAAAATCTGAGAGTCCTGCTGTTAAAACACTCTCCCATAAACTGAAGAAGGATAAGTGACCTACCTTGGAAAGTCCGCCTACTTCCAAATAGAAGCAGATAATGAAAACATTCCAGGTGACCCACAGGGCAGTCCACACCGTGTACTAAACACAAAGCCGGATGAAAGCAAAAAGACAGAAAAATAAAATGTGAAGATGAAAGGACTTTATAGTGAGCAGATCAATAATAAAAAAACTGATATCAATAAGCATTGTTCTGGGAACAGCCAAGCACAGAGAGTTCAGAAAAGGCGTTCTCCCTACAGAAGTCCGCTAAGAAGCACCGGAAATTACAAATCCAATACTCGTTGCTGTACTAAATAAATACCAATAAAACAGATTTATTCTTTATAGTTTTAGACTATCCTACTGACATCAATTAAGTCCAAAATGCTGGCCTAAACACCAGTTTTGGGGCAACTGTAAGTAATTTTTAAATTATGATTGAGCTCTGTTGAAGGAAATTCCAGAATAACACAGTACTTTAAGTAAGCAAATATTGAAATAACATTTAAATATTATAAAGAAAGGCACAAGGAAAAAAACCCACCACCAAATAAAACAGAAGATCTATTGATCTGATAATCTGGATTTTTTCTTCTTTTAAACAAATAAGGGTAAATCTTATCTCTTAAGAGTCTTTGACAGTAAAACGTACTTTAATTACATTGAAAATAGCTCACTATTTCTCCAACGCCTCTGCCATGAACCTGATCCTACAAAGCAACCTTAACAGTTGAATGCATCCATATCTCTTCTGGGTTCTCCAATGTCGTATTGAACTCATACTCTGTCTACAGCATGAATGGGAGAATAATGTGTCTACCTTAACTCAGCTTGGCTGCACCTCGAGTACTTTGTCCAGTTCTGGGCCCCTCAATGCAGGAAGGATATTGAGGTTCTGGAGCATGTCCAAAGAAGGGCAATGAGGCTGCTGAAGTGACTGGAGCACAAGTCCTATGAGGAGAGGCTGAGCGAGCTGGGGTTGTTTATCCTGGAGAAGAGGAGGCTCAGGGGTGACCTTATCACTCTCTACAACTGCCTGAAAGAAGTTGTAGTCAGGAGGGGTCAGTCTCTTCTCCCAGGCAACCAGCAGTAGGATAAGAGGGCACAGTCTTAAGCCACCACAGGGGAGGTTTAGGTTGAACATTAGGAATAAGTTCTTTACAGAGAGAGTGATTGGATGTTGGAATGGGTTGCCCAGGGAGGTGGTAGTCACCGTCCCTGAAGGTGTTTAAGAAGAGACTGGATGTGACAGTGCCATGGTCTAGTAGATGAGGTGGTGTTAGGTCAAAGGTTGGACTCGATGATCTCAGAGGTCTTTTCCAACCTAGTCGATTCTGCGATTCTGTGATCTTTTGTGTCTTAATTGGCAGCACAATAGACTGGCACTATTTCCTTACAGACGCACTGTTTAGTAACATACAGCTGTAAACTATTCCCAGTGAACTCTCTGGGCAGTCCACCTCAGAAGCATTTCTGCCTGACAGGCCCAGTGCCCACCCAGCCACACTGGAGCTACATCCTCCTGAAAAAATGCAATGAGCAGCAGCACTGCCACTTTACATTTACACACTTATAACCTTCACAATGAAGAACTGCTGCTAAGAGCCTTTACAAGTCTAATTAGCTGTGACCAGATGAGGGTTAATATGCAATTGTTTTGGTTCAATCTACTCGTTAAAGCTCAACATACTAATCTACAATATGTTGGATCGCATTTGCATTGCATAAGTGCCATCAGTTTGGATTTCTTGCTCAGTTTTGGGTTATGTTCCCCTCTTCCTTCCCCCCGCCCTGTGATGTATAATGAAAGGTTCAGGTGAAGAGGGTTGAATTTTTCCCCACTGTGATTAACCCCCCATGCATACGGTCATTTCTGCACACCAAACATGAGAACTGCTTTAATATCGTTTCTTCTGAGGTACATAGACAGCTGGGAGATGGCTATGGCCTAAGAAGTAGACAATTAATAAACAAAATAAGAGTAACGGTCCTGGGCAGTTTCCTCTGTCTTACAGAGAAGGGCAGTGTGGCAACTGGAGGCTGGGTTATTATAAAATAGACAAAGCTGCCATGGTCTGTGAGCAGTATAATGTCTGCACTATTCATAAGATTAATTTTAAGAGTACATCACATTTTACTACATTTGTTGACTTTGTAGTAACTCATCATAAGCTACTGATTTTCCAACATTGATCCTCAGAATATTATGTGCAGTGTTCAAAATTAGTGAACTATTCATACAAGCCAGTTGCTTGTAAAAAGCAGAATTGAGACTATTCAGGAGAATTTGCCTTTTTAAGAAAGAATTTTTTATCTATCCATGAACTAAATCTGTCACCACAACAAAAGATATCCTGCTTGATCTGCCAGGCCAAGCCAAATCTGTTAATGGCCTCATTCTGTCCCATGGGCACCAATGACAACTCAGTACTATGCAGGCAAAACCTGTCTGAACATGCTTTCCCAGGCCAGGTTATGCTGTTTTACAGTTATGACTGGTTTGGTTCCTTATCCACTGTGAGGATTTCTAAAAGAGAAGCGCAGGTGCAAAGCAGGTGTGTACCTTGAAACCCAGCTGCTGTGTATGGAAAGGCTCTTCCTACACTCTCACTGAACTGCAGAAGTCTAAATTTGAGCTCCGTTTGCCTTATAAACATAATAATTACCTATTCAGTAATTAGTACTACATAATTTCTTTAAGTAAGAGAGTTATTGTCCACATTTGAAAACACATCTTTTTGGATACGCAAGGAGCAGATTTTTTTCCTTACATAGTTTCATTGGTTGTTAGGGAAGACTACATTAAAGGAAAGGTTATAAGTCAACAAAAGCAAGAAAGCAAAACTAGGAATTGTCAGAATTTGGGTTATTTATGCCAATTTAATTTTTCTATTTTGTGGATGTGCAATACAATGCAAACCTTAATTAAATCATCATAGATATATTTTTATTGTAAAAGATCTTACCTCACTTAACACATTTTATGAACAGCTAGCTCAATACTTCATTTCTCCTTGTCACTCAGACCCTGCTCTTAGGACAGAATATTAATTTCCTCATGAGGTTTACAAAGATGCTCATTGCTGTAATGTGCAGGAGCTGCACAAACATTGACTAATTTATTCTATGTTATAAGGGAATGATACAGCTCTCAGAATGCAAATGATGTTCTGATACATGCAGAGATTACATTCAGAAGTATTCATACATTATAGGCATCCAACTTGAGGTGCTTAAGAGTTCATTTTTCAGAACACTTGAGGTTATACACTACTTTATAAGCTCAGTGTTCAGCTCCCTGTGGCTGAGCATGCAGCACTTGTGCAAATCAGACCACAAGGTCTCAAGACAAGAACCCAGAATGCAAGGGGAAAACAAAGAGTGTGACAAGTTTGTTAAAGTGATTCACTTTGTGTCAAAAAGGGTTTCAGTGTTTGAGAGCAGAGATAAATCTCAGCTACACAGCACAGCCCTCACAGCAAGCAATTCTTTTATTCTTGCTAGCATGTGCTTCACTCTTCCCGTTGTCTTCTGTTTTCTGCAAATCAAGTTTCTATTCCCTGGCTGTGATAACCAGAAACCCCCCAAAATCTGTCCTTTCTGTTGAAACTGAGGTGACAATATAATAAGAATCAGTATACATCTATCCAGTTCAGAACTGCAAATATATAAAAGGATCACAGTAAGATTGCAAAGAAGGGCTTTAATAAAAATTTTTCTAAATTTTGAGTGTTTTTTTCTGAAAATTTTGTAATACTTTTTGACCACTACATGTATGTGTGTAAATTTATATGTATTTACCTTCTAGGTTAAAAAAATTATAGCAATATTCCATTATGTGGCATCACACTAACACCTGCTTGAGTCATTAAGAAAGCTTTAACTTTTAGATCCATGATGAACACTTATTTTTGCTAGCAGAGAAACAGACCAAATTGCCATCCTCTGTATGAAGGGACATATCATGCATGTTGACAATTTTGTCTCAGCATGGGAATGTTTAAGGTCTGAAACATCAGGTCCACACTGAACCTCAGGCTTCATTTCCCTTCCAAGGCACCTCACCTAACCTGTTTCATGACCTGATCTGCCATTCAACCTCTCCCACTCCATGTCCTAAACATTATCCTATCCGTCCTGTTGTGCCTGCTCACTCTTACTACCCCACATCCAGCGATTTCTGCCCCAGTTCTTTTTTGCCAGACACATTCAATCCACCCCAGCTCAACTGGTCTCATGCTCAGCATCACAACCTTTACCATATCTGCCATGAAGAAGGAATTCTCCACATAGGTTGAACCAATAAGAAGAGTTGGGGGTTTTATTTTGTACATGCTATGATGCACTACTTAAAAATCACGTGGATGTTTTTGTAACAGATTCCTCCTAGTGGAAGGACCTAGGACCTGGTAATATCTTTGCTTATTTCCCCCATGATGCACTATATCCTTTTTTTGCTTTTGACCTTTCGCACTAAGGATTGCATACTAGGTGGTGTGAGGAAGTATTTGGAGTCTTATAAGTTATGTGGAGAGAGTAGTCCCTAAACCTTACAGGTTAAATGTCTATTAAATTACTGTCAAGCCTAGCAGGTTCCTTTCAGATTCCTTTTCATAACGCCAGCCTCTCTACAACAGTGAGATTTCTATACCTCTTTTGACTTTACAGCTAATATTGAAACCGATGCAGAGGTACATTTAATGTATCAGTGAAATATAAACATTTCTAGAGTTAAATCATTCACATTGGATGGACACAAAGTCACAAAAAGAACTGGTTAAGCAAAAATGCAAAGAATGGCTTCTTAAATTGAAAGGTAAAAGAAAAAAGGGAATTTTCTAAGTTTGACTATTACAAGGATTGAGGGATAAGTTTAGTTGTAATGAAGTATCTCAAGTGTATATTTAAATCTGAAGTGTGCCAACTACTCTGACAAGGCAGGAGGCACTAGGGAGAATGCAGTTGACTCAGGGATACTTCAAGGGAAAGGAGCAACTCAGATCACCCCTCTGTAATACCTGGCTGTGCCTCAGAGGCATCAGTACTTGCAGAGTCTTACAAGTACTGGCAAGTGGCATAAGTCAACCTGATAGAGCAGTTACAACACAGAACCTACCAGGAAGGATATTCAAGGAGTAATTTTGGAAGCCTAAATATTTCATATGTGTTTTCACTGTCTGTATAACATTTGTTGAGTACAGTGCAAAGTATCCTGTACAGTATTTCTTCTGCTTTTCTGGTTTTTGGTTTATGTTTTTTTAAGAAAGTCTCTCCTGGCTTTTCAACTGAACACATTGCCTATATATCATATTATATTATTTATTAGAATACGTTAAGGCAAGTAAAGCAGAGATTTCCACCTTATATTCCGCCTGTCTAAGTGTATTAGTTTCATTCTTCACTGTTTCATTAACACATTTTCATTCAGCTTTGGGCCTGGTTTGTAAAATTTTAACTACATGACTCATCATTCAGGAGCCTTTTGAAGTCCCATATCAGAAGTAGAAGAGGGGGGAAATCCCCAGCTTTAACAAGTATCCTGTCATCATCTTTAATCAGTTTTAACAGCCTGGAAATCTTGCTGCTGACAGCAAGTTCTAAGAAAGGAAAAGCATGCATAGGGAAATGGATCACAGCAGAACTCTGGAGCTTCATGACACAAGTGTAACGGTACAGTTAGAGCTGAGATTTAGCTGGTTTTTTCTTCTTTACAAATGTTGGAGTAAGTTTCAAATGAGCTAATACAGGAAAATTAGGAATCAGCTCTGCACTCTTATGTCCCCTGGGAACTTTGCACTGATTTAATTCAGTCAAAAAATATTCAAATACTGAAAATAGCACATTCTCTTAGTGACAGAACAAATTGTTCACAAAATTTATCTAAATTACTAATTAATACAAAATGTATTAGAAATAATTATTGGATTTAAACTAATTAGGACACTGGGAGTCAATGCTTCTGTTCCCTCTTTCTCTGTTTCCTAAGCTCTGAGGACTTGGAATTTTAGCTATGAGCAAGTGAAATTCCAGATTTATTTCAGAATTACAATCCACGTATCTGAAAGACTGTAGACAGACAACATGAGCCACTACCTTTACCTACTTTGAATCACAATTATATTCAATGGAGATGCCTCATGAATCAGCTATTGTATGACAGCTCTTATATAGTGGGGGCATTTTTTTTTTTGGTAGAAAGCTCTCATGACAAATTTTATATCACTCAAACTAATTTCTTTCTTCAGACTTTTAATCTACAGTGGCTATGCTTATGCTGCTGTCAAAGAAATGACTGCAGCTTATGTAGTCATCAAATGCTAGTGATACAGTAAGTAGCTTCGGTTCCATGGCAGTAGAAGAGGAGTTAGAAGCATGCAACTGCTATTGTGTTTATCAGTTTTTATTACAGCCCTCACTGAAATCCTTGGCTCTACGTACGCGCAACAGAAGCCTGCTCAACTGTGCTTGCAGACCTAGTCTCATATTTGACTGCAGTATAGATGTGCTTCAAGTTATTGTATTACATGTATTACATTTGTTCACTTACTTTCTCATTCCTTACATATGCTAAAATTTGAGGAGAGAGAACATGACATACGCAGCATAGGATGGCAAAGTGAAAGCTTTTGTGTAACTTCTCTTGTCAGGGAAACCTTCAGACACAGCTGTCATTGCAGAGAAGATAGATTAAAAACATTCTTTTGTGATTAAACCAATGACCCTAGAGCCAGTCAGCTTAAGTCAAGATCACCACCAGAGTATGACAGAATATCATGGGGACAATTTGTGCTCACGTGTGCCAGATCAATTTTGCATAGACAGCTTACAGAAGTAAACTGTTTTATCTGACATGATTCACACTTCAGTTTTTTTATTCTGATGGGATCATCTGCACTAGTAAAGTTGACTTCCAGGGAAGTCTTAAGGAAAAGACAATGGATACTAAGCATAGTTTTCTTGAAGTAATTGCTTACTTTTCCAGTGAAATTGGATTAAGCTTAATCTAAATCAGAAGCTTCAGCAACCAGAGCACATAAAAGCATTACTCAACCTACTACTTCTGCCAAAGACACAGTACAAAATTCTTAGGAAACCAACAACTTACCTGTCCAGGGGCTTAGACATGGCTGAAGGTGCAGCTATGGACTTGGAAACCCATGAAGCTTCTCAGTTAATTTGGTGCCTAATTCACTAGTGAGAGCCTGGGTAGGAGTCTCTCTGTGTTGTGTTTAATACTGAAATTCAGGACTTTTCTGAAGATTTACATTAAACAGACTTTATATTTGAAGTCAGCAATAGAAGTTTACTGCTGTAACAAGTGTTTTCAACGAGTTTCAGAAGGAGAAAGGTAAGCTATGCCCTTCCTTGGGAGAGTTCCTTTCAGATTCCCTTTTGCCTTAGTGAAGACAGCCTGGAGCTGGCACTGGTAAGGGTCTTCACTGTCTGTACCACTGACTCTTTCTGGGGCTTCTGGGGACAGTGGGCAAAGCACTGCTGTGGTTGGGACAGCCCTAGAAAGTACACTTTCTGAGGAGCATGAGATGGGTATAGCCTGGAAGATCCTCAGGCTATACCTCAACTTTGAGCTGTTGTAACCCTGCACTGTTGTAGAAAGACTCCATGCACTTCTCTCCTTTCTTTAGCTACTTGTTCCTGTCTCCCCTCTAGCACCTCTTCCCTTCTGATGGAAAAAGCAAAACATGCCAGAGAGCTGACCTACACTTAAATTAACACCAGTAAAGAAAAACATTGCTTTTCAGCTGGATCTATTCTGGTTTGCCAGTTGACCAAAGTGTTGAATTGATGCTTGTACTGGTGAAAATGAAGGAACAGCACAGGGACTGAAGGAGCAGCTGAGCTAAGGGACTATTGCTTATGCTGGCTTGAGGAATCAACTGAATTCAGCCCGAGGGTGAAGCTAGACAAGACACTGAACTGACAAGTTTGTAGCTAGCAACAGCTGAAGTCTTGCAGTTCCTCCTTTCCCCTCCACCTCCACACTGCTGTTCATGACCGTGCAGTCCCAGTCCCTCCCTTGTGCTGGCCCTGGCAATCGTTGGGAACCTCACAGACTGGGTTCAGCTCACCAGTTTAGTATAAAAGTCTCCCACTTTTTACTAGGTTGGTTTTCTGATCGATTAGGACTGGAAATGGCTTACTGAAGGGTCCAGTTAACTGCTGCCAGAATTGGTGGGGAGGATATGGAAAAGTATTCAGCCAGGGAAAAGAACAGTTGGAACAGGGAGAAATGCAAGCCACCCCCTTCTGCTGGTCTTGAGCTGTGAGGTTGGTTCCAGACAACCTGTGTACCTTTACTCTTCAGACTTCAGGATTTAGCTCAAACTACTACTACTTCATTGGGAACCTTGTGTTAGTAAGGATAGAAGCTGCTCTAAAGCCTTGATCTTCCCAAGTAATGAGTACTTGCATGTACTGTAGCTTGAGCTCTTAAATATATGTTTAAAGACAAATCAGAGCATGAGTTCAGTTAAATTTTAGGATAAAGTGTCTTGCTGATGAGGTGTTTCTTTCTTTAATTATGAGTTCTATACCTCTACTTAAAAAAAGCCCCTTTAATATAGTCTAAAATGTTAATTTACATTGGAAAAGATAGAGAAACAGTCAACATATGTTGCATTTCTTTGGAAATTAAAGCAGAGCTTGCATTACTGAATAGCAGTGCTGCACCTGAGGGGTCAGAAATTCTGTAAAGTTGCACTTCAGACACAAATTTCCTACTTAATTTTTCGGATGCTTACCCTAACTTGCTTCTTACGTATAAAATGGAGAGCATGAAGTACAAAGGTGAGTCATCAATATATGGATGCCCAGTTCTCCAACCACAGATAATAGATAAAAGTGTTATTATTTATATCAATCCATTTTCAATTTGTTACAGTCTGCTTGTAAGCTTAGCTAATGTGAGTGTAACCTTGGGTACAGGTTTTGTTTACCTTCTCTTTTAAGACATGACAAAGAATTATAATATTCCAAGCTTCACTAGAAAAGATGAAGCTTTTTAAGTATTTGTTTAATTAGTATTCCCCAGTAGACATTTATTTCACTCTTTTGTGAGAAAAAAGAAAGATAACTTCAGCCTCTTAAAATCCATTACTGACAACACAACCAAGATGTTCCAGATACAAGCAATACCAGGTAAGGCATAATATTTATCCATTCAGGAGGGAGTGTGGGGGAAGGAACAGGGGTATTTTTTTGTTGGTAATTTACTTCATGGCTTTGAAAATTCTTTTTATTCCTGTTATGTTGAGAACATGGGAAAAAACAACTGTGAAGCATCAGAGACAATTTACAATAATTTAGGGTCAAGGCCATAAATACAGGTCTTGACAAAGTTACATGTAAGTGTGAAGGAGATTTCTTTGGAACCTGTGGGTCACGGGACCAAGGAAATTTCTACCATCCTTGCTTCTCCCCGTTAAAGAGATGTAACTAAATATAACTTGGCCATTACAAATATTTTTTTAATCACCATTGATTCTGCTTGTCTACTGCAGAAATAACAACAATTGGTATTTCATTTCTTCACTTATGCATAGTCTAATTGACTTGCATCATGGTTATAATTTTGACAGCATTTTCTCCAAGTTTCTTATTCTTGATAACTTCCAAAACCTCAGAAAATCCAGTCAGTAGTCCTAAATTTGCAAAAAGACATGGAGACCTCTACAGTTTTTACAGAAATACCATCTGGTGTTTTGACACCAAGAAAATTCTGTTTTGTAATATGACAGGTTTTAAAACCAACTGCAAAAAAAAAAAAAAAGATAATAAATGAGACTTACCACAACTATATAACGAGGCCTAAATTGGATGGTTCCAAACAAACCCAAAATGACAACTATTATTTGTAGGAAATTGCCAAGGATAGGAGCCCATTGGAAACCAAGGAAGTCAAAGATCTGCCTCTCTAATGCTGCCAGCTGTAAGAAAACACATAAACAGAACATCCACTTTTTAATTATGGGTGAGAACACTTGACATTTTCTTTTTTGCACCAGCTTTCACCAGAGAACAGTATAGCAAAATTCTGAAACTGTGGTTCCTGGCTGTAGCCTTTGTCAGCATTGTCAGGACACTGATATCTGAAGACAGCTACTAGTCAACATACAGTTCTTCTAATAAAAAAGCACTTTGAAAAAACTTCAATAAAATATTTGTAAAGCCACATATAGTACAAAAATACTTCTACAAATAAAATATAGAAAAATTTTATTTTATTCTTGTATTCTGGAAACTCCAAGACTTGACAAATTTCATTTAATTAAAAATTTGTCTTAAACAGAAGCTCACCTAGATTGAGCAAAGCTATTGAAACCTTGCTGTTGTTACTAAAATGTCATCATGCTCCTTCTCTGCCCCATATCTTTGTTTTCTGAGATTTAGTCTCAACTACACTTGATTGCAAGTTCCTCAATCTGTTCCTAAAGGCCCAAAAGAGCAGAGCAGGCTCAGAAGAGTACCAGATGTGGTATTGGGTATGATTCCAGGAGTTCCTAAATGTAGGAATTAGGGAAGACTGCTGGGATCTCCTCACTACCTGAGGCACAGACATAGACTCAGGGAGTGAAAGGCTGGAGAAAATGTTAAAAGACCTCAGAGCAAGCTGCTTCAAAACCAACAGCCAAGTGAGCTATCTGTGCTCTACCAAAAGCTGGTAGGTTACTTTGGGCAACTATAAATCAGAAGGAAATGGTGGCAACCTAATAGCTCTCTTCCCACTGTCCTCATGGCATTTTGGGTCTGGATTTAGAGGGTTGTGGAAAAGGAGGAAGCTATGAAGCATCAACCCTCACCATTGCATCAGCATGTGGTTCTTAGGTAATTCTGCATTTCTAAACATTAGACAAAAAAGGGATAAAAAAATTCAGATAAAAATTCTTCTGCAACCACATTTCCTACTCATTTTTGACAATCCAGTCTATTGTTCTAAATATACAAAATCAACTTTCTCAGCACCACATTTGTTGAAGTCTAAACTTTGTTCACTGTTTTTGCAGCTGTAGCAAGACATTCCTAAGCAACTAAAAAGAATCCTACAGAGAAATAACTGAGTTTCTGTGCTTGCTAGAATTTATTAGCATCTAGTTGATTTTACTACATTGTTACAAACCCTAAAATTTACCAAAATATGCATTTAAAATATTTATAACTGAGACAGATGGAGGAAGCATGGCTCTATGAATACCAACAAAAGTATTATCATATGTGGTATTTTACATAAACCATTTCATTTAACACATAATGACCAGATCCAATCTTTACCTGCAAGATGGGGCTAGGTGTCACTGAGAGCAGAATCCATCTTTTCTGTACAAAAATCCTCCCTTAACCACTCTTGAAAAC
This sequence comes from Pipra filicauda, assembly GCF_003945595.2. NCBI lineage: Eukaryota > Metazoa > Chordata > Aves > Passeriformes > Pipridae > Pipra > Pipra filicauda. The sequence goes on along the minus strand of NW_024103862.1, from coordinate 22,668 downwards.
CATATTCTCTCTGCTGAGGTTAATAAATATGATAAATCTAAACAATGAAATGAACGAAAGGTGAATCATCAAGTCGGTGCAGCTGCTCTGCAATCAGTGAAGTGACTTTTATCAGCTAAACATCTGGCCCAGTATACATAAATGAAAAATTATTATGCAGCAGACAATGTTAATGTGATATTATCCTCTTGGCCACATAAGATGTTCCTATCTTAACAGAAATTATTATCCTTTTTATGTCATAGCTAAGGGAGAATCTCAGACCACACGAGAATGTCAGGTGAATGTCTTCACCTTCTTGTAGACTCACGAGCATCACAATAATGGTCTAGTTGGGACTTCACAAGGGACACCTCAGAACCATTTGCTTTTCCTAACACTCTCTAGTGAGCTCTCTCAGGTGACCCCACATTTGGGAATAATCTTGCCTGCAACTTCCTTAAACCACAGGATACATCACCCAGTACAGTACAAGGGTACCCCAAATCTCATGTGCAAGATGGTAAATAAAGAGTTTTGAAAACTCTTTGGCACAGGCAGAACTTACAGTTTATGGTCAAACAACAACATACTAAGAGTCCTGTCCTGTATCACATAGGAAAACATTTATGACATCCATGACCAGAGCCAGAGCCTGTTTCATTCCCACCACTACAAGTAGAGATCTAGGGTCAGCTAAATTGCTAAAAAATTCACCATTTTTCAGAGACAATGTGTCTTCATCCTGGAGCCCTGATGTTGCCTAGTGAACTGAGGATGGAGCTGTCAAATCAGACTAGAATTTGCTTAGCAGCCACCTCTGACGTGACAGTCACTGAAACTCCCCTGTAGCCTAGGTCTTCACCTGCACCAGTAACTTGTGTCCCATCACACTCCCAGCACTGAAGCCAGATGGCTTAGGATTGCCTCCATTCTGAAACAGGGCAGTTGTGTGCAAACAATATACCTACTACTCCAAATGATCCCTGGCTATGGGTGAACCCTCTGGGAAGACCGCTGGTCACAATAAGCCTGGTTAACCTGATAGAAAATTCTAATGGCTCACTAGCATCCACAATGCTACTGCCTGGCTTCTTCCCCAGGCACATATGAATAATGTGCTGGTGTAGGGAGCATAGGGTTTGCCCAGAGTAGGTATTCAGGAGATTCCCTTCAAACTCCTGGTTCACTGTAAGAGATGAATGCCCTTAGGCATTTTATGTAGCACTGAAATATCGAGAGCTATCTGAAAGACAAAAGCCTGAAGCACAGATATGAATGTTGCAGCACAGGTATGAATGAAACTATTAGTATGTGTCCCTTCTTAAACTGGCCCTTCAGAGAAATTTTCAGAGCCATGTAAATGCCTAAAAGACACAGTACCAGAACATAAATGAACACAACCACTGCACTTTGCCAACAGACCCATGTTAAAAGGCTTATTATTCAGCTCATCCCTAAACTGGATCAGACACAAAGTTTGCCTTCATGTGCACCTCCTTGATATCTGCCAATCAAGTTCTGAATAAATGTAGTAGACAGGTCTGGAGTCCCACAAAATAGTACAGTGGTCACAGTATTTCCCAAAGATGATAGTACACATGTGTATATCCACCATAGGTACAGTTACACATAAAAAAGTAATTAGTCTTTCTATGGATTACTCTGGTAAAGACACCCACCGCAACCACAGAGAAATAAAGTTCAATTTCCTCTCCTGCTGCCTACTGAGGTATTCATTCCTCTCCTTCCGCTTCCTATCCATTAGGATACCAAGGGAGAGAGCTTCTCCTTGAAGCTGTGTCACAGGCAGAAAACAAGAATTTGCATTTAGTGAGTCAGAAAGAGAGCATAAGCAGAAACATGAGTCTAGAGCCTATTGCTTATGGCACTTATCCAGAATTGGGAGCGCTGCTTGTGTTTCTTGCCTGCAGGGCTCGCTCTTTATTTTTATACACAGTGACAGCATGAAACCACTGAAGGAGCCCTGGAAGCAGGATGCCAAACATGCAGTAGCATTCCTTCCCCACTAACAAGTGCTCTCACTATCAGACTATGCAGTGACCTGCACAGCTAAGTTTCATTTATTTTGCTCTTGTCGCCAACACAGAGTAATTTGTCTCATCCCTAAAGCCCACATAATACATTAGTGGGGAGGGGTGGACGGGGCTGGAGTATAAAGAAAATAAAGAAGTAGGAGGCATGTCTTTCCTGCTCAAATTGCTAGTTTCTTCTAAATTATAACACCTTCTTGCAGGCAATTCAGGTAGAAGTAAAAAACCTAATAATTCATGATCATGTCAGAGGGAACACATTAAGTTCTGTTTTCTTTATACCATGAGTAATATGCATTGAATAGAGAAAACATCTGAGTACTGCTGTTCTTATGTCTAGTATTTCACCCAACAGAGTCCCCAAGCAGCAGTGAAAGCCACAGATTTTTTAGCTCTGTGCAATTGAATAAAAGCAGTCCCTAACAGTCTATGATTCAGGTAATTCATTGCACAGAAATCATGAGAATAAACGAAAGGAAACAGGTAGCTCTGCACAATTATAGGCTGGTTTTACACATATATGAAAAACCAGTACTATCTCTGTTTGCACAAAATCTCAGTAGCCAACATTGGTCACCAGACTAACCTATGCCACATGGTGCAGTTGGAAAGCAGCAGACACTGACAGATGGTTTCACTTGGAGTTATGTGCATGTGAGTACTTTGAAATGTTTCACCAAAAACATTTTGATGATTAAGAGGCTGTTTTTCTCAAAGAGAAATTTTTACACATGAATTTCTGTTTTCATCACTATTTTCAGATTCTCCTGAAAAAAGCCAAAAAAATCAGAACTCTGAAGGGAAAGCAGAGGTTGGCACCTCTACTACTCATGATAACTAAGACAACAAAGTTTAGGAGTGTCCACAATAAATTGTTGTTTGATACTTTTTAAAATAATTACCATAAAAGTGGAATGAAAACCCAAACCTTTCTTATAAATAAAAGAAGAGGGTTTAGTTTGGGCAACTTAAATACTGGGTGTCTGGTTTCCAGTTGAGTAAAATTTTTCATGAGAACTTACAAAAACCTATCAAAGATAATAGGAAATAACATTTTCTTATCATAACAACACTTGGAAAAGGAGACATGATATTTCTTACTACTGCTGGCAAGGGAGTGCTTTGTTATTTAGTCATCATCATCGCCGACAACCTTGTAATGTAAAGTGCAACTCAGGAGACTAGGACTAACAGTAAAATGCTCTACTGAGACTGTATCAGTTCACTTAATGAAGATGTGCCACACTTGTCTTGTTCTTTCACCTCTTTATTTTGCTAAGTCTTTCACGGCCCACTTCCCACAGAGTGCAAGGAGAAGGTACTAAGCTGCAAGATGGGACTCCATTAAAGTGCCTCAGGCTGAACTTTCTCTCATGGCCATGCCCAAGCCCTCTTGTGCTAAAAGCAGCAAAGAGTTCAGATGAACTAATGTGTTAGAATTTTGAGCTTCTCCACCTAGATGGATCAACCACATGTGCAGCACATTTGGAACATTCTGAACAGAAAGAAATAGGGCAAGCTATAATCTTAATGACCCATATGCAGCTTATAATAAAGGAATAACAAAATAAAAGGCAGCAATCAGCAATGCTGCATAGGATCTACAGAAACAAATCACCAAGATGGTCCTAGTCAACAGAGAGATCCAAAAACATTTTTAAAAGCAGGCTTCAACAAGTGTGCCCTCTGGAGTAAACCCCTCCTTTAAATGCTCATGTTGTATTACACTTCAAAATAAATATCAGAAGCTGTCTGAGTGATGAGACACCACAGCAGAGTTACAAAGTCAACTTTTCAAAATAAGTGTTAAAACTCAATTTTCTCTTCTGTCAGAAACATCATAATGGAAACATTTTAATGGAAAAGCTTTTATAAATGACATATTAGTTTGAGATTTATAAATAGATCTACATCCATAGCAGAAGGAGTCATTGGATCAAGACAAAGTGTTTTCATATGTAAGAGATCATTTCATACAAGAAAAAAACTAAAAGTGGCTTGATATAAACAGAAGAACAAAAAATTGCTTAATAGAGAACTAAAAGGTTAATGATATAGCTGCAAATTTGATACCCTATAAATTACTAAATTTACAAAGCTGGGAAGTATAATTTACTCTGCATTGGATATTAAAAAGTTGCTTCAAACTGTCATGTAAAACAATCCATAGAAATTATAACCAGAGAAGTATCCATACCATACCTAACAAACTTGCATTCAAGGAATCTGACAAAAATCATAAAATTAAATACCTATTAGCTGCAGAGCTGTAAAACTATATAGCTTTAAAACCTTTTTTGAAATAAAAACGATTAAAAAATCTAGGGGGGAAAAAAAGAGGAACATTATTATGACTCCCCAAATAGACATTGTTACTGTTTGAAATGGACTCAGCTTTCAAAAATGAAAATAGTATACAAAAAAAAAAGTGAACCAAAAAATTACAGTCCAGAGCATTCGTTTTCTAAATTTAAGTCAGGAATTATACGAAACATTTGAATTATTCCTGTAAGACTGAGTTGGTCGATGATGCTGATAATTATCATTAGAAGTTCATCATCACAGATCATCATCCATACTAAGTGCTGCATCTAAGAATAAAGATGTTTTCTCCAAACTTCTCAGCTTCATCTTGTGGTCATAAATTTAACTTGTGCCTTTGGGAAGAGTTTCCTGAACATGATGAATCTCTGAGGACTGTTGTTCCAATGTGCTGTGCTGAATTGCAGACACTTCAGTGCAGTTTGGTAGATGCAACTGTTAAAAAATTGAACTGATTCCCAAGCCTCCTTCAGGAAACCCCACCAGGAGCTTTAAGTCCGCTCTGTTCTGAAGCCCCAGGACACCTTTGCTAAACTCAGCAGCGCGCTCACCTTTCCCTCACAACCTATCCCTCCATTTCATCCCATCCCACCCCATCCTATCCTTCCTTCTTACTTTCCTGCCCTTTTTTCTTCCTTCATTTTTGCCCACATTGGTGCATGCTCCCAAAAAGCTACACACCAACACAAGGAAGAGGGTAACGGGGAGGCACAAGAGGAGCAGAGGGAGCCTCTTACGCCACCTTGTAGCCAGAATATTCAGCTGACAGAGAAGATCTTGGATCAAGGTGATTTTTAGCCCTAGCCACATTTGACTTAAAGTCTGTCTTCACATTCCAGCACTCTTAGGCATGTATTTGGCTTTTTCTTGACAGATGTTCCACTGAGAAAACATTTTTGTAAAACCTTGGGGCAAATACTCCATGTTCGCATCATACTTTTATATTATTTTGGAGAATACTCACTTTTTAATTTAAGGGGAAAAGACATCAAAAAGCTTCCAAACTACTCTAAATAAAACCCCAGCACTGGAGAATAAAAGATTGACTTACCACATGCTAAAATCCAGGATTTCTAATAGAAGACTAACAAATGATGAAAGAAGAAGGTTAAAATAAATAAGTAAGTAAATAAATAAGTTGCATCAAAGACCAACTGTTAATGCATAAACTGCTTTTTATACAGATTTTATACTCCTGCTGTGATTTCAGAATTTTACTGACAGGCTTGACTTCAGTAAAAAGGAAGATAAGATTAACATGAGAGAAATGCCAGGTTTTCAAAGTAGGGGAGAACATTTACATCTGAAGTGGAAGGGTGGTGTCAGATGATAGCTCCTGGCGGAAGAACCTGTTCCTCAGCTAAAGATCACAGCCTCATCTGTATCTTACCATCTTTCAACGGTGGCTTCATAACCAAAGATGAGTGTAGTCTGTGTCAAAATGAAACGTTAAAAATTGATATAAATCTCTTCTTTATATCTTCGGTGACAGTTAAAGCAATCATCTGACTGAAGAGGAAACTCCCATTAGATTTTTAATTATCTGAATTCACTTGTCTAGGTGAAATACTAGCTTTTGGGCGATTTTAAGGTGGTAATCCCTTATAGCAGCTCACTAAATACATTTATAAAATTATGTGTCATGGAAGTTATTGAATGTTAAGGAAGATTCTGAGTAAATCATTAATATTTGTAGTAAGTTCAGTTTAATTGAGCAAAAGAGAAACTGTTATCTTTCTGACAAGTAATTGTCAAAGAAGAAAAAAACCCCAGATGATCTAATATCAAAAGTGCCTTTGCAGTGTTGGTCAGATAAGTAATTGACTGTCACCTGAGTAACTTTAAATAAAATATAAAGTGAAAGGAATATATATGCTGAAAGCACTCGATAACAGAGTAGTAGCCAAGATTAATGAAGACCAAAGTATAGAAACAAAGAAAAAAAGGGCAGGTTCAATTAAAAACATGTCCTCTTTTTAAGAAAGTCTGTGCTGCTTTTCAACAATGAATGTTACTCTTATTCAACAGTTCAACACATATGGAAAATACTCAGAACTAAGTAAAGGTCCTTCCACCATTCTGGTAAGTGTTTTGGTGAATAAGTTCATTGGAGGGTGATGGTAGTGATAGTACATTATATTGCTGCAGACATGGTATTTTAGCAAAATAATAATTTTTTTTCTGAAATAAAAGCAAGTGTCACTTGTCAATATTTTATCAATAAAGTAGTTTTTCAATAACTGCTTAAGAAAATAGGCAGGTAAGCAGTGAGGAGTATGTGTTCAATTATTTTTGAAAGCCAATACACTGTTTTAACATCTCAGAACCAGAAGACCCCACAAAATGAATGGCAAAGAAATTGATCTCATCAGAGAATGTGGACCATAGTACAATAATGAGAGCTGGCAAATGTCAGATCTTAAAAATCTACAGATGTAATTATACAGATGCTGAAAGGGCTCTCTTCTTTAGTGTGTTTTCTCCAAATCTTAACAAATATATTTATATATGTAATATCACTATTCAACATTATCAAAAAAGCACAAAACAGGTAATTCTTAAGGGAAAAATGTTTTTTTTCTAATTATGTGTACTACAAATGCCTTACAACTACACCAGTCGTGTTGTATTGGATTTGTGTGACCAGGTTTTAGTAGCAGGGAGACTACATGGTTGACTTCTGTGAGAAGCTGCCCAAAGCTTCCCTCATGTCTCGTAGAGCCAATGCCAGCCAGCTTCGGGATGGACCCACTGCTGGTCAAGGCCGAGCCAACACGGAATGATAGTAACACCTCCATGATAACATATTTAGGAAGGAAGAAAAGTTATTGCACAGATGGAAATGGCAGTCAGAGAAGAGTGAGAACATGTGAACAACAATTCAGATAACCAAGATCAGTGGAGGAGGGGGATGAGGTGCTCCAGGCGCCAGAGCTGAGGTTCCCCGGCAGCCCACGGTGTAGACCATGGTGAAGCAGCTGTGCCCCAGCAGTCCATGGAGGAGCCCAGGCCAGAGCAGGCGGATGCCTGAAGGAGGCTGTGACCTCGTGGGAGGCCCATGCTGGAGAAGGGTCCTGGCAGGGACCTGCTGACCCGTGGACAGAGGAACCTTCACTGGAGCAGGCTGTTCTTGAAGGACTGCACCCCGGGCAAAAGTGACCCATGTTGCAGCAGTTCATGGACAACTGTTGCCTGTGGGATGGACTCATGTTGGAGGAGTTCATGGAGAACTATCTCCCCTGGGAGGGACCCCACGGGGAGCAGTTGAAGGACTCCTCTCCCTGAGCAGCAGCAGAAACAACCTATGATGAACTGACCATAATCCTCATTCCTGTCTCCCTGCACTGCTCGGGGGGAGGGATGGGTGTGTGGAAGATGTTTTTTAGGATTTATTTTACTTCTCATTATCCTGCTCTGATTTTGTTAGTAATAAATTTAATCAATATCCCCACTTCGAGTCTGTTTCACCAGTGATGGTAATTGTTAGTGATGTCTGCTCAACTCATGAACCCTTCATTATATTTTGTCTCCTCTCTCCAGTTCCAGAGGGGAGTGATAGAGCAGCTTTGGTGAGTGCCTAGTGTTCAGCCAGGGTCAACCCACTACAGATGTTCAGAAAGCTTTTGAGTGATGGATTTGATATGACATTGTTATATACTTTCAACAAACTAAGCCTAAGCCTTCAGTTTTGGCCATGCAAAACTCACATGAAGTCAAAAGAAGCCGTGACTACATCAAGGCTGCAGGACTTGGCTCAGAAAGGCAACAGTACATTATTTAAGAATCTTATAAGCATGAAAGGAAGAGTCTGTTAATATTTATTCTGCAGGGTTGCCTGACTGCAGTGATATAAAAGGTGGCATCAAATAGTCCCACTTCCCAGCACACTATGGGTGCCAGTGTGATATACCCGGGGCTGATGGCTACATCTACCAGACAGACACTGTAAAAATGCAGTTACAGTCTATGGGTAGCCATGATAGAGAAAAAGCCAGCTATTGTAATAAAACCCCTAGTGCCAATTCGTTACAGCACAGTGATTTAAGATTGAATTTCAACCCTCCAATGAAGCTGTAACGGATCCCAAAACACTAAAGTCAAGCCCCTTGGCTGGTTGACCTATACAATCCTGCAAACAGCTGGAATGAACATCCTTCTAAATGGCATTTAAGACTCCCTTGGATTTTTCACTTAAATGCCAGCACACAGACAGCAAAAGAGAGTGTAAGAGATGGTTACAGGTTAAAGATCTTTAAAGATTTCCATCTTATTATGAATGACAAAGTCCATGTTAAAAGACACTAGAGCAAAAGGAAAAGCAAATTACAATTTGTCTTCTTTGTAATTATATCAAGCTACATAAGCAGTGGCTTTAATCCAAAAGAAATCTTTCATTTGCCACACCATTATAACCCTTCATATCTTCAAATACTAAATTCTCATCATTGTAAAGTTGGTTTTTTTTCATTTATTTGCACATTTGAACATATCCAGTAAATCTATGTATCTTCACAGCCTTCCTCAATGCTCAGATTTAAGAAATAGTGGAGTAAAGTACTTACTAACTTAATAGTCAGAAATGAACATGTTTACTACTACTTCGAATTCCCAGGGCAAAGCAGGCAAGGTAAGGAGGTAACAGATGATGCCAGCACTTGATAACAGTGAAGCTGACAGCCCTAGATCCCTCCTAGATTCTGATGATTATGGTATCTAGCCAAAAGAAAAAAAAAACACATGACAAAGAGAGAAAAAGAAAAAGCTAGGACCATTTGCTGCAGGATCTGTACCCAACCCATTGACAGCATGAAGAGACAGATTGTGACAGAAGAGAGGCTGAGATGGGCACCCAGACTGCCAGGTGTGAGATGAATTGAAATACGTGTAAGGTAAAGAGGTAAAACAATACCTCTTTTATGACTCCCTTTTATGACTTTAAAGCCCTATAAACCCCTTGCTGGCTCCAAATGCAGGCTCCAAAAGAAGACAGAAACTAAACCAGATGGAGCTGTCCTTCTATGATTAAGGAAGATACAAACTCAGAGTTCACAAGGACCTGGACAAGCTGGACATTTAGTTCAAGGTCCAAGTTTAACAAACTGAAATGGTTTGATATTAGGTTTGGCATGAAACATCTAACGGCTCAAACTGACTAATGTCAGATCTTGTGAAATATAAGGTTTCCCACAGGATGGTGCATCTTCTATTAGAGTTTAGTTTGTAGTTCCAAAGAGGCAATGTATCTTCAATCACCACCTCTCTTCAGGCAAAACAAAGTATTAAGCCAAGGCAGTCAAGTAATAAAAATCATGTGCTGGCTGTTACCCCTACTTTGAGACACAGCACAGAGCCTATTTCCACAGCAGGGAGGAGTTCAGATGTCTGCCTAGATAACTTTTCCATTTTTTTCCCCAGAAAACTTCCCTCCAGTGCCTCTCTCAAGTGCCAGCTATGCAAAAATAGAACGAGAGACTGCATCTGCTTAGATTGGACAGATGCACACGGGAAAAACAAGCAGTTTAGCACCGCCTCAGAAGGCTGACGACATGTCTAAATAGGCCTCTTCATTGCAGTTCATTCACTTGCTGTCAAATGCCAATTTCAAGCACACTAGAAACAATCACGGATCCTTTGGCACCATCATTGCATTGACAAGGTTGTATTGGTGTTGCCATTGTATTGAGGAGAAAATTCTCTGATACTGGATCATTTCATGCTGTCACATAAAATACAGAAAAATTCTTCTCTGTTTACAGCATAGCAACAATATCCCTCCACCTCTGAGTTGTTTGGCCAAGAAGGGTTGTGGTGAAGACAGAGGATGCATTTGCTACTTCCACATGCTGAAAAGACTGATTTTTTTTTCTTTGATGAGATGAAAATATATTTAGTGAGTATCAAATTGATCTGAGTCTCCTCCATAGTCTTCATTTCCGTTGTCTCTTTTTTCTCCCTTCAGAGCTCTAGCTCATCCCCACAAGCAGCACAGCTCACTCCTTTGAAACAAGTTAGGTGAGACTGTTCATAATGTTGTAACTGAGACAGTCAATTTACACTGTTGGTAGGAAGGTAAACTGAAGCACCTGAACCAATTGAACCTAAATCAGCAACATCTAGAGCAGGTGTCCAAGCCCATTACTGAAAAATAATAAATACAAAGCTGCTCTTCATTCTTTCTTCTGTATAATGAAGAACTTCAAATGCTTCCAGCAGTTCTGTCTGCTGTGTGCTGAAATCCTGCAAATTCACAAAACATAATACAGGGTCTGGACTGACACATACCAGCTTTCATCTCCTAATTCCTACAGATCCAGGTAGGATGTATCTCAACAATGTTTCTGTGTGGAATACCCTTTACACTAAATATTTTTTTCTCTTTCAAGTACCATAATTCAGTATCAAATACATGATCATGCACCCCAGACACATATACAGCATTCCATGAGCATCCTCTTGCCAGTTACTATTAAAAAAAAGTAGGACAACTGTTGTATTTTATTTTCTTTTTCTAACCTCTCCCAGTAAGGGAAAGAAAAAGATAGGACTGAATAGCAGCATGAAAAATTATTTTGATCTTGTGTTATCGAAAGTAATTCATCAACAAAATTCATTGTGTGAATAACTCCCAATAGGGGGCTATACGGGCATTTATGTCTCATTTAGACATAAAAGAATGTTTTGATTAAAATTAATGGGAAGTCTGAGGTTATTCTCAAACATAGAAGATAACTGTAGTTAGAGGTGAGTAACAACATAGCAATATCTTGCTTTAAATCTCATTCCTTTACGTGTATGCTAATATCCGGTCATTCTCTTGTAGAAACAACCCCCCTGAATTCACATTATTTTCTGTGATTTTGTAGCCTCCTCACAGAATGGAGAATGGAATTCTCAAAGTAGATATATACACATATATATAACTACATGTAGGGTTTACTAGAAAGTTGTCAACAGAAGCACTTGTTCTGGAAAATAATTGTTACAGAGTTACAGGGGACTAAAAGATGCCCTTTGGGTCATCTAAACCAACTCCTCAACACCAAAATCAACTCTACTCTCAATTCATTTTAAGAATTGTTTATGTTCTACCTAAACTGGCTTGATCCCTCTGCGCTTTCTCAAATGCCGCTCCAAAACATCATCATTCAAACACTACTTGCTCCACCTTTAATTCATTTTTCCTGAACATGGTGGCCAGAGTTCTTCTAGATGTGCAGACAAACTCCCCCTGTGTTCATTTTGCAGTGGAAATACCTAATCTCATTTGGAATCAAATAAAAACATTTTTACTTCTTGGCACTAACTAGTAATTCATAGTTCATAAGAGAGAGGAATGAATTATGATCTGAATATAAAACAAGTATTTAGGGATGATACCTTTCAGGGTCATTTTGAAACTCTAAGGTAAAAATATAGAAGTGCAGAAGTTCTTTGTATGCGATATATTTTGAACTCTCATAAAATAAGTGTTCAAATTGTTTAATCCTAACTTTTTAGTCTGATTTTAACAGAACTTAATTCATCTCTCAGTGGTTTACTTCCATTTGTCTTGTTATGTCCCTTTAATCCTCCAAATTCTGGTTTTTCTCCATAGCAGTTGACCTTCAGTGTTTTAAAAAAGTTTATCTAGCCTTGTCCTTGCAAACCATAGAAGCAGTAATTATCTCTCTTTACCTTCACAATTCCTGCCACTCTCCACTAGCCCCACTGCTGGTATTTCAGTATGCACAACAAAAAGATGATAGCTAGTGATATTCAGTGCAGCTCTTCATTTATCTCAGCAGTGTTCTCTCTATTTATCCCATCAGTCAAACCTTTTCCAGCAGCTCTTTTGTCCATTCCTAAGCGCAGCCAAGACATACCCATACTTGTCAATTGTCTCTCAAAAGGCTTAGAACAGAACAAACAAGTTAAGGAAAGCAGGGGTGCTACCAGAATGTCACAAAAGACACCAATGCTGTTCAAAGGCTAGAGGTAATTATCTCTAATTATCTGGAGATGCTCAGCAAGACTGCACAGGCAAAAGGGAAGACAGAGATTGATCTGAAGTCACGGAGTATGATAGATTCCCATGGTACAAGATTTCTTCTTTGGATTTCAGAGTACTGATCCCAAAGATTTGCAAAATTCCCAAAACGTTTGTCAGTTTGTGTTAACTGTACATATGTAATGTTCCTATACAACTGAGGTAAGAGCACAATAGACAATTTGTATCACACTTCTGTGTTGTGCTTTTCTGAGCTGTAGCACAGTAATGTATCATCCAGACAATTTGGACTGCATAGGCTGTGTACAGATAACAAAAATATCGGCCCTAGTGTTCTGTGCAAGTACGGTGGGTTCACCTTGGCTGAACGCCAGGTGCCCACCCAGCTGCTCTATCCCTCCCCTTCCCAGCCGGACAGGGGAGAGAGTAAGGTGGGAAAAGAAAACAACACAAACCGTGGGTTGCGATAAGGCAGTTTGTATTTATGCAAAAAAGAAAGCGAAAGCAAAAGCAGTGTGCACGCACACAAAGCAGAAGCCAGCAGTTAATCTCTACGTCCTATAAGCAGCAATGGTCGGCCACTTCTCTGAGAAGCAGGGCTCCAGCACACATAACAGTGTGTTGCCTCTCTGGGCAACCTGTGCCAGTGTTTGGTCACCCTCACAGTAAAAGCATTTCCTTTTTCAGTGCCTTTCACTATATAATTTCTAGTGAATTCAGCACATGTACTATGACAGTCTCTTTGGAAAAGATATTTTCTTTGAGAAAATACAGGACACTCCAAGGCATGTTTCTGTCTTCAAAACTTGCTGGTTTTACTGTTGTGGCAGATCTGATATGACTTAATCGGGATCAAATTTATAAACTTGAGCAAATTAGTTTTCTTAAGGAGGACAAAAGGAGACAGTAATAAGTAAGAAGCTAGGACAAGTTTAGAGCAAAGGCCATGGAAAATCTGAGGGCAGTCATACCAGCATCAGAATCTGGAACCCTTGGTGTCAGCAGTAACCCCAGTGAAGTCAATGGGGTTGTTCAGGCTTGTATGAGCTACAGGATGATATAAATGGTAACTGTGCGAAATGGTAGAACTGTCAAATTTCACTCTCGGCTCTACGAGATAAAGGAAGATCTTTATAAAGTGACTGGAACTTCACAGCTCTATGCAATTTCCTCTATTAAATCATGATGTTAACTTAAGCAAAATGAATGTCAGATGAATCAGAACCTGATTAGAGATACTTGCAGTAAAAAACAATTTAGGACCAAACAATCAATTGATCAGTGAATTGAATATAAAAATAAATGTACCCCAAGTATCTGCAGAGGACGACAGTACTGCTGGCTCCATGGTTGAAAAAAATTACACTTGGGAATCAGAAATCTCCAGCATTTGCTCTCAGAACTATTGGGACTACAGGCCACAGTGAGACTTTTGGAAGATACCATCTAGAGAAATTTATTATAGAACCATTGAAGGTCATATTAATGACAGCACATGCAGTTGGAACACTGCAGTGCCAATGAGCAGGGCATTAAGCAAGCATTAGAATGTTTACTTTGCCTGCATTACTGCAAAAGACACAAATTGCATGCACATAGTTTGCAGTGCTAGAAAATATTCTCACCTGCCCAATAAGCATAAGGCTGGAAAGTATAACTCTACCAAATTTGACTTTACAAAATTCTATCTAATACAAGACTTCCAAGAAGTAGTACTACTTATATGATGGTAGATTTTTATCCACTTTTTCCCTGTTGAAGTAGGGTTGTGGTCTTGAAATTTCAGTGGTATGACTTACTTTCACAATTAAGCCAAAAAAAAAAAAAAAAAGGAAATTAATCAGATTATTCCAAACTCTTACTTGAGCACAGTATTACTAAAAGTGAGAAATTATGGTGACCAAAATTATGACTATCAAATATGCCTATTTTATCTTTAATATTTGTGTGAAGGTCTTACTACTGTGAAAGTCATTCTTAAAAGTTAGTGAAAAGAACCTTGAAAAGACTGAGAGGATAAAAATGTTATTTGCCTTCCTTTCTTACTCACATTTTATCTACCCAAAATAGACGGATTAAGTACAAAATGTGAAGGGAAGCCTTTAAACCCAGAAAAAAACCCTGCTGCAGACCTTCTGCCTCATTTAATTTTACTGTGCAAGTTGAGAAAGGGAAGACCGTGGCGAGAAAATATAATGCTAGCTGTCATTGTGAATACCAGTAACCACATTAGGCAGTCACATACTTGTACATCCAGTGGATTTCAGTCACTGTAGGCTTTTTTATTCCAGCTTCATCTCCCTGGCGAGAGACACCTGTTTTCAGCAGGGCTAAGCAATCAGTCTATGACAGAGAGTTTTCAGGCCTCAGGGAAGGCGTGCTGTAATCTTTTTTTTTATCACTGCTGGAATAGGCATAAAGACAAGGCAAGTCTGCCTTATCTGATGCCATGGCAAGAAATGATAAACATGCATTATCTTGCAGGAGCTCCCGAAAATCCACTGTCAGAAGAGAAACCTTTTTAATCCAGTGATTCAGCAGATGGGAGTAATATGGAAGAAGCTGATACAATGAAAAGCTGCCATACTTTTCCATATGAGGCAAGATCTCCATGTCTTTTTTGTCTCATCTCCTTTGTAACTTCAGAGTTGGAGAGGATGCAAATGTTTATTCCTGCTTCCACTTGAGCCATCACATCTCATTTCATCTTGCCATCATCTTCATCTTCTTCATCTTGCCATATTCACACATCTCCTCTGGGACACGCAGCCCACTAAATCCAAGGTCTTCCTTTTACTGCTTCAGGATCAAAGTAACCCTTGTGTGTCTCCAACACACTCTTCTGTAAACTCTTAATCACGATGATTACTGCATTTTTGTGTAATATCTGGTGTACTAAGTATTTCTAATGGATTCCTAGAACCTGAAGTAAATCATACACACCTTAAAGTGCTGGTGGCTTTATGTTTGTCAAAATGTTTGGATTCCAAAAATAGACAGCAAATATATCACATAAGTTATGTTTTGCTATTTAATGCTCAACAAGGTGACAAACAGTTTACTTGTTCAGAAATATACCACAATACAGCCACTCTCACAATTAAATTTATACCTCACAGATCTTTTATTCCTGGCCTTAATTAAGAGTTGATGTCTACCTATTCTGATCTGGGGTTACTCTGGAGACAAATATCAATGATGAATTTTAATGACATGCCTCTACTTTTACGGAAGAATCAAAGTGAACCATAGCACCCAGGAAAGATGCAGTTTATGTTGGGTTTAGTGCCCTTTGCACTCTGTCACGTCTCCATCCCTTATCCCTTACAAGAGAAATGTGGGGAACAAGAAGCTGTTTCATGCTCAAGAGTCAGCTGCATAGTATGTTAGGAAGGTATAAAATACTTCTTACTGTAATTATTTGGTAAAATTAATTAAACAATAACCTCTTTTGATTGTAAATGGGTAATGTATTAACACTGTCTTTTCATACAGTCTCTGACTGTCAAAATCCCCCCCAAAGTCCTTGAATGTTTCTAGCACTCTTTCTCTAAAAATGTGAGCACTAATGGATTATCTAAGTATTTGCTCTGATTCAGCATGGCCATGTTTATGTTCTTGAATTCCTAGGGGCACTTTATTGCAATCTATTACTACTTGCAAGGCTATTGCAACCCGATAATATGAATAAAATATCAACCTTTATCTGTGTCTTATGACTACTTACAAAATACAGTGAGAGGCTGTCATCACTACTTTTACTCTCTGCTGTAAACTCATCATATCTCCTTCATTATAATGTACTCTTCTACAAAAGTCAGAAAAACGCTGTTCCAGCTGAAATACTGTTTTTATTCAGATGAGTACCTGGAAGCACGCAAAATATTTATCCAGTAAATAGGCAATTTGCTCTACACTAAAAAGACAAGGACAAAATCCAAATTCACTTTTTCAAATGTAATTCAACTTTCTTGTGGATTACTTGCTCCTGGTAGTTGACTTCCAGACCTACTCTTAAAAATACCTTTCACACAAGTGGCCCCAGGAGGCTTTTGATTTTCAAGCACTTCTACATACTCCCATACTCAACCTCCCTATTTCCCCTACCACTGCTAGACAATAAATACATACAACCTTCTTTAATGTTGTAAAAAACACAACTCTAAGATGCTGCAAACTGCACAGTTTTCACTTTTTATTTCAAGCTTACCTCTTGGAAAAGAAGAAAAGCGCACACAAGAGCAGTTATGGCTTTGCACCACAGGCACACCACAGAAAGTGCAGAGAAGCCTGCTGTTCCCTTCTCTGTTTGGTAGTACGGCTGTACCTTGTGTTTTAATTCAATTAGCACTTCCATGGCCTTTTACCAGGCTTCCTGTTTTAAAATTCTAAATTTTAACATAATATACACAATGTACGTTAAGATAACTATTAGCTATATTGCCTGTTCTGCAGTGAACACCAGTTTAACCAGGTAAGATACCCAATCCACCTTCTTCCTATTTTTATCCACAGTCAAAACAAATTCATTTCTTAAAAGTGAAGAATGAATAGGAATAATAGGACAGGGATAAGGTACAAGATATATAGGTTCTCGGGTATACCTTTAATCTTATCTCCATTTTGACTCTCTAATGATCCAACGTATGGTACATTTTTTTCTAAATATAAATTCAGGGTCCTACTTCTGATTTACAGTATATACCCTAAAGTATCTTGTGGTTTAAAAGCCATGCTTGTTCTGATAAGTTCTTTGTACTACCCACATAAAAGAATCGAATGCAGAGCTATAAAAATGTCTCCAATTTCAACTGTAAATTAAAGCTGTCACTCCATACTGAAAGCCTGGAGATGCTACATGGCTTTAGGAACACACAAGGAACCATCATCTTTCTATCTCCTTTTTCTCTTCACATCCTGTTTCTGTCTTATTGCAAACATTTCTCTGGGAATAAAGATCTTCCAGTTAGGATTTATTCCCGTTACACAAACACAGGAATATACCACCGGGCCAAGATTTCAATCATAAGTCAGTGAAAAATGCTGAGTCTGTCTACTGGGAACACTAAATCATAAGTGTGATTTTTTTTTTACTATTTGCAAAGTTTATTTAACTAGATTATGTTGTTGCATTACATTTTCAGTCACCTTCAGAGTTCATTTCCTTTTTTCAATTTTATTAGAAGTTATCATTTTGCATTCCCCATCCTAAGTTTGTAAGAGGTCTTACAGAAAATAGAAGCTAGTGAAAAAGGAATATATAATTTATCCAAAAATGTTTCATTGAAGTCATTCAACCAAGTCTTTGAAAGAGCTGGAAGCAGAACAGAGTTCTTTGATTTCTATTTCTAAGCCTTCCCTTACAATATATCCCAAAGTATCCAAATGTGGGGGGTTTTATTATTAAGGAAGAGCCTTGTAGTTAAAACAATGGAGACACTTCTTATAAAAGGATTCTACCTTTCTCCCTATAAAGCTGTGTATGGTCTGTTTGAGAAGGCTGACATCAGACATGAAGTCAAATCATGCATATCCATGCAAATATCCAAATGTGCAGGGAGTTAGTTCATAATATATATCTGTACAAATTGCATATATACATTAACATTTACAGTTATACATACACACACAAATATATTTATTTATATGGATATATACATATGTGCATATGTATATGTAACTAATTCAGTGTCCCTAACTCTTTGGATACACAAGCAATTGTATAGAACTCATTCTGAAATTCTGGCCCAATCACATATACAGTCTATCTAGATTCAAAATAGTTCCCTTTTCTGAACAATAGAAACCCTGTAAATCTTATAAGCATGAAAATTTTCATACCATAACAATAAAGTAATTTAAACCAAAAGCTCTTTCCCCAGGAATACTACCAGGTTCAGTGAAGCATGTGTATGTGTGAGGAGGTCAGGATTATGTCTGATGCTCTCACAGGACCACCCACACTAACCCACACTGTCTCCACACCAGCACTGCATCCAGTCATCTGCTGTGAAGTCTTTATTCCAGGGGAAGAACTACTTTGTGGCTTCTCATCTCCACCAAGCAGTAGGACAAACTAACCTATAGCAGTCAGCATTCCACAGAATCTAAATCCCAGAGGTAACCACAGCACCAGGATAAGGAAAAGGTGTGGGCAGAAGATGGAAACCAGCTGTTAAGGGAGCCCTTTCTGACCATAGCTTCTTATAACTCCAAGCAACGTCCTACACCTGAAGTTGGCTCTACAGACAGGCCTTCTCGGCCCTTTATGACATGGTTATTAAAAGACTGAATTCTTGCATCAAATACAACTCTTTAGGTATTTGCTAATTTTACTTGTTCAATGTATCTTTTTCTGTGTGTTAGTTTGCATTTCACATCTACCTGCTTTCAGAAACATTGTAAAGTTGGTTATTGACTCATATTTGATAACATCTAACACTGCCTGCCTAAGAATTAAACTCTTGTATTTGAAATCAAAAACTATTTTGAAATCAACGAGATTTATATACTATATGTCTTCTAAAAGACTGTCTTTCAGTGATTAAACTAGGGTACAGCGTTAATGTAACAAAGTAGTTCTTTTCAAAGAACTGAATGTTGAAGTTCTTTTCCACAATCTTCACACTGATATTCTTTTGAAGAATAACAATATCCACTTTGATGTGGAGAAATATTTTTTTAAATGTGGTGGTCTGATTCTTCAGAGACAATGATAACTTGACATAAGGCAATTACTCAAAACTGCCACATAAACTTTTCCTCAAAGATGCTTTCTTTGACCCACCAAAAGCAATGCAATTACAAGATAAAGTCTATCTTGGCCAAAAGCATGTCAGACATAATAAGTTAGAGTTCTTCTCCCAAGAGACATGATTAATCCATTTTAAAAGGTACTACAATAATGCTTCTGGTTTTTTAGTAGACATGTAAAGCTCACATTCAGGTTGGTTTTTAGAAAGACCCCCAAAACAACAGAACAATCATGGTATAACAGTTACAGGATTCTAAATATTTTGGAGGTTTGGGTCTTTTTGGAGACAAGAACAATAGAATTTCAATATTTATCTTTGTTATTTACCACTTCCCTACCTTTTCATTCCTGTAAATCTTATAAATTATTATTTTAGGTTTTCTTTTGGTCATTATTGAAATCACTGGCAGCACAGGACCCAAAGCACTTACATAACCATTAGGAATATAGCCTTTAAACATAATATTCTTACACAGAAATCCCTGAGGAAGTGGTTACATTCTGAGAACTAGAGTTAATGTATTTTTAGTGTATTTAAGGAATGCCATATAAATTCCATAACACTTTTATTTCTTGATTGTTCTTTCATAAATTGCCCAATTAAGTGCATTGTTAAACACCTAATATAAATAATGTAAATAATTTACTTAAAATTCCTTCTAAATTATTATGCAACATTAGCTATCTTCTGGAACTTCTCTGGTGTTTCAAAATATGGTAAAAGCCAAGATCAAAGCCTGAGAGAAGTCCTCACCTAACTCTTTCAAAACCTCTGAATGCGAGATACACATTCTTTTCAAAATGTCTAATATTTTAATATTTAGTACTAGACATCCTCTCAAATTATCATGGGATCAAAAATATTTTATCATCATTATTTTTTAAATACCTCTATCATTTACTTCTTTACTTTTTTCCCCAAAAATGGAGAAGAAATATTAAGAGATCACTTCTGTATTTTTAAGTAATCTGATGATTCTATCACTCTTCAAGAGATCTGCATCCTTGTTAACACCCTTTTTACTCCAAACACATTAATACTTATTTCCCTGCCCTATTGCCACTCCCACAGTTTTCTTCCTTGCCCTCTTTTGAGTATTTAAGCAATTTTCTGACATACATACATATTTTTCTACTACATACTGGAATATATATTGATCTCTTCCTGATGTAATTTCATTTTCCTTTCTATGTATGTTTAAATGCTAACACTGGTTACATTAGATTTAATATTTTCTGTGTTATCCTAAAGCTAAGTGAAGCAGGTTTTTTCTTGTAACTGACCTTCAATTCTTGAGTTTTAAGGGAAAGCAAAAGAAAGACAAATTCTTTCCTAAGGCCCAAGATGTGCATTCTGTGGTTTAGGTAAAAGCCCAGTAAGCTGTATAATGTGACCACTTTATAGCCATTTGATTTTTGTATGTTGTACACTTACCAAACAAAGGATGTGAAATTGAAAACTTTCAGTCATTTCTAGGTACTGAGTTTTGTTTATCATAGAATATCATAAATTTAGGTCTCTAGACCTTTTTACAGAAATGATAAAGACTTGCAGAATTGTTAAAATCTATTCTGCTCTCATGGCTAGGCTTCGCGAACGAAGATTTGGGAAGGCTCTATCCACATTTGCTGCAGGCACGCTGGTGGCTTATGAGGCCAATACGTGACAGACAAATCCGATTGCAAAAGGCACAGCAGAAAGACTCCTTAGATGGTGTATTCTGCAATACACGTTTCTTTCTTCGTTGCCTTTTTTCCTCGAGGGTGATCCTGGGTGTGTTCTCAAAGGAGACAGCTGCATTATAGCTGCTTGGTGTCTCCAGGCCTTCCCGATTGGAGGCCAGAGTAGACCAGTTATGGTGATCCATCTGGCCACGGCTGAGATGTTGTTTCAGGGAGTCCTTGTATTTTCTTCGGGGGCTCCTCTCATGCGGCAGCCAGTGGCAAGTTCACCATAAAGCAAGATCTTAGGGAGGCGGTGGTCCTTCATCCTGGAGACATGACCTGCCCATCTATGATTTTATAAAACAGCCACACAAGCAATCTAGTACAACATTATGAACTACCATGCTTTTATCTTTCCTCAGTATGATCCTGCTGCATCTCTTGAACTAAACAAAATAAGGAGAAGATGTACTGGGGAAAAAGCTCCCCTTATATACAGCTATTGCTTCCTCTTTCCTTTCAAGGCAATTTTCTTTATTTTCGTATTAATGGAACGGCTACATCAGGATACCAGTAATCAATCAATAATCAATTGCGAACCAGGCTTTTGGTTGCCACAAACTTCTTTATGCTAGCAGTAATTCTGATCTTATATTTTATTGTGGACCACATGATATAACCCTGAGGAAACTACAACAAAATCTCTGCTGAGTATATGTGTGCAGGAAAGGGCAGACAGGGTGAATAATAAATAGCTTCCATTAAAAAAATCATATTTAACACTATGAGATGTACAACTATAGGCTTCAGAGCCTATATTTTTAAATTTTACTGCTCTGCTTTTTTGTTGCTATTTCCATGGAAATGCCGTAAAACACCAAACAACATTTACTAAATATCTGAACCATAGTTTAGAAAGAGGACAATAAATGAGTTGAAGGAAACACATTCCAGTCAAAGGTCTGCATATCAGGGGAGTTATCCTTCACCTGAAATGAATTACTAAAAAACTATAGGATCTTGCATTTGGTCTAGTACCTGTAAAAATACCACATTTACGTAAATTGGTCCTGTCACTATGATATAAGAGAAATCAAAGCTAGTGATGAAAACAAGATAAAACATCTAATCCAGAGACCAAACCTATAGAAAGGTCTACATCCACTCTCAGCTCATTTGCCACAAGGATACAGCAAAACCTCATTTCTTTAAAGGTTAAGACAGCGTATTCAAGTGAGTAGAATACTTGCTTCTGTTTAAAGATATAAACTCCATCAGCAACAAGGAATTTTATTCCAGCAAGCAACATTTGTGCAGCCCCTAAATTCAGATCTGAGTCCCCTGGATTTCAAAATGCATAAAAAGTGAAATCTCTCCTTCCTAATGTGCTATGATGCAAATAAGACACTTTTGTCAGCTTGGAAGAATTGTCCAGGTGTGATGAGCCCTCAGAACAAAACGATGCTGAGATGACAGTATCAAGCAAAATGTACCAAGTCTGCTCTCCACTCCGTGGGAGTAAATCAGTACTATTACTTTTGGCATTATTTTTCCTGTGTTGAAAAATGTATACAATGTGATGACGAGATGGTGAAGAAAGAGGAAATTAGTCAGTGTCCAGGACCCTTCTGGTGACTAAAACTATTTTGTAGCAGCTGTCACTTACAAAGTGTTCTGGGTTGCTGCAAATCATTTTGTCCCCTCCGTAGTTGCTCATGCTAACTTTGCCATGTCTATAATTCCCACATAAAAACACTTTTGTAAATAAATTTTAATATTAGCATTCATTATGAGGATTTATGGCATAGTGCTCAGCATTCCACCCTCCATTACAACTAACTCTTGATTTGTAAACTTGTAGAATTACAAATCTGGTGCTGGTTGAAGAAAAGAATATGGGCATATTC